>NW_027223752.1:13165764-13863264 GCF_028538775.1 Myotis yumanensis
CATCCTGGGGATGAGATCCCACCCTACACTTGCCCTTTGCTAGGCACCCAGGGCTTTCCATCCTGGTGACCTTCTGTACCTGGCCCACCGTCCTTGCTCTGCTCATGTGCTTGTATCTGCCTACCACATCCCCACCTCAAGAATCTTGGCTCTGAATCAGTGGTTCTCAACTTTCTGGCCCTTTAAATACAGTTCCTCATGTTGTGACCCAACCATAAAATTATTTTCGTTGCTACTTCATAACTGTAATGTTGCTACTGTTATGAATCATAATGTAAATATCTGATATGCAGGATGGTCTTAGGCAACCCCTGTGAAAGGGTCGTTCGATCGCCAAAGGGGTCGCGACCCATAGGTTGAGAACCGCTGCTCTGCTTTCAGAAAAAAGGGACATAGGGTCTCTTCTGTAACTGCTTCCTGCTGAAGAGGGGCAAAGTTTTCCTTCAGAGCTGAGATCCTTGCTGTCTGTCAGAGGGATGATGAGGCCTGGCATGGAAGGAGGTGGCGATGGTGTCTAGAGGTGGTGTTCCCTGAGTACGAGTGGGGCTCGTGACCTGGTGGAGTCTGGATGTCACAAGGCCCCAGCTTGGCCACTTCTTGAAAGGTGCCTTTCTGTAAGCGTTAGTTCCTCCTCTGTACAACAGGAATCACAATGGCCATAACTCGTGAAGATTAAGTGAGGTGTGTGTACAGACCCTCCTGGTCCTCCCTCAGCCACTGGCTGGACTCAGGAGGCTCCGGGAGACCCTGGGGGTGGGGAGGTGACACTGCCCAGAGCCAAGCCTGGCCATCTGCCCCACTTGTCAGCAGAGTGGAGCGTGTGAAATGTGCGGTCCCTGTCTGAGCTGAGACAGGGACTGAGCAGGCTCTAAGCACACGTCATCGAGTGGCCCTCAGCTCCACAGTAGCAGCGGAGGGTCCAGGGAGACAGGCCGTGGTGTGACCAAAAGCACAATCATGTAACGGGAGGGAGCAGCCCCTGGCCCGGAGCCGAAGTATGCAGCCAAGAGGGCAGTCTGCCACCCGCTTCCCCTGGAGGCCTCCTGCTGGAACCCAGCCTGGCCCAGCCGATGAGGGGGACATGGGGCTGTCAGTGCCTCCCTTACCATGGGAGTAGCTGCCCCTGAGGCCTCCTGGGCCCACAGTTGAGTCAGAGCAGACCTTGGCCTGATGAGCCCATGGTCGGGAGGGTTCGTGTCAGACTCAGACATAAGTAATTACATGTGCTCTCGTCAGGGACTCCAACCAAGGGAGGTCCTTGTAGAGCAGGGGAGCCGAGGCCTCTGCTCTGGGCAGGTGGGGTGCAGGGGAGGCGCCGAGGTGCGGGGGGCACTTCACTAGGCCTTGGGGGTGGGCAGTTGGCCAGCCAGTGGATCTGGGATATACTCCTCTGTCCGCCCAGCCTGGCCACTCTGGCACGTGACCTTGGTCAGTGGCTCCCTTCTCCGAGGCTCCCTTTCCCCATCTGTGCCATGGGGACAGGAGCCAGCCTCCTGCCTGCAGCTGCATCAGGAGGAAATTCAGATTCACCAGGGTACCAGCCTGGTCCCTCGCCCACAGTCTGCCCCAATGCCCAGGAGCTGTTACTGTTAACTGCTATTTCTCCAATGGCCATGGTTATTCTTTCAGACGGAATAGGATTCTGCCTGTCAGGGAAGGGCATGCCTGCAAAGGGAACAGAGCTTGCTGAGGCTCAGAGGTGAAAGTGTCGGGAAATGGAAGGTGGGCAGGAAGCAGGAGCAGTGGGGACAGGACCTGATGGCAGAGCTGTGGGGAAGCTGTGGGCAGAGGATAGGGATCGGCGAGGGCCTGGTACCTGTGTCTTGGCTCTCAGGCTCGGGGAGGTGGGTTGGGCTCTTAGCTCTCACGGGGTGGGTGCTGCAGGCTGGACACTGGGAGAGGCCTGAGCAGGTGTGTTGCCTCCGTCTGGGTTCCCAAAAGCAGAACCTGGGGCAAAACATATGGGCTATTTCCTTATTCTGGTAAGTGACCGGGGGCAGAAAGAGAGCCCAGTCCAGGATGCTGCTAAATGCGGCTGATGCTTCAGCCGGTGGGACCACCTTTCCAAGGAACTGGGTGGCAGGACTGCCGGTGGGCCGGGAGGAAGGCAGGACAATTCAGCCACCAGCACCTTTCTCCCACAGAGCAAAGGTTTGCCCCACGAGACATGAACTCCCCTACCCCCCAAATCATGTTCACGGGAGCACTGAATGGGGTCCACAGAGTCTCACCAATGGAGGCCCTGGGGGGAGGTGGGGGAGCCTGGGCTGTTGGCTTTTGTCCCACGGAGTTAGAGGCCAGCAGAGCTGAAAAGGGGCCAGTGAGGCCCATCGGGTCCGACTCCTTTGTCTCATAGAGAAACTGCTCTGGCAGCCCCTGGAGGGGAGGACAGCACAGGTGGCCCTTGAGCCGGGAGCAAAGCAAAGGAGAACATTATGCAGATAAAGGGCGGCATCAATGGGATTAGAAGAGAAAGTAGAGGGTGTCCCAAAATTCACGCAAGAAGTAATTTTGATAGAAAACACAGGTTTATAATTAAAAATTGTAAATGTTTTATTGATTCATAAAGTATACAGTATAAGGTTATGTATGGAATAGCACATTGGGTAAATGGCCTCCACGGCTTTGCTGGGACATATGCAAAGCCGTGGTCTTCATTGGTCTTCATTGTCCCTGCTCCCGGGCCATCATTGGTACTTGGTAACGCTTATCAAATGGAAGGGATTGAAATCAAAGGGCAGCAGATATTAGAATCTGATTCAATAAACCAAGTAAAATTAGGCTTTTATTTTGTTGTTGTTGTTGTTGTTAATGCTCACGCAAAATTCAAATCTTGCATGAATTTTGGGACACCCTTTATATAAAAGAACTCAGACCTTCCTGGTACACAGTAGGTCCTCAGGGGTAGCTGCTGATGCTGTTGTTAGTAGCGGTAGTAATAGCTGTGGTTAGTGGTTCTCACAGCAGCATGAAGGCGAGGAGATCGGAGGCCTGCGTAGTTGAGACTAATCCTGGTAACGGAGGGGATTGTCCCCATTTTACAGATTAGCAGCCTGGGGGTCTAGGAGGCGGGGTGACCCCTCCAAGGCCACACAGCTGGTACATGCCACCACAGAGCATCCCCGAGCTGTCCCTGTCCCTGTCCCTGACCCTGTCCCTGCAGGAATGCTCGCCCTACGCAGCCCACCTCTATGACGCCGAGGACCCGTCCACGCCCCTGCGCACCCTCCCCGGGCTCTGCGAGGACTACTGCCTGGACATGTGGCAGACCTGCCGGGGCCTGTTCCGCCATCTGTCGCCCGACCGCAAGCTCTGGGCCCTGGAGGGCGACCGAGCCAAGTTCTGCCGCTACCTGTCCCTGGACGACACGGACTACTGCTTCCCTCGCCTGCTGGTCAACGAGAACCTCAACTCGAACCTGGGCCGCGTGGTGGCTGACGCCAAGGGCTGCCTGCAGCTGTGCCTGGAGGAGGTGGCCAACGGGCTGTGCAACCCCGTGGCCATGGTCCACGCCCAGGACGGCACCCACCGCTTCTTCGTGGCCGAGCAGGTGGGGCTGGTGTGGGCCTACCTGCCCGACCGCTCCCGGGTGGAGAAACCCTTCCTGAACATCAGCCAGGCGGTGCTCACCTCGCCCTGGGAGGGCGATGAGCGGGGCTTCCTGGGCATGGCCTTCCACCCCCGCTTCCGGCACAACGGCAGGCTCTACGTCTACTACTCGGTGGGGGTCGACTTCCACGAGTGGATCCGAATCAGCGAGTTCAGGGTCGAGGAGGACGACGCGAACGCTGTGGACCACAGCTCTGAGAGGTGGCCTCCCTGGGAGCCAGGCCGGGCGGGGCAGGGCTGAACCTGGGCCAGTTGGACCCAGCCCATACATGCCGTGTATTGCACGGGTGGTTCAGTGGTTTCAGTGCCGCCCCGGGGAGGGGCTGACCCCTGTGCTCTGGGGTCAGGGGAGGGACAGAGCCCTGGATCAAGCACTTCAGGTGGTTTGTTTCACTGGGTTCTCATAAAGCCCAGCCAGGTCCGTGTTACTGTCCCATTTCACAGATGAGGAAGTGGAGGCTTCTTCAGAGGTGACGTGACCTGCTAGGTCGCACAGCCAGGAAGCTCAGAGCTAGCACTCTGGCCTGTCCGTCTTGCAAGCCCGTCCCACTGCTCCTCTCACCCCGACCCCATCCCCACGACCCCAGGTGACTGAGCCCTGCGCCCTGCCTTCCACTTCTCCCCGCCGGGACCTTCCCCAGTTCCCAAGCCCCCAGCTGGTTTAGCCATTCCTTGCCTCCAGGCCTCTGGCCCCTTCAACACTGATCCTGCTCTCTGGGTACTATTTACGCCCGGCTGTTTCTGAGACGGGCTTGTCCTGACCTTGTGTGGAGGGCACACGCATCAGTGTGAGTCCCATAGGGGAAAAGCACGTACCAGGTCATTCCATAGGCAGAGCTTGGCATGGGAGTTACCGGGGTGCGAGGAATGACGACAGAGCAACGTGGGGAGGACGTGCGGCCGCTCTGACTTTAACAGGTAAAGGAAGCTGCCTCACCTCTTGGGCTGGAGAGCCCCAAGCTGGGGCCACTCAGCGGAAGCTGGAGCCATGGAGGGCCCGGGAAGCAGGAGTTGGATCCAGGGAGGCGATAAGCTATTGAAAAGATGCAGCCCGAAGAGAGAGAGAGAGAGAGAGAGAGAGAGAGAGAGAGAGAGAGAGAGAGAAATGCCCAGGCTGCTCCCTTCCTCCTTGCCTCCAATCTCCTGCCAAGGAGGGAGTGTAGACATGTTCCTCTATGTGTGGGTAGCTATGGCTGATAGATCAGCCAGCTATGCCTGGGCCCACAGTTCTGCATGATCATCACAGGGCAGGGGCTAGCAGTGAGGAGCAGTTGAAGAAGTGTTAGACCAGAACTAGCAGACCTGAGTTCTAGTTCCAGCTCTGCTGTGTGCCCTTGGGCAAGTTTGTCAACCCCTCTGAGCATGCAAGTTCTCCTTAGCACAACAGAGTGAACTGTCCATGCCCAGCCCTCCAGATCTTTGTAAAAACCATGTGCTATAAAGGACGAAGTCTTTGCCACTGTGCAGTGGCATCCAGGGGCGAGGAGGTCTTGTGGCTGTGATCTTGTTTTGTATTTTGGCTGAGGATATTTTGGGGGCCGGGGGTGGGGCCATTTATCTTCTTTTAGGATAATCCTGGAGATTGAAGAACCAGCGGCGAACCACAACGGGGGCCAGCTGCTCTTTGGGGACGATGGGTACCTCTACATCTTCACCGGGGATGGCGGGATGGCCGGAGACCCCTTTGGAACGTTTGGAAATGCCCAAAACAAGTATGTCCTGCTTTTGGCTGGCTGGTGGGCTGTTCACATACCCTGGATCACATGCTGTTCCGGAGGGGAGTTCCCTCCTCAGCCACGCAGCGCAGGGCAGCAGACAGGGGCCTGGGTCCCAGCTCAGCCTGCAGCTGGCCAGCCGGAGATCTGGTCAGGCCACTGCCGCTCCTCAGTCAGAGGAGAACAGCACTATTGCGCGGGAAGGCTTGTCGTGAGGAGTGAGAGCGGTCGTGTCTGTGGAGGGCCGGGCCCAGTGCCCACTGGCCACTGAGAAGCGATGTTAGAGGGCATCTGGGAGGATGGGATTTTTTCTGAAGTCAGCTCAGCTCCGCTGGAAACAGGGGAAGGAAAGGGGTGCTTCTCAGACCACGTGGGGAGCGTGAGCTGGTTGGAGCAGGGCTACATGGCACGTGGGTGTTCTGCCCGAGGCTCCCCCGCGATGGCCCGGACATGGAAGCGTAGTTTTGTTCTGTTAGTCATTTCTTTTTAAGTACTTTATTTTTTATTTTTGTTATTCCTCAGCTGAGGATATTTTTCCCATTGATTTTTAGAGAGAGTGGAAGGGAGGGGGAGCGACAGAGAGAGATACGTTGATTGGTTGCCTCCGCACGTGCCCTGTCCTGGGACAGGGATTGGGCCTGCAACCGAGGTATGTGCCCTGGACCGGAATGGAACACCTTCAGTCCACAGGCCATGCTCTATCCACTGCGCCAGACAGGCCAGGGCAGTTAGGCACTTCTTGGCTTGAGCAGATGGCCTGCCGTCATCCCACTCCGACACACACACACACACACACACACACACACACACACACACACACACACGGGTCTTGTGAGTCTAGACGAGGCTATCCCGCAGTCTCAGGGCAGCCTCCTCCGCTCTCTCAGCCAACAGTGACGACACCTTTTTGGCCCAGAAAGTAAAAATAGCGAGCCTGATGCTGATGACAGCCGTTAAAGTGCTCACAACTTGGGACTCGTGCTTTCACCTGGGGCTGTGTAAGAGGCACCGCGCTTTCTCACGTTTGGGGCCAAGTTCAGAAAATAGAAAGGAAGGGTTTGTGGATAACTGGACAGAACTTAAAACGTTCTTTTGCTGCTATGAGCTTGGCCCCCTCATCCACGGAAGCCTGGGGTGGGGTCTGCAGCTTGGTGGTGAGCAGGCTGGAGCGGGCGATAGGAGCCCTTGGGCGGTAGGGGGTTAACTGTGGGGCCCCTATTGGGTGGGAGGGTTTTCTCACCTGAGAGGGCACTGTGAGATGCCTCTAAGGAGGGTGCTGATGCTATGAGAATGACGGGCACACAGTTGCAAGGCACTTTTTAATATATTTTATTGACTTTTTACAGAGAGGAAGGGAGAGGGACAGAGAGTCAGAAACATCGATGAGAGAGAAACATCGATCAGCTGCCTCCTGCACACCCCCCACTGGGGATGTGCCCGCAACCAAGGTACATGCCCTTGACCGGAATCGAACCTGGGACCCTTCAGTCCGCAGGCCGATGCTCTATCCACTGAGCCAAACGGGTTAGGGCCAGGGGTCACTTTCGTCCTGTGACAAGTGAAACCCACAAGCCACTCACTCCTGGGAGCTGTGTGGAGGTTAGGGCTGCACCCCAATTCTACGTGGTTCTGGAGGGCCCCAGAGGTGACGCTGCCTGCCTCCATGGAGTCCAGAGCTGTCTGGGGGATCTGGCAAGGGGTCCCCCTGGGTTGCCTCATCTTTGAGGTAGGGGTGGGGAGTGGAGGGTGGAAAGTGTGGGATGAACTGGACCACACCGAGGCCCGTCTGCACTCTGATGTGCCGTGGTTCTGCCCGAGACGGCCCTGGGAGTGTGAGAGAGAAAGCGAGAATTCAGCCCCGTTTCCGGCTAAGATAGCAGTGTCTTCTCCCTCCTCTCCCAGCCCAACCTGTACTCCATATGGTGCACTTGACTGCCTCCAGTCACTCACTCCTTCACTTAGCAAACACGTAAGGAGCACCTACTATGTGCCAGGCACTGTGCTGGGCACGAAGAACACTACATGACAAAGAACACTGCACGACTCATTTTCCTTGAAGCATTTATGTTCACCCTGGAGCACAATCCTGTAAGAGGGCAAGGAGGCAGGACCACCTCAAGGGACAGTGGAGGACACAGGCTGGGGGAGGTCAGTGTTGTAGAGAGCGTGCGATTTTTGCTCTGGCTGGTGTGGTTCAGTGGATAGAGCCTCAACCTGCGGACTGAAGGGTCCTGGGTTCGATTCTGGTCAAGGGCACATGTTTGGGTTGTGGGCTCGCTCCCGAGTAGGGGGCGTGCACGAGGCAGCCGATCAATGATTCCCTCTCATCCTTGTGTTTCTCTCTCTCTCTCCCTCTCTCCCTTCCTCTCTGAAATCCATAAAAATATATATTTTTTAAAAAGATTGTGGGTTTTGTGGCCAGCCCCACCGTTTACCGTGGGCGTGGCACGTGGGCATTCATGTGACCTTCCTGAGCTCGGGTCCCCATCTGTAAAGGGGGGAGGGGGTGGTCACAGCAACACCCACTTGCAGAAAGCTGTGTGGTGAGGCCGAAGCGAGGCTGTAGGTGGTGTAAGTCCAGGGCTTGGGACAGGGCTTGGCCCAGAGTCAGGTGCCGGGCGCTGCGGAATGAATGAAGGAGGTGACCCAACTGGTAAGTCGCTGAGAAGGACCTGACCCGGCGGGGTCTCTGGCCCCACAGCCAGGCTCACCTTGGCCCTGGCTCAGCCACTGGCCCCGGGTGGTGCCCGAGCGCCCTGGCGCAGTCACCTCAAGCCGCGCCCCCCCCCCCCCCCCCCCCCCCGCCCTGTCCGTGTCCGCAGGTCGGCGCTGCTGGGCAAGGTGCTGCGCATCGACGTGGACGGCACTGAGCGCGGCCCGCCCTACCGCATCCCGCCCGACAACCCGTTCGTGGGCGACCCCGCGGCGCGGCCCGAGGTCTACGCCCTGGGGGTGCGCAACATGTGGCGCTGCTCCTTCGACCGCGGCGACCCGGCGTCGGGCGCGGGCCGCGGGCGCCTCTTCTGCGGCGACGTGGGTCAGAACAAGTTCGAGGAGGTGGACCTGGTGGAGCGCGGCCGCAACTACGGCTGGCGCGCGCGCGAGGGTTTCGAGTGCTACGACCTCAAGTTGTGCGCCAACGCCTCCCTGGGTGACGCCCCCCTCTGCGCCCCGGACCCACCTCCCGGGCCTCCCCATCCCCCCACTCCCCCCACTCCCCTCCCCAAGGCTGTGCGCCAACGCCTCCCTGGGTGACCGCCGCCCTCTCTCTGCGCCACGGACCCACCTCCCGGATCTCCCCCCTCCCCACCCCCCCTTCCCCAAGGCTGTGCGCCAACGCCTCCCACCCTCTGCGCCCTGGACCCACCTCCCGGATCTCCCCCATCCCCCATCCCCCCACTCCCCTTCCTGTGTCTGCCCCAGGCTCAAGGAGACCGCCCTTGGGGGACACCCTGATCCCAGATCCACCCCAAGGGATGTGCGCCAATGCCTCTCCCCTGGTCCCCCACACCCCACCCAGGACCTGACCTGCCTCTCCCCACTCTCCCCCTCCCCCATTCTCCTGGGATGCTCCTTGCTCTTCTCCGAACCTAGAAGCTGTAAGCATCTCCCTCCCTTAGTAACGACCTGGGTCCCCATCTCTGGCCCTCCTAGTGACCTCACAGCCCTTTGCCCCCCAAGACTCAGGACCACCCGGAACGATTTGTTGTGGGGGGTGCTGATCCCTTCCACTCACCCCGGCTTCCCCCACCCTGCAGATGATGTGCTGCCCATATTCGCCTACCCACACAAGCTGGGCAAGTCGGTCACCGGCGGCTACGTATACCGGGGCTGCGAGTACCCCAACCTGAACGGCCTCTACATTTTCGGCGATTTCATGAGCGGGTGAGTGGCCTGACAGCCGTTCTGGGAGGCAGGGAGGGCAAAGGAGGGACCCTAACAACTTCCCTGGGGGCCAGGACCTGTCACTGCACCAGCTGCCAGGGCCCCGGGTGCATTGGTCCAAGAGAGGCCAGAGAGGCCGCCCTGCTGGGAGAGGGGAGCTGGGGCTCCAGCCCAGGCCTGACCACGGGGGCCCCTGGAGCCTTGTTTCCCAATTCCCACACTCTTCTGCCGGGCGCCTCCCTGGGGGGCAGAGCACACCCCCCATACCTGCTGTGGGTCAGACTCCTTCCCCAGAGGAGCTTTGGGGCCTCATGACCACCTCGCTCTCCCATTGTACAGAGGAGAACACTGAGGCCCAGTGAGGCCCAGGGCAGGGATGCACCTGGCACGATGCCTGAAAGTGCAGCTGAGGTGGCCTGGGTCCCATCCTGCCCCCCTAGTAGCTGTGTGACTGCCTTCTCTCAGCTTCAGTTTCCTCATCTGCAAAGTGGAGATGATAGCAGCTGCCTCCAAGGCTGTCTGAGGACTGAGTCCGTTAGTACATGCACACACTTAGCATTGAGTGCACGCTCAGCATCTGGTAGCTGTTTCTTATCCCCACTGGAGCCGGTGCACCGAGGGCAGCTGTTGCTCAGGAGAGTGAGGCGTTAAGGAGCCTGAGGCTGGAGGAGAATGCTCACCTCTGCAGGCTGCTGAGCTGGGCGTGTCTGCAGCTGGAGCTGAGAGAGCGCCTCTGGATGCTGGATCCTTTTATCAGCTCCGCCCCTTCCTTGGGGTTTGTCCCTGGGACTCAACTATCCCATCTGGAAAGTGGGTCTAGATGAAGCCTCAGTTTTTACTCCAATTCTCCTATCTCTTAAGTCACCTGACTAGAAATTTAACTAATTTTGCCTCCCTTTCCCAAGCCCATCTGCTGGGCCAGGCTTTGTGCCAGGGCCAGAGAGAACAACAGAGTTGAAGAGTACCTGACACCCAAGTCAGGGAGACAGACACTCAGTCCACTCTAGTCTGCCTCAGAGAACCTGTGCACAGTGCTGGAGAAGCCCAAGGTGGACAGTCAGGATGGCTTCCCGGAGGAGGGGGCAGCGAACAGGGCCTGGGAGTATCAGTAGGTAATTGACAGGCGGGGAAGGGAGTAAGGGGCCAGATCAGCATATTCTGAAGGTGCCCAGGTTCCATCTTGAGCTCCGAAGTGGAGGCAGCTCCAAAGTGTGTGCTCACTTCCGGCACCAGCCTCGCAGAGCTCTGCCGTCCAAGGCAGCTCCTGACTGCCTCCTGGTGGTCACTGGGCGGGGGTGGCCTGAGGGGGCAGGAACCAAGCTGGTCTGTGGTCTCTGTGTGCCCCCCCTTCGTGCTTCTCTGGCACATAGTAGGTGCTCAGTAAAGACTTCATGCAGGGCAGGCTTCATGGATGTGAAGGGCCCACACTTGGCTTGATGCTCTGCTGTCTCACTGTCTTGAAATTCTTAACCCTTTTAGAACAAGGGGCCCTGCACGCTCTGTTTGCACCGGACCCTCCAGTTGTATGTGGTTCTGGTTGTGTTGGGGGCGGCAAGAACGGCTCCAGGTGTCTAGACAAGTGGGGTCAGACCCGCCCTGG
Source organism: Myotis yumanensis (assembly GCF_028538775.1). Taxonomy (NCBI): domain Eukaryota; kingdom Metazoa; phylum Chordata; class Mammalia; order Chiroptera; family Vespertilionidae; genus Myotis; species Myotis yumanensis. Next base: position 13,176,574 of record NW_027223752.1, read on the forward strand.
GTTCAGCAGCCTCTAGCTAGGAAAGAATTCAGAGCCAAGACGCAAACTGTAAGAGAACATTCATTTGGAAAATCACCGAGATAGAAGAAACCTGTAGAAGAAATGGACTTAGGAACAAGTTACAGAGGCAAAGGAAGGGCCTTTGGAGTTTAGAAGTGAGGAAGGTACAGCTGAGGCTCCTGGGGGGAGGGGAGGGAGGGAGGGAAAGGCGGGGCATGCTCCCAGCAGGAAGAGCCTGCTGGGTCCTCTGTCCTAAGGGTGTTAAGGGTGGGGGCTTTAGGGGCGGTCCCAGGGGAAGATCTCAATAGAATATTCATCAGCTTCCCAGGGGTGTCCTTTCAGGCCTCCACTGATTGACTGGTCGGAGCCAGGGCAGGGGGTCATTATTCAGTGCAGCTGGTCCTGAGGTCAGCAGTGGTGTTGCTTGTCTGGTTTTGCTGCTTTTCTGGGCCTGGAGCTGAAATACAGCTGAGCCTAGTATCTCTAGGGAGGAAAGGTCAGGGGTCCAAACCGCAGGAGCAGCGATATGCTAGGGAGGGGAGGTCACCCTGGGGGTGCGGTCCCACCCTACACTTGTCCGTTGCTAGGCACCCAGGCTTTCTGCCCTGGTGACCGTCTGTACTTGGCCCACCGTCCTTGCTCTGCTCATGTCTGGCTAACTGCTCACCACAGTTGCATGGGTAACAGATGAGTGGGTGGATGGGTGGGTGGGTGGGGTTCCCCTGCGCACCAGGCCAGGCATGACCCCACAGCTCATTCTCCTTTGCAGGCGCCTGATGTCCCTCCGAGAGAGCCCGGGGCCGGGCCAGTGGCAGTACAGCGAGCTCTGCATGGGCCGCGGCCAGACCTGCGAGTTCCCGGGCCTCATCAACAACTACTACCCACACATCATCTCCTTCTCGGAGGACGAGGCCGGTGAGCACTCCCGAGGGCGCTCCGTCCCGGCTGCCCATGCCTGGCTGGTCCCCCCATCCCCTGGGTCCTTCTGGCTTGGGGTTCGAGGGATGAGGTCTCACGTCTGAGGTTTAAGGAATTGACTGAAACCACTTCAGGGTGAAGAGTAATGTGCTGGAGAGGGGGTGGGGCTGGAGATCTTGCTTGCGCATCATCCTCACCAGCTTCCTCCTCCCCCTCCCTCCACCTCCACCCTGGGTGAGGTTTCTGGGAGGCTCAGCAAGGTGACTTGGGGAAGAGTTCAGGGCAGTTAGAGGACCAGGAAAGTTAGGGACCAGGAAATACTGGTGGAAATGCAGGCGGGGGGCAGGGATGGGGGGCAGGGGTGGGGTGGGGAGTGCCTCCCAAGACCTCCACTGCCCTGGGTTCCTGATGGCAAGTGTATTGGGCCTATAAAATGAAGAACGTGGGTACCACCGCCCCCTTGCCTGTGAGTGGGTCTCCCGGTCAGGCACTTGCATTTTCAATGTAAGGAACAGTGGGGAGGGGGGAGGAAGAGGGGCCGCGGGGGCTGGGTCCCACTCCAGCCTCCTGCCTTTGTCCTTGGCCCTGGATTGTCCCTGGACAAAAGACTAGGGGCCCACGGTGGGGCCTAGTGGATGCTTGGCCCGGTTGCTGGGCAACACCCACCAGGGGGCCTTTGGAGGGGTGTCCCCTTGCAGAGCCCGGTGCCCAGAGACCCCAGGCCTGAGTGTGGGAAACCTTTGTTGAGCCGACACCCATCAGAATCTGAATTCTCCAAAGGGCAGCCGCAGCCCCCACTGCCCTCCCCAAGCCCACTGGGCTCCTGAAAACCCTTTCTTTTGGTCAATAGGGGGTTAACATGTTTGGAAGGAGAGATGCTCGCTCTCTCCTCGGCCCCCCTAACTCCCCTCCCACCCCCCAAGAAAGGCAAGGCCTGGAAGATGCATTTCCCAGGGCCCTTCCTCAGCCCTCTGAGTGGCACCGAGTGAGGTGACAGCCAGGAGGAGGCCCCTCTGAGACGGACAGCCCAGGGACAGCCTGCTGGCAAGCTTGGGCCGCAGCCCCTGGAAAGCACTGAGCCATGGGGTTCAGTGCAAACAACCCTCTCCCAGCTCCAGGCTCCAGCCTCCATCTCTCTAGCTGTTCCTCTAGGACAGCGTTTCTCAACCTTCCTAATGCCGCGACCCTTTAATACAGTTCCTCATGTTGTGACCCCCCAACCATAAAATTATTTTTGTTGCTACTTCATAACTGTAATGTTGCTACTGTTATGAATCGTAATGTAAAAATATGATATGCCGGATGTATTTAGGCGACCCCTGTGAAAGGGTCGTTCGACCGCCAAAGGGGTCGCGACCCACAGGTTGAAAACCGCTGCTCTAAGACTTGTAAATTGTGAAACAAGGGCCTCTGCTGGCCCGGCATCCTCCGGGGACCGTCCACATGGCAGAGACCAGGAGGGCAGCCTGGCCCCGGGCAGGTCCATCATTGCTGGTGGGGCTCCCTGCCTGTGCATGGGGCTAGGGCCACGGCTCCCAGCAGATCAAGGCCAGAGGGAGCGTGGAGTGTGCCTGGTCCAACCCCGTCACTTTACAGGTGGGGAAACTGAGGTTGACTATTCTGCTCAGCCCTGGGGAGGGGAATGCTGGACCCAGCTGGTGCCTGGAGGCCTCCCAGAGGGCCGTGTGCTTGAACTTGGTTAGCCAGAGGAAGACAGGGGAGAAGGGCATTCCAGGCTGAGGAAGCGGAGTGTGCGGCGAGCCCCAGGCCCTTCAGGGGGCTGGAGTGTAGATGGGAGGGCCACACAGCCAGGAGGGAGCAGTGGCTTCCAGGGCCTCTCTCTGGAAGAGGCCCAGAGAGGAAGTGTGCCTGTGTCTTGGCCTCACGGCCACATGTGTCCTACATCCGTGTGAGCTTGGGGGCAGAGACGGTTCTGAGATAGGGGCCTCGCTTGCACTACCCAGCTGTGTGATGCTGGACAGGTCGCTTGGCCTCTCTGAGCTGTTTTCTCACCTGTAAGATGGGAATGATGAAGCCTGTTGCCTGGACATAGGTGCCTCTGGTAGCAAGGGCCGGGGGCAGAAAGCGAGGACTCACATTCCCTGAGCGCCCACGGTGCCAGGTGCTTGTGACCCCACTCCCTGCATTTCCACTCCCGTCCCGAGAGGTGGGGAAACTGAGGCTCAGAGTGGGGGGTCCCGGAGCTGCTGGTGCTCACATGGGCTGAGTGCAGGGACTGGCATTCACACGATAAACTCCCCGAGCTAGTGTTCTGCCTGCTAGTCGGTGAGTGGAGACAGACTCTAGCCTCCAGGACTTGGCCGGACCCAGATCATGCTGACAGCACTGACCGTGTGCCCTTTTAATCTAAATGACAGTCCTGCCCGGCCGGTGTGGGTCAGTGGTTGAGCATCAACCTATGAACCAGGAAGTCACCCTGGTCACGGTTTAATTCCTAGTCAGGGCACATGCCCAGGTTGTGGGCTCAATCTCCGGTAGAGGGCGTGCAGGAGGCAGCCAGTCAATGATTCTCATCATTGATGTCTCTCTTTCTCTCTCTTTCCCTTTCTCTCTGAAGTCAATAAAAATAGATCCAAATGACAGTCCTATGAGGCATTTCATTTGGGGATGAGGAAGCTGAGGCTCGGAGAGCCAGGTGTGCCCGCATTACCCAGCAGGCAGTTAGTAAGGAGCTGGGACATGGACCCTCACTGTGCCCAGCAGTGTGTGGTGCTGGGCGTGAAACCCAGGCAGGTGACCAGGGGCTTCTGAGGGTCGAGCCTGGGTGGTCCGCAGAGTAGCCACCGCCCTGGAGAGCTACAGAGGCTCTGGGGCCCGTCAGCGGCCGTTCTGGGACTGTCTCAGTTCTGGGCGCTGGTGAGCTTCGAGGGCCTGGACCCCTCAGGCTCGCCTCCTGAGGTCGGGGTTGGTCTCAGAGCCCGAGGTGGGGGTGTGGGGCTGCTGGGACAGCCTCCAGGCAGCGTGCCCACTCCTGCCTTGTTTCTTGTCCAAGGGGAGCTGTACTTCATGTCCACGGGCGTGCCGAGTGCCACAGCAGCTCGTGGGGTCATCTACAAGATCATCGACCCCTCCAGGTGAGCCACACCCCCGGTGCTGCCCGCACCTCCGTTACCTCAGTTTCCCTCTCCGGCACGCCCTCAGGTGGAGATTATTCATGCCCCCATTTTCCAGATGAGAAAACTGAGGCCCAAAGAGGGAAGTGACTAGACAAGCCCATCCTGCTGGTGAGAGGCAGATCCAGGATTCAAACCATGACTTCAAAGTCCACCTCTGTCCGTGACAGGAGGGAGTCAGACACACTGATGGGAGCTCATAAGCACAAGCCCCATCATCACATTTTTAAAAAACTGAAAGCACTTAGAATTTAGAATAGTTTTAGGTTTACAAATAAGTTGCAAAGATAATACAGAGTTTTTCCCATATGCCCCTCACCCTTCTTATTTATCTATTTTCCTCTATTATTTATTTTTATTTATTTATTTTTTTAAAATTTATTTTATTGATTTTTTACAGAGAGGAAGGGAGAGGGATAGAGAGTTAGAAACATCGATGAGAGAGAAACATCGATTCAGCTGCCTCCTGCACACTCCCCACTGGGGATGTGCCCGCAACCAAGGTACATGCCCTTGACCGGAACCGAACCTGGGACCCTTGAGTCCGCAGGCCAACGCTCTATCCACCGAGCCAAACCGGTTAGGGCTCCTCCATTATTTAAATGTCTTACATTATTACAGTACCTTTGTCACAATTAACGAGCAGTATTGGCACATTACTATTCATTAAACTCCATACTTCTTTTTAAAATTGAGGTGACTGTACTTTTTAAAAAGAATTTCTCTAGTTTTTCTCTCAGATTCTTTTTTCTGTTCCAGAATTACATCATTCATCACGTCTCCTTAGCTTCCTCTGGTCTGTGACAGCTTTGCAGACATCCCTGCCTACCGCATTTTTTCCTTAAATCACAGGTCTGTTCATTATTACTATTATTTTTTGTTGTTGTTAATCCTCGCCTGAGGATATTTTTTTCCATTGATTTTTACAGAGAGTGGAAGGGAGGGGGAGAGACAGAGAGAAAGACATCGAGGAGAGAGAGGCACCCATTGGTTGCCTCCCGCATACAGCCAGGGCCAGGGATCGAGCCTACAACTGAGGTCCCTGCCCTTGACTGGAATCGAACCCGGGACCCGTGGGTCTGCAGGCCGATGCTCTACCCACTGAGCCACGTTGGCTAGGCCTGTTCATTATTCACATATTTCTCAAGAAAAACCCTCGGCCTCCCCTCTTTACGTGGGCAGCGCCAGGATTACCTCGGTGTGGAAGGGCACCTGCCAACTTTGCATTTCCCCTCGTTCCTTTCCCCCCGTTCTGCATACACATTTCCACGCCGCACCCCCCTCAAAAGGACCGGTTTTAATGGCCGAGTAGTTTTCTGTTGAGTCATCGTGCCCTAGCTATCTTCCGCGTTCCTGGCCGTTTCCAGCGTTTAGAGCGGGTGCTTCTCTAAGGAAATGTCACGTGCACGGAGCACCTAATTCTCGCCAGATGCCCCTCGGACCGACCGTCACTGCCTTAGTTGGTGCCGCATGATCTTGGCTCATCCGGCGGCAGGGCAGAGGTCGGTTCCTCTCAAGGTCTCCTGTGTGGGAAGAGGCAGAAACCGGCCAGGCTCCCTCCCTCCCTCCCTCCCTCCTTGACCCTCCTCATCCCTCTCATTTCTCTCTTTGGGAACAAACGTGTTTCTTTGCCCGGCAGCATGTTGCACAAGGCCCCATTACAGAACCTTTGGAAAACGAAGGCATGAGGAATGGCGGGGGTGGGGTGGGGCTATTCACTACCGCCCAAACATAACCGCATTCATGTGGCAGTTTTGGGTGTATCGCCTACCTTTTGCACAACAAAAATGTTTCTCATCATTTCCTTAAGGAACAAACCCCTGCTGGGTCTGTGTGGGGCGTGTGGATAGTATTTGGGTTCGGGGCCACCAGAAAACTCACCGTCTCCAGCTCTGACAAGTGCTGCCTGCGTGTGTTTCTTCAGCCTGGGGGCAGGCAGGAGGGGGGATGGGGGGGGCGGGGAGGGGGAGGGGGAGGCCCACGGTTTCCCTCCGCGGCTTCCCTCTTTGGCCAGGCCAGTCTGGAGGCCCCTCGTGTCATGTGGCTGCTTCACCCCTTGGGCTTTCCCCTGAGCTGGTGGAACCCATTGAAGTCTGTACCCACGTGGTCAGCCTAGAATCGGCGGGTCCCATTCAAAGACTCACAGATCGAGAGCCAAAAACTAATTAAAACGAAATTCCATTCCTTCCTGGTGCCCCTCGAAGATGCCAGAAGAGCCCAATTCATAGTCCTGGCAACCTTTTCTGACTCTTCTCTTCCAACTCTCTATGCGCCTCCCCCCCACTCCACCCCCCCCCCCCCCAGGCCCCCGGGTCCCCCAGCTCTGCTGCCAACCCGGAGACACACTCTCTCTCTGCCTTTTTCCTTTAAATGGACCGAGTCTCTCCCTGGTTCCTGCTGGCAGAGGAGCCTCTGTTTCTGCATCACCAGAAACCCAGGAACCAGGGGGGCAGGGACCCTCCTCAGAGGCTGTGGGCTGGGGCCAGGGTAGGTTACAGAGACAGGAGTCGGGCTGGCCGGCTGTGGGAGGAGGAGGAGTGCCATCCGACCAGGTTCAGAGGACAGGCCATGCTCGGAGTTAGAAGTGGCTCAGGTGAGCCACCGACCTCATGCAGAAGTGGGATGAAGGATTCCTGTCCTGGGATTGGACTCCTGTAGATCCCGGGGCATGGAGCACGTGGGGACACTGGGCCACACAGTAGGTGCTCCATAAATGGCCACCGGTGTCACCTGCCCAGGCCTGGAAGCACACGGGCCCTCCCCCTCCCTGCCTGGCCATGGGGGCGGGGGTGCGATGTCAGAGGACAGGCTCAGGGCGGGCTCCCAGGGCCGGGCTCATGACCTTCTGTGTGTTGGCAGACGGGCACCCCCCGGCAAGTGTCAGATCCAGCCCGCCCAGGTGACGGTGAGGAGCCGCCTCATCCGCTTTGTGCCCAAAGAAAGTAAGTGTCTACCAACAGGGACCCAGTGGGGGAGGGACTCTCCTACAGCCCACACCCAGCGTGGGTCCTCCCAGCTGGACCCTCTGCCGGGCCCTGTGCTGGGCACACATGAGACGCTCAGTTAAAGTGGGCAATGTGTGCCAGTCCCAGGCCGTGGGTGGGTGGCGCAAAGGGGCTGCAGGTCTCAAAGGGGCATGCGAAGGGAGAAATAGCTGTTTCCAGGGAAGCACCCTCAGATTCCATGAGAGGCACAGAGAAAGAGGGTGTAGCGTGTGTGAGCAAGGGATACTGGAAAGTTATCCTGGGTGCAGGGCCCCTAGGGGAGGGGGCATCTGGGCTGGGCCTGCCACAAGATGTTTCCACTTTGACAAGGTTGGTGGAGAGCGAGGGAGGGGTGCCAATCTTCAGGACCTGAGGGGCCGAGCAAGGCCACCACTGACTGCCCCCAGGATCAGGGGCCACCTGGGGAGGCTTCCCCTGAGGAAGGGGCTGTTCTATGGGGCCAGGCTCGGTGGGAGCGAGGCCCAGTGTTGCCAGACCTTTCCATCCTTTTTTTTTTTTTTTTAATAGTTTTATTGATTTCAGAGAGGAAGAGAGAGAGAAAGAGAGATAGAAATATCAATGATGAGAGAGAAACACTGATTGGTTGCCTCCTGCATGCCCCACACTGGGGATGGAGCCCGAAACCCCGGCCTGTGCCTCGAACTGTGACCTCCTGGTTCATAGGTCAGCAGCGCTCAACCACTGAACTGTGCCGGTCGGGCCAGACCTTTCCATTCTTAGGAGAAGCAGGAAACCCGTCCGTTCATTATTCAGTTCATTCACAGCACTTCCGTGCGCTTCATTTGGGGGATGTCACACGGAGCGAGATGGATGTGGTGTGTGCCTTTCCGAGCTGTTACCTACACATCCTCATTTGAAAATGTTGGCTTTAAAAAACCACCCTGTGGCCCAAAGGAGCTACTTCAGGAGGGCGAGTGTACCCAGCAGGTCACCAGTTGGCAGACTGGGTGTGGGGGCTGTAGGAGGGGGGCAAGGCTAGGCCCCTGGGGGGCGGGGTGCCTGGCCCCGAGGAAGGGGACTCCGGGTGGAGGAAGTTGGGGGAGAGAGGAGCTCAGGGCTTGGGGGGAGTAAGTCCAACCTCAGGTGGCTTCGGGCCTGGGCCAGTTTTGCAGCCACTCATTCCACAGTTTCCGGCGCCTTTGGAGGGACCCGCTCCAGGCCGGGCCCTGTCCTGGCCGGGACACACAGACGTGCCATTAGCGTCCCGGGCCCAGTGACAGCGTGTGTGCTGGTGCCATGGGGACCCAGGCAGTGCAGGATGCGGGCGTGGCGGTCTCGGAGCAGAGGCTGAGGGCTGAGCCTGGAAGGGAGAGGAAGGGTGCACCATGGCGGGGGGGGGGGGGGGGGGGGGGGGGCGGGGGACGGGGTGAGGGGTGGAGGGGGGGGGAGTTTAGGCAGAGGGAGCAGCAAGAGGCCAAGCGGGAGAAGCCGGCAGCCAGGGGCCTGGTGGGAGGCTGCACCCTGAGCAGCAGGCCCTGGGCAGGCTGGTTCTCATCCTGCCCGTCTGCTGTGTCCCCCACCCCCCATCAGAGGGTCTCAGCTTCCCCCTTAAACCAACCATTGGAACCGGAAAGGGTCACTTGCTCTGAGAAGCCCCGAGTTTACAGTGTGAGGGATGGGGACTCCCAGGAGGCAGGGCGACCAGAGAGGCACGCAGCCGTGGTGTCTGAGTGGAGGGTAGAATAAGGACATCTTTCCCTGGAGTCTGCGTTCCTGGACGGGGAGCTGCGGGGCCAGGGCCTCTCTGCCTGCAGGCTCTTCCCTTCTGCAGAGTTCATCCGGAGGGCCGAGAGCACCCCGCGGCCCACAGCGCCCGCGCCCACGAAGGTGCCCAGCCGCCACCGCCCCACAGCCCCTCCACCCGTGTCCACCCCACGCCCAGTGAGGCCCACCCCGCGCCCAGCAAGGCCCACCCCACGCCCAGCGAGGCCCACCCCACGCCCAGCAAGGCCCACCCCACGCCCAGCGAGGCCCACCCCACGCCCAGCAAGGCCCACCCCACGGCCAGCAAGGCCCACTCGGCAGCCTGGCGGCCGGAGGGTCAGCGGCCGGCGGGGGGGCCGGCCTGGCACCGAGAACTCTGCGCCCTTGAATGGGGCCGTGCGCCTGGTGCGGCCTGCGGGCCTGAGCCCGGGCCGCGGGCGTGTGGAGGTGTTTGCAGGCGGACGCTGGGGCACGGTGTGCGACGACGGCTGGGACATAAAGGCCACCGCCGTGGTGTGCCGCCAGCTGGGCTTTGCCCACGCCGTGCGGGCCACCAAGGGCGCGGAGTTTGGGGAGGGCCGCGCGCTGCCCATCCTGCTGGACGACGTGCGCTGCGCGGGCGACGAGAAGACCCTGCTGGAGTGCAGGCACAGGGGCCTGGGCACGCACAACTGCAGACACGAGGAGGACGCGGGCGTCATTTGCAGCCATGAGGACCCCGACCGTGGGCGAGGGTAGGGGTCCGGCCCGGCTGTCCTGCCTCTGGTCGGAGCCTGGCAGGGCCCTCCGCCCGTGTGTGCCTGGGGTGTGCGCCGGAGTGGAGGGTGGAGGTGGCCATGGGTGTGGTGTAGAGGGTGACCCATCTGAATGCGGCCCTCACTGAGCTGTGCCAGGTACACGGTGTTCTCTGTGTGTCCCTGCTCACGTGTCCCGTGTGTGCGGGGGCCCGGGGCCCTGCAGGGTTGGTCCTGGTCTCTTCTTACCTCTGAGCAGCGGCATGAACACTGTTTGGCCTGGGGACCCTGAGCACTGAGGGCAACCACCCTTTAAGGACAGGCATGGCCCCTGGCTGTGTTAACAGAGGCCCGGCTGGTGGACCGAGGGAGGGGACCAGGCCTGCCCTGCCAGGGCTGGAGCAGAAGGCCCCAGAGCAGCCAAGGAATGTGTGGCTGAGGAGTGTGGCCCCGCAGTCAGAGGCGCTGCGGAGGGCAGGAAGGCATCGGTGGGAACGTGTCTGCCCCTCCCCGTGAGGGTCAGGCTGCCTGGGAGGAAGCAGTGCCTCGGGAGAGCGGGCTGGCTGGGGGGCACTGGGTGACCCTGGGCAGTGGTCGGCAAACTCCTTAGTCAACAGAGCCAAGTATCAACAGTACAACGATTGAAATTTCTTCTGAGAGCCAAATATTTCAAACTTAAACTATATAGGTAGGTGCATTGATATTAACTTAATTAGGGTACTCCTGAGCTGGCCTTGGCTAAAAACGTCCTCAATCTGATTGAGGTACGTTCGCTGAGGTCGACCCCTTCCAATTCTCCCATCCTGAACTCGTGCATGAATCGCAAGACCCTCCCCCTCGCTGTGTATCCTGTGGTCCACCTGCACCGTGTCTCCCTTCCCCAACCAACTGACACCCCCCACTTCTTCTAACGCCACTTCTTCAAAATAGACTAGGCCGAAAACCGACTTCTGCGCATGGGCCACGAAGTTTCAATCCCACTGTACTTGCGTGCCCGCACATGGTATTTTGTGGAAGAGCCACACTCAAGGGGCCAAAGAGCCGCATGTGGCTTGCGAGCCGCAGTTTGCCGACCACTGCCCTGGGGGAAGCCTCCTGGTCGCCTGGGACCTCACCATGACATTGGGCCCCTGTGGATGCTTTGCGGGGGGGGGGGTGGGGGGGGGAGGGTTGTGTGTACTGGGACACCCATCCCTAAGGCTTGACTCTGCCCTGCTCCTCAGGACAGTAGCCCCCAGCCACTCCCAGGTCCAGGTCCCAGGTGAGTGGGGGACTCCAGGCTTCTCCGCTCACCTTCCGGGCCTGTGGGCCACCTGTGTGATCTCCAAACCCAGCCCTGCTCAGTGAACCCTCCCTTCCCGCCAGCCCCACGAGGGGCGACTGGGGCTGGGGCCCAGTGAGACTACTGATGCTTTGTCTCCAGGGGCTGTGCCGACATGTGACTGTTTACAACCCCTTCCTGCCTCTTCTCTCTGCCCCCCGCCTGCCTGGGAGTTGGGGTGGGGGCCGAGCCTGCAGCCTCTCTCTGAGTCTCTGTGACCACGGATGGCCTTGGCCCTGGCTCGTGCCAGGCCTGTGGAGGGGCGTCAGGTACGGCCGGGCCAGCCTCTGATGGGGGTCAGGGACATAAGCAGATGGTCACTGGGCAGTGAGCGTGGAGTGGGCACTAGGGGCCGTGTGGTGGCCAAGGAACCGGCTCCGAGTGTAGAGTCTGGGCTGCAGGGCCACCTCTCCGACTTCTACCTCTGCCCTGAGCAGGGTGTCCTGGGCCCCGGCCCTCGCGGCCTGTCGGGTCCCGTTGAGCCCCTGGTGGAAACCTCCATTAGCCCCGCCACAGCGTGTCACCTCTGTGCTGGTCACCGCTGCGAGACTGCACAGCAACGAAGGTGCACAGAGGCTAAATATCTTAAATGGGGGCACCCTGGCAGGGAGGGAAGAAACCAAACTTGAACCCAAGCAGCCTAGCCCCAGGGCCTGCCGGCACCCTCACCACCTCACTCCCAAGAACGTGGGCTGTGCCCAGAAAGGTGCGGCTTGGTGCCTCCCCACCCTCCATCCAGCCAGACCCCTCACTGTGCAGAGGGGAGCACAGTCCTGAAGGCTGTGAGGGCCTGTGGCTGTGAAGGCCGAGCCGAGACCAGAGCCCGGGAAGGTGGGGTGGCCCTCCAGGCTCTCAGAGCAGGCAGCAGCCTGACCTGCCCATCAGAGGGACAGAGCTCTTGGTCCCTCTGACCCAGCGTCAGAGGGTAGGTTGCAGCAGCCTCTGCCTCCTCTTCCTGGGCTCCTCCGTGCCCCTCCCCATGCTGCCCAGCTCCCCTCTTCATTTCACAGCCTGGAGGCTGGGAGGCCACAAGGTGGGGCCTGGGAGGCGGGGCAGAATGATGGGGAGCATCTCAGCACCGACAGTCTGGGCCTCCATGTGGGCTCCTTGGCACCTTCCCAGGTGGTGGAGGGGAGTGGTCCAGCCCTCAGCTGGGGCCTTGGGCATCACTGCTGTTGCTGGGGTAACTGGGGCAGTCCAGGCTTCTCCACGCCTCTGGACAGCGCTGGCCTCAGCCTGCCAGTCCTCTGGGCAGGGTGCTCCCCTCCCCCAGGCTCCAAACAAGGCTTGGGCTGCAGACTCCTGGGAAGGACGTTGACAACAGAATCACTGCTCCTGAATAGTGCACACTCCACAGGCCTGGCCCGAGCCAGGGCCAAGGCCACCCGTGGTCAGGGTGGACGGCTGACACCTTTTGAGCACTTACTACATGCTAGGCACTGCTCCTATTATTCACTCATTTAATCCTCATCTTTTTCTTAATACAAATTTTAACATTTTGTGTTGAATTTATTAGGGTGACATTGGTTAATAAAATGATATACAGTAGGTCCTCGGGTTACGTCGGAGATCCGTCCCTATGGTGCGAAGTAACACGATTTTCGCCCTAAGTTGGAACCCACCTACATAAGCACCTACGTCACTCACATGGAGCACATATACAGCAGTAATGAAGGGAAACAGTAAAAAAAAAAAATTAAAAGATAACAATTCCTGACCTTTACTTGTGTTTTTTATAAATAAATGGGAGATGGCGACGTAACCACGAAACGATGTACATCGAGTCCAACATAACCCGAGGACTGCCTGTATAGCCTAAGAACCCCGAAACACCAATCAGAAAGAATGTAGGCACCCCTACATTCATAGCAGCACAATTTACAGTAGCTAAGATCTGGAAACAGCCCGAATGCCCATCAGGAGATGAGTGGCTAAGAAAGCTGTGGTACATTTATGCCATTGGAATACAGTATTCCTAGAAGTGGGATCATTGGGTCAAATTGGTGATTCTCAAATTTAAGCAGAATCACCGGCAGGGCTGGTTAAAACACAAATTGCCGAGTCCTATCAAAGTTTTTGACTCCGTAAGTGTTGGTGGGCCTGAGAATTTGCATGGTGACACTGGGTGATGCTGATGTGCGTGCCTAGGGGCCACACTTTGAGAACCATTGCCTATGCCACTGCTGTCCAACAGAAATGTAATGTGAGCCACATAGGTCATTTCAGATTTTCTGGTAGCCCTGTTATAACAGTGAAAAGAAACAGGTGACATGGATTTTAATAATAATTTCATTTCACCCCACATATTCAGAAATTATCATTTTAACAGGTAACCAATATAAAAATATCAATGAGATTGACATTCCTTTTGTATTAAACTGATGGGATCCGGCGTGTGTTTTACACACACAGCCCGTCTCAGTTTGGACTACTTATGCTTCAAGTGCGTGATAGTCACATGTGACCAAATGATTTCCTGGAGGGCCAGAGGTTCCCCACCCCTCTAGACGGAGAGGGGTGGGGGCAGAGGAGAGCCAGGTGATTGGCCAGGTGCTTCCCAGCGGCGCCCCCTGCTGGTAGCTCGCTGTGCAGCCAGCCAGGCTCATTATTACCCACCCGATCACAGGATCGCTGAGAGGATCGGATGAGCCGGCTAGGGGGAGGGGAGGGGACACTGTTGACGCCCCAGCAGGGACAGGCGCGCTCTGTTGACAGAAATGCCAGATTGAGCCATGGTCACATTGATCCAGAAGTCACTGGTGTTGACCTATGCAGCAGAGACTATTAACGAACACCCACTCATCTCATTAGTTCTGCTGGATAGGCTCCCGCTCCCACTTGTATCCTGCGGCTGCTCCAGGCCTGCCTCATAGGGGACACAGACTGTGGCCTCAGCAGTTCAGGACCTGGCCCTGCCCTCCTCGCCCTCAAAGGACAATTGTTCGGGGTCCTCCCTTCAAACTGCCTCCAACCCCTGGAGCTTTCGCAGCCCAGAAACGGCTGTGACCTCTCCGCCTCCCTTGGCCCCGCAGCCAGGGCAACCAGAGGTCTCCTGTATGCGCCTGCGGCTGCTTCTCACCGCCACACGGGGGCGCGCCATCTACTGGCCCTTCGGGGAGGTCGTTCCTGGTCCCCGCTCCAGGAAGGACGCCCTGGCTGTCGTCCCCGGGGCAGAAATCCTGTCTCTTCTGAGCTGGGCCCAGATCTAAAGCTTGGCGCTGTCTGTCACCCCGCAGCCCCTACTCCCCTGACAGTCATGTTCCTAATGGGGACTGTCCTTGGTGTACCTTTTCTGTTTTCCTGTCCCCCAACCTCCCCTGGACTGGCCCACGAGCGGGCAGAGGGACATGTCCTCTCCTCGGAAACGCAGCAGCATTTGTCTCTGGGCGCCCCCTCGCCAACCCGGAGGATCTTTATCTGGACCAGGAGTGGTCACTGTGGCAGAGTGGGACATTTTCAGCTCTGCTGTACTGGCTACAGACCCCCGCTACAAATTATAAAACAGCCTGCTGCTAGCTCAACCCCATAAGATGTGGTTTTATCACCTTTGCAGTTTGCCCCCAGGATAGCTGAAAACCTGCGTTATGTAAGTTTGCTGTTGTTCCATTTAGCTTGCCAACTAGGATGTGGTGTTAGTGCTTAAAAGCTATTCTGCACCCGAGGTCGGGGCTGCTCTCTGGACTCCCCGAGTGGAGGAAGGGTGAGCAGTCACTGGCCAGTAATAAAGGCTCCTAATTTTTCATTGGTTTGGACTCCAGTGGTCATTCTGTTGCTCGCACTCCACAACAGGCACACCTGGCCCTTCCCGTCCATTGCGTTCATTCTGGGGCCCAGAGCTGGCCTCTTCTGTCATATCCGGACATATGGATACGGAGAAGCAGGTTATAAAAGGGAGGGAAGTCTTGGTCATTATGGTTCAAGAATACCCTTTGGCCACGCCGACCTCCCGTACCCAGATTTGCAGCCACTCCGACTCCAGCTGCTTGGGACCGGCGTCACCGCCTCCAACGCGGCTTCCTTGGATCTGGGAGGTTCCAGAAGCGCCCGAGATTCCTGGAGAGCAGCCTCGTGCGCTCTTCATTAGCAGACACAGGCCTCCCTGTGTCCCCGGGGGTGCTGGTCACTTGTCCCATGAGCCCGGCTGGGAGACTGAGGACGCTCGATGTGGACAGGCCAGGCAGGGGAAACCAGCTTTGGGGGTGGGGGTTTCCAGGGAGAGGGCTGGGATCAGTTGGTGTCGTACAGAAATTTGGAGACTGGGCTGGGGTTTCCAGGAAGGTTTTAGGGGGAAATGAAGGGACCTAGGACCGCGCACGCGGAGAAATGCTATTTGGAGGCGCCAAAGAAGGCGGAACCAGCCAGTAGGAGTTAGAGCCCCGCCAGATAGCAAGCTCCGAGGAACCAGGTTGCCAGGGACAACGCGTTCTGGGCGGAGCTTCTCCTGGAGTAGAGCTTGCGGGCTGAGGGCGGGGCCTGAAGAGGCGGGGAGGGGCGGGGCTTGCGGTCTGAGCCAAAAGCGGAGTTGTGATTGGCGGAGACCACATGTTATGGGCGGGGCCTAGGCTGGGCATTTATTGAGGTTGGGGCGGAGCTTAAGGAGGGGCGGGGCAGAATGGGGGCGGACCCCGAGCGTGGAGCTGGAGTCGGGGAAGTGGTTGGCGGGGACCGAGCGCCCTGGGCGGGGTCGGAGCCGGCGGGGGCGGAGCCGAGCGGCGGGGGGCGGTGCTAGGTCGCGCCGGGCCTGGGGCCGAGGCGGCGCTCCGCGCTGACAGCTGAGTCGGCTCGCGGCCTCCCGCCCCCTCCGTGCCCGGCCTTGACCCTGGCCTGGCCTGCCCGGGAGCCATGAGCCCTGGGCTGCTGCTGCTGCTCGGCAGCGCCGTCCTGGTCGCCTTCGGCCTCTGCTGCACCTTCGTGCACCGCGCTCGCAGCCGCTACGAGCACATCCCCGGGCCTCCGCGGCCCAGGTGAGCGGGAGGTGGGGGCGGGGGCCTGGAAGGGGCGCTCGAATAGGGGGTCGGGGGACCGCATCCAAGCCGGAGTCGGAGTCGAGGCCAGGGGTCAGCCTCGCCTTAGCGCGCGGCGGCGGCTTGGATACTGCGGCGGGGAGAGGGGCGCTAACTATTCTTAGTAACGAATTACTCACAGTCGCCGCAGCTGCTTGGCGACCACCGCGCTCGGCTGGGCCCCACAAACGTGATGGCAGCGACAACCCAGTTAGGTAGGCGCTATTGTTACCCCATCGTTCAGACCGGGAGACTGAGGCGCGCGGAGGCAAAGTCACCTGCCCAAGGTCACACCATGGATGAGCTTAAGCCTAGATTGAAGCCCAGATCAGCCTGGCTCTAAAGTGAGCGCTGTTAACTTTGGTGACTTGGCCGGGGTCACTCAACCAGGATTGAAACACACTGTACTTCGGTCCCATGCGCTTTTGTATTTCTGTCCTGGTAGATCCTGTTCGTCTTCTTCCTTGGTACTTCCATTCCATCCTTGGCCCCCATCCCCCCAACTCCCCTCCCCCCACAAGAAGCGTACCTTTCTGAAGCTTAAGTCACATGTGTCATTTCTCAGCTCCAACGGCTTCCCATCGCTTAGAACTAAATCTAATTCTAAATGAAGCCCAGTCCCTGGCCAGCAAGGCCCCTGCTGAGCTGTCAGAACCTGCCCGTGAGGTTCTCTTCCCCCTCACTTACTGCTGCCCCAGGCAGCCTGCATCCCCATCCCCCAGCTGATTCCCTTCTTGCTAGTTCCCCATCCACTCTGTTTAAAGTCCACTAGCCCCAGGCTCCTGATGGGGCCATTCCCCCGTGAAGTTACCTTCTGTTCACCTGTTGACTGTCCGCTCACCTGTTGACTGTCTTCCCCTCTAGACTGTGAGCCCGGGAGGGCAGGGATGCCGCGTTGCTGGTGTATCCCCACCCAGCGCCGGGCACATGGAGGATGCTCAATAAATATGTGTTGAATGAATGAATGAATAAACAACAGTATTAGACACACTTTTTAAAACCTCAGGACCTGAACATTCTGGAAGGCACCCGCTTCCAGCACAAGCCAGATCCTGGTGTTAGAAGCCTGGGTTCCTGTTTGGGGAAGATCTCTGTGGCTGGTGCTTCTCCCCGCTGGCTCTGTCCTCCCAGGCGCCCTCTCCCACCCTGGGGTCTTCCTGACCCGTTTCCCCTTTTGTGGCAGCTCTGTCTTTCATGCCATGTTTCTTCCCAGCTTTCCAGACTTGACTTAAATACTAACTCCTCAGGGAGGTCTTACCTACTTGCATGCTTAAATATATTCTATTCATTTTATAAACGCTAAGGGACCCTAATGGCAATTGGGTAATTAATTATGTGTGCAACCTCTTGTTAAGTGTCTGTCTGTCTCGTTCGCTGCGGTGTGCCCCACACCTAGCACAGCAGTGTCTGGTATTCGCATAGTAGGCACTCGATAAACCACTGATTCAAGGTGGGAATCCCCTGAGAGTTCTGTTAGGGGCACGATCACCTGGCCAGTTTTCAGATCATTTGTTCTGATAGATCGCATTATGGCTGGCTTTCTCTGGAACCCAAGTGCTTCCAGCATTGCAGACCCGGTCAACCTCTTAAGTCAAGCCTCTCTCTGCTCCTCTCCCCGCATCTCCTTCCTCCCCCCACACCCCCGCCATTGCATTTTAAAAATAAAATTCTGCATGCCATATAACTTGCCCTTCTAAACTGTACCACCAGCACTCGCGTTTCATCGGCCCTAAAAGAAACCCCATACCAATGAGCTGTCCCTCATCCCATCCTGACCCCCAGCTCCAGGCAGCCACTCATCTGCTTTCTGTCTTTACAGGTTTGCTTGTTCTGGGCATTGCATATAAATGCAATCATACAGTATGTGGCCTTTGGTGTCTGGCTTCTTGCACTTAGCA
This sequence comes from Myotis yumanensis, assembly GCF_028538775.1. Taxonomy (NCBI): domain Eukaryota; kingdom Metazoa; phylum Chordata; class Mammalia; order Chiroptera; family Vespertilionidae; genus Myotis; species Myotis yumanensis. Next base: position 13,194,291 of record NW_027223752.1, read on the forward strand.
TGTTTTCAGGGTCACCCGTGGAGTAGCCTGTGTCCCCATTTCTTTCCTTTTTAGATCTGAATTCTCCCCCCTAAACCTTACAGTTGTGTGTGGTGGTGGGGGCGGGGGGGAGGGGAGAGGAGCGGGAGGAGGCTGAATGTAATTATGGTTGGGCGCTTTGTTCTAAGGAGGTGAACCGAATAGGGCACAGGCAAAAGACTTTGGATGCAAAGTTGGTTGGTGATCAAACATAAAACAGCACTAAATGGAAGTTCTGAAACCGCTTCCAGCGCAAATCAGGTGCTTTGGCATCCAAAGCCCGTGACCGGCAATCCCATGGTTGGCAAGAAATCAGTGTATTGAGTCTCCAGGGGTGGCATTTGCCCCTCGATGCCTCAGAGTTTTGCCAGCTTGTGGGCAAGGACGCCTCTGCTCTGCAAAGAGGCAGCCGCTGGGCTCCTGCACGCTGACCCTTTCTCCTCCTTATTCTGCAGGAGTCGCCAGATGCCCTCTCCTCCAGGTTGCCCTCCCTGATTGCCCCTCCTCTGTGTTCTTATTACCAACAATACCCTGCTGCACACCGATCCACGTAGCGGCTGAAAACTCGGACTCAGTGTTCAGGTCCCACACAGACACTTTTAGCTTCTTGGTTTCTGTCATGCTCTAAACTCCGCATCAGCCTCCACTCTCCTGGTAGCGTGGGGGGGGGGGGGGGGGGGACACTTGACAATGAAAAGTCTCACTCTCCCCGTGTTTTATTTCTTTTGCAATAAGTTCTTCAAGTTTGACTCCCAGGGCGATGTTGGTTCTCTCCTCCCACTGCTACTTGCCAAGTTGCTGGGGGTGGGGGCTGTTCAACAAGTGGCCGGGAGCTTCCTAGTGATGGTGGAGACCCTCTGCTGGACTTCGGGTGCCCAGCTCAGCACTCACCCCCTCATCCTTCCAGCACAAGGCACCACCCTCACTCCTAGAGGGTGGCCCATCCTGCCACCCTCTGGGTGCTCTCACAGTGGGCTCTCCAGATGCCCTCTGCTCCAGTGACTGTCCACGCTTCTCTGCCCACAGGAAACGTTGGATCCCCACTGTGTCCGCCACAGTGTTTTAGGGAACGACATGCGCTGGGACCAGCCAGGCGGGGGATTTGCCCTCCCCTCTCTCCTGGGCTGCCCTGCCACTCCCAGTCCACCACAGGGCATCCCAGGTGGGCTTCTGCTGCCCCCTCCCAGCACCAGTGTTCCACCATCCCTCATTCTGTGGTCCCTTATCTGCTCATTTCTAACCCATCTTCTGGCCCTGCCTTTGCCTCCCCAGCGCCCCCTGCAGGAGCTGGAGGGAACGGGCTTTAGTTCCCTCTCTTGCCTGGCAGTGGAGATGTGGCCACTCTGTGCCCCTGTCCTTCTCAAGGTGTCACTCGCCTTCCTCCCCAGGGGCCCTGGACCCCAGTGGTTAGGGCGCAGGATCTCGGAGTCGCCTGGGAGGGTGAGGAGTTCCAGGCTGTTCTCACTCAGAACAGAGCATTTTCCTGCAAAGGAGCAGCTCTGGGGAGTGACCATGGATACCAGATAATTCTGGAAATACACCGGTGGTGCGTGGTGTCCGAGGTCCACCTTCCTGCAGGTGGAGAGGGATACGTTCAAGTCCTCACTTCGGGTGGGGCTCAGCTCCCCCCTCCCTTCCTCCCAGAGGCTGCTGCCCGCCTCCAGCCTCCCGCACTCTGCAGTCCCCGCACGCCCCCTCCGCCCCCCACCCGCACTCCCAGCCTTTCTTCTTGCCTCCCACTTCCCGGAGCAAATGGATCAGCCGAGAACTTCTTTTCAGGGCTCTGCTGCCACGGCCACCCCTTTGCCTGCCGCGGGCCGCTCGCCCTCCCCTTCCCGCTGGGCCCAGGGGCCCCGGCCAAGGCCAGCTGCCCTCGCTGCTCAGCAGCTCTGCCCACCCTGCCCCTCCCTGCACCATCGGTTTCCTTCTCCTCTGCATCCCTCCCATTTTTATATAATATGCTGTTAAAACCACCCTTTTCTTCCCGCTCTCATTCCCTCTCTGCACCCCCACTGCGGCCTGTGGAGCAGCCTGCTTGTCTTTGGGCCCCGTTGTTCCCTCCTGTTCTCTCTTGAACCCACCACCCCATGGGGCTCCGGCCCCACTTCTCCACCCAACCTGCTTTGGTCCAGGTCCCAGCGACCTGCACGGAGCTCCTCCACGGTCCGCGCCGCCCTATCTGGCCTGGCCCCTCAGCAGCCCGGGCAGACGGATGGATGCCTCCTTCCTCCTAAAGCTTCTCTTCACAGGCTCAGCCCTTCACTCTGGCTCTCCTGTGCCTCCAGCTCAGTCTCCCTGGCAGGCTGTCCCTTTGCTGCCTGTCCCTGGGGCTCTGGGTGTGAAAGCGAGTGCACCCCCCTGGGGACCTGGGACCGCAGCGCTGCCCCAGGTGGAGGGACGGGGCCCCAGGTGGGCGGAGGCTGCTCTGGGGGTGCTGAGCTGGAGCTTCCACCTGCCCCTCCTGCAGGCAGAGCCCAGAGCCCGGGGCTTGGCCTCTGGAAGCCTGCACACCTGCACGCACACGGCAGGGGCAATGAGGGGTCTGCTGCTCCCTCCCAGCGCTGCTCCCCTTAGCGAATCAGCTCCACCTCCTCCCGGTGGCCAGGGTCTTCCCTGGCACCTGTCACTCAGCACACCCACGTGGCCAGGCTCCTGGCTTCACTGTCACTCAGAATGGGATTGCTTCTCACCTCCACCGGTCTGAGCCTGCATCACCTCTCACAGCCTTCACTGGGGCCCCTGCCTCCACCCCTGCGCCCGCCTCCCCCTTCACTCTCAGCACAATACATTTAAAACCCAGATCCCGCCCTCGCTTTGCTCAAAACCCTTCACTGAGGGCAAAGCCAAAGCGTGGACAAGAGCCCACAAGGCCGTCCATATCTGCCCCACTTTGGTGGCCCCACCCTGGATCTTGGTTCCCTTGTGCACCCTGCTCTAGCCACACTGCCTTCCTTCAACTTACCGAGCCCACTTCCACCTCAGGACCTTTGCACCTGCCATTCCTCTGCTTCAAATGCTCTTCCCCCAGATACCTGCTCGGCCTCAGCCCTTGCTTCTTACAGCTCACACGACACCTTCCTAGAGGGATGGTCCCTCACCTGCCTGTATAAAATGGCCACCCCACATCCAGCCCCCGCTCTCCTTGCCCCCCACTCGGATTTTTCTCCCATCACCCTCTGAATTTCTATTTACTTGCATGTTTGCATATCTCCTGTCTTCCTCCTGGAGAATGAGGTCACTGACCCAGAAAATCCCAATTGTGGTTTTGTTGTCTGGATGCTGTAGTAAGTGAGCTTGACTGGAAAAGAGTCCTAGAGGAGACAGAGGTCATGAGTCCCTTGGAACGTGCCTCAAGGTGACACCAAGGGCTTGTCTGCAATTGGGTGATCACAGTGCAGGCTCAGTGCGGCCCCTCCATCCCCTGCTGATAAGGACTACGGGGAACCCTGGTTCCAGCCACACGCCTGTGGGCAGGTGACCTCACCTGTCCAGCCTCAGCTGCCCTGCCTCCAGGTGGTGTGGGGCGGTCAGACGGGTGAGGCTTAGCATGGCACCCAACATACGGAAAGTGTTCCATGAATGTCTCAAGGTAATTCCACACAGCGTTACCGAGGGCCAGCCCTGTCCTGCGCCCGGTAGATGGTGTTATTTCTCTCCATCACCTCTCCAAGGAGGTCAGACTCAGGTTTGCATCCTGCCTGGTGACTCCAAGCCAGTGCCCTATCTCGCCATGCCTCAGTCCTCCCATCCACGAAGTGGGTCTAATAACGCCGGCCTCGCAGGGCCCTGTGGGGAAGGGGCACCCTTTAACGGTGACGTCCAGTGATCACAATGCTTCTCATTTCTTCTAGTTTCCTCCTAGGACACCTTCCCTACTTCTGGAAAAAGGATGAGGCTTGTGGCCGCGTGCTCCAGGATGTGTTTTTGGACTGGTGGGTCCTAACTTGTCATTCATTGCCCTTATGCCAGGCCGGGCCCCACAGGGCCAGCCCAGTAGCACACACACTCCCTGCTCCCCTGCCCAGGCCACTCCCACCGCCAGCAGGTCCTCCCTGAGCAGAGAGGCACGGCAGGCTGGTTGGAAAGGCAATCCCGTGACCTTAGACCAGCCATCAGAACCTCTCCGAGCCTCAGTTTCCTCATCTGTAACCTGGGTGTGGGGCGTGACTGGATACGAGTCCTTGTGTGGGGTGGTGCTTTTTACTTCTCAAAGCATTTTCAGAGACCTGAGCTTGCTTGATTCCCAGTCCAACCTGTGGGGCAAAGGAGGAGCGTAGCAACCCCATTTCATGGATGTGGAAACTGAGGCCCGCTGGGAGATGTGACTCAGTAGTCAGTCAGCCCCAGGACAGAGCCTGGGCCCCAAGCCCGTGGTGAGCCCCCTCCTGGGAGGGACACTCCGTTTCTCCTGCTGGGCCTGGGCGGGTGATACTCACGTCTCCGGGCGTTGACAGCCTCCTTTGGGTCACTTTGGTTTCCAGGGCTAAGAAGTACGGGCCTGTGGTGCGGGTCAATGTCTTCCACAAAACCTCGGTCATCGTCACGAGCCCCGAGTCGGTCAAGGTAGGAAACAGAGTGGTTTCCATGGGGATGGGCCTCCCCTGCCGGAGGTTGGGTGTGTGAATCTTGGCCCTGGGGACGATGGGAGAAACGTTCCAGAGGCACACATATTGGGGCTGGTTTCCCGAGGACCCAAAGGGAATGGCTTCTTTCTGATCACCCACTGCTGGCGGGCTCCTAAGGGCAGGGCTGTGTGACGGGGGCAGGGAGGGGGACTACGCTGTGGGACCCGTTTGGCGCACACACGTTCGGTTAGTTCACCTCTCAGCCTCAGTGCCTTCGTTGGTGAGGCGAGAAGATAACTAACCTCTCTCTCTCAGGGCTGTGATGCAAATTAAATATTGATCGATTATTAGCAAATAAGGGCCAAAGGATACTTACCGTGTTTGCCATGGGCCGTGTGCTTTTCTATGCACTTCCCAGTTATTACCCCATTAGATCTCACAGGGGTAGGACCCTTATTAGTCCCCGTTTTAGAGACGGGGAGATGGACACAGGGGCATTAAGGGGTCTGTAATGTGTGCAGGATGGTGTCTGCTCTGCAGGTATTTAGAAAGAGTGGCCATCAGACCATCTACTTGGGAGTTAGCAGAACTGGGCTCAAATCTGGGCTCTGCCACCAGATGGCTGTGGGACCCGGACCTGTGACTGTATCGGTCTGGGCCTCGGTTTCCTTGTCTATAACATAGGGATGCTGCCTTTCTTACGGGGGTTGTGAGAATGGGACTGACACGGTGTCTATGAGTTATCTAGCCCAGGCCTGGCCCACAGCGATTGCTCAATAAATGATGGTGCTGTTACACACGCAGGTGATGTGTGGGGTGATTCTCTGCATGGAGGGTGGCTGGTGGCACAAAGAGGGATAAAAACAACTTAGGGTGCAGATCAGGAGACAAGCTGAACTATTATAGTGCCTCTAGCAAGTTGATAAAAATAACTTTAAAAAATATTTTTTTATTGATTTCAGAGAGGAAGGGAGAGGGAGAGAGAGAATCATTGATCGGCTGCCTCCTGCACGCCCCACACTGGGAATCGAGCCCACAACCCAGACATGTGCCCTGACCGGGAATTGAACCATGATCTCTTGGTTCACAGGTCAATGTTCAACCACTGAGCCACACTGGGTGGGCAAAAATAACTTTATTTTAAAAAGTTTAATTTCAAATACCGACATAGTTTAAGATGTTTAAAAGCATGCTACCAAAAGCCATGCACAAAAATCTTCATGATGCTCAATGAGAAAAGAAGTTGAAAGAAATATATTAATATGATGAAATACATCGGTAAACAGTCAAGTGTTAAACCAAACCTGAAATCCTGGTCATGATACAATTTGTTCCTGGATACATGGATACAATTTGCTCATCTTTCATTAAGAATTTTTGTTTCTATCTTTATTCTTTTCTTATAAGATCTTTGTCTGGTTTTGGTATCAGTTTAATCGGCCTCATAAGATGAGTTAGGGAAAGTTCCCTTTCCACTTTCTTTCTGAAAGAGCTGGTATGAGAGTGGTGTTAATTTTTCCTTTAATGTTGGATAGAATTCACTGGTGAAGCCATTGGGCCTGGCATTTTTTTTGGAGAAGTGTTATTTTGTCTTAATTATACATTCAATTTCTTTAATTGCTATATGACCATCCAGATTTCCTATTTTTTTCTTAGTTTGGTGTCTTTCAAGGAATTGGTCTATTTCTTGTAAATTGTTGAAACTATTAGTATAAAGTTGTCCACAATATTCATTTACCTTTTTTGTTGTTGTTAATTCTCACCTGAGGATATTTTTTTCCATTGATTTTCAGAGAGAGTGGAAGGGAGAGAGAGAGACAGACAGAAACAGCAATGTGAGAGAGACACATTGATTGGTTGCCTCCTGCATGCACCCCGACCAGGGCGGGGGACCTGGAACTAAGGTATGTGCCCTTGACTGGAATCGAACCCCGGACCCTTCTGTCCTCGGGCTGACGCTCTATCCACTGAGCCAAACCGGCTGGGGCTACTATTATCTTTTTAATGTTTACCAGATCTGTGTGATATTCACTTTTCCCCGGGAGCAAATCTCACAGCAAGCAGCACCCCCCGGGCTGATGTGCAGCAGGGATGTCGCCTCCCGATTCCCAGCACCCCAGAATAAAGCTCAGCGCCCCCAGGGCAGGCCCCTGCAGCCCCCCCACTCCCACCGTCTGCGGATGCACCACTGACCCTGCTTCCCCTGCCTGGACCACGGTCACCTCTCCCCTCGCCCGAAGCCAATCAGCTGGATCCAAAGCCTAGGGCCATTTGCCGGGTGGTGTGTGTGATCCGGGGCCAGTTCTAACTCTCAGGTTCCTTCATCTCTGTGTAAATGAGCACAGCAGTACCACCCACGTCCTAGGGTTGACTGGGCACTGAGTGATCTCCAGGTGCTGATGTGCCCCTGGCATTGACGGAGCACCTGCTGGGTGCCGGACACCATTCTCATCCCTGTCATGTGGAACCGATTTATTCTTCAAGCGGACCTACCAGGCAGGCGCTCTCTTTCCCTCCATCTTGTAAGAGGAGGAAACTGAGGGCCAGCGGAGGAGAATAACTTGCCCAGGGTCATAGGGTTGTTAGCAAAGGGAGGAGTGAGGATGTTGAGCCCATATTCAAATGCAAGCCACTGACTCCGAGCTGGGCTACACTGCCCTTGTAACAAAGAAGGAACGCTTAACCATTTGAACAGCATGGATGGACCTGGGGAGCATTATATTAAGCGAAATAAGCCGGTCGGAGAAAGATAAATATCACATGATCTCACTCACATGTGGGATATAATGATCAACATAAACTGATGAACTAAAATAGATCCAGAGACATAGAAGCATCGAACAGTCCATCCAACCTCAGGGGGAAGGCGGGGGGTGGGGGGAGTGGAGGGTGAGAGATCAATGCATATAAGCATAACCCATGCACACAGTCAGTAGGGGGCGTGAGGGTGTGTGTTGGGGGGTGGGTGGGAATGAGCAGGGAGAGGTCAATGGGGGAAAAGGGAATCATGAGTAATACTTTAAACAATAAAGAATTTTAAAAAGAGCTGTTAGCTAATGTTACTATTGCACCATGCAGCTCTTGGTGAGGAAGCTGACCTCCTCCAGGAAGCCTCCCGCGATTTCCATGGCTGGGTTGGCAGCAACAATCCTGCGTCTGTGCCGAGTGTCTCTCCTATGTCCCGGACACTCTCCCTCCAGGCTCTCTGGGTCCAGAGCAGCCATGTTCTTCTTTGTTCTTGCCACTTTGGAAGGTGGTAAGGTGTGGGCATTGGAGCGAGGAAACCGCGCCCCCTCCCAACATTGCTCTCCAGCTGTGTGGCCACAGGACAATTGCTTCACCCCTTGGTGCCCTGTTTTCCTCATCCCTGAACGGGATGCTCTTGCTCCCGAGGGTTAGGCGAGGCCCCGTGTGTGAGTGCTCACGCCGTAGCAGGCTCGGCTCCAGGTGATTATCTTGAAACTGCTGAGGTCCTCTCTCGGGTGCCCGAGCTGATGTTGGTTTTTTGGGATGTTTAGAAATTCCTGATGTCCACCAAGTACAACAAGGACTCCAAGATGTACCACGCCATCCAGACTGTGTTTGGTGAGAGGTAAGGCGAGAGGGGGGGCCTGGGGGGAGGCCTCTGGCTGGGAGGAGAGGCCTCACGGGCCCCAGAGCCTTGGGGTAGCGTTAGGGGCCGAGCTCCTGGCTGCCAGGCACACAGCACGTGCCGCCGCTCTCGTCATGGGCACCTCCCTTTTCCTCTCTCCCCTCCCAGGGCAGGTGGGAGTGCGGGGGTCGCTGAGACTGGGGCACATGATCACCTCATTTCGTTTTTGTTTACTTATTGTTTATGGTGGTTAAATTCACATCCATAAAACCCACCGTGTTAACCACACTGGAGGTACAATTCAGTGCATGTGGTGTATTCACAGAGTGGTGCAACCATCAGCGCTGTCCACTCCCAGAAGGTTGTCGTCGCCCCAAAGCTGACCCCCTGGCCACCTGGCCGTCAGCCCCGCCCCCCCAGCCTGCTTCTCTCATCAGTGTCTGTGCCCCACAGGCTGTTTGGCCAAGGCTTGGTGTCCGAGTGTGACTACGAGCGCTGGCACAAGCAGCGGAGAGTCATGGACCTGGCCTTCAGCCGCAGGTGAGCGTGGCCCGGCGGGCAGCGTGGGTCCTGGCTGGGCAGGGCGGTGCTGGGCTGCTGGGCTGGTGGGCAGGGGAGCGGGAGGGGCTCCTCCAGGCAGAAGGGACAGAGGGAGGAGGCCGGCCAGTGGGGCGCCAGGCGGAGAGAGGTCCCTATCGGTTTGTGGATATCAGGGTTGTGACAAGGACGTCTGGACGTGTGGGGGTCCCTGTCCCTCAGGGGCTCCCCCGGTGCAGGCCTCATCACTCTCATCTGGGCTTTTTGTTTTATTATGGTTTTCATTTCTGGGTAACATTTTATTTTTTAAGTAACTCACGTTCAGATACAATTCACATACCACGTAATTCACCCATGTACAGGGTGCAACTTAATGGTTTTGAGTATATTCAAAACTTGTACAGCCATCACCGTAGTCAATTTTAGGACATTCTTGTCACCCATCCCCCCCATCCCCCCTCTGTGCCCGCAGCTCCTGGCACCCACTCGCCTGCTTCCTGTCTCTGGATTTTCATATTCTGGACGTTCCCTATAAATGGAATCACACATATGTGGTCTTTGTGTCTGGCTTCTTTCACGCAGCATCGTGAGGGCCATTCATGCCACATGATGCACCAGAAATGCGTTCCTTTTCATTGCCAGCGACGATTCCACCGTCTCGATGGCCGCGTTGGCTCATGCGCCCTCATCAGCTGGCGGGCACTTGGGTTGTTTCCGGGTTTTGGCTTTTGTGAATCGTGCTGCTCTGAGCATTCATGTGTTAGTGCAAATTTTTGTGCGGACGTACGTTTCCGGTTTTCTTGGGTGTATCCCTAGGAGCGAGGCTGCTGGGTCACACGGTCAGTCTGTGTTTAACATTTTGAGGAAGGTTGATCATTTATTTTATATAACTTTAAATTTGCAGAAAAACTGCCAAGATAATCTAAGGAACTCCTGGGTGTCTTTTACCCAGATTCACTTTTTAAATCACATTTTTTTTTTATCGTTTCTTCTCTATGTGTAAATATAAACATGCTTACAGTTCTCTCTCTGTGTGTATATACATTATTCACATTATTTAATATAGTGCGTATTTTTAAAGCATTTGAGAGTAAGTTGGGGACACTGTGACCCCTTCCCTTAAATATTTCTGTGTGTGTTTCCTAAGAACAAGGACTTTCTCACACATGACTACCGTATAGTTATCAGATGAGGACATGGAACATGCTGAATGTGATTGAATAGGAAAAAAGAACAACCACAAGTAATCTTGCACAGACATAAGCACTTGCAAACCGTGCTAGTGTGATGAAGAAGTCGAGGGTGCTGTGGGAGCATTACTGAGCCTACTTGGGGCTCAAGAGACGTTCCCAAAGGAAGTGGCACCTGGGTGTCCATCTGGAGAGTGGACAGGCATAGGTGGTAACGGGCATGGGGATGGAAGGTGCCAGGGAGGAGAGCTCCGGGCAGAAAGGACAGCATGTGCAAAGGCCCTGAGGTGGGAAGGAACATTGTGCTCTGGAGGAGCTAAAAGGCCACTGTAACAGGAAGGCAGTGCGGCAGGTGGCAGCAGGCAGGGGACAGGGTCTGCCTCCTGGTCCAGCTGAGGATTTTTGCCTCCCTCCTAAGAGCGATAGGGTGCTCCCAAGTGGTTTAGGTCAGGGACCCCATCAGAGCGGTGCTTCTGTCTGGCCTGGGCCACAGAGGGTAAGACGTGCAGCCAGCGTGGGGTGGGGCCGGGCAGCAGCAGCAGGAGGATGCGGGCCTGTGCTGGAGCGGGGAAGCCAGGCTGGTGGATGGGCAGCGAAGAGCTGATTTTCGTTCCTAATTAAAAAAATGGATCCTTTTTCTCTTCTCCCGTTTTTCTCTTTTTCATGTTTTAAAAAACTTCGTATTTGGAAACTTCACATTTCTAGATACGTTTTAGGAATAAGAATAGGAGAAAGAACAGCCCTATATCCTTTACCCAGATTGTTAACATTAAAAAGCGCCTTTAATTTCAAAAGCAGCATCTTCTGTTAGTAAAAAATCAGAAATGTGTCATGTGCCAAGTGGCGATCTCCCCCTCCCCACACTCCCCTTGGGGACGCCATGTTTGTGAGTTTGGAGTGCGTCCTTCCACGCGTCTTTCTAAGCTCTAGGCCTGGCCGGTGAGCCGGCTGGCTGTCCCGGGGCAGGGGCCACTGTGTGCTGGGATCCCTGGGTTGCGGACTCATGTCCCTGTGGTCTGGCACTGTGACTGCTCGCGGGCAGGGAACGGGACGGGAAAGCCAGGCTGCAGATGGCAGCCCGGAGAGGCTGTTGGGGAAACTCATGGATTCTGGAGACCGAAGACGCCTCTCCTCCCTTCCTTCCCACTGTCCCGTGGCGTTTCTGCTCTGTCACATCGTCTTGAGGTTAGAGCTGAGGGGCCCAATGGCAGAACGAGGGCCCGTGGGGCCATGTGGACAGGGGCAAAGGGACAGCAGCGGCATCTGAGTGGAGGGGAATGTGAAACCTCAGGGCTCGTTTGATGACGGGAACCCAAGCCCGGGAGCTGTGCCTCCCAGGGAGGCCCGGAGGCTGGGAGGGGCCTCCCGCAGAAGCCCTGGGCCGGTCCGCAGCCGCTGACGCGTGTGCTGTTTCCCCAGCTCCTTGGTCAGCCTGATGGAGACGTTCAACGAGAAAGCGGAGCAGCTGGTGGAGATCCTGGAGGCCAAGGCGGACGGGCAGACCCCGGTGTCCATGCAGGAGATGCTGACCTGCACCACCATGGACATCCTGGCCAAGGTGAGGGGTGGACGGCCCCTACCCTGCCTCCCCCCCACACCCCGGGGCAGAGGGCTCCTCTTCCCTCCCTCTTCCCCTTCCTTGCCTTCCTCCTCTCCCTGCTGCTCCCCCATGCCAGCGGCCCCTTCTCTGGGCCGAACGCTTCGTGTCTCCTTAACTATTCCAAACAACCCAGCGTGAGACGGGAGCCGCTAGCGCATTCTCTAGGAATGGACACCGAGAGGGGTGGGCACAGGCCCAGGCTGGTCAGGGGCAGAAGCAGGACTGGCTCTGAGGTCTGCCGTCCTCCCGGCCCAAAGCCCACCTGCCCCTCAGCTCCCCGTGGGGTAGCGGCTTGGCTGTTGATCCCGGCAGACCCAGCAGTGGCCTGAGCCCAGGGGAAGGCAGGCCAGGCAGCTGGAGTGTAGGGACTGGGAGTGAAGCATCGTTGTCATTCAGCCAGTCCCTGGGCAGCTGGGTGCAGAGTGGACGCCCACGGGAGGCTGTGTCTCAGGGGCAATGCATCGTGTTAAGGAAGGAGTTCGAGGTTTACTTAGTGGTTACTCTCTGCGACATAATTCTCACCCCATTCAGCGGGGTTGGAAGTATGGCTCATTGCAGGGAGTCTGCGACCCGATACAGGCCAGTCCTTGGCCCAGGGTCTGGGTCTCCAGCTGAAAGGTGCCCGGCTCTGCCCTGGGCTTCCGTCCTCCCATCCCCAGGTCTGAGCCCGGCCTGCTCTCTCCCCAGGCAGCCTTTGGCATGGAGACTGGCATGCTGCTGGGCGCCCAGAAGCCTCTGTCCGGGAAGGTGAAGCTGATCTTGGAGGGCATCACTGCCTCCCGCAACACCCTCGCGAAGGTGCGGCCCCGCATCCCCCCGGCGGCCAGCCACCCGAGTGGGGGTCCTCTTTTGCTGGGGCGCCTCCTCCAGGGATTTTTCCAGAATGAGTTCTGAGTTCCGGTTTGTAGACGTGAAGTGACTTCGACTCAGTTAGGATTTGCATAACCCCGGTGTCCATGCAGGAGATGCTGACCTGCACCACCGTGGACATCCTGGGGAGGCTCGGAATGAAAGAGGATTATGTAAATTAGGAGTGACCTTTCTCTCATGTAAATGACCCCCTGAAACAGGCACTCTGGGATGGCTAGGATGGCTCCACAATGTTAGAGGTTCCTGGATTTTCTTTTTCTTTTCTTTTTTTTTAAAAAAAATATGTTTTTATTGATTTCAGAGAGGCAGAGAGAGGGAGAGAGAGATAGAAACATCCATGATGAGAGAGAATCATTGATCGGCTGCCTCTTGCACACTTCCAATTGGGGATCTAGCCTGCAACCCAGGCATGTGCCCTTGACTGGAATCGAACCCGGGACCCTACAGTCCGCAGCTCTATCACTGAGCCGAACTGGCTAGGGCTGGATTTTCTTATTGTTCTACTGTCTCCAGCGCATCGCCTCATTGTCATACGATGGCTGCTGCAGCTCCAGCTGTCACCCCTGGTTCCAGGCTTGAAGGAGGACGAAGGGAGAAAGTGGTGCTTGAGCTGATTCTCAGACCGATGCCCAGGGCCCCCTCCATTCCCTGAGGCTCAGCCTCTGAGTTTGCAGCCCTCTGACGCCCCCCCCCCCCCATTTTTTCAGCCGCTGATTCCAGCTCCCTGCCCTCTGGCTGTGGTGTCCTCCCTGACTGCAGTCCTAGCCGCCTCCATCCTTCAGGGACCCCTTACCTTTTCAGGGCTTCCTGAATGCTCTCAGGCATCTCTCCCATTGTTTTTAGGGGTTTGGTGCGGGAAGGGGAAGCCGATGCATGCTTGGGCCTAGCCGGCCTTTGGGACCTGTCTCCCTGGCGCCTTTATCTTTTCTGACATGTCCTCGCATTCTCCCCACCTCCCAGCTTGTTGGTGGATGTATGGTCCTTTGGGAACCGGGGGAGATGGATGGCGGGCGAGGGCAGCGGGGGCGTTCCGTGGTCCGTCCTGAGCTGGGGCTCTTGTTTAGTTCATGCCCGGGAAGTGGAAGCAGCTCCGTGAGATCCGGGAGAGCGTCCGCTTTCTGCGCCAGGTGGGCAAGGACTGGGTGCAGCGCCGCCGGGAGGCCCTGAAGCGGGGCGAGGCCGTCCCTGCCGACATCCTCACGCAGATCCTCAAAGGTGGGGAGCCCTCTGCGAGGGCGGGTGGCCGGGGCGCCTCCTGATAAAGCGACTGTCCTTTGGGTCTTGGGAAAGGGAATGTGAGTGTGGCAGACGCTGCCGCCGGGCCCTGAGCAGCTGCTTGTCTTTCAGCCGAAGAGGGCGCCCAGGACGATGAGGTTCTGCTGGACAACTTCGTCACCTTCTTCATTGCCGGTTCGTAGCTGCATCGCGACCAGGGGCTCCGAGCTCTGCAGGAATGATAGGCTCTGGAATCTGGAATCTGGACTCTGGGAGGTTTTCCTGGCTGTCTGAGCAGAGTTAGGCTGTGGAATTGGGGGGCTGGGCCAAGGGGAGCGAAGCCTCTCTATGCCTAGGGGGGTCCAGGAGGCCCTCTTGGTGGCATCTGACCTGTTAAGGGCTCTGGCAGTCCTGGGGATGCGTGAAGCTGCCTTTTTTGGCTCAGAAGAGCTTGGCCGTGTGAATTCATGTTTCCGCCTCACTCAGAATTGGGGATGGGGGGAGCAGCCTCATTCGTTGCTCATCAAATATTTGTTGAGCATCGATCTTCACCTGGAAAACTCCTCCTCACTCCTCAGGACCCCCAGGTGCTTCTTCCCTGGGGAAGCCCTCCGGGATTGCCCAGGCACATCAGGCCCCCAACCCCCACCCCGGGGAGCTCTCCATGGTGCCCAGAGCTCCTCTGCCCACACGTCTCACAGTTTAAGTTGCGTATTTGTTGGTGTGATTCGATCAACGAGATGCGCTCTGTGACCGCAGAGAGACACATTGGTCTCAGCCTCAGCTTTCTCTTCTGCAAAATGGGGATGGACACCCCCTCAGGCCAGGCCAGGCCCAGGGATGGTTGGAGAAAGAGGTTTTAGAGTGTGAACACCGGGTGCCATTTATCTGACCACACTGGCTGGCATCAGGTGACGTGGAAGTGGGCAGGTGTCCCTTTAGATCAGGGGCCCTCAAACTACGGCCCGCGGGCCACATGCAAATACAAACATTGTATTTGTTCCCGTTTTGTTTTTTTACTTCAAAATAAGATATGTGCAGTGTGCATAGGAATTGGTTCATAGTTTTTTTTAAAACTATAGTCCGGCCCTCCAAACAGTGAACTGGCCCCCTGTTTAAAAAGTTTGAGGACCCCTGATAAAGTTTATATCCATACACCCAGCTCAACCCTAGGGAGCAGAAGTGAGGGCCTGAGCTGCCACCAGGGGCTTGGGGTCTCAGAAGCTGGACAGCAGCCACTCTATGATCCCGTGTGGAGCTGCCACTCTCCTCCTTTCCTGCAGGTCACGAGACGTCCGCCAATCACTTGGCATTCACGGTGATGGAGCTGTCACGCCAGCCCGAGATCTTGGCAAGGTACGGAGAGGGGGCCAGGGGGTGGGGGGCTTTCCTTGATGTTGGTGAAGGGGTTTGTCCAATGTCTTATTCCTCGAGGACCACCTGCTTCCACCGCCCTTGGCTGAGCCCTCTGCATTGTGTCCTGCTTCTCTTCACCCCAGTGCCTTTGCACATGCTGTTCCTGCCTCTGGAAGCTCTTCTCCCTTCTTTTCTCCTAGAAAACAGCAATTCTTTCTCCTCCTCCTCCTCCTCCCTTCCTCCTCCTCTGCCTCCTCCTCCTCCTCCCTTCCTCCTCCTCCGCCTCCTCCTCCTTCTCCTCCCCTTCTCCTTCACCTACTTCTCAGACCCCTAAAGTAGCCACTAGCCACCTCCCAGCTCATAAATCCATTTTCCCCTGGGACTGTTTGCTTCAAGCTTTTTTCAGTCATGGAACTGGAAGCCCCAAGACTCCAGGGACCATGGCTCTTTCCCTCCCCACGGGCACTTAGTGCCTGGCCAGGGGCTGCCTGTGAGGCCTGCGCAGAATTCTAAGTAAAGTGCCGAGGGGGCACCTGTCTTCAGCTGGCAAGACAAAGGGGGGATGCCTGGGCAGATGGCATCTGAGTGGGCCATTGACTTCCTTAAGTACAAACATGTTCCCCCAAAGACTGAGCCAAATGTGAGAGTGCCCTAAAAATGCCAGGCAATGTCAGTGAGCATGCCGTCACCCACATAGCGTGGCAGGGAGGGCGCTGGGCGGTGAGGAGAGACCTGTGGTTAGTATTATCATGGCATAAAAGGGCAGTGGGAATGGCTTCTTGAGAACATGAAATAATTTATTAGGTTTCTAAAAGGATATGCTCTTTATAAAAAAAAATTTGGAAAAGAGCAAAAAAGTTAAAACAACAACATTAATAATCTATATATATAAAAGCCTAAGTGAACAGCCACCCAGCTGACCATTTGACCATCCGACTGGTAGCCATGACGTGCACTGACCACCAGGGGGCAGATGCTCAATGCAGGAGCGGAAACCACAGGCATGGAAACATGGAACAGACTGATGAATCCCAGAGGGAAGAAGGGTGGGGGGAGGGTGGGAAGAGATTAACCAAAGATCTTATATGCATACTAGAGGCCCAGTGCATGGATTTGTGCACTGGTGGGGTCCCTCGGCCTGGCCTGCAGGCCTCTAGTAATAATAATAATAATAATAATAATAATAAAAAATCTGTGCACCAGGCCTCTAGTAATTATAATAATCTTATATAATAAAAGTGTAATATGCAAATTGACCCTAACAGCAGAATGACTGGTCACTATGATGCAGGGAGCAGGCCTAAGCCATCAGTTGGACATCCCCTGAGGGCTCCTGGGCTGCTAGAGGGATGTCTGACTGCCAGCTTAGGCCTGATCCCCCTGGGGAGTGGGCCTAAACTGGCAGGTGGACATCACCTGAGGGCTTCCGGACTGCAAGACGGTGCAGGCTGGGCTGAGGGACCCCCTCTCAGTGCACAAATTTTCATGCACCGGGCCTCTAGTAATAATAATAAATCTGTCCATGGTGGCCCCACCCTTCCAGAGACAGTTCGTGGTTAACTACTGAATTTCATCATGTATTTTGCCACGACATCACCCCATGTTGTTGTAACCTCTTCTCAAATCCACTTTTTAGAAATGTCATGGTAAAGTACACATATATAACATAAAATAGACTGTTTTGACTGTTTTTAAAAAAATATATTTTATTGATTTTTTACAGAGAGGAAGGGAGAGGGATAGAGAGTCAGAAACATCGATGAGAGAGAAACATTGATCAGCTGCCTCCTGCATGCCCCCCACTGGGGATGTGCCCGCAACCATGCCCCTGACCGGAATTGAACCTGGGACCGTTCAGTCCATAGGCCGACGCTCTATCCACTGAGCCAAACTGGTCAGGGCCATTTTAACTGTTTTAACTGTACAGCTCAGGGGCCTTAAGTGGATTCACATTGCCACGTACCCATCCCTCCACCATCCCCAGAACCTTCCCATCTTCCCAAAAGGAGACTCTGCCCCCATCACACAAGAACTCCCACCTCCTCTTCCCAAGCTCTGGTGGCCGCCATTCTACCTTCTGCCTAGCACCCGAGTTCTCCAGGTACCGCATGGATGGGGGGGCCATGCACTGTTTGTCCCTTGTGACCGGCTGTTTCACTCAAGATCCTGCCCTCGAGGTGCGTCCACGTGGGAGCAGGTGTCAGGACGTCCTTCCTTCTTACGGCTGAGTCCTCTTCCACTGTGTGGCTGGGCCATTCTCGTGGAGGCATCTGTGGACGTGAGGTTGCCTCCGCCTTTTGGCTGCGGTGAATAATGCTGCTGCAAACATGAGTGCTCAGAGATTTATTTGTACTTTCAGTTCCCCTGGGCGCACACCCGGAGGTGGGATTGCGGGGTCAGATGCTGATTCCATGCTCATTTTTGAGGAACTGCCCTACCATTTTCCACCATTGACCTTCCCACCCACCAGGGTTCCGGCTTCTCCAATCCTCCACCTTGTTCTCCTCTGTTGTTGACAACAGCCCTCCCAGTGGATATGGGGGGGCCCATACCCACTCCTAGTGCCGCATGTTCTCCTAACAGGCGCGCCCGCAGGCTTCCTCGCCAGGTCCCTGCACCGCCCATTCCGCTGTCTCCCTGGGCTGTGGGGCGCCTGTGTGCGAAGCCCTCGCTCGGGGTGCGTTGATTTCCTGCAGCCGGTTCCCAGCAGCGAACACAGAGGGTGAACGTTGTAAAGAGCCTTGGACACGGCTCCCATTGCTTGGGCTCCTTGGTCTGGACATGGCAGTTCCGGGATGTCTTAAACAATGGGGGGGGGGGCAGTGTTCACGGTGGGGCACCCCAACCTCTCTCTGCAGGCTTCCTTCTACCCCCCCTCCCCCTTCTTAAAACTCTGTCCTTGGAGAGGAACTTGTCTTTGACCCCACAGGCTGCAGGCCGAGGTGGACGAGGTCATCGGCTCTAAGCGGCACCTGGACTACGAGGACCTGGGGAGGCTGCAGTACCTGTCCCAGGTGTGGGGGGCGGGGCGGGCGGGCGCTTCAGGGCAGATGCGGGGGACTCGTGGGTTTAGGCCTGCAGCCGCCCTAACCCATTAGAATGGGGTTCTCTGACCTCGCTGCTCATGGGAGCCCCTGGGAGACTAAAACAGCCCCACGCCAGGCTGCCCCGGACCAAGGACACCACGGTCGCTGGGGGCGGCCCCGGGCAGCCGCGTGGGCAGGCTTCGCAGGTAACGCCAGGATGCAGCCGAGGTCAGAAACAGCGTGCCCTGAGTGGAGCTGGGTTTGCACCCCCCGACTCGGCCGGAGATCCACAGGCCCGAGCTTCCACTGGGAGCAGGCCCAGCGCCCCTCCCCTGGGAGACAGAGCAGAGCAGGGGGCCTCGCCTGGGCTGTGGGGACTCAGGATGGAGGGACCCCAGTGCAGAGGGAGGTCTGGCTCCCGGTCCGAGCTCTGCTGCTATGGCTTTGCCAAACCCCCTTCTCCTTCTGGGCCTCAGTTTCTCCTTCGGTCGAATGAGGGTGGAACACAAAGGTGAAGTTCACTCTGCAGGGGTCCGGGACCCAGTCCTGGACTCAGGGGCACAGTCAGTGCCGGGAGTGGGAGCAGAGATGGGGCTGGGCTGTGTCCCCTGGGGTCTCCCCTTCCTCTCACTTCCTCTGCGTGTGGCTCTGCAGGTCCTCAAAGAGTCGCTGAGGCTGTACCCGCCTGCGTGGGGCACCTTTCGCCTGCTGGAGGAGGAGACCTTGATTGACGGGGTCAGAGTCCCCGGCAACACCCCGCTCCTGGTGCGTGGGGGCCCTGCCTGCCTGCCTGCCCCGCGGTGGCTGATGTGGGCGCCCTTCTGAGGTGGGGGCGGGGGGTCCGTGGCCCCGTTCTCCTCATTGGCTTCCCTGTGTGTTCTCATCCGGGTCTCACTGTAACCCCGTGAGGTCTTTCTCTCCCCTTCACTCTGTCCTGTTTAGATTACAGGGGTGCCCCCACTGGACAGGGTGCCCCACTCCCAGCTGAGGGCCCTGAGG
This sequence comes from Myotis yumanensis, assembly GCF_028538775.1. Lineage (NCBI taxonomy): Eukaryota > Metazoa > Chordata > Mammalia > Chiroptera > Vespertilionidae > Myotis > Myotis yumanensis. Next base: position 13,213,259 of record NW_027223752.1, read on the forward strand.
CACAGAGAGGTGATTCGTCTTGTGTAAGAAAGAAACCCTTCCCTATCCTGAGCTCAGCACACTCACTGACATCGCCTTCTAAGTTCATTTATTTATTTACTAGCCTCACCCGAGGACATTTTCTCAGTACTTTTTAGAGCGAGTGGGAGAGAGAGGGAAAGACAGCTAGAAATATCGATGTGAGAGAAATGCATTGATTGGTTGCCTCCAGGGCCCGGGCCAGGGAGGAGCCTGCAACCAAGGTACATGCCCTTGACCAGAATCGAACCCGGGACCCTTCAGTCTGCAGGCCAACGCTCTGTCCACTGAGCCAAACCGGCCAGGGCTGTCTTCTAAGTTTACATTTTTCTTTTGAAAGTGAGGTTCTTGTCTACGTGGACTTGACCCTGTGTATGGTGTGAGGTAGGGAGGCCTATTCGTCAGCTGGGGTTGCCATAACACAGTGCCACCACCAGGGGCTCACACAGCAGAAATGTACTGTCTCGCAGGTCAGGAGGCTGGAAGTCGGAGAGCAAGGTGCCGGTAGGGGTAGGGCTCTAAGCCCGTCTCCTTGTCTTGCGGGTGGCCTCACACGGCCTCTTCTCTCTCTCTCTCTCTCTCTCTCTCTCTCTCTCTTTCTGTGTGTGTGTGTCCTCGTCTCCTCTTCCTATAAGGACACCAGTCGCATTAGATTAGGGCCCACCCTAATGACCTCAGAGCAACTTTGTTACCTCGTCTAAGACCTATCTCCAAACACAGTCACTTTCTGAGGTCAGGACTTCAGGATATGAATTTTAGGGGGACACACCTCAGCCCATAATAGGACCCAGTTTTGTTTTTATCTGTTTTTTATGGAGAATCCCCGGAATCCAGCCCTATGCACCGAGCACCCCTTCCCCAGGGCTCGGCCACATCTTCTCAGCACATATCAAAGCTTCATCCCTGTGCGTGCGCATGTGTGTGTGTGTGTGTGTGTGTGTGTGTGTGTGTGTGTGTGTGTTTCTTCTGTTCATCTGCCTTAGTGCACCAACAACCCTGCCTTAGTGACCATCTCTTTGGAAGGCCTTCTCATCTTGCAGGCCAGGGCCCCGTGGCTGGCTCTCAATCCAGGGACGCAGCCCTGTGGGCCTTAGTAGGCAGACGTGCCCAGTTGTGTCACCTCAGGGGAGACCCCGGATTCCCGGGCCTCAGTGCCACCTTGTTAGATGGGTTGGTGGCCACAGTTTACTGACAAGAGTCGACAGGATAACATACAGCACTTGTTCGGCCAAAACCCCTGGCACGGAGTCAGCGCCCTTTGCTGCCTGAGACCCCTCCCTGCCTGACGCCCCCCCTCACTTTTCAGAGCTCAGTCCCAGGCCCGTCTCCATCCTTGAGACAGAGCCAGGGCGGAGCGGCTGAGGGAGACACTGTGCAGGATCAAGAGGCAGGGGCTGGCACCCGGGCCGGTTGCGGGGGCACGCCTGGCCCCTGGGGGCAGGGCTCGGAGCATCGGGGTGATCAGGCGGCTCTGCGAGGGCAGGTGGAAGGCTGGGGGCCTGCAGCTCCCACCCCAGGCAAGCCTGGTGTTGAACAGAATGGCTCTCAGGACGGGGAGAGAGATGGCCTCGCAGCAGACCTGAGTTTGAGTCTCAGTTTGGCCATTTACTGGTCAGGTGGCTTCAGGCAAATCATGGACCTCTCTGAGCCTCAGTTTCCTCATCTGTAAAATAGGGGCCAGAGTCACGCTCCACGGGTGGGCCAGGCGTGGGACGACACAGCACACCAGGTGGTGGTCGGGGCACGTTGGCCACCCCCTTTCTTCCTCTTAGAGACTTCCCAGGGGCCAGTGCGGTCCCACAATGGCCCAGATGGGTGGGTGGGGAGATGGGTGTGTGTGTGGAGGGATGGATGGGTGGAGTAGAGCAGGAGTGGGGGCTTGCGAGACTACTCGGCTCCAAACCACCCCACTGGGTGGCCACAGCAGGTGGGGGAGGTGCGAGGGTTCTGATTCTTGGAGCCAGAGACAAGCGTAGCCTCTGCCTGGCAGTTCAGCACCTACGTCATGGGCCGGATGGACACGTACTTTGAGGACCCGCTGACCTTCAACCCGGATCGCTTCGGCCCCAAAGCACCCAAGTGAGTCTCCCTGTGAGCCGTCCATGAGGGGGGCCTGGTGGGACAAGGACGGTCCTGGGGCCTCTGGTCTGAGCTGCCAGTGCCCACCGAGCCCATGTAGCCTTCCAGATCCACATGAGGGAGCTGTCACCCCCACCGTGCCCCCTCTTACAGGGAGGAAATCACAGCTCAGAGAGCTCAGCCCGAGGGTGCACAGCCCCTAAGTGGCAGAGCTGGGATTTGAGCCCAGCTCAGGCTGGTTCTAAAGCCCATATTATAACCAGTCCTGACACTGGGAAGCCCCGGGGCAAGTGACTGCACCTCCCTTGGCCTTGATGTTCCTATCTGAGAAATGGGAACACCGCTGGCTCCCTCTGGGGGAGTGAATAGGCGAAAGGGCTGAAGCAATGCTGGGGCCAGGCTCCAGGGACAGACCCCCTGAGTCCAGACCCAGGCTGCCCAGAGCTGGACGTGTGGCCGGCCCGAAGATAAGTGACATGGGGCCTCGGGCGGGCTGCTCTGCCCCTCTGAGCCTCAGTTCCTCCATCTGTGAAGTGGGGATAATGACGGCTCCTCCGGAAGGCTCAGAGGAGGATGCGTGAGAAAATGCCGAGCGAGCGCAGCGAAGGCAGCTGCTGTGTTCAGTGTGTGCCAACCCCAGTCCGCCCATCTCGGGCACCGTCTCCTGACGCCTCTCTCCCCACAGGCCGCGGTTCACCTACTTCCCCTTCTCGCTGGGCCCCCGCTCCTGCATCGGGCAGCAGTTTGCTCAGGTAGGAGCCAGGGCTGCGGAGGGACTGCAGGGGTAGGGTCTTGATCTGGGCCAGGACGCAGTCGGAGCCCTGCCCCGCCCGGGCTGCCCTGGCCGGGGGCTGGGCCCCAGTGTCCATGGCCTTTGTGCTCACTGACTCCCACTCTCCCCCACCCCCGCATACGCAGATGGAGGTGAAGGTGGTGATGGCCAAGCTGCTGCAGAGGCTGGAGTTCCGGCTGGTGCCCGGGCAGCGGTTCGGGGTGCAGGAACAGGCCACACTCAAGCCACTGGACCCCGTGCTCTGCACCCTGCAGCCCCGGGGCTGGCAGCCCGCGCCCCCGCCCCCGCCCTGCTGAGGCACCTGGGGCAGAATCGGACTCCTTGGGCAGGGGCCGCACCCACCCTCCTCTGCAACCCACTGCCACCCAGCCTGCTCCCTGTCCTCTTCCTCGGGGGGCCTCCACCCCGGCTCCCAGAGGGCCTTCTCCCAACCACCTCCTGCTTCACGCCCCTCAGAGCTCCCTGTCTGCTGCTAATCCACTGCCCTTCCTGGACCAGCCCCTGCCTAACTCCCAGCTGCCTCCCAAATGTGCCATCGTTCCCCCCCCCCCCCCGCCCAATCCCATTCTGCACAGGCCACTCCCTCTGCCAGACACCCTAACTCTTGCTTACTCCCTAAAACCCTCCTCAGGTGTCACCTCCTCCAGGAAGCCCTCCCTGCCACCCCCGGCCGGGCCAGGGGCCCCTCCTCTGTGCTTCCTTGGTCACCTGTGCTACCTCTAACACCACACTGACCACTGTTTCGTGAGTGCCCTTTGAAGTGACCAACCACCCTTTCAGGCTGTGAGCGCCTCAAGCGCGGGGTCTGTGTGTGATTCGTCTCTGAGGTCCCCATGCCCACCGAGGGCCTGGCACAGAGTCGATGCTCAATAAATATGTGTTGACTGCATGAATGACCGGCCAGACCAGGCCAGGGTGCTCTGCCCTCAGTTTGCTCATCTGTAAAGTGGGGGTGATGTTGAGGCCGGTCTCTCTAAGGCAGCGGTTCTCAACCTGTGTGTCGTGACCCCTTTGGCAGTCGAACGACCCTTTCACAGGGGTCGCCTAAGACCATCCTGCATATCAGATATTTACATTATGATTCATAACAGTAGCAACATTATAGTTATGAAGTAGCAATGAAAATAATTTTATGCTTGGGTCACAACATGAGGAACTGCATTTAAAGGGCCAGAAGGTTGAAAACCACTGCTCTAAGGGCTGGCACTGCTCTGGAAGTTGCCCCTGGAGAGGCCCAGACACCGTGCCCTCAGGACAAAACTGTCCAGGTTACTGGGAAGACCTCATGTTAGCAGATACCTACCCTTGTTACATCCAAGGCCATGCCCCTGAGAGTGGCATGAGGCTGGGATTATAGGCAGGGTTTGGAGAGCTTGATGTGAGAGGGCTGGGGGTGGGGGCTGGGGGCCGGGGCCAGTGCAGTCTGGTTTACGCCCAACCAGGCCACTGGCTCAGAGGCTGGACCCCCGGTCCTCCCAGAGAATTGATGGAGCCAAGCACCTGGGTGCCTGACCTCACCTTCCTGACACCTTTTTCACCTGCTGCCACAACGCTGCCCCTCCCAGCCTGGTCAGAGGAGGCTGGCGTGGGCCAGACCCAGGTGGTGGGACTGCCGCCCTCGCAATGGTGGGGGGTGAAGAAGCTGCCCGCCTCCCAGGGCCCCCGGGAGGCCAGGGGCAGTTAAATTGACCGGCCAAGGAAGAAGGCTCTCTTTCAGCCCCGTCCCTCCAACAACTGGGAGTATATCATTGTGCAAACACAACCAAATGCCCTCGCCCCTGCCTGGGCACCGGCCCAGAGGTGCCCCCACACGAGGCAGGGAGTGGATCTGGGCGGCCTTGCCAGCCCCTGGCTCCGCCGTCCTTGCTGAGTCTTGAGCAGCAGCTCCGAGGACCTCCCATGTCGCAGATGCGGACGCAGGCTCAGGGAGGCAGCGACCTGCCCAGTGCAGCACGGTGCCCTGTACTGGGTGGAGCTGGGACCCCACCCGGGCTGGCGTGGTTTCAGCTGAGCCTCTGGGCACGGGGTCTGGCCTCTGGAGGGCCAGCAGGCACTCGGCTGGCCCTTATCAAGCTTCTCCCCACCCTCTCTGTTTCCAGTTCCCTGCCTGTGAGTCCAGAACCTTCCGTGGCTCTGAGACTGGTATCCTGGGCTCCGCCTCCAGCTGCATGGCCAAACCCGGCCCTTGCTTGAAGCAGCCCCTTCTCAGGGCCGCCCGAACGCTGCCTCCTCAGCCCTCAGCCCGTCACTGCGCCCGGAGCCTGACCCCCACCCCTGCCCGCTGCAGGCACTCTCTAACGTTCACCAGCCCCTACTGTTCCCCCAGCAGTCCCCCAGCAGCCCCACACACAAACTCCATGCCCCCCACCACACTCCCTCCACACACAGGCCCCAGCACCCCACACCAGGCCCCCAGCACCAGCCACCCCACTCCCTGCCTCTGCCTCCTCTCATGGCTGGGCCTGGCCCCCACAGGACAGCACTGTCCACCTAAAGCGTCCACAGGCCACAGCCTCAGCCTTCCGGGCACACGACCTGGAGGTGTCTGGAGAGGTCTGCAGGGGTCAAATTGCCTTTACCATCCGCTGACTCAGAAGATATCCGTCTATTGCTAAGCCTGAACCTTTGCATCGCTGTTTCTTCAAATCCTTTAGAGTCTGGCCCATTTCACAGATGAGAAAGTCAAGGCCACGGCACACAGACAGACCATAGAGGACTCAGACCCTTGGCCCTTTGCGTCCCGTGGCCTCCCACCAGCTCGACAAGCCGGGTCACGGCTTGCCTCTGAGTGTTGGAAACCCAGGGCTGGATGTGAGGTGTGTTCAACACCCGCCCTCCCCGCCTCCCCGCCCCCGCCAGGTCTGCTGTTATTTTCTGTAGGTCAGGGCACTCATCCTGACCCTCCTGAGTCACTCCCTCTTACAAAAAACGGGCTTTCTGTGAGCAGAATGTGGTTCTCAGACCTGGCTGCATAGACAGTCACCTGGACCAGCTGGATTAGTCTGTGCAGTGGGGGCTGGAAACTTCTCTTTTAAGCAGCCTCCTCCCCTCCCCCCCCCCCCCCCCCCCCCCCGCCCCGGAGACCCCAATGTGCAGAGGGCAGGTGCCAAACTGGGGCCAGGCAAGATGGTTGGGATAAAGACCAAGGCCCTGCAGCTGGGCCTCCTGGGGTCCAATCCTACCCCATCTGTCTCTGGTTATGGGGCTGGGGCCTCAGTTTCCCCATCTGTAAGGGAGGCCAAATAATAGGACCCACATCCTAGGGTTGGTGGGAGGATTAAGAGCGTTCTGTGTGGGTCGTGCTTAGCGCAGAGCTTGTCAGCATCAATGGCAGCTGTATCCCTGTCGCCTTCAAGGAAGGATTCCCAGGGTGGCCAGGCCATGCAGTTCCCAATACAGCCACACGGTGGCGCCGCGCCGCAGAGCTCGGTTTGTGCGTCCATTGCAGGCCAAATGGGCGGTACTGCCCACCCGCAGGAGGGCCCAGGGAGGGCCCGAGGCTAAGCAAGCTCAGTCTCCTGGAGGCTGGGTCATGGCGAGAGGGTGCAAACCCCACCTGGTCCAGGCGCAGGTGGTATGAGGTATCCACTGACCGCTGGGGTGAGGATGGGGAGGTTGTCATCGCTGTCCCCACTTCACAGATAGGGCCACCGAGGCCCGGAGGGTGAGGCAGCTGGAGGAGGTGGAAGGACCACTGTCACGCAGATGCGGGTGCCGTGATTCCCTCGTCTCTTCGCTCTCACCCCTCCTGGCAATGGGCCTGGGTCTGGCGGTGGGGCTGTCGGGAAGGGGCCACTTTGGCAAGAAGAGCCCATGGAGGAGAAACGTGCACTGAGTCCAGGAGGCTGCAGGTTGCCGCCTGCTGCCTGGGAGGCCGGAGTGCCCGTGGTCCACAGAGCTGAGCAGCTTTAACGCTTAAAATGCTCCCTCCCCCTCCCCTCTCTCTCTATATATACAGTATTCATTTCAGAGAGAGGAAGGGAGAAGGCGAGAGGGATGGAAACATCAATGATGAGAAGAATCATTGATTGGCTGCCTCCTGCACACCCCACACTGGGGATCAAGCCCACAACCCGTGCATGTGCCATGACCGGGAGTTGAACTGTGACCTCCTGGTTCATAGGTTGACACTCAACCACTGAGCCACGCTGGCCGGGCTTAAAATGCTCTTTGCAACGAGTGGAAGCCACCTCCCATGCCCTCAGACCCAGGAGGTTTGTGGCCCAGGCCGGCCTGGGGGCAAGGCCGCGGGAGCCTTGACCTATGTGGGCTGCGGTGAGAAGATGGGCCCAGCCTGGTCGGTGAGAGGTTCCCCCTCTTTGCTCTGGGGACCGGGACAGGAAGCGGGCTCCAGAGTCACCTGGGGGCCCTGCCGGCCCTCAGTAGCAGCCAGTGTGGGTCGACAGAAGATTACAGTTAGTTGCCCACCTGGGAAGGTTCTGGATGGGGTGTGGCCCCCCCTGGTTGTCTTGACCAAAGGGGTGTGGTGGCCTTTACACTAGTCCAGGGTCAGGTGGGCCCAGCCCAGGGGGCCCACCGTAAACAGTGTGTGTGGGGTCCTGGATGATTATGAGAGACAGGACGGTCACTGGGGGGCCCCGGGGCAGGGCGAGAGGGGCTCAGGCCAGCGGCTCCTGTGGAGTCTCCCCCCATCTGCTTGGGGGCCCACCTTCCTCTGGGCGAGGATCCTGTGTCCCCAGCAGGATCCAAAGTGTGTGAGACCGCACGGAGGGTCTCCACAGCCCTGGGGTGGGTGACTCCCAAGTCCACGTATCTGCCCACAGCTCACCCTTGGGCTCCAGACAGCCTCCGCCATCTCTGCCTGGACGTCCCAGCATAACCCAGCCCAGGGAGGGGCAGACGCTGGGGGTATTTCTGGCAGGCAGGCCACGACTCTGAATCAGGGAGGGGCGGGACCCGGGAGCCCAGGCCCTTCCTTGGCCTGGAGCTTAAATTCCCTCAGGGAGCACGGCGTCTCCAGCACGTCCTCTCACTCCAGGAAACCAGGTCAGGGAGTGCCTGCGCGGGGCCTGCCTGGGGCCGCTTCACTGTGACCCGGGCCCTTTCCACGGACAAGACCGGAGAGGCGGGGCCTCACTGTCCCTGGAGGCTGCCCCCTGCTGTGAGCCCAGCAGCCTGGGGAGGAGCCTGCCGCCAGCTCCACGTCCCCTGGGTCACCCCCACCCTCTCACTCGCCAGAGGACAGCAGCTCTTTGGCCCCCACCCAGAGGTGGGGTGGAACCAGGAACCCGGAACCCTGGCCCCAAAGGACCCAGGGGCTGCCCATGCCCTCACACCCAGAGCACCCCGTGCAGCTGGATGGCCTCTGTGCCTCTCTGCTGGCTGGGAGCCTGGAGACTGGGGGTTCCCCAAAGCTACCCAGGTGGCCACCAGCTTAGGTGTCTGGGCTGAACGGGCCTGGGTTTGGGAAACCAGCTCCCGAAGCTGTGCCGCAGCGTGTGTGTGTGCGAGCCCGTGTGTGTGTGTGTGTGTGTGTGTGTGTGTGTGTTTGTGAGCTTGTGCACATGTGTGAGCCCTCTGTGCATGCGTGTATGTGAGCTTGCACATGTGAGCCCGTGTGTGTGTGAGCCCCACGTGTATGTGTCCACTCATGTCCTCTATATCCCGTGTTTCTGTGGTCTCTGTCCATCCTTGTGCGTCTGTCTCAGGTATGAAGCTGTGTAGGGGTCTCCGGGTCCGTGTCGGGTGTCTGCACTGCGTGTACCTGGGTATCTGCTCTGACCCGAGCTGTGAGGAGGTGTCAGTTTTAACGTGAGGGAGTGGATGGACCCGGGAAGCAGGACAAGGCTTATCGGTGCCCCATGGGTGCCCGTCCCTTGCTGTGCATCGGGAATTCCACTCTCACTCAGTCCAGAGAGGTCAGGCGGCCCAAGGCCACACCCCCAGGAGGCGTGGTCCATCCAATGTCAATATCACGGTCCTTCTCTGAGTCCTGGCCACGAGGTCCGGTGAGGCCCCCATTTGAAGCTGTCCTGCTCTATTTGCAGGGGTCCCCAAGGCCCAGGGAGCAGGGGTCCCCAGCATGAGTCTCTAGGAGAGTCCTGAGAGCCCGTCAGCGGCACTGGGTGCTCCTTGGGGTGAGGGTGTGGGACCCCTGAGACCCAGCTGGGGGGTGTATAAATGTGGGGTGAGCAGGAAGCAGGGCCTCCTCCCTGACCCCACCACACTCAGATGCCCTTCCCACTTTGATAGGCCTCCCCTGACCCTCCCGTCCGTCCTGGACCCTCTCCGCGGAGTGGTGCTGCCGGCTGCGCAGTGTGGGAACTCAGGGTGGGGGGCCGGTGGGAGTGGGACAGCAGCTTCCCCCCGCCACTGTGACTCAGGGGGACTGGTCCCCTGGTGTTTAGTAAATGTGCACTCTGCTCTTCCGGCACCCCAACTCCCGCCGACTGCTGAGGCCCCCTGGGCAGCCTGCCGCTCTCACCGCATCTCCCACCGCTGTCCATTCTGGGAGCCCCTGCCCCTCGCTGGCCCTTCTCTGTCTGCACCTGACCCTGGTCCTGCCTGGGCTCCGGGCTCCCCTCCAGGTGTCTGCCTGCACGATACCCCTCACCCCGGTCACTGCCCTACCTTTCCCCACCGACTCCACCAGCCTGTGAGCCTCGGGGGACTGCCATGGCCATGCCCACTGATGCGTGGAGATGCCAGGTCTCTGCCCACAGCGGGGACACCAATGGCTGGCTGGAGAGTCGAAGCTGCAGAATGAGCTGGCAGGGGCCAGAGGGCACGTGTGCGTGTGTACCCACCACGTGTACACACATGCTCCCACAGGCACACACCTGCTCCTGCTCCTGCTCACATGGGATCACCTCCCACATGCATACATGCTCTCTTGCACACACATATACTCATGCACACGGGATGAGCACACACACACACACACACACTCCCCTACACCCATGCACATGGGTGCACACTCATACACATTGTCATACACACGTGCTCACTTGCACAAACTCAGACCCACCCTCACACATGTACACACACATATGCATTCTCACATGCACACACACTTTCCCACACATGTACCCAGCCCCATGCACACATGTGGACACTCATACACATTGTCACTGCCTCACACAGGCAGTGGGCCCAGAGATGCTGCAGCGACGAGGATCACGGGAAGCGAGTTGTTTTTCCCTACACACGTTCCTACAATAAAGAAAACAGGAAGGGACTTGGGGCCAGAGACAGGAAGAGGGTGTGGCCTGCGCGCAGGAAGCTGGCTCCAGCCGGGTGGACATGGGGCCTGTGTGGGCGGGACTCAGGACAGACAGACAGACAGACCTGGGAGATGGGAGATGGAATGCCTCCAAGGCACCTGGGCCCTGTGCTCATCCTGACCACAGCGTCCGAAGGTGTCACCCCCGTTTCCAGGTGAGAAACTGAGGCGGGGCCAGGCTCGTCCCAGTCACCGTGGCGGCTGGTGGAGAAGGCGTTCGACCCAGGCCCATTGACACCACATGCTTCTGGGTCTGGTCCCGCAGCCCCTCCACTACGGAGCCCAGGGCAGGGGCTGCAGGAGACACCCCAAGACTGACCACAGGCCCCTGTGGGAGCAACGTGAGCGCCTCCTGCCCGAGCCTGGCCCACGGCCGGGTGCGCAGGAGCTGGTCACACACGCTCTGCGGGTGTGGAAACCGACACAGAGCACACAGCCTGCCCGCAGGCCACCAGCAAGGCAGGTCTGACCGCCCTCCCTGAACCCGCTACAGCTTCAGGGAAGGAGCGAGGGCCGGGCTGTGGGCCCCTGGGTGCACCTCCCTAGCCCCCCTACAGAGGCCTGAGCAGGGCAGCAGCGTTCTCTCGCTAACCCTCTAAACCTGAAGCCCACACGCAGGTGAGGCTCCTCCCCACGCTGCAGGCAAGGAGGCCCCAGGTGCTCCCCCTTCTCCGCTTCTTCCCCTCACACCCACCCAAGACAGAGCAGCAGGGGTTCCCCCTCTCCCACCCCCAAGAGGGGTCCCAGAAGCAGGCCTGGCCCTGAGGGGGAGGCGGGCGGTTTCGGGGTGGGGGTGGGGGAGCAGGTGGGGTTCTAGGGCTCCAGAGACAGCCTTCCTCTGGAAACGTCAGCTGGGAGGGACCCAGGCTGACCAAGAGCCTGGCACCGAGGTCCCAGGATGCAGGCGGGACTTTCGGGGCCAAAATGTCAGAAGGCCCTGGGGGACCCCAAAGCCATTTAACCTAACCCCACCTGATGCTTGAACTCTCTCCACTGTGTCCTCCCTTAGTGGCTGTCCAGCGCTGCTTGCATACCTCCAGGGACAGTGAGCTCACTACCATACAGAACACCAAGAGCCAGCCCAGAGGGGGACACAGCCAGGACCAGCTCTGAGGACAGTGAGGTAAGAGTGAGAGGAGCACGGGGGACCCTGGCCCGCTTTCAGGGGCAGTCACACAAGGCTTCCCAGAGAGGGAGATGGGGGAGGGGACAGGGAATTCCTGACAAGGGGACAGCACAGACAAAGGCCGGGAGGCCTGGCAGCGCCTCCTAGGGATCGAACTTCGGAGTTGTTTGTCTGACAGCCGGGGTGACTGCACTTTCCCCCACACTGTCCCAGAAGGGGGTTCCTTGGGGAACACCGTGGCCTGGCCCCCTCTGCATCTCTCCCCAGGGCTCTGAGCAGGGCTCTGGTGCTGGCGGCATTGCTGCTGGATGTTGGGGAGTGCCACTCCACCCCCCACTTTTCTGAGGCTCAGGGACCCTTCGGCCCCAGGATCTGCTCCCTCCTCCAGCCACACCCACTTAACCCTGCGTGGGCACACACTCAGTGGGTGGTATCCCTCCTTCTTTCTCTCCAAGGCCCATCAATGCCCCCTCGCTGACCACGTGGAACCATCCCAGGGAGGGAGTGTGCAGGCATTCTGGGGTCCCCAGGGCTGGGGCTGAGGTTTGGGGGGCTGACCAGGCACCCAAGGGTGCCGTGGTTCCTCAGGCACCATTCGGAGACGCTGAGAGAGGCCCGGGCAGGGAGGGCAGTGCCCAGATTTATCCACCAATCGCACGGGCCCCTGGAACTCGCTCTTATCTGCCCAGCCCAGCATGGGGGGGTGGCCTGGCTGGCGGGGGCGGGACGCTGCCTGGACACTGGGCGTGAGCAGGGCCGGCAGCCCCAAGCCCCACCAGGTGGGTGACAGCCGGGAGGGCTCCCAGCGAGCGTCCCTGCAGGCCGGCGGCTGCTGCCTGAGCCTCTCCTGCACCATGTCGGACGGCGAGGGCCCCTCCGCCGGTGAGTGGCAGCGCTATATTTACCCACCACAGGTCCGGTTGCAGAGTCAAGGCCACTGGTCGCAGGGAGCTCTGCCCCCCTCCCCAGGCTGCAGGCAGCTGTGGGGCTGGATCCCCTGCCTCCTGGCCTGATGCCCAGGGGGTGGCCTGTGCTCCTGGAGGGGGTAGCTTGACTTTCAAAGCAAAGTTCTGCCCCCCGCCGCACCCCTGCTTCCCTGGGAGGCTGCAGCAGGAAGCTGTGCTTGCTACAAACCCTGCCGCTGTCAGCCAGGGTGCCCAGAGCTGGCCCACAGTGCCGGGGGGGCGGGGGGGGGGGCGTCCTGGGCTGTGGCTGGACCCCGGGGTGGGCTCAGGGTGCCATGGAGCAGGAACTGTGGGCAAATGAGTGTGTGAACTTTTATCTGAGTGGGGAGCCCACAGTTTCCACCAATTCCCCGAAGGTCTGAGACCCGGGGGGAGTTCTGAGCCCCTGGTCGGCCAGCATGGACCCCCAGGTCCTCCAGGCTGGAGACGGCTGGGGACGCAGGCAGGCGGAGAGGCGGTCAGACACTGGGTCTGCCCCGTGCCCTCTGTCCTGCCCCTGGTGAGGGCGATGGTGGGTCCCTGGCCAGCTGCGCCTGGCTCCTTCCCGTTGAAGGCAAAGCTGTGAGGTAGACATGTCCCTGAGCTCGCCGCGGTGGGGCTGGGCCAGGGACAGTGAAATCCCAGGGGGCACATGGAGGACTCTGGAGTGAATTCAAACCTCAGATCTTTCGCTTGCAACCTGGTGACCTTGGGCAGGTGGCTGAACTGCTCTGAGCCTCAGTGTCCCCAGGGGAAGGGACAGTGGTAACGGGACTGAGCACAGGAGGTGTGAGGGGGAACGGTAGCCTGTGGAGCGTCTGCCGGTGCCTGGTGTGCAGGGAGCGCCCCATGCTGCCTCTGTGAAGCATCAGGCGGGGGTCTGGGCAGGAGTCCAGGGGTGCAGGGGCCTATGGGTCCTGGTCCGGCCCCTCCAGCCGGGCCACCCTGCCTACGCCGCTGCACAGCCGTGGATTCCTTATTTGTCAAACCGCTGGGGAGAATCACTGGCGCTGTCCCCGGGGTCCGGCTGAGTTGGGGGTGTTGGTGGTGTGGCCCCGCCCTGAATGGTGTCTGACGGACAGTCCCGGCGCCTGGGCCTGGCTGAGTCAGATTTGGAACAGTGTGTGTGTGTGTGTGTGTGTGTGTGTGTGTGTTGGGGGGGACCCCGACAAACCTAGCCTGACCTCACCCTCTGTCGCCGGGCGCCAGTGGTGCTGACTGCCAGGAATTGTCCGCCGTGGCTGTGAAGGCCGAGGAGCCAGCATTGGGGGGGGGAGTGGAGGGGGGCAGACAGGCCCTTTCTGGCTGGCTCTGTCCACACCTGACACGAACCCGGAATAGCTCTTTCCCTCCACCAGGGACACGGCCCTGCTTTTAGCAGCTTGTAAAGCCACCCCTGGACATGTGTATTTCAGGAAGGCCAGGATAATATTTAGCCGCCAGGCTATGGAATGAGCCCTGAGCATGTGTGTGTCTGATGGTGCCTGTGTGTCCAGGAGGCTGGGGGAGGCAGCCTGCATGCCCCTTCACCGTTTTAGAAGAGGGTCACCTGGGTTGGGGGCCTTCGGGCACCATCCTGGCTCTGCCCACCCTGGCTGAGCAGGGGCCCGTCCGCCTGTAAAATGCTGTCTGCTGGCCTTTGGTCTCCGCTGTGTGGGGCTTGTGGTAGGACCTGGCTGGTAGATGTGAAGACAGCGCCCGGGTACAGGGCTGTGTGTGTGTGTGTGTGGGGGGGGGGGGGGGGGGGCGGTCTCCTATAGGGACCGCAGAAGCCATAGGGCCGAGGAGGCTGCTGGGACATAGTTGTGCCTATTTTCAGGAACCAATCCCTGGGCCTGTGTCAACAGCTGCAAAATTCTCAGCTCCCCACCTGCTACCTGAGTGACCTTGGGCAGATTACTCAAGGGCACTGTGCCTCAGTTTCCTCATCTGTTAATGGGGACAATAATGGGACATTAGCTTCTCACGTTCCAGGGAGGATTAAGTGACTGAAAGCATGTAAAGCTGTTAAAATAATGCCAGGCTTTCTGTGAGCAGTGGTAGGTGTCCTTGTTCCACCAGCGAGTGAGCTGCGGTCGCCGCGCGAATGCAGGGAACGGATCGTCTGCTGTGTCCCGTGTCCTGGCCGTTTTGGACACAGCGTTCCACCCCCAGAGGGGGCGTGGCGTGAACCCCACAGTATAGCCAGGGAAACTGAAGCTCAGAGCGGCAAACACATCGCCCAACATCACCACACTGGTGAACGGTAAGGCTGGGATTCGAACCCAGCTCCACAGACCCTGTTTGTGCAGAACTCAGATTCGGTGCCCCTTCTCGGCGGGGGGGAGGGGGGGGGCTGCTCTCACCCTTGGGGAAGGTGGTCTCAGAGGCGTATTTGGCCCTCGGGCTCCTCATTTCAGAGATGGCAGCTCGACATTGTCTCCCAATAACATGGAGCCTATAACAAAATGTGTGTGTGTGTGTGTGGGGGGAAACACAAAAAGCGTGGCGCCTTGTTAGGGCGGCAGGAGCATCCCACGGAGCAGAGCTCAGTGTAGGCTGTCGGCTGCAGGATGTGTGGCCCCAGGCCTGGGCCGGGAGCCTGCCGGCTAAGGTTACCGAGTCAGCATCGTATTTATAGCAGAAACTCAGCTGCACCCCCAACTGCCAGCCCCACACACGTCCAGGGAAGGTGCTGCCCTTACACTTGCCCCGATCCCGGCCTGGCTCTGCCCCTCAGTGAGGTGGGGCATGGCCGGGTCACTCCCCCGCCGAGGCCCAGTTTCATCTGTAGGATGGGGCCCTGTCGGTCCCTCGCTGGTCCCGGGGACGGTGTCTGAGTTGGCACTGCCTGGATGGGGGGCCGGAAGTGCCGGCTCCAAGCATCCTGGGTCTGTTGATGGTCTTTTCCTGCCTCTGACCGGACCCGCCCGCTCTCCCGTCCACAGAGCTCCGCCGGAAGAGAACCCAGCCTCTGGGCTGTCAGTCCCCTGGTGTTTGGGAAAGTTTCCAGCAAAGCCACTTTACAGTTCCCAGCACCAGAGAGCAGCCGCTGCATCCTCAGCCGTCCACCGGAGCCCAGGGTTCGAGTCCCCGTGCTGCCACTCCCTGCCTGTGGCTCTGGGCAAGTCACCGAACCTCTCTGAGCCTCCCCTGGGTGGGCACTGGCCTTGCCTCGGGGGTGAGGTGAGAATGGACACCCCTAACTCGAGCACATGCTCAGCCAGCAGAGTGACCCTCTCTCTCCTCCTGTCACCTCCCGCCAGCCCCCCACTCTGGGCACCAGTCACCCCGTTTGTAGAGTGGGGAGTGTTCCGAGCTCCTGGAGGGATTCCAAGTGACTCGGGGGGGGTGGTGGTGCTGAAAAACTCTCTGGAGACCCCTAAAGGCCCCCCTGCTTGGCTCTCACGGCATCTCCCTCGGCCTGGGTGCAAGGAGGGTGCTTTCCTAGTCACTGACTGGCCTGGGAGAGGAAAGGAAAGCCCGTCAGTTATTTAGGCCGCAGGTGGGGAGGGAGGGTCTCTCCCAGGAGAGGCGGGCGTGGTCCCTGGGCCTCAGCATCTTTCCAGGTTGCTCCCCTCATGCTGGTGAGGGCTGCCCCCTTTCTAGGCGGGAAAATCGGGTTCAAGTTACGTGTCTTGGGCGATCGGGAGCCAGTGTAGACTCTGGCGCCAAGGAGGTACCGGGATGGCTTCAGTGCTGGGGGCGGAGGGACTGCAGAGAGAACCTGCCATGTGCTGTCCTCTCGCAATCAGAGTGCCTCCGAGCAGCGAGTGGCTCAGTCCTGTGGCTGAGTCCTTTTCCCAGTGTCCCAAGGACCCTGAGGCTCTTACACCTCTGACCAGAAAGGCAGGTTAGAACAGCGGTTCTCAACCTGTGGGTCGCGACCCCTTTGGGGGTTGAACGACCCTTTCACAGGGGTCACCTAAGACCATTGGAAAACACATATATGATTACATATTGTTCTTGTGATTAATCACTATGCTTTAATTATGTTCAATTTGTAATGATGAAATTGGGGGTCACCACAACATGAGGAACTGTATGAAAGGGTCTCGGCCCTAGGAAGGTTGAGAACCACTGGGTTAGAAGCTGTGGGCCCTGGCCGGTGTGGTTCAGTGGATAGAGCATCGGCCCGAGCACAGAAGGGTTGGTTGTAGGTTCGATTCCTGGTCAAGGGCATGCACCTGGGTTTCAGGTTCGATCCCCAGCCCTGAGTGGGGCGCGTTTGGAAGGCAACCAATCGATGTGTTTCTCTCACTTAGATGTTTCTCTCTCCCTCACCCCCTCCCTTTTTTCCACTCTCTCTTGAAGCTGTTGGGAAATCAACAGGCGGGAAGTTACCCATTTCTGCTCTTTTAAAATATTGGATCCATTCTAATTGATCCATTTCTTGACATAATAAGATAGATTTTATGTGTTGATTTATTGTGTTTTTAAAATGGAACAAAGCTGTTAGTGTTTGCAACCACTTATCTGTTTGATTGTTTTTTCTTGAAACGATGCCATCAGAATAAAAGCTGGTCCTGACACAGGTCACACATGCGCTGTCACCCACCCGCTGATCCCACACTTCTGTGTCTACCGAAACAGCCCCTTTGTGTTTTATTGACTCTACCCCTCAGGATGGGCTGGGGAGGTTGTAGTCAACAAATCTCAGTGCTTAAAGCAACAGAGGACTGCCATGCAGACTGGGCACTCCCAGGGCAGCTCCCCTGCCCAGTGGCTCAGCCCGATGCCGCGGTGTGTCCCACGCATCCCCGGGCTTGAGGCAGAAGAGGCAGGCGGAGATGCCACACTGGCATTAAATGTTCCCACCAGGAAGTGACTGATCTTGTTGCTACCTGCATTTCATTGGCTCAAGCAGTCACCTGGCCACACCACACGGCCAGAGGGCGGAGTACAGCCCTCCATCAGTGACCAGTAGTCATATCTGCCCCTTCTGGCTTTGCTTGCCATTGACTTCCTTTTTTATTTTTATTATTTTATACATTTGTATTGACTTCAGAGAGGAAGGGAGAGGGAGAGAGAGATAGAAACATCAATGATGAGAGAGAATCATTGATAGGCTGCCTCCTGCATGTGCCCCACTGGAATCGAGCCCCCAACCCAGGCATATGTCCGGACCAGGAATCAAAACGTGACCTCCTGGTTCATAGGTCGACGCTCAATCACTGAGCCACACCGGCCGGGTGACTTCCTTTTTTAAAGTGACACATTTTAATTAAGAAATGCTCAGAGCATATCACATGCTCTGTGGTCCGGAGCCTCTGAGAGGCAGTTCATGAAGCCTCCAACATGCAAATCACAAAGCGAGGGGCCAGATTTTCCAAAACATCGCTCTCTTGCAGACTCGAATTCGCATTTAAAAGCACAAAAACAAATTTCTGAGAGATTTGGTCAGGACACCAGAGGAAAAGCAATACCTATTAATTGCCCTAAAGCTCCGTTGATTTATTACTTGCTAAGGCTCAAAAGAGGGAGTTGGGATGGCTAGTTCATGAGTCTGTTTAATAAATGTAGTCAACATTAAAAAATGGGTGATGGTCCGGCTGGCCTGGCTCAGTGGTTGAGCGTCGACCTATGAACCAGGAGGTCATGGTTCGATTCCCAGTCAGGGCACAGGCCCGGGTTGCGGGCTCCATCCCCAGCGTGAGGCGTGCAGGAGGCAGTCGATCAATGAGTCTCTCTCATCATGGATGTTTCTTATCTCCCTCTCCCTGCCTCTCTGAAATCAATAAAAACGTATTTTTTAAAAAATGGGATATGAGTTGAGAAGGAAATGATTATAGAAAAATATTGGAAAATAAGGACGATGAGAAGTCTGTGATTCATCCCGCTAATGCAGACGCCGTTTCCTTGCCTGTATGACCCCACCAGCTAGAGGCTGCTGCCTCACTTTAATAACAGGCTTCCCAGTTAACTTTTCATAGCATATAAGTAAACTAATTTAAATGAAAATGTACAGCCCCACAGAGGGCTGTGGCGATGGATAGCACACATCGTTTCATAGGCTGAGATGAAACCTGGTTTAAAAAGAACGTTTTCCGAGACCAGAGGCTGTCCCTCGGAGCCGCTGATGTGGACTGAGTGGCCAGGAATAAAGCTGGGATTTGGTTGGGGACGGTTGGGCTCTGCGTGGGGGATCCGACCCTCCTGCAGCTCTGGGTCCTACATGCCAACCTCCAAGCCAAACTGTTTGGAGAACTCTACCAAGTTTAAACACATCCTCTAGGAATCTCGCCTCATTTATTTCTGGTGGAAAAACATGTCAAAACACTGGCTCGGCGGCAGAGAACACCCTTCCTGCTCTTCCCACTGAAAGCGTGAGCTCCTGAGCCCAGTGCACATGCTGGTTTGACAGGTGCTTACTAAGCACCTACTACGTGCCGGGTGTCCTGCCTGGCACGGTGGTGCGAGGGAAGAGCTGGGGGACTTGCCTTCACCTCACACTTCCGTTTCCTCGTTCGTGGGGTTAATAGACTGAGGTGGCTAGAGCAGTGACCGAGAGTGCACACAGTAGGCGCTAAGAAATGTGGGCTCCCTTCCCCTAGCACTAGTGTCCAGGTGCTGTGTGAGGTATGTTCTCACCTCTCGTGGGTGTGCACCTGAAGTGGAATCGCTGGGTCATATGGTGACGCTACGTTTCGCCTTTTGAGGGCCCTGGACCGTTTTCCACAGCGGCCGCCCCGGTGCATTCCCGCCATCGGGGAATGAAGGCTCCGGCTCCCACCGGCCCCGCCGACCCTTGCTGTTCTCTTTGGGATCCATGTGTCTCGGTGCTTGTGCATCTCTGTGTGGTTTCTATAGGCGCTTACCCTCATGACTCATGGCGTCGAGCATCTTGGACTTATTCGCCATCACTTCTCGGCTCTGGGGACTGAGGCCTCAGTTTCCTCATCTGTAAAATGGGGGCAAAGACATGCTCTGGGTTCTGACACAGGGTGGCCATCCAGCAAACGTTTGCTGCTTGAAGCTGCAGGCTGGGCTTGGAGTCCTTCCCCTGAAGGCTGGTGGGAGGGAGGGATGTGGAGAAAGCTGGAAATCTCGGTGTCTCTGCAAGTTCCAAGCCTGTTTAGAAAGCGATGCCATCACCAGACACTGGCCCAGCCCAGGTGACTCCTCCCCAGCTTTGAAGCTCTGCTCGGGTGGGCAGGCCAGGCGACCCGGCCGCGTCCACACAGCCCCGGAGGTGGGTGTCCGGGGCACAGGCTCGGTGAAGACGAGCCCAGCCCATCATTCAGGTTCCTGGTCAAGAGGCCCCTTGCATTTTTCTTGTCTGGAATTCCTTGGCCTCCTCCCCTTGGCCGCTCCCGAGGGGGCTGGCGCTGCGCTTCCTGGACCTGCAAGCTTGCGTGTGTCATGGCGAGCCCTGGACAGAGGCCAGGAGCATCCTCCCATGGGGCTGGGCGGGGCCTGGGGCCCGTGGAGGTGCTGATGGTCAGGCTGATTGTGTAGAGTAACCTGAGCCAGCGTCAGGCGGGAGTCCAGGGAGCGGATCAGCTCATCACAGCTGGGAAACGCGCCCACTGCCACCCAGCTCCCGTCCGACGCCCAGGGGTCCAATTCCGTTCTGCTCTGGAGCCAGAGGGAGAAACGGGAGAGGCCACCCCGAGGGCCCTGGGTGTTCTGCTGAGTCTCTAATCCGGGAATGGCCGGTCCTATCCGAAGGTGACCCCAGGCTCGGGCTGGGGTGGCCACTGCCCCAGCCAGGAGTCCCAGGCTCTTCCCTCATCCTGCCACTGCGTCCCAGCCCCTCGGGCAGCAGGTGAGAAGCAGGGAGGAGGCGTGGCCGGGGCTCAGACTGCTGGGCCTTGGCATTCGCGCTCTGCCACCTGGTGCGGTAGGATCTTTGCAAGTCATGTAATCGCTATGGGCCTCTGACGCTACCAATAGGATGGCTGCCCAGGGGGACTGAAATACTACAACAGGACCTTCCACATAGCCTGGTCCCAAGGGGCTCCGTCCCCCAGGGCCCCCCAGCTTCTCACCTCCTCCCGGCCCCCTCTGCCCCTGCACAGGCTGGCCTGGACGGCCTGGTATTAGACCCTGGGGGCTGCTGTAACAACCGCAGACTTGGGGTCTGAAGCCACAGGAATTATTCTCTCACAGCTCTGGGGGCCCGGAGTCTGGGATTAGGGCCAAAGTGGAGGTGTCAGCACGGTCATGATCCTCGGGGGAAATGCGTCCGTCCCCTGCCCCTTCCAGCGTCTCCTGCTCAGGTGCTCCTGCCCCCTGGCCACATCCCTCCAGGCAGCCTCTGTGGCCGCTTCGCCCGCTCCGCTTCGTTGGCAAACCTCTGCCCGCTTCCCTTATGAGCGCACATGTGATGGTGTTTAGGGCCCCCCGACAACCCAGCAGGATCTCCCTGTCATGAGACCCTTCATCTAATCACATCTGGAAACATTCAAAGGGCCCAGGGATGAGGGCCTGACATCCCGGAGCCACCCGTGAGCCCGCTATAGGCACCAACACAGGATTCCTCAGAGAAGCGGTAGCACCCCCTCCCCCACCCCAGGGTCTAGCTGGGGACCCAAGGAAAACAGCCAAGGGTCTCAGGAACCCACCTCCAGGTGGCTTTGCCCCGAGAGAGCTGGTGCCCTCCTTGCCTGTGACCCCTGCCCTCTCCCCCCGCCCCCCCACCCGCTCCTCCACTCCTGCTTCCCCGTCTCCGTGCCTTGCAGACTTTTCTCTCGATAGGGAAAGAGAAGCTTTGGGGTTTAGAAACCCCTTTCATTGATGAGACCTGGACCCCAAGTCTCCAGAAGGACCCAGTCTAAGCT
This sequence comes from Myotis yumanensis, assembly GCF_028538775.1. Lineage (NCBI taxonomy): Eukaryota > Metazoa > Chordata > Mammalia > Chiroptera > Vespertilionidae > Myotis > Myotis yumanensis. The sequence continues at coordinate 13,234,224 of NW_027223752.1, forward strand.
GGGCATCCCAGCATGCCACGGTCGTGGCCTCAGTTCGGGGCTATGACCTCTGCCCCCCAAGGAACGGCCACCGAGGGTTCCACAGAAGCCAGGGGTGCCCAGGGGAGGAGCCACTCTGCTCAGACGTGAGTGCCTGGCTCAGAGGAGATGCCGGACACGAATTAGTTCCCATGCCGTCCATCTTCCAGGCCTCAGTTTCCCCAGCAGTGAGAGGAACCCGTCTAGAGCAGGTCTGTAAAGACCTTCCAGGTGAAGGAACCATGCAAGCAATCACTCAGCCACCCACTGTGTCCCAAGCACCTGCTGTTGGTCAGGCCGCAGCTGGGTCCTGGGGCACAGAGGACAGCCTGTCGCAGCCGATGGACAATGAGTACCCAGCGAGTGTGTGCTGGGAGAGTGATGAGGGATAGTCAAGGAAGGCTTCCTGGAAGAGGTGACCCCAAGCCAGGTCTGAGGTATGAGTGGGAGGTGACAAGGGAGGGAAGGGTCTTCCAGATCCCAGGGCAGCACAGCCACCCAGGGCCCGGGGAGATGCTGTACCATGTGCGTGGTGGGGACAGCCCTGCACGTGGGCCTGCCTCTTACGGACTGAGCCCTTCCAGGGAAGCCCGCCGTGTGAAAGCGCTGGGAGCCCTGTCCCAGCAGCAGAGGCGGCAGCAGCATTTAGTCAACCCGTCGTTCACCACTCACTGACACTCAGAGGTGGAGAGGGGTCGGACAGACAACAGACAAGATAAATAATCAGAGTACGTGCAATGGTGATGAGGGTGATAAGGATGGAGGGCAGTGAATCAGGGGAGAGAGTGTGCTGTGGAGAGAGGCCAGGAAGGTCTCCCTGAGAAGGTGACACTGGAGAAGGACCTAAGGGACGAGCCCTGGGAACAGCTGAGGGAAGGTGTTCCTGGCAGAAGAAACAGCAGGTGCAAAGGCCCTGGGGTGGGCGTGCCAAGTCTTTTCAGAGAACACCAGCAGGTCAAGTTGGGCAGAGCGAAGGGGAGAGCAGGACAGGCACTCAGAGAAGGTTGTGAAGGGCCTTGTGGCATTCCCGGCAGGGACATTGGCTCTGACCCTGAGTGAGCTGGCTTTGACCTTGAGTGAGATGCCTTTGACCTGAGTGAGATGGGCCAGGGGAGGGTCTTGAGCAGCAGAGGAATGAGATCTCTCATCTGGGTTTTACCAGCAAGGTAGCAAGTGGGGATGTTAATTTCCAGTGATTCCCAGAGTCAGAAGATAAGGGACACCACACCCAAGGCCTCCTTGCCCACATGCTGGAGTCATTAATCACAGCGTCCCCGATGGAGCTGCCCCGAGGCCCCGTGAACAGACCCTGCGATGTTTAAAATGCCATCCAGCCTGCCCTGTTGGTTCAGATGTGCCGGGAGCTCCAGAGCCCAGACCCAAACCCTCTTTGGCTGGTGAATGGCAGGTTGCCAACTGCAAAGGTGCACGTTCTCCCCTTGGTTTTCCTGGCCCCTTAAGAAAGTAATTTATGCCCCGGCCAGTGTGGCTCAGTGGTTGTGCGTCGACCTGTGAACCAGGAAGTCAGGGTTTGATTCCTGGCCAGGGCACATGCCCGGATTTCGGGCTCGATCCCCAGGGTGGGGCGTGCAGGAGGCAGCCGATCAGTGACTTTCTCTCATTATTGATGTTTCTCTCTCTCCCTTTCCCTTCCTCTGAAATCAATAAAAAGAAAAAGGAAAAAGAGAAAGTAATTTATGGTTCTGAGGAAACGGGTCAGTGGGAGGCAATGGACGGGGTGGCCTGACTCCTCGAAGAATCCGCTGCTGCCTTTTAAAAATACACATTTAAAAAAAGCACACATCTTAGAACCAGCAGGGTGTCTTGTGTTTTTGTTTGTTTGTTAATAGTGAAGCCTGAAAAAGGAAAGGAATCCTGACCTGTGTGGGTAATGGCAGAACCACTGCAGGAAGCTGAAGGCAGGTTGTGCGGGAAGGAGCGGGGCTTTGGTGCGAGGGGGTCCTCCACGTGTGGGCGAGTGGCTGCACCTGGCTGGCCTCGGTGTCCCCGTCTATACCCGAGGCCCCTCAGGATGGCCGTGAGGGGAAGCAGGGACGGAGGCACAGTGGGCACAGGGCGCATGGCGGGGATTCAGCCTGCAAAGACCTGTGGTGTCACTGTCTTGACTCCCAGGAAATGCACCCATTCCCCGCGCCCCCCTACACACACACACACACACACACACACACACACACACACCCCGGCCCTTTCCAGCTACTCCCGCTCATCTCAGCCCAGGGGCCTGGCATCCCTGACACCCAGCGAGTGGGACCCTCAGGGAGAATCCCCCATTGGGGTTAAACCTGAGCCAGTAGGCCTGGCACACAGGGGCCTCCCTGGGTGGTCTGACCCCGCTGGCCGCCCCAGGCTCCCTGCCCAGCACTCAGCACCAGCCTCCCCACACCCGCACCCCAAGTGCAGCCAGGCAGATTCCGGTCAGGGCACAACACAAGTCCCACCTGCTTCTGCCCTGTGGTCCCTCTTCCTGGAAGAATTCATCATTCCCAGAACATCTCCTTCTCTCCCACCCTCGCCCTTCCCACCAAGGCGGGGTCTGCTCCCTGTCTCTCCATTGCTCCTTGTCCCCTCGCCAGATGGCGACTGTCTCGAGGGCGGTGTCCATGCCTGAGTCACCTCTGTGCCCAGCACCTGGCACATAGTAGGTGCTCAGCATCTGGTCTTGTTGTCCCTGTGATGTCACCAGCCGTGCTCCTCCGGCGGCCTGACGGAGCACGCAGGCTGAGCGCTGGCTGCAAGGCCCGGCTGCGCGCTGTTTTCTCAGCGAGGTCTCATCGTCACTCCCATTTCATGGACAAGAAAACTGAGGCTGGGGGTAGGAGGAGGTGAGCCACCACACAGCTAGTCCAGGGAGGAGTGCGGGTTCAAGGGCAGACCTGCCAGGCCACAAAACCAGAGGGCTGTCCATTAGCGCCCCCACGCCGCTCTGTCTGAACCCTCCTTGTCCCGGCCCTGCATCACTGGGGGCTCATGGATGAATCCCGTCCCCTCCCTGCGCCTCAGTTTCCTGATGTGTGAAATGGGGGGTTGCTGTTGACAGTCTCTGAAGGCCTCACCACAGGGGGAGAGGGGGGAGGCACAAGACATTTCTGCGCCTGGAATGCCAACCATGAAGACGCCCATGTGTCCCAGCACTAAGCCCCTCCCTTGCTGTCGCCCAGTCCTGTGGCTGGCCGAGTCAGCACCAGCTTGGCGGGGTCTCCTCTCCCCCCGCTCCCTGCTTCCCCCCGAGGCGGCACCCATGACACTGGGAGACCAGAGACCAAGGGAACCCTGTGACGCCCAGGGACCTCTGTCAGGCCGCTGGAGGGTGCGACTCGGCTCCCAGACCTGCCTGCAGCCCGGCTCTGGGTGCTGGAGAGGGAGGGACGTGAGGCGGGGCCACAGAGACCCTGGGCTCCCTTCGGTGACCTTGCGTCTTTGTTTTCTGCTTTCAATTTCCACTGGACGGGCTGTAAAGCTGGAGGCAGAGATGTGGGTCGCACATGCGAATCCACGTCTTCCAAGTCCTGGTTTGAGGACAGATGGGTCAGCTGGGCACCCAACACGGGACAGGCAGCACCGACCGAGCCACTCACCAGCGGAGTGGGCCTCAGTTTCCCCACCTCGGACGTGGCACTGGGGTACTGGCCCCAGGAAGTGTGGCACGTGAGAGCTGATGCCTCCCGCCCCCAGAGCCCCCCTGGGCCGCTCTCGCCCTCCCCCGGCAGGCGCCGGCCGCTCCAACCCGTGCAGAGCCACAGGAGGGGACAGGTGGCCGCAGGAAAAGCTGTAAATCTAACCGGCTGCCATCCCGCTGGTCGTTTATCTCCCTTCCCTGAGAAGGAGGTCCCGCTCCGCCCGGGCTGGGCCGGGAACAACAGGCCTTTGTGTGCTTTGGGGAAATCGAGATGGAACTCCGAGCGGCCAGTCAGGTGTCGGTTCCTTATCTTTCCTGGCAGAGCCCGGGCCTCTGGGCCCAGGCCCGCTGGCAGCCGAGCGGAGGCGTGAATAATAGAAGGGCTGGCACGGGCTCCCGGCCACCGGGCTGTGTCGGGAGCTGAGGGGAGGGACCACAGGGGCTAAGCCACAGGGGACAGGCAACTTCTGATGGCTCCCGATCCCAGAGGCCCAGGGGCGCTCGGCTGGGCTGATGCCTCTCAGAAAGGCAACGTGTCTGCATCTGCCTCACTGTTAAGGCCCTGGGCTCACACCTCAGGTCTCACGAGCTGTGTGTCCTTGGGCAAGACACCTAACCTCTCTGAGCCCTCATCTCCTCACCGATGACATCCCTACCCACCTCTCTTGATGGTTTGGGGGCCAACATCCTCCCCTCCTGGACCACTTTCTTTCCTGGGGCCGGTGGAGGTGCTGATCTCCCCGCCACCCCCAAAGCTTTCAGGACTCCAATTCTAATTGACAATGATGCTGATTGGCAGCTCTGTTCCTGACCCTGTGCTGGGTGGGGCGGGGAAACTGAGATGTGCGTCTGCTGGCCGAGGAGGGGCCTTCGGGGGAGTGAGGGGGAAGGTGCCGCCTGAAGGAGGGTACAGGGCAGGAGCCAGGCCCTAGGCCAAGGGTCCACACAGGCAAAGGCTTGTTTCACAGATGAGGAAACTGAGGCTCAGAGAGCCCAGGTGACCCTCCCACGGCCACCGCCCCAGCCATGATGTGCTCAGTGAGGGACAGCGTCTTGCCCCTGGGATGACTTGCAGCGAAAAGGAGCGTAGGGCCGGCCGGCATGGCTCCGTGGTTGAGTGTTGACCTATGAACCAGGAGGTCACTGTTCGACTCCCCGTCAGGGCACATGCCCGAGTTGTGGGCTCAACCTCCGATGGGGGCGGTGCAGGAGGCAGCTGATCAATGATTCTCTCTCATCATTGATGTTTCTATCTCTCCCTCCCTCTCCCTCTCACTTCCTCTCTGAAATCAATAAAAATATATTGAAAGAAAGAGAGAGAGAGAGAGAGAGAGAGAGAGAGAGAGAGAGAGAGAAAGAAAGGAAGAAAGAAAGAAAGAAAGAAAGAAAGAAAGAAAGAAAGAAAGAAAGAAAGAAAGAAAGAGAAAGAAAAAAAGAGGGTCTAGGAGTGGAGTTGTCTGGGTGAGGTCAGCACGTGGGCCCCAGGAGGGGGCAGTGAGGAACCCCTGTGCTTTTGGAGGTGGCACCCCCAATGGCTTTGAGGGTGGGGAGTGTTGACCAATATGAGTCACCTCTGACTGAGGGTGGGTCTCCCTCCCTGCGGGGGGACTCAGGCCAGGAACCCAGGCGGGGTGGGGCGCCGGGGAGCAGGGCTCAGGGTAGGACCCACAGTGATAAATCAGAAAAGTATCAGGGTGGCAGCCCTGCCCTGCCCTGCTGATGGAGGCAGGAGGCAGGAGGCGGAGGGCTGGCCACCAAGGCTCTTCGTCCTGCTGGGCCGGGAGTCCCTGCAGCAGCGGGAGGCCTCTGGCTGGGCTTCCCCTGGACAGCAGCCTCGGTGCAGCTCCTTGGCGTTCCCGGCGACTTCTCTTTCTTTAGAACCTGAACTCAGATCACAGGGTGGGGGTTCTGAGCTGCGTGACCCTGTGCCAGGTGGGGCGGGGAAACTGAGATGTGCGTGACCCTCATCAGCCTCGATTTCCAGCGCCTAAAGCCCAAGGCCAGTGGTTCTCAGATCTTGATGTGCATGCAGGTCCCCTGGGGGAGAGGCCCCCCACAATGACACATTCTTGAGTCCCACGTAGGCCGTGGAATCTGGGGCTTCCCACGTGGTTCACACGCCCCTGTCTCAGGCACCCTCCAGCACGTTCACTCAATGCCCAATCACGTCCACTTTCTCCAATCCCCACCCCCACAGTCCTCACACAGTCCTCACACACCCCATCTGTGTGCACTCACACTCATGATCCCAGGGTCGTGTGGGCCTGGTACCCACTCAGACACACAGACATACACACGTGCACACAGACCGGTCAGAAGATCTGCAGGGCCCTGTGCATAACGTTCGAGAATGTTATGCACATTTTGAGATGGTAGCAGCAGAACATTGAACCGGCACGGGCCCTGTGTGACAGCAGGGGTCACCCCTGAACAAAGAGGACATTCGGGTCACACATCCAGGGACCCTCGGGGGTGACCTTGCCCACAGCGTGCACCGCACATGCTCAGGGGCCCACTCCCGTGGGTGGCCTGTCTTTCAGGAGGACTGTTTATCGGGACGAGGAAGTGGGCTGGTGAATGTTTAATAGGCACAGAGTTGAGTCATGTGTGAATTGCTTGTAAGCAAGAAGCACCAGATGGGGTATGAAATGAATCAGTGTCTTGGGTTTCGTGAGTAACATTTTGGTTGGGTTCTGACTAGTCTGGGAAAGCTTTTCAGCTCCCCCGCTCCCACCCAAATCCACACGAACCGGCCCTGATTTCATAGTCCAAACGCCACGAAGCTCACCGTATGGAGTTCCGTGGACAGACCTCTACCCGACAAATTCCGATACGTGGGGGCACCGGTCCTACTGAGGACGGAGAAGAGGACTTCTCACACTCATTGAGCACCTACTATGTGCCGGCCCCTGTACTGCAAACTGTGTGATGTGCACACATTATCTATGCACCACTGTTTGTAAGTGCCAGGCACGGTGCCTGGTATACAGTCAGTGCTTATTGCTGTGTTTCATCAGAGCCCAGGATCCCCCTGGCTGTGCGATGCCCACCCTTTTCTGGCCGCTGAGGAAGAGGAAGCACTGCCGGGCAAACCCGGGCCCCAGCAAGGCACTAAGGAGGGGCCACACTCCAGTCCTAGAGGCCCTGGAAGGAGGCATCAGCCTTCCCAGTCAACAGATGGCAAGACCGAGGCCAAGAGAGAGTAAAAACCAGCCAAGTGGCGTTTTGGCTCTTGCTATTATGTGATCCGAGGCACAGGAGGGTTGATTACTGAGTTCCACCCACTGTGTGTGCAGGGTTGTTTGGGGAAAGACACCTGCCTCAGTTTCCCTGGAATGCTGCTGGTGTGGCCTCCCCTGGGCAGCCTGGGGGCTAAGGGATTCCCGAAGGTGGAGGCTTCATTCTCTGCGCCTCCCCACATCTGACCCAAGGCAGGCACCGACGGGAGCGTTTTCTTCAAAGCAAGGTGTAGGGATTGGAGTCATTTTGAGGCCTGGAGGCCTGTGCTGAACCCAGAACCTCCCCTCAGGCAATAATTCATTATGTGAGGATTTTTCACAGACAGCAACTGACCTTGGAAGGCAATGAGCTCATGAATATGCATAGGCTCATCCTCATAAATTATGCATTGGATACCGGGCTTCCTGGGGAGGCTAGGAGGGCTGGAATGGCTCAGTCCGGCGACAGAAGGCTCCTGCACAAGGGCTTCTCGTAAAGCTCACATCCCTGCCCGCCCTCCCTCCGGTCACAATGACCGCAGAGCGAGGTCAGGCTCATTCGCACGCGGGACTCTGGTTCTCAGAGCATCTGGGTCTCCCTGGCTGGTGCAGTGGGGGTGCGCCTGCAGGGCGTCGGGGTCAGGCCTGCTCTCGGCTGCGGCCCTGCGGGCAGCTAGTTCAGGCCCCACAGCGGGAAAGCTGACACCCAGTCGTGGGATTGACGTGTTTAGATTTAGGGCTCACGTTCCTCCGAACTGGAGCCTACTCGGGTCCAGGTGGCCCTGACACCACCCAACAAGCACTGGGCAGGGAGTCAGGGTGGGGCCCAGGTTCTAGAAGGAGGGGGAGGGAGGGGTTCTGTTCGACCCACCACAGGTGTCGAGCCAGCAAGGGGCACCCGGCGTTCCCTGGAGCCAGCCTGGGCCTCCCAGAGGTGCTGCAGGGCACACAGCAGGCATGCCAGTCAGGGTTGGGGGTCCCTGCAGGGCCTGCTTGGCTCTCCCCAGGGGCCCTCCCTCCTCCTGCCCAGATGCTGCCACACCTGCCCACCTTCCTGTCTCACTGACTCTGAGGTTCTCTGGTGGCCCAGTGCTCCCTGTAGCCACGCCTCAGCCCGCCTTGCGTGCAGCGGGGACCACTTCTCTCTGTGTGTGTCCTGTGACTGCCGGCGCCGTTCCTGCTATCGACAGCCACCATGCGTGGGCATGCCAGCCTCCTTGCCCCCATCCCCCTCGCAGCCCGGACCGGGATCCGTGCATGTCTTACGGACCAGGCCTCAGCCAGGGAGGGGGCCCTGAGGGTGTAGAGCATGTCACCTAAGCTCAGTCACTGTCCCCAGCGCGGTGGCTCTGGGTGGAGTCCCAGCTGAGCCTTCCCCGCCTCACCTGCCGCAGGGCCGCGGAGCCACCGCAGACACCGTGAATCTTCGCGGTCAGGAACGAGGGGCCAGGCTTCAACCACTCCTTTAAAAAGCATCCAAAGGTGTGTAACAAGCAGCACCTCTGCAGAAAAGGCTCCAGGCGGAGGAAAGGCCCATGGGATCCGCTGCGGTGGCGCCACGGGAACCCAGCGCCACGGTTCTGAGCAGAGCCGCCCGATCAAGCCGCCCATACGAGGGCATCGCCCAATTCTCCCATTTCTCTCCCTGACCATGTCACATGCGGTCCCCACATTGCTGTGTCATCTCCATGGTGACAGCTCTTACCGACTGCTGGACATCATGCATGGACCATTCCTTACCTTGGGCGTTGCTGTGCCGGATTATCACATCACTGTTCAAGGGAAAAATTACTTGCGACCGTCTGCTAACTTAATTCTGACGTCACATTACCAGGGGAGGCCGTCTATGGACCCCTCCTCCACGCAGCCAGCCTCCTATGGCACACGACACACTTTTCTTCCCGGCCTCGCTATGAGGGCTCAAGCCCCAAATGCAGGCCGCCAGCCGCCAGCATCCATCATGGTCTCATCAAGTCCGCACCTCCCGGGCTGGACGGTCCCCGTTCCGGCCTCCCCGGCCCCATCCCAGGCTGAGCAAACCTGGACACGTGCCCTCAGCCAGTGCTGAGCTGGGATCGCCTCACGCGGGTGCCTCCTGTGTGCATTTCGCTCTCTGTTGCCCGAGGGCCACAGAAATGACCAAGGCCTGGCCCTGGGGGAGCTGCAGCCAGGCGGGGGACCGGAAGAACTGAGGACTCCCGGGGAGGATCCAGAAGCCCTTGTTGGCAGCCCCGAATGTCCACCAAGGCTGTGAAACACTTTCTGTGTTTGAAGAGCTTTCCAAAGGTCAACTCACTCAATCCTCACCGTGCTCTTAGGGCACCATTATTCCCCCACCTTACAGACGAGGACACCGCGGCTCAGAGAGGCTGAGAGTCACACCGCTTTCACGGCAGAGTCAGGATCTGAACTCAGGCCCTCGGGCTCCAGAGTCCATCATGGAAACCACCTCGCTCCTGTGGGCTCTGTGAGGCTAGCGCCAGCCCACCTCTCTGCCCTTCCTGCGGCTGGCACAGGGCCTTCCTGGGGGGGTGCTCAGTGTTTGCTAGATGGAGGCCCGTTGGCCCCATGTGCTGCTTATGGGTAACACTGGATAGCCAGGGCCAGTGGCAGAGCCGTGGGGGCGGGCGGAGGCTGACACACAGACCAGCACCGTCACTGATGGATTTGGGCCCCAAGGCACCACATCCTGCTACAGCCTGGTGGAGCGCGTGGCCTTGCAGACAGGGGGAGGGGAGGGAGGGGTCCGGCAGGCTTCCTGCAGGGTCTCCGGCAGAGGTGCCGCTGGAGAAAAGGAGGAGGAGGAGGCTGATGGGGGAAGAAAGGAGAGAGGCCACACCTGCATCACAGCCCAGGGACAGAGCAGAAGAAGCAGGGGACACACGAGGCCCACAGAACCACGCCCGCGTGGTGAGCCACGGACTCAACTTTCTTTTTTTTCTTTTTTTTTTTATATTTTATTGATTTTTTTTTTACAGAGAGAAAGGGAGAGAGATAGAGAGTTAGAAACATCCATGAGAGAGAAACATCCATCAGCTGCCTCCTGCACACCCCCTACTGGGGATGTGCCCGCAACCAAGGTACATGCCCTTGACCGGAATCGAACCTGGGACCCTTGAGTCCGCAGGCTCACGCTCTATCCACTGAGCCAAACCGGTTAGGGCCGGACTCAACTTTCTTGATAGACCTTTGGCTTGGCCAGGAGTAAGTCCAAGTCTGTGTTCAGGGACCCCTAAACCACTGCCTGGCCCAATTCTCAAACTTTTATTGTAAAAAAAAAAAAAGAATAAAGTTTTTATTGTGATAAAATACACATGGAAAATTTACCATTTCTTTTTCAGATATACTTTTTATTGACTTCAGAGAGGAAGGGAGAGGGAGAGGGAGATAGAAACATCAGTGATGAGAGAGAATCATTGATCAGCTGCTTCCTTTATGCCCCACACTGGGGATTGAGCCCACAAACTGGGCATGTGCCCTGACCAGGAATCAAACCATGACCTCCTGGTTCATAGGTGAATGCTCAACCACTGAGCCACCGCGGCCGGGCCCATGTTAACCATGTGTAAGTGTACAGTTCGGTGGCATGAAGTACATTCACCCTGCTGTGCCACCATCACCACCATCATCTGCAAAACACTTTTCATCTTGTCAACCAGAAACCCTGTCCCCATTCAACACTCAGGCCCCACCCCTCTCCCCAGCCCCCGGCATCCGACATCCTGCCTTCTGTCTCTATGCCTTTGACTGCTCTAGGGACCTCACATAAGTGGAATCATACAGTATTTGTCTTTTGGTGACTGGCTTAGTTCCGATAGCATAACGCCCTCAAGATTTATCCGTGCTGTGCATGTGTCAGAATTTCCTTCCTTTTGAAGTCTGAGTAATATTCCATTGTGTGGAGGGACCATGTTTTGTTTATGTATCCAGCTATCCATGGACACTCGATTTGTTTCCACGTTTCGGCGACCGTCAATAACGTTGCTATGAACATGGGCTGTACAACGGTCTGTCTGAGCCCCTGCTTTCCATTGTTTTGAGTGTTTAGCCAGAAGTGGGATTGCTGGATCACACGGTAATTCTGTTTTTGTGGTGTGATTTGTTCTTTTCTGAGGAACCCAATCACTATTTTTTAATCACACCTAGATTAACTAGCAGTTTTAGGGAAACTTACCAATGACAGGATAAGCCAGGCGTCGCAGGCTAACATCACTCAGTGTTTGATGAGTGGCGCCATCACTCTCGGCTTAGAAACTGGTTTGAACCCTTCACCATTGAAATTCCACTGGGCAATGTTGCACATCCACCAGAGTCAACACCAGTAATTTGTTCCACTTGGCAAGGAAAAATGTTTGAAATCGCTCGAAGCCAGCAGATATCCACAACCCCGTGTTGCCAAGCAGCAGTCGTGCTCAGAAACGGCCAGTGCTTTTCTTGAGAAAAGGAGGGACCAGGGCTGGCACAGAGACAGCAGGTCTGTCGCTAATGGAACAAGGCTGGCCGCCGGGTTTCTGTAGGAAGCAAAGTGCCATCCATCATCGCGGACTGTGCACTTGGAAAACGCGGCAAGTCCACTGGGAGTCACAGTTTTCCAAAGGCCCTTTTGCTGGTTCTGCTGATTCATATTCCCATCATTCCTTCCCTGCATAATATTTTCCCATCGCCATGGTGACGGCATGAGAAGAAGGCGTAGTGAGAAACTTCAGGGTTTATTCTTTTATTTTTTTAAAATATATTTTATTAATTTTTTACAGAGAGGAAGGGAGAGGGATAGAGAGTTAGAAACATCGATCAGCCGCCTCCTGCACACCTCCCACTGGGGACGTGCCTGCAACCAAGGCACATGCCCTTGGCCGGAATCGAACCCGGGACCCCTCAGTCCGCAGACCGACGCTCTATCCACTGAGCCAAACCAGTCAGGGCAGGGTTTATTCTTATTTCACAGAACGGAGGTTGGACTTCTGCTGGAGGGTGGGCTGTGTGTTCATATTTTACAGGGAAGAGCTGGGCTCCACTAGGCAGCATTTCCTCTCCGAGCGAGCGGGGACCAGGGACCGAGACGGCGGGCAGCGGGTCCTCGCTCCGGCGCTTTCTAGCTGGTTCTGGCGCTCTCTACCTGCTGACCATGGGCAAGACTCTACTTCCCTTAGCCTCCGTTCCTTTCTCTGTAAGATGAGAGGGACAATGGGAATTGGGATTCTCTGTGGACCTGATTGAGGAACTGCAAGATGTTGACAAATAGTAAAACCGTATCCCCTTTCAGAAAAAATCACACCCAGAAAACAATGGCACAGCCCGTGGTCCGGGGCAAGGTGCTGTGGCAGGTGCTCTGCCTCACATTATGGTGGCTGCTTTCCTCATGGCCGCCCCCAGCCCCTCATTCACACACACACACACACACACACACACCCGGGACCTGGAGGGCAAGAAATCTACCTTGTATTTATCCCAAACCCTCCTTACTGCCCCGCTCATTAGTTCATTCGGAACAGGCCTCAGGGGCTCTTGAATTCACATGGGAATCCAGCCAATATTAGCCGGGCCCAGCCTGCACCAGGCTGCGGGGTCACTTAGATAACCCAGGGAGGGGCCTCAGTCACCTGATTCTGGGACCTGCCTTGGGTTTCCTGGGGGTGAGGGACAGAGAGAAGCACCCGGACTTTCAAGGGCATCCAAGTAAGATGCCCTTTAAACCTTCTCTCAGAGACTTTGGGAGCAGAGGCGGGTCTCAGAGCTGAGGACGCGCGGCCATCACATTGCCCACTTTAAGTGAAATCCTCTGAGGGCAGAGGTGATGCGGAGGAGGGAGAGGTCCAGGGAGTGGCCACGGCCACCTGAGTCCCAGGGTGATGTCCGAGCTGGAGGGTGAAGGGCCACGGCGTTGACGGGGCTCGACGCCATTCAAGGAACTCAGTAATTCCCCGTGGCTGGAGTGCAGACAAGGGAGGAGGCGGAGGGAAGTCAGACAGGCCCCGGGCCAGGAATGACCACATACCACAGCACCGACTGGCAGGCACCCGCCCTCCAATTGTGTGCACGCACACCAGGCAGCTGGTTCAAGGGGGGACTCAGAAATGCCTTTGAAAGACCCCCCACTGCTGCTTGTGTCTTTTTTGTCAGCAGTTTGGGGCTCCAGGATGACCCCAACTGGCATTGGTCCGTGGTTTGGGACATGGAATTAAGACAGCCAAGTACTGCAGGCCCCTCCACATCGAGGGAAGCCTGCTGCTCCTCCCCCCTCAGCCGGCCTCTGGAGACTCGCATTTGCCCGGGACTTGCCCGGGAAGCAGAGGGGGAGCAGCATGAAGCGTCGCTCTGTCAGGGCAGCTAGGCAGGGGTTTGCAACACGCTGGGCACTTGGGGCGCTGCGGGGTGTCAGCGGGCAGACAGCAAGGCCTGCTCTGCAGGTGGCACCCTAGGCACCTGTGGGGACACTTGGCCCACAAGCAGGTCCTCTTGTGGGAAGAACTTCTTCCCGATATGCCGAGGAAAGTACCGTCCTCCAGGGCGTGGCTCTGGCCCGGGGCCGCGGCAGAGGCAGCAGCAGGTGCAGGCCTGGGAACACCTGCGGAGGCGGCCCCTTTGAAGGTGGGGCGTGCACCCGAGTTCCACAGAGCTCATCTTCAGGGCTCAGCGCCGGCCCCAGGCCTGTCACCGCGGCCTCCCGGCAGTGGGCAGACAGACAGTGCCTCTCTCCCTTCTGGGGGTGTCCCTCTATCCCCGGCCATGCATTGAGCTCAGCTCCCTTGGTTACTGTGGTCAGTGTGATGTCACTCCTGGGGTCTCACATCTAGTGAGTGGGATGCTAATTGTGTGCATGCCTCCACACTTGCCCATCCCCTCCTCCAGTACACCCGTCTGGACCAAGGACGGGCCGTATGTGTTTCAGCATGTGGACAGGTGTCATGATGCCCTCTGGATGTACCTGCCTTTAACTGTCAGGTTTTCTCAGGAGATTACACTGGGGACACTCAGTTCAAATGCAGGGAAAATTACTCTGAGGCTGTATCTCCCAGATCAGCCAGCCAAGAAGAGGGGAGATGAGCAAGACCCCCAAGTCCTCTTTATTCCATTGCTGCCTCCCTCTCTCCTTTTGCCTGGGAATAGAAAGGGAGGCTCAATTGGACGTGATCTAGCCCCTGTCAGCCCCTTGCATTTCCCATCAGTCCCTGCTGTGTCCTCCAAGTTCCTGCCACATGACATCCATAAATGTCACACACAAACTTTCCCTCCTCCTCACATTCGCTCATGCCATTGCTCTTTTCTCCTCACCCACCCAGTCCCAATAATCTATAATATAAAAGCATAATATGCTAATTAGACCGGACGTCCTTCTGGACAACCTTCCGGATGAAGCCAGGGCTGCGAGGGAAGCCCGGGTCCCAGGTGCCCCAGGGAAGTCGGTGCCAGCAGCCAGGGGAAGGAAAACCTGCTTTTGCATGAATTTCGTGCATCGGGCCTCCAGTACCTAAGTGGTATTATACCATTCTTCCCCGTTTTCCTCCCAAGTAAAGGATTACATGGTCGTTTTGTAGGAGTCAGCGCTAGTTCAAATTCCAGTTGACACTAGCCCAGTTAGTTTACCTCCGCGGGCCTCAGTTTCCCCATCTGAAAAGCAGGGGTGATGATACCACCTGTCCAAGTAACAAGAACTATTTAACGGTGTAATGGGTTGAACACAGGGTCTTTGCACATAATAGATGCTCAATAAACATTAATTCCTTCTCTTTTTTATAGCAACTCCCATTAGTATTATAATGACCTGCCTCACCCACTAGATGTTGAATTTTATGGGGTTTTTGATTCAGTCCTCTGTGTTTGCCCTAGAAGAGTAGTTTTCAAACCTTTTTAAGAAATGAGCCACAATAAAAATAAAGGTTTTACATTAAAACCCATATGTATAAATATCAAGTAGGTCAAGGTACTCTCTGTCATTACTGATTTTTTGTTTGTTTGTTTAACTGTTCTATAAATTGCTGAGAGAAGCCTGTGATTGCGGAATTGTCTGTTTCTCCCCTTTAAAGCTGTCCATTTTTGCTCTATATTTTGAGGCTCTGTTATTTGGCACATATACATTTACTATGTTATCTCTTCCTGATGCATTGATCTTTTAATCATTATGAAGTATCCCTCCTTAGTTCTAGTAGCTATTCTTTGTTCTGAAGTCTGTTTTATCTGATACTAATATATTCACTCCAACCTTGTCATACTTACTGTTTGCATGTTACATCATTTTTTATTATCTGTTTGCTTTCAATCCACATATATCTTTATAATTAAAGTGGGTCTTTGAGGGCAGCATACAGTGGTATCTTACTTGTTTTTTTCTATTCCAGTAATCTCTGCCTTCTAACTAGAGTGTTTATTTTGCCCATTAACATTTAATGTAATTATGGCTTCACTGAATATGGGTCTATCATTTTATTATTTATTTCTTGTGTGTCACCTCTGTTTCCAATTTCTCTATTAACCTTTCCTGCCCTTTATTGGGGATTCTGTTAATTTACCAATTGACTTTAGCCATACCTCTTTATATTGCCTTTTCAGTGGTTGCTCTAGGGCAGTGATGGCGAACCTATGTCATGCGTGTCAGAGGTGACATGCGAACTCATTTATTTTGGTTGATTTTTCTTTGTTAAATAGCATTTAAATATATAAAATAAATATAAAAAATATAAGTCTTTGTTTTACTATGGTTGCAAATATCAAAAAATTTCTATATGTGACACGGCACCAGAGTTAAGTTAGGGTTTTTTAAAATGCTGACACACTGAGCTCAAAAGGTTCGCCATCACTGCTCTAGGGATTATACATCTTAATTTTCACTGTTTTCTTAAAATTAGTATTACACTACTTTAGATAAAATGTAGGAACTTTGCCACCATGTAGGACCATTTATCCTAATTTCCACCACCCTTTACCCATAAAACAGTGTGATAGTTATTGCTTCAAACAGTCACAGGTAATTTTTTAAATAAGATTTTAAAAAATGGTCTTTTATATTTCCGCAAATACTTACTATTTTTTATGGCTTTCATTTGTTCATGAAGACCCGAGTTTCTCTCCAGCATCATTTCCCTTCAGACCGAAGAACTTCCTTTAGCATTTCTTATAGTACATGTCTGGGGTGAGGAATTCCTTTATTTGAAAATGTCTTTAATTCATCTTCATTCCTTAAAAGCTGTTTTTTAAAGAATGTTTTTATTGATTTCATAGAGAGGACGGGAGAAGGGGAGAGAGAAAGAAACATCAGTGATGAGAGAGAATGATTGACCAGCTGCCTCCCGCACGCCCCCTACTAGGGATCCAGCTCGCAATCCATGCATGTGCCCTGACCAGGAATCAAACCCTGACTTCCTGGTTCATGACACTCAACCACCTTGCCATACCAGTAGGCTCATCTTCATTCTTGAAAGGTAATTTTGTTGGCTATAGAATTCTGAATTGACAACATTTCTTCTTTCAATACTTTAAAGATGTTGTTACACTATATCCTGATCTCCGTGGTTTCTGATGAGCTGTCCACAGTCATTCAAATCATTGATCCCCTGTATGTGATGTACGATTTTTCTGTCTGTTTTAAAGATTTTTGTCTTTATCTTTGGTTTTCAGCAGTTTGACTATGATGTGCCTAAGGCATATTTTTCTCCATTTATCTTACTCAGATTTTGCTGAGCTTCTTGGAACTATAATTTATGTTTTTTTCCAAATGTGGAGAGTTTTCAGCTAGTATTCCTTTAAATACTTTTCCTTGCCCCATTTTCTCTTTTTTTCTCTTCTGGCACTTTTAGGCTTCTGGGCTTGTTTTACATGTCCCCAAGGCTCTGTTAATGCTATTTCACCTTCTCTCTCTCTCTCTTTTTCAAAATAGAAAATTTTTATTCACCTCTCTTCAAGTTTACTGATTCCCACCTCTTCCATCCCCCCTGGTCATTTCCATTCTCATTCTGGGAATTTTTTTTATTTTAGATAATGTGGTTTCCAGTTCTAAATGTTTTATTTGTCATTTAAAGTGTGTGACTCAGTGGTTTTTACTATGTTCACAAAGTTGTGCAATAATCACCACTATATAATTCTAAAACATTTCATTACTCCCAAAAGAAATCCAATACCCATTAGCAATAATTCCTCATTTCCCCTTCTTCCCAGTTCCTGGCAACTACTAATCTACCTTTTGTCTTTATAGGGTTTCCTATTCTGGACATTTCTGTTAATGGAATCATACAATACTAGTGGCCTGGTGCACGAAATTCGTGCACTCAGGGGGTTGGGGGGGGGGGGGGTCCCTCAGCCCAGCCTGCACCCTCTCGCAGTCTGGGAGCCCTCAGGGGATGTCTGACTGCCATGGAGGCGGGAGAGGCTCCCACCACCGCCACTGCGCTCGCCAGCCTTGAGCCTGGCTTCTGGCTGAGTGGCACTCCCCCTGTGGGAGCGCACTGACCACCAGGGTGCAGCTCCTGCATTGAGCGTCTGCCCCCTGGTGGTCAGTGCATGTCATAGTGACCGGTCGTGTTGCTGTTCGGTCGATTTGCATATTAACCTTTTATTATATAAGATGGGGTGTTTTGCCACTGGCTTCTTTCACTTAACATAATGTTTTCCAGGTTCATTTATGTTGTAGCACGTGTCAGTACTTTATTCTTTTTTATGACGGAATAATATTCTGTTACATGAATACACAATATTTCGTTTACTCACTCATCAGTTGCTGGACGTTTGGATGGCTTCTACTTTTTAGTTATTATGAATAATGCTGCTGATTAGTTCGTTTTTATATTTTACATTTATCGATCGAGATGTCCTATTCTTTGTATGACATATTTTTCTTTACCTCATTGAGTAAAGTTGCTTTAAAGTTTTTTAAATGTTATAATAGCTGCTGTAAAGTTCGTTTTAAAAAATGTTTTTATTGATTTTTCAGAGAGAGGAAGGGACAGACAAAGAGAGATATGCATGTGCCCTGACTGGAAATGGAACCATGATATCCTGGTTCATGGGCTGACTCTCACCACTGAGCCACTCCAGCCGGGCTAAGGTTCTTATGTAATATTTTCAATATCTGGGCCATCTTAGGGGAGGTATCTGTTGATTGGCTTTTTCTTGAGAATGGGTTGCATTTTCCTGGCCCTTCCTGTGGAGAGGGATTTTGAATTGTATCCTGGACATTGTGAACGTTCTGTTGTGCAAACGGATTCTGCGATATCGTTTTGAAGCGTGTTGATGGTTTGTTTCAGTGGGCAACTCACTTGTTAGACGCAAACTTCAAACTCTGTGACACTTGTGGGGCACAAAATGGGGGGTCCTCCTTCACTGGCTGTCTCCTTTACGAGGGTCCTCCCCACTCTCCAGCTACCCTGGTGGCCCAAGGCCCCTTCTCCTCGTCCAGAGGGACCAGAGGCCTCCTACTGGCAGGGACCACCTTGCGCCCCCAGCATAATGTGGCTGCGCTCAGGGCAAAGCCACCCAAATGGGATTGATTCTTCCAGGTTTTTATGTTGCTCCAAACCCCACCTGCTTTTGTTTATTCTCTAGGGCCCTCAGGGTGTTGTTTCTGTTATTTTGTCTGCAGTTTGTAGATGTTGCCTGCTGCAGGGTTGACTTGTGAAGAATTTACTTCTCCGTACAGAGAGGACTATATACATTATACACGAATTGAATATATATATTTGAAACAAAAACAAATACACGTATATTGGAAGCAACAGGTTCATGAATGAATACTCACCCTACTGCATAGGGACATATGATAAACCCAGATGTTTTCTGCTCTGCTCCACAACATTTCATTTTTAAGATGCTCGTCTCGGTCTCTTGCTAAATTGATTTCATGACCCAGGAGTGGGGCACGGCCCACAGTTTGACCCTTGGCTCCCTAATGGCTGGTTGACCAGGAGCAGGTGCTCTGTCTACAAGCTCATTGAGAAGATAAATGCAAGCGCTTCCCCTCCCCCACCCAAGGCTCTGGGTCCTGAACATACTGGGAGCAGGGTGGTCACAGTGCTGTCCCCACAGATGGGGTGCACATCTGTGTCCCCTCCCCCACGCCCCCCTCCAGGGCCTACAGTGACCAAAGGCCAAGTGAGAGTCCTTCAGGGGCCCGGCCTCACTGCTCACCATCATTCACACACGGTACATGTCCCGGAGCCCCCAGGGAGCCACATAAGGCTGCCAACTCCTTACAGTGCTAATTAAGGAATTTTAAAAATGATGGCTCTCTACTCTGGCCACCATTTCATAAAAGAAATGCTATGAAAATGTCAGATGGACAATCTCAGAATTCGGCAAAGTCCTAAAATTAAATTCATTTTGTGCCACGACAAACGCAGTTCCCTTATTTCTCACCATCCCCCCCCCCCCCCACGCCCCACAGGTGTTGGGGAACCTCAGGGCTAGAGAGACGCTGGGAGGTCCCAGAATGCACCTCCCTTGGGGTCGGGCCCAGAGAGGGGCGGACATCTGCCCAAGGGCACACATCTGGGAGAGAAGGAATGCTTTCCAGTTTTTCCACGGGTAATTCACCGAAATCTCAGGTGGCCCCGACTGCAGAGGCCTGGACACGTGTTCCCCGACCCCTCTCTGCTCCTGGACTCCCAGCCACTGAGCTCATCTCACTAACAGCAGTCGGTCCCCTGAGGAGGCCTCCTCTGCCCTACGTGCCACCACCAGACCCGCAGGGTCTCGGGGCAGAGAGCAGAGGTGGATGGGAAGGGATCCAGCCGGCGAGGCGGGTGCTGCTCCCCCCTCACAGCCCGCCCAGCTCCCCAGGGCGCTGGAGCCCGAGACCCAGTGGTGCTTGCATCGTGCAGGCCCCTTTCCGCCCGGCAGTCACCAGCCCTTCTTGCTTAATGGCCAGGAGCGAAGTCAGACGCAGGCACTCTGGGCACAAGGCTGGTCTCTGCTCCCCATCTCTCCTTGGAGGAGGGGCGGCCTGGCTGCTCGCGCAGCGAGGACCTGGCCTGGCATCTTCCTTCTGCCAAATGCTGGATGAGCATCTCCCCCTCACACCGTAAGGCAGGCGGCTGCAGGCTGGGTGCTGGGCCATGGGGGCTCTGACCTGCACTGGGTCGGGGGCGGGGAGGGGAGGGGATATGTGTGAGCAGGGAGAGCCCTTTGTAGGGCTCAAGGGGAGGCAGATGGGAGGGTGAAGCCAAGTCCCAAGCAAAGAACAGGGGGCCTGGAGGTGAGAGGATGGGGTTCTAGGACGGGGAGGGGGATTTCAGCTGGCTCTCAGAATGACTCTGGTCAGTAGAGGCAGTGTGCGGGGTGGGCTGGTATGCTACCCACTAACGCAGGTCCACGCCGCTCACCATGATGCTCTTGGCATCTTCGGGGCCTGGCAGGGCCAGAGTCAGCTGGTACACCCAGGGCTTGGCCATGGCGATTGTCGAAAGATTCACATGTGTTCAAATACTGTTTGTGGTGCTCAGTATTTCTACAATGTTACCTGACCCCCAGTCCTCCCTCCACGGCACCCTTTCCTCCTCCTCTAGGAGCCCCCTCCCCTAGACCTCCCCATGTTCAGCAGGAAAAAGGTTCCTGCCTCACACATCAGGGGGCCTCCAGGCCCCTGCTCCAGCCCTGGCCCTGAGGTTGTTGCACATTTTTAACAGCTGCTTGTGTGTCCACGGGCAGCCCAGGTGGGGAGAGGCTGCAGGGAGAAAGGGCTGGAAGAGGGGGTGCGTTGCCAACATCCCCTGAATGGGAAAGAAAGTTGAGAGTGAAAATTTTACTTGCAAATCCCACTGACAGCTTGACTTGCAGGGAAAAGATGAGCTAAATTTAACCTAGTTAGTTAAAGAGCCAAAAATGCCATTTACTAATTAGCTTAAAATGGAAACTAGCCCAGTGATCAGAAGGAGCTTTTCTGGTTGCAAAATAAAATCAATAAAAAGAGAAAAAAAGAAAGCAGTTGTTCCTCTCTTCGCACTGACACACGCTTTACATTTTGATGCTGGTTTATAATTAGGGATGCGGCTTGCTGGCACAGGGCCCGAGTCACAGGCAGAGCGTCACAGCCTTCTTGAAAAGTTACAAGAACTTGTCTCCAAGTCAAACCTGTCTCCTAATCACAGAGATTCTGAGGGGTTCAGTCTCTGTCGTCAGGGAGCGCAGAGCCCACTGGGTGGACAAGGCAGGGCCTCGAAGGACCCGGGTTCACCTGGACAGAGGAGGGGCGGGCCATCAGGCAGGGAGAGCCAGGAGGGTCCCCAGAGGAGGGGGCGTGTGAGTAAGTGGCCTTAGAGAGGAGCCAGGTGGGTGGGGTGTACTTTACTTAATAACATGTTTGTTCCAAGTTGAAAGGCATGCCTAATCCACGGGGATGACCGAGGAGCCTGCTCTATGCCCACAGTACGGGGACAGCAGCGAGGACTCGGAATAAAACATTTTATAGATTCACCCAGGACAGTATAAATAGTCGCGGCACACCAGGCAACGTTGGGAGAAAGAGCATTTTCACAGCAAGTTTTCATGGCGCAGTTAACGTGTAGCCTCTTCCAACTAAAACACGTGGTTCCTCCAAACGATGGTTGTCTTTTAAGAATATTTTCCTGTACGGCTGGTGTGGCTCAGTGGTTGAGCATCGACCTATGAACCAGGAGGTCATGGTTCAATTCCCCGTCGGGGCACATGCCCGGGTTGTGGGCTTGATCCCCAGTGTGGGGCATGCAGGAGGCAGCCGATCAGTGATTCTTTCTCATCATTGATGTTTCTATCTCTCTCTCCTTCTCCCTACCTCTCTGAAATCAATAAATATATATATTTTTTAAAAAGGATATTTCCCAGCTGTTCTCCGCTGTGCCGTAAAGTGTCTCACAGGCAAAAATAAAATCCTAGCGGGTGTCACAGCTGCCGCACGTGAAATACAGAGAAGAGGTTCTCCTGGGTGCCCCTGTGGATGAAGCTGTGCGTCTGTAACAGACATAATAATTACAATCCTGTGGAACCCACGCCTGCAGAACCCCAGTGACGCGTCGCTGGCATTTTACTATCCCGTTGATTGGATAGGGTTAGTTTTTAATCATTACAGGCGTCATGAAGAATGTGCATAATAATGTGATTAAGCACCTCATGAATTCTAACCTGTTGTCATTACTAATATTGGCCATAAATGAATTCCCCTCTTCCTACATGGCCAGGTGTCGCCCGTAAAGGAGTGGTCAGACTACCTTTCCTGCTGCCACATTTATTTCTCACCCAAGTGGCCGGTGCGAGTGTTCACATCGATATGCTATGGGGGCCTTTTCCCCCTGAAAGATTGATCAGAAGAGCCCTTTAAATCACAAGCTTCAGCCCCTCGTTGTCCTAAGACTTCAAATTGACTTGCAAATGCAGAACTTAGAGTTCTTGGGGAAATCCAACTCCCAGGCAAAACAAGTGAAAAGACACATAAAGCTTTAACCCCTTGAAGATATATATATATATATATATATATATATATATATATATATATATATATAAAAGTTATTTAAGAGAGGAAGGGAAAGGGAGAGAGAGAGAAACATCAATGATGAGAGAATCCGCCTCCTGCACGCCCCACACTGGGGATCAAGCCTGCAACCCAGGCATGTGCCCTGACCAGGAATCAAATCACGACCTCCTGCTTCATAGGCTGATACTCAACCACTGAGCCACGCTGGCCGGTGAAGTTTTTTTTGTTTTTGTTTTTTTAAGGAAAGGGCAGTAAGGGGCAGTAACTGAGGCTTTGTCTTCACCTGGCACAGGGCCTAACCTTCAGAAGAGGGTTCATAGCAAATGTTCATAGAATAATGCACACATGCATGAATGAATGAACGAATGAACCAACTGAAGAGCAAATAATCAAGAAGTTAGATTAAAATGCACACATAATTTTAAACTTGTTAAAAATTTTTTTTTACTCAAGTAGCTCTACAAGGCTTAGTACCAAAAAAATTAGTTCCCCTCCCTCATTTCCCGTGCCAGCCCCACATTCCCGCTTCCCAGAAGCAACTGCCGCTTCCAAATATGTTACCCATTTCTTTTGGCGCCCCTTTACCTTTCTAGAAATAACATGCGTGTGCGGATACTCCCTGATTTCCCAGGTTCAGGAGTTTGTTTTCTGCTGACGTCCCCCAGGGAAGATGAGGGCTTTCACCTCACTCGCTACACGCCCACACGTGCACGCACTTCTCCCGACTTTCCAATATCGTTAGGTCGCCATGTTTTATTTGATGCTTATGTTTACATGGTTATGACTATGAAACACTGGTCATGGTTAAACCATGTAGTATATGATTGAATTTCCTTTCTTTCACAATTTGTTGTTTTCTGGAGCAAGTAACTATCCTCTGGAGTATGTGTGTGTGGGTGTGTGTGTGTGTGACTAAGTCGTCCGCAAATACTCTGGCTAATGTGAAAATCTCCTCTCAGTCGTTTCTAGGTTCATCTTCTAGGTCAGTGGTTGGCAAACTGCGGCTCTCAAGCCACATGTGGCTCTTTGGCCCCTTGAGTGTGGCTCTTCCACAAAATACCGACTTCTGCGCATGGGCCACGAAGTTTCAGTCGCACTGTACGTGTGCGCCCGCACGTGGTATTTTGTGGAAGAGCCACGCTCAAGGGGCCAAAGAGCCGCATGTGGCTCACAAGCCGCAGTTTGCCGACCACTGGTCTAGGTGGCTCTTCTCTGAGCCTCTGCCCTCGGACTGCCATCTGGCTGCCTCTGCTCACAGTTGTTACTGGTCATTGCACAGTCCGTGTCTTAGGGTCTCTGGGTCCATTTTCCTGGGGATTCTTTTCATCTCTTTCCAGGGTTTGATTCCTCATTTCCTGGATCCCATGTCTTTTTCTTTCTGGCCACTCCCTCGTTTTGGTGGAACGCATCCTGCAGTAGCTTCCTGAGAAAGAGCTATGTTTTTGAGACCTTCCATGACTAAAAAATATCTTCTGTCTGCTCACACACCCAAATTGTTGGTTTGTCTGGGCCTGTGATGTTATTGGTTGAAAATCATTTTCCCTCAAAAACTTCACTTTTTGCATTTCTTTTTTTTTTTTTAATTTTTTTTAAAATATATTTTATTGATTTTTTACAGAGAGGAAGGGAGAGAGACAGAGAGCCAGAAACAGCAATGAGAGAGAAACATCGACCAGCTGCCTCCCGCACATCCCCCACTGGGGACGCGCCCGCAACCCAGGTACATGCCCCTGCCCGGAATCGAACCCGGGACCCCTCAGTCCGCAGGCCGACGCTCCATCCACTGAGCCAAACCGGTTTCGGCCACTTTTTGCATTTCTTATGGTCTCCTAGCTCCTCTCATTGCTGTTCAGAAACCCAGTGCCATTCCAAGCCTTAATCCTTGTCTTAGCCCTGTCCTTTCTCTTTGGAAGCTTTTTTAATGTTTTCCTTGTCTCCAGTGTTCTAAAACATAACGGGGATAGAAATGTTTCTTTCTTTCCACGTCGTGCTAAGCACTTAGTAGGCCCTTTCAGTCTAGAAATTCATGTCCCTTTGTCCTGGGAACTTTTCTTGGATGATTTATTGGTTGGCTCGCCTCCCTCTGTTCACTTCCTTCTTGCTTTTGGAACTGCTGTTATTCAGATATTGAACTTCCCAATATGATGACTGAGTTTTTTCTCCTGTATTCTGTATTGCTTTCTCCTTTTGTTCTGTTGTTCTGGGGGATTTCCTTAACTCTATGTTAGAGTCTTCCGCGGAGATTTTATTTCTACTGTCATAGTTTTCATTTCCAAAAACTCCTTTTTATCGTCTAATTTTAGCATCTTGTCCTTGTTTCGTGGCTAGAATGGCTTTGACCTTTGAGGATGTCAATGGTAGTTTTAGTTCCTTCTGTCCTCTGTTAACTCACAGTCCTCCTCCCTTTCCTCCTTTTATACTTCCCCAAATGTTTAGAGATTCTTGGCTCTTCCTTCAAGTTGTAGAGAGGAGCATTCAATAGCTGCCTAGAAGCTCTGAGTACACACATGAGACTTGTCACCATGAGGACTTCCTGGTGATTCCTGACCTTCCACACCTCCAGGCGTTTTCCCAAGAGTCTGTCATATCCCCTAAAAAAGGGTCCTCACAGTCTCGTCTGCAGAGCAGACACTGGCAGCCAGGATTCCAGGAGCTGCGGGTGGGGGAGGCGTCGCCATTCACTGACCTCTTATCAGAAGCCCCTCAATCTTTGCCTGAATAGGCTGCCCATTGTCCTCAGCTCAGGATGGTCCCCTGGTATCGCTTTGTGCAGAGAACCCCTTAGTTCACCTGTTTCAGAGATTAAATCTCCAATCTTCCGCAGGGAGAGAAAGGAAACGGGGGAGGGGTCGACCTGCTTCTCTATTAGTGACCTCAGGAGCCAACACAGAATGTCACAGACTGGGGGCAGGACCACCAGAACTTTATTTCTCACAGTTCCCAAGGCTGGAGGGCCGAGGTCAGGATGGCAGCCTGGTGGCTCCTGGTGAGGGCTCTCTTCCCAGCTTGCAGACAGCCACCTTCTCGCTGCGTCCTCACATGGCAGAAACGGGGGGAGAGAGACTGGACTGGAGCAGAGGCTTGGATGGTGACCGCACGCTCCCCCAGCGCGCTCTGGTGTGCCGGGGCCCTCCTGTGGGATTCGGTGTGTTTGTACATGTTTTCTCCCCTCCTGGACCCGAGACCCTCAAGGGCAGGCTGGTGCTTTATTCCCTCTGTGCCCCCTCTTCCCAGCATGCAGTGGGCACTTGGTGTGTGTGAACAAGTGAAGCAATGGTCAGCCCTAGTCTGTGAGGAAGAACACCATGAAGGAGCCATGACTGGGGGTGGGGGGGCAGCACCTCACCACTGACCTCTGATCAGAAGACCCTAAATCTTTGCCTTAAACAGTGGGAGAACTGGAGTCTGGACTCCACGGGCCCAAGTTTGAGCAAGGGTTCCCGGATACTTGGTTAATTACAGATGAGTGTTGTGTATCTGGACTGCTTCTGAGGTCTGCCTGGGCCTTCCCACCACCACCACCACGGGCAAACCTCAGAAGCAGGGCTTTTACTTGACTTTCCTGATAACTACCCAGATGTCCAGCGACTTCTCTCTATTTCTTACAACGCGGATGCTGTGAGGCAGCGCAGGATGGCATTTTAAATACACCTGTAAGAACCTCAATGATTGTTTCCGTGTTCTAGGTCTTTCCGTATTGGCTAGGATGACCACAGGGTTTGTCATCCAAACCAGAATACTTCGGAGTCAGAGGGGGTTGGCTGGTGAGGGCTCGGACGCCGGCATCCACCCAGCTGCCCCAGCACAGGGGTGAGTAGTGGACCTAATATTAGCGTATTTACTCTGTGGTCGCTGGGCGGTAAGCCAAGAATGGCCAGGAAACCTCACCGCAACACGACGGAGCAGATGAACAGAAAATTCCTGAAAGTGACATTGTCCGGGGGAGAGCCTGGGGTGGGCCTTTTGTTTGCAGTCCTTGGGAGCACCTGCGTGACTCAGAGACAATTAAAACGCCCATTTTTACAAGAGAAAACCAACTGGATGTCGCTTTTAACGTTTCCCTTTAGACACTTCCAGATATGCCAGTTCTTTTGATGGATGCAAATCATTAAGAAGGCGTTTGAGTGAATAACCTACGAGGGGCAAAGCCACTGGTTTCTTAGCGATTAAGGCACTTTCATAGCCGTCTGGACTATGAACAGCTTGCCTGGGGAGGCTCTGAAGTCCACAGCCCTACAGCAAGGACAGCTTAGTGATGGGATAAAGCGGCGGGAAAGCCCCATAAGACCTGCTCATCACAGTGCTTACCGTCCAGCGCCTCTCACGCACCCGGCCCGCCCAGGGCAGGTGGTGCCAGGTGGGCAGGGGCCGGGTGCCTCAGGCTGGGAATGCCTCCCCTTTTCGAGGTGAGCTGAGGGCCTGCCTCCACCCCTGAGGCTGAGGCTCCCGGCCAGGGGCGAGGCCAGGGAGACCCTGGGAAGCCTCCACGCTGGCCACCACGCAGGATGAATGAACACGCGGTAAAGAGCACAGCTCTGCCTCCATGGTGTCCACAGCCCAGTGTCTACAGTGCTTCACAGGCAGGGTGGTCAGCACAGGTGACAGGTGCTGCTGGCCATTAGCATCCGAGGGGGCAGCCACACTGGCAGGGCAGTGGGGCAGTGTCTGAGCTGAGCGCACAGACTGAGTCGAAGGGCATTTCTGGGGGAAATCACACAAGCGAAGCCCCAGGGGCAGGCAGCTGTGGGGGGTTTGGGGGATGAGCAGCAGCGTGGATTGATGGGGTGGGGGGCTGAGGAACGGGGCTCGCGAAGGACTCTGAGCGCCTGTCTGCATATTTAGGACTTTGCTGGTTTCTTTTTCTCCAATAAGGAGAATAAATTTAAAACTGGAAAGGCTTGAAGTAACGGCCTTTATGAGAAATTGTCAAGAGCCCATGACAGTGAGAGAGGGCTGGGGGGCTGCTGAGTTACTGCGAACCCGTTCTCGAGGCCTCGGCAAACCATCTGAGATTTTGCCAGATGGGAGTCTCAGAAAACTGGGAAGGGAAAATGTCATACTTTTCCAAAAAGCAGACAAAGTTGGGTTCTGGAGAATATAGATGATGAGTTTGATGTTAATATGGGTTCAGAGCACAAATGTGTGTACGTATGACTTGGAAGGAAAGCTGGTTACCAGGAGCCAAAACAGCGCGGTTCTCTCTTTTCACGGCGTTTACAAAGCGCTGGTGAAACTCCTTCCCAAACCCCCGTGGATGGGAGAGAGAAAGACAAGCTGGGTGAACGCACAATTGGGCCGATTTCGTAGTTAGTTGGACAAACGTATTCAGAGTATTGACAGATCGATGGAGTTGCAGTGGGGGTGGGGTCCTGAGGTTGTGCACAGGGCTCCCCCCTCCTGCTTGTCAGTTACAACATGAAGGAGACATTACAGGGTTTGCTGTGGCACATTGGCTGCTGTCAAAGGCTGATGTGTTAGATGCCAGATTTAAGACTTTAAAAGATTTTGATTGGCTAACAGGATGGACCGGAACCAACAAAATGACATTTAACAGGGATAAAGATAATCCTGTCTTTAGATGTAAAAAAAAAAAAAAAAAAATCAATTAGCTCAGCACAGGATGGAGAAGACCCAACCGCAGTTCATTTGCAAAGACTGATCAGTTTATAATTGATGGGATGTTTCAAAGGAGCCGACAGTATATATGCTGGCGGCTCAAAAGATATCAATACAAACGTCAATTGCATCAAAAGAAACATAATATCCAAGTTATTAAAGGGAAATGCCGCCCGGGTCAGTCCTCCAAGGTTATTGTTTTCAGTTCTGGGTACCAGGATTCAGTAGAAAAGAGGCCCATGGAGTGGGGTGGGCATCTATGCCGATGAAGGGGGGCGGGGTCTAGAAACTGTCACATGACGGATAGGGAGGAAATGGAGAACTTCCTGTCGTGTGTGATGGGCAACTGAGTTTGTCTAGAGGGTTTGTGCATTCATTCATTCATTCATTCACTCTCTCATTGTTTACTTAGTGCCAACTACTTCAACATTGTGTCAAGCATGATGGGCGTTAGAGGCATCTAATTTCCCGGAAGACACACACACACACACACACACACACACACACACACCAGTTCCTACCAGGCGAGGTGGGTTGACATGAGGCTGACATAGGGATACAGCGAAGTGCCAGCGGATGTGGGGGTGCAGCAGACAGCATCGCTCAATACCGCAGAGGCCGCCAAGTTCATGCAGATGATGGGCAGCTTCTACACTGGCGGGCGGGGAAGGTGGGTGCTCGGGCGGAGGTCCCGGGCATTCAAGTACCTGGCCGGCCTGAGCATCGTGAGGAGCAGGTGCTGAAAGCGTGGTGTGGCAGGCGCGTGTCTGATGCCAAAGACAGCATTTGGGGCAGGAACACAGACGTGAAGTCTGAGCCAAGATGCTTGCTTGCACTTCATGGGGCAGGCGACAGAGGGTGAAATGACCTCATTCAGGCCTCTTTGGGCGAGTTAAGCGCTCAGGGCTGTGGAAACCAGGACACGGGCTGTTACCGTAGGTAACCTTTCAGAATAGACCAAAGCCCGCACCAGGACGGAGGGAGATGAAATCGACCGGACAAAAGGAGGACCCAGGAAGGGTGCTTTGGGAAGGACGGTTTGGGATAAAAATACCCAACTATCTTTTTAACGGTGCAAGCTCTTCACCTTGGCGCTGGCCTGCGTGCCCAGGCGTCAGGGATGCTGCAGCAAAGCACAGCCGGGTGGGCTGGAGGGCTGGGGACCACGGAATTTCACGTTCTCTACTGACGCTAAGAGACTGTGATTACCTCCCATTTTATAGAGTAACAATCCTATCTCGGGAAAGCAGACGCTATCTTTTACCATCGGTAACGAGCGGTGTCCGGACTCTGTGGCAGAGCCAGACTAGCTGTATTAGTTTGCGAGGGCTGCTGGCACACGGACCTCGAACTGGGAGCCTTCAACTCAGAAACGCCTTGTCCACGGGGCTGGAGGTGGGACATCCCACATCAGGGTGGGATTCTTCCTTCTGAGGGGAAGATCTAGCCCAGGCCTCGCTCCTTGGGTGGCCGTCCCCTCCCGGGGTCTTCACAGGTCTTCCCTGTGGTATCTGTGCCCCAAATTCCTCTTGTGTTACACCAGCCATATTGGACTAGTGCCCACCAGAGGGACCTCATCTTAACTAGCTCACCTGTGTGAAAACCCCATTTCCAAATCATTTTAAAGTACGAGGGGCTAGTGCTTCCACATGTGGATTTGTGTGTGTGGTGGGGGGACAGCGCGGGGAGGACACAATGTAACCCCTAATATTAACTGAAGGGCAAGTTCCCTTTGCTCTTAGAGTACACTCGGAGCTCCCTCGTGAACAGGCCGCTCCCTCCCTTGCCCGTCTTCTCCTGGGTCCCTCAGATAAGCCGGCGCTGCTCTTTGTCCTCTGCTACGCGTTCCTCCTGTCCCTGCTCAGCCCAATCCAGACGCTCCCCAATCACCTGAACCCCTCTCTTTGGCTTCATTGCACTCACTGCAATTTGTAATGATCCCTGTCCTTGTATGACTATCATACGCCTGAATGTTTCCCC
This sequence comes from Myotis yumanensis, assembly GCF_028538775.1. Taxonomy (NCBI): domain Eukaryota; kingdom Metazoa; phylum Chordata; class Mammalia; order Chiroptera; family Vespertilionidae; genus Myotis; species Myotis yumanensis. The sequence continues at coordinate 13,264,123 of NW_027223752.1, forward strand.
AGACTCTGGGACCTATAGGGAGAAATACACCTGACATCACAGCTCAGCGCGAGGACATTTCAAGTGAAGACAATACTTCGAGCAAAATCCTTGCTCTTACTCTGCTCCATGCACTCTGACATTTCCTATTACATTTCTTCTGTGTGTGTGTGTGTGTGTGTGTGTGTGTGGTAAACTATAGATAGCATAACATTTAACTCTTTTATGTCATTTTATTGATTTCAGAGAGGAAGGGAGAGGGAAAGAGTGATAGAAACATCAATAATGAGAGAGAATCATGGATCGGCTGCCTCCTGATCACCCCACACTGGGGATCGAGCCTGCAACCCAGGCATGTGCCCTGACCAGGAATTGAACTGTGACCTTCTGGTTCACAGATTGAAATTCAACCACTGAGCCACACCGGCTGGGCTTGAACCATTTTTAAGTGGTTCAGTGGCATCAAGTACATTTAACTTTGCTGTACCACCATCACTGCCATCATCTCCGGAACTTTTTCGAAATCCCAAAAGGAAACTTGTCCCCATGAGCCCGCCCTCCCCCAGCCTCTGGCGCCACCTTTCTACTCTCTGTCTCTATGGATGTGACTGCTCTTGGGATCTCACAGAAGTGGAATTGCACAGCATCTGTCACTCTGTGACGGCTTATTCCACTCGGCACAGTGTCCTCAGGCCCAGCCACGCTGTAGAACATGCCCATTTCCTTCCTTCGTAAGACGGACCAGTACCCTGTCGTGCAGATGGAGCGCCTCTTGCTTACCCATTTCTCCATCTGTGGACACTCGGGGGGTCCCACATTTTGGCTGTTGTGACTAGTGCTGCTATGAACAGGGGGGTACAGTATATCTTTGAGGCCCTGCTTTCAATTCCTTTGGGGAGGGACCCAGAGTGGAATTTTCTATTCATTGTTTGAAGTGCTGACGCGACTATTTAAATCGACTTCACAGCCACCTGCCGGGAGTGTATCCCAGCCCCAAGATCACTGGGCAACTATGTTTGGAAGAATGTTGAGTTAAACAATAGATGATCGATCATGTTTCTGGGCACTTGTATTACTTCTCGGTGAACAAAGGCGACAGACTCCCATTGTCCTCTCTCTTTCTCGCAGGTTGCACAGGCGTGCATGTAGTGTGTGGAACACGACGGTTATATTGCCCCAGAGAGCTGACATTCCTTATTACAATGACAACGTTCTTTGGACTCAGGCCATAAATTATCTCAAAATGATGTAGACTAATGGTCTGTTAAAAAGTTTGGATAAGCCTGGCCAGTGTGGCTCAGTGGTTGAGCGTCAACCTATGAGCTAGGAGGTCATGGTTCTATTCCTGGTCAGGGCACATGCCTGGGTTGTGGGCTTGATCCCCAGTGTGGGGCGTGTAGGAGGCAGCTGACCAATGATTCTCTCCAATCATTGATGTCTCTATCTCTCCCTTCCTCTCTGAAATAAATAAAAAATATATTTAAAAAATGTTTGGGCACAAACCCTCACATTATTAAGTTTTCAGAGATTTTTCTTGAACTTTCTCCATAGATCTTTTTTTAAAAAAATGCTGGGTAGATTATACCTAATTGATTTAACATGCATATCCTTATAATTATACTAAATTTTGCTGTTGTGTGTGCGTGTGTTTAGAGTACACTTTTACTACTGTGGGGAAAACATAGTTGTCCAATACTCTAGGTTAAGAGTGTGATAATGATCTTTATCATCTCAAAGCAAGTGGACTGAGTTCTTAATTGTTATTTGTCATTTTGCTCTAGTGGAAGTAAAATCTTCTAAGGCAGTGGTTGGCAAACTCATTAGTCAACAGAGCCAAATATCAACAGTACAACGATTGAAATTTCTTTTGAGAGCCAAATTTTTTAAACTTAAACTATATAGGTAGGTACATTGTTATTAACTTAATTAGGGTGCTCCTAAGCTGGCCTTTGCTAAAAACGTCCTCAATCTGATTGAGGTACGTTCGCTGAGGTCGACCCCTTCCAACTCTCCCATCCACACTGGTCTTGTATACTTGTTTCGTCTATCTCCTTTCATTCATCCTCTCTATATGTCCAAACCATCTCAACATACCTTTCTCAATCCTTGACACTACATCTTCTTTCACTCCACAATGTTCCCTAAAATTAACTTAATAAACTTTATTTAAAGTTTTAAGTCAACTTTGCACTGTACGTGCGCGCCCGCACGTGGTATTTTGTGGAAGAGCCACACTCAAGGGGCCAAAGAGCCGCATGTGGCTCGCGAGCCGCGGTTTGCCGACCACTGTTCTAAGGAAATGCCCAGCTGAATCTTTCTCCTGTCCCATTTCTGAATTTTCTTTATTCCCTCACCTCTTTTAGTTGGCGGGTCACCAAATATCTACCTTTAACATTATAAATCAACAATCCCAACATTCTTAAAGAGAACCATCTCCTAATCATTTATTCATGGTTCTCATTTCCTTTCCAAGTTCAAGATGCCATATATTTCAGCTTTTTATATCAATTATTCAACGTTTCCTGACACACAAAATCATAAAGTGGAGTAGAGAGCGTGTAAAGATGGGACCAGAAGGGGAGGGCGGGGGAGTGAGAAAACAGGAAAGGGCAAAGTTCAAATGAGTCTCTGTGTTAAGTTTCACCTTTCAAAGGCCCCTTCTCCATCACACGTGTCTCTTGCCTTCGAGATGCAGGGGGTCCTTCAGTACTTGGGAGTTAGGGGGGACACCTAGGTAACCCTCTGGCACCCCTGCCCTCTGTGCTTGGCCCATTTCCTTTCCTGCCAGAAGTTCTCCAATATGCACAGGCATGTACTCCCCTTTCACTGCCCAGCGGCCCTGCTCCTGTCCCCAGGGCCCACTAAGATGCTCCAGGTCATCGGCAAGCCCTCGGTCACCAGACAGAAGGGCCTTTCCCCCGCCTCGCCCTCCTGGCCTGTTCTGTGACAAGGCCCGCCTCTTTGCAGCTTCTGTGCTCTTAGCTTAATGGGTTACACCCTCGGCTGATTTTCGTGCCCCTCTGACTGTGCCTTTGGAATCTGCTTCCCTCCTCCCTTCCCAAGGCTCTGCCCAGCTCCTGCCGGCCTTCAGTTCTCCCCCTCAGGCAGTTCACTCACCACCGCTTTGCCAGCAGCTCTCAAATCTCAATTCTTTCACCGAGGAGCTGATCTTGCCCCGCCAGTAGCCACAGCTCACACTCAGACTCATCAGTGCTCTGCTCAGCCACGTGCCTGCGTGCAGATCGCCTGCCTCCCTCCCTCCATCCGCTGCCGGGTCTCCCACCTGACCCCGTCTCTCTGTCCACTCTGATTTCCCACTGTCTGCCAGACAAGCTGTCCAGTCACGTCCGATCAGCCCTTGGCCATCAACAGGCCCTGCTCCCTTCCTTCCCCTTTCACTACCACTGTCCTTCAAACACCAGGCCACAGTCAAACCGATGGCACCTGTAGCCTTCAGCCTCCTGCATGCACCTTTCTCCTTCACAATCCCTCTTGCCTTCTGGGCTTGGTCTCTCTGACAAGGACAGGAGCAAGGACGCCCACCATTCCCTCTGCCTTTGGCATCCAATGCCAGGCGTGGCCAACCGGGAGCCCAATATGCCACACACAGCCACAGAACCCCAGGCCTCACCCTGCCTCCTGCTGTGGAACACAGGCCTCCCTCCACCTCGGAACCACAGGGAGGAGCACAGATTTGCCTAAGAGGGACTTTTTACTCCATCTTCATTTCACCTGTGTTCAACCTACAACTCGAAGCCACTCCGATTTTTCTGTGCAGCCAGAAGATGGTCCAATCCGCGGACTCTGGGATTCCTGGTGGCCAGCGCCTTGACTTCAGGCTATGGTTGGTGAAATTCACATGGTCCGCCTCGCCTGTGCATGGGTGGACTGGAAAAGTTACAAACCAGTGTGTGTGTGTGGCGGGGGGAGGGGGGTCTCCTTCTGAGATAGAATAACTCCTGATTTCCTTGGTCCCGTAACAAGTTAGCTAGTGTGTAATGTAGCAAGTCTGCGCCCCGGGGGCTGGTAGAAGCGGAGCGAACAAAGCAGATGTTTTAACTCCTGTCACGGCCCAGCCTTTCTGCTTTTTTAAGTGGGACGCCGCATCTTTGGCCACTGGTGAGCGAAGGTTCCTGCGGATCAGGAGCCAGGCGCTCATTCTCCCTGGAGGCGGGCCCTGCTGCAAGGAAGACCGTGGGGACCGCGGGGCCCGCCTCGCAGGACGCGGCCAAAAGCGGAGCTGCTCTGGGGTGGAAAGGCAGCTGAATGGGGCTCGCAAGTTGTCCATGTTTGGTCCTGCAGCTGCCGAGGGCCAGAGGACAGCGCCACCAGGGAGCGCGGGCTTTGGCGTCCGCAGGAGGGGCTGCCCTGGCCCGAAGGGAGTGTAGGGTCCGCGGGAGGGTCCCCCGCCCCTCCCGCGTCGCCGCCGCCGCCCTCCCCGCTCGCCTTTGTCCCCGCGTCCCCCGAGCTTCGGCCTCGCGGAGGAGGCGGGCCTGGCCGCGGAGCCCCCGCAGCATCCCCGCCCGCCGGGCCCGCGCCCTCCCTCCTCTCTGTGCACTGGATGGGCTCGACCCCGACCCCGACTCCGCCCCCGGCCCCGCCCGCCCGGCCCCGCCCGGCCACGTCCCCGCCGCGGGCGCCCCCTGGCGGGCAGAACCCGCGCTGCCTGGCGCGGCGGCGGCGGGCCCGGGGTTGCCGTGGTAACCGGCAGCGGCCGCCACAGCAGGGCCGCCCCAGCGCCAGCGCTGGCCGCGGCTCGGGCGGCTCCGTGTGGGGTGAGCGGCGGCGGCGGCGCGGCCGGGCCGGGGGGAGCGGGCGCTGCCCGGCGGCCTCAGCATGGAGGACGGCTTCTCGAGCTACAGCAGCCTGTACGACACGTCCTCGCTGCTCCAGTTCTGCAACGGTGAGCGGCGGCGGGGGCGGGGGCGGGGGCGGGGGCCGCGGCGGGGCCGGGCCGAGGGGCGAGGCCGGGCGGCCGGGGAGGCCGCGCAAAGTTGCGGCGGAGGGGCGCGCGGTTCCCGCCGCCGGGACGCATTGTGCTGGGCCGCGGGCCCGGGCCGAGCTCCCCGCGCTCCCCGCGCCCCCCGCGCCCCCCGCGCCCCTGCCCGCCGCCGCCGCCGCCCGGCTCCGGCCAGTGCGCGCGGGACCGGCTGGTCGGGGCGCCTCCCGCACGAGCGCATCCGCCGCAGCGCGTGGGGAGGCCCGGCCGCCCGGGGGCTCCGGGGGCGGTTGCGTTCTGCTTCCACGTTCACATCTGGTTGGAAAGGTCTGGGGGGAAGAACTCGGCGAACAGATCACTTAATCACAAAACCCTGCTGCGGGGATGCACGCGCATTTGTTGCGGATGGACCCTCAGAATCCATCCAGTTCCACTTTGATGCAATCACCCCAGTTGAATGCCATCTAAATGGGCAGTCAACGCGGACCTGCCTTCAAAGTATTTCCACTTATTTTGCTCACACTGTGCTGGATTTAAAAAATATTTTTTAATTCTTTTTTTTTTTAACAGGAAGTAAACATTAATAGCGACCAATATGGCATCTTTAAAATTTTTACTCTCCCTAGCAGGGTTCAGAAAGATCTCCACAGCACACTACCTGTTTTATCAGAACACGATGTGTGGTAGTTCATGCACAAACATTAACGACATGATTTTTTTATACATATCTTGGATTTATTGCTTTATCAGAGAGCCCCCAAAAGTTTGTAAAGGAAATAAAAAATGTGTATTTTTTTTTTTTAAGAATTTGTCTGGAATGCAGTTGGAATCATTTGGAATTCTAGAGGCTTTGACGACTCAAGCTATTTATTTTGCAACTGTGATTTAGGGGAAATTTTCTAGGCATTTAACACCTGTTTGCAATAGTGTAGCAATAAATATTAGTGAGTGTGCCGATTCATCCTCTGTAATGGCATTTTCATCTCTGGTGGAACTTACTGCCTTTTCATGGAAGAGGTTTTGGCAGCTTATAATTTTCAGATGAATCCCCTGGGGCCTTCCCTAACTTAGTGCTGCCCTCCCCCTCTGCAGGGGAATGGACGTGTGGACTCTCTTCCAGTGGAACAGCAGTTTCCCGGAGCGTTCAGAGCCCCTGTGTGGCTCGGTCCTCAGAAGGTGGGAAGGCAGAGGGAGGGTATTTGCTCCTCAGCTGGCCACTGGAATCCCCCATAGTTTAGTCACGGGAACGGTTTTATTCTCCAATAAATTTTGAATACTTTTCTTAATTGACTTAAAATCAATCATATTTGAATTACTATTTTTGATGTAAACGGTAGTACCCCCTCCTACGTGTTTATGGTAGAATTCCCTCTGTGTTAGTTGTGCAAGGCATGTGGCTGAAAAATTATGTTAAATGATTTCCAGGCATAGAGGTTTTGGTGTGTTTTTTTAAAAAATCATTTCCCAACCGGCCCACCCTCCCTCGCCTTCCCTCTGAGATTCGGCAGTCCAGGCATGGAGGCTTTTTAAAAATTACTATGTGGTCATATATGTTGACAGTTTGATTTAGGTTATGGAATGAGCCTCGATGTTTTTATTGGAGCAGCTGATAGGGAGGCCTGGTCATATTGTTCCTAAATTAGCAGTTCAGTCATAGGGTTGACCTGAACTTATATTCATGAGGTTTTTTTTTTATTTTCTGCCCTCTCTTGTTATTTGCTGGTTTAGAGATATTGGCAAGATATTTTCCTGGTAATGCTGTCTAAAAGAAAGTAAAAACCAATTCTTACCTATTGTATGTAGCAGTTTAAAGAAAAATCACTTTAACCAGAGGCAAACAATAAGATCACTTCAAAACACAGTGGAGTGAATCGTGACTGTTGAATTACTTTTCTCAAAAAGTTCTTCGCTCTGTTATTATTTTTGGGTTACCTTCTGAATACAGCTTAAAGCAAGAGTCGCCTGTGGGGCAGAAATGAACGCTCACTGATGATGTCTTAAGCAACAGATGTTTTGATCTGAGATTATTCAATTTAAGAGGCTCCCATTAAGTGAAAATGTAAATAAATACAATTCAGTTAATTACTATGGTGATTCAATTAAAACATTGGGTCACAGAAACACCATTTCACCAAGAACTAAAGGAAACATTTGGATTTTTTATTAGCTGCATTGAAACATTTTTTTTCTTTTTCAGTTAGAGATTTACATTACAATGGCAAGACTACACAGCATACTGTATGAACTCATGAATTTTCATATGTTGAGTACAGCTCCATGCGTTTGATAGTGACAGGAACTAAAAAGTCATAGTTAGTTATTAGCTTCAGACAATACAACCCATACTTATCACTTGGACGACGGTCACACTGAGCATACTCAAGAGAGAAGATCGTATCTAAATGAGGCGGGGCAGGAGGAGATTTTGTTCTAATGAATGACATTTCTGTCTTCACCTTGTGCTCTTTTTCTTGCTATTTCTCCTACTTCCTTTGTAATTGATGCTACCTTTAAAGTCTGGCAGTGTCTAGTCTCCTGAAAGGCTAGCCATTCTCAGCGTTTAGATACCAGCTTTCTCACAGAAGCAGGAAATCTGTGCAGTGTTTTCTTCAGCATTTAGAATTTTGTAAAGCGAGCTAGAAATCACAAACTTCCTTTATTGCTCTAAGAAAACCAACAGCAGTTGGAAAGTGGGAAAAGCTATCATTTGTCAGCCAATTTACGACTTGGGAAATACCATCCTTTCCTCCACATTTTCTTCAAGGCCTCCCTTTGAGGGAGGGAGTCTCATTATCCTTTTTTACATATGAGGAAACTGAGGCTCAGGGAGTTAGGTAAGTTTATAAGGCCACACAACTGCTAAGGCTTGGATACCAGTGTGACTTTGTTTGTTTTGATAACAGCATCTATATATATAAAAGGCTAATGTGCAAAGTGTCCCCTCGGGAGTTCAACTGGGAGACCCGGAGCTCGATTGCTCGCTATGACAAGTGCTGACCACCAGGGGGCGGCGCGGGATGAAGGAAATCCCCGGCCGGCAGCCGGCAGGCCACAATCGACCCTGATCGCCAGCCAGGCCTAGGGACCCTACCCATGCATGAATTTCGTGCACCAGGCCTCTAGTTGTTGAGATATTCACATACCATAAAATTTCACCCCTTCAAAGTATACAATGAAGTGGCTTTCAGTATATTCACAGCATTGTGCAAGCATCAACATTTCTAATTCTAGAACATTTTTTATCACTCTGGATAGAAACCCCAGTACCTAGGAGCAGTTACTCCCATTCCCCCATCACCTTAGACTCTGATGACCACAAATCTACTTTCTGTCTCTAATTTAGATCCTGGGTGTTTAATGTAAATGGAGCCTCACAATCATCAGCCTTTTGTGTCTGGCTTCTTTGACAGAGCATTTTGTTTTTAGGTTCATCCAAGCTGTAGCCTCTTGAAGTGAGTACTTCATTCCTTCTTATGGCCAAATAACATCCCATTGGATGGGTCGGCCACATTTTGTTCATCCTTCGCCAGTCGATGACTATCATGAATAATTCTGCTAAGACCATTCGTGTACAAGTTTTTGTGTGGACGGATATTTTCATTTCTTTTGGGTTGATACCTAGGAGTGGAATTTCTGGGTTATATTGTAACTCAGGGTTGAACACTTTTGAGAAATCAGCCTGGAGTTTGTGAAATCTAAATATCAGCTCTTTGTATCACACCTGCTAGTAAAAAGAATAGGGAAGTAAGGTCCTGGGTGACCAAGGAGCAGGTGGGAAGAACAAAATGTTGCCGTTCTGTTTCACTTTCACCACTTGCCCCTGGCACAGCTCACCGAGGTGTCAAACACACCCTTGCTTAGTTGCCATAGGTTATAAGACTCTCAGCAGTTGAAGGGACCTAACAGATCATCTCAGCTCCTGGTTTACTTTCATTTTTCTTTTCTTTTTTTTTAAATCCTCACCCAAGGATATTTTTCCACTGATTTTAGAGAGAGTGGAAGAGAGAGGGAAAGACAGAGAGAAACATCGATGTGAGAGAAACACATCGATAGGTTGCCTTTTGCACGTGCCCTGTACCTCTGGGATGCTTAAGAAAACCAAAGACTGCCTGGCCGGCGTGGCTCAGTGGTTGAGTGTCTGCCTGTGGACCAGGATGTCACGGTTTAATTCCTGGTCAGGGCACATGCCCGGGTTGCGGGCTTGATCCCCAGTGGGGAACGTGCAAGAGGTAGCCAATCAATGATTCTCTCTCATCATTGATGTTTCTATCTCTCGTTCCCTCTCCCTTCCTCTCTGAAATCAATAAAATTATATTTTAAAAAAATTCCTGCCCTGATTGGTTTGGCTCAGTGGATAGAGCGTCGGCCTGTGGACCGGGTTCGATTCCAGTCAAGGGCATGTACCTTGGTTGCGGGCACATCCCCAGTGGGAGGTGTGCAGGAGGCAGCTGATCGATGTTTCTAACTCTCTATCTCTCTCCCTTCCTCTCTGTAAAAAATCAATAAAATATATATTTTTTAAAAATTCCCCACAAGACACAGTTTTAGACCCTTAATCACCCTGGTTTGCCATAGCTATACTTTTCTTCTGTCTATATGCCTTTTAAAACTAGACACAACCAAATGTGGTATCCCAGGTAGGATTTTGAAACAGAGCAGAGGAGAACAGGATACTTCACCTCCCTTATTCTATAGTTTATATTTCTAATAATGCAGCCCAAGATCACATGTGCTCTTTTGTCGGTCACCTCACATTGTTAACCTCTTACGGATTTTCATCTAAAATTCTTGTTTGTTTACATGTACCATGGCTAAATCCTTTCCTTACTTTTCTTTTTGAACAGAACCCCATCAGATTATAAATAACACAACTGCAATCTGTATTGTAATGCTGTAAATCACCCCAGCCCTCCTGGAACACATTTCAGCATTACAGTAACTTGGAAGTTGGTCATTGCCTTAAAGGGTATGAATCTGACAAATCACCTCTTTTTCCTTTTGCCTTGGAAGGGTCATGAGGGACTTTATTATGTTCCTTCCACCGCCTGTCCATCGTGCATCTAGAAGTTCCCTGATACCGGGCTTCTCCTGCAGGTGCTACCCTAATAGCCGCGGGAGGACAAGGCCCGCTTCCTGCTGCTCTCAGACACATTTTGAAATCACTTTCATCATCTTTTGCGCTATTGGCCATTGACTTATTTCCTAGTTTTGAAATGGAAAATAGTGTTCATTTCCAAGCATTTCTGTTTGGGGAATTAGAAATGATTTATTTAAGATCTTAAACAGCGTTTGGCATCTGTCATAGAGATGACTTCCTCTTAACTCGGTGACAGGATTTTCAGGTTGGCGGACAGTTGGGTTTAAAGCAGGGTCCGGGAACGCGTGGAAGGAAGTCGTCTCCACACCCCTCCTGCAGCCGCCCGTGCTGACGGAGGCCCCCTGGGCTTCGAGAGGGGGCAAACTCAGGCCAGGCTCTCCTGCGAGAGTGCAGGACCGCGCTGCGTCGCGTGCAGCTTTTAACTGGTGCACCTGGTGCTCCACCCGCAAGGAATTTATTTTATAGCCAAACCACAAGCATTTATGACATTATAAACAAACCCAAGCATTTTGGTGGAAAATTGAAGAAACTGTGTTTAAAAAGTAACCATTCGTTGGTTATTGTTAATATCTGAGATAGTGTAGGCCTTTCCCTATAGTCACTTAACAAAATAAACGTTTTAGTGAAGTGGAGGGTGGATCAGAAAAGAGAAATAACCTCTATGTTTCTACTGTTACAGTGTGTGCTATAAACCTGGTAGCATGAAAACCTTACCCATGGAAAGCGTTGAAAAGTATACATTAAAGTATTGCTTTTACCAGTAAGAAGTTTCTTTCTCCAAGCACTTAAAATCAAGGGTATTTTGTTCTACGTGTAAAAATCTTTTTCGCCCTAACTGGTTTGGCTCAGTGCATAGAGCGTTGGCCTGCAGACTGAAAGGTCTCGGGTTCGATTCCGGTCAAGGGCATGTACCTTGGCTGCGGGCACATCCCCAGTAGGGGGTGTGCAGGAGGCAGCTGGTCGATGTTTCTCTCTCATCCATGTTTCTAACTCTCTATCCCTCTCCCTTCCTCTCTGTAAAAAATCAATAAAATATATTTTTTTAAAAATCTTTTTCAGGAGAAATATTATTATTCCTCTTTAAAATCCTTGCTCGTTAATAGAGAGAGGCTGTCTAGTATTAGCAAGATGTTTTAAATGACGTCAGCAACATTGATAGTAAAAAGAAGTATGCTGTAATCTTATTATCAACAAAATCCTCCCAGAGCTTCATGTTTTTCTCACTGGATTCTGACGTGGATTCAGTATTATGCTGAAACGGCACATCTGCTGTGCGGCCGGGCAGCACTGGGTGGGGCAGCACTGGGCGTCCGAGGTGCCCGGAGGGGCCAGGCACACCCTCTGTGGTTGGTTTTAAAGGAAGAGTTCTTTAGAAGAGTTTATCTTTCCTCCAAGTACTTACTTTGTAACTAAGAGTTAGGTGGACATCCTTCGCACTTTTGTTTCCTTGTCAGCTGTATCTTTACTGGAAAATAGTGTGGGTTTGGAAAACCACATTTCTGCAGAGTACTTAGTTGTGTCCAAAAAAAAAAAAAAATAAATAAAAATGCAGTAGCATGGCTATTTGGCCAGCTTTCTGGAAAAGCTGTAAACTCTCTGTCTTTTATAAACTCCCCACACTGTGTAGGCACGGATCTGACTCAGAGGCTTGGATGCTGCCGGAGGGCAAGCACTCTGAGCCCAGAGCCTGGCCAGTGGGGAGTCTGACGGGAGGCACGGGCACCTGCAGGAGGAGGGAGAACCGGCCATGCTGGCCTCTGCGGGGCGGATGGCGGCCAGATCGCGCACTTCCTGCGATGTGGTCCAGGACTGGGTGTCCTTCGTTCTGGGCACCGTCGTCCTGTGCATCACCGTCCTGGCCTGCAGATGATCCCCACACACCACCTTGCAAGGACAGGGGCCCGCTCACAGTTAAGGGGACTGAGGATAGGAACGGGCAGGTCAGTTTTAAGGCCTTTAAGCCCGGTTGGCAGATGGAACCTATTTCCAGTGAATCCTTGCAGTGTAGGGCAGTTAAGAATGTCCAGCCCTGGCCGGTGCGGCTCAGCTGGTTGGACCATTGTCCCAGACACCGAATGGTCAGAGGTTTGATTCCCAGTCAGGGCACATACCCCGGTTATGGGTTCAATCCCTGGTCGGGTGTGTAATGGGGAGGGCAACTGATTGATGTTTCTCTTTACATCAATGTTTCTCTCCCTCTCTCCCTGCCTCTCTCTATAAAAATCAATAAAAACATATCCTTTGGTGAGGATTTTTTAAAAATGTGCAAAACATGGGCTTCCCAGTAATCATCCCAGACCCTGCTTCCTCACACACGGCCCATCTCAATCGTGTGGGTAGATTCTGCTTCCATATCTCTGACATCCATCGCTCCTGCTTTATTTATTTACTTAATTTTAACGTAAAACATTTCCTGAGCCACTTATTTGTACATCTGTATTTCGCTATATTTCTAGTAATTTTATTAGCTTAGACTCCTAGCAGTGGGATCATTGAGTCAATGATCACAGGTGCATTGCTACACTGCGTTCGAGCTGCCTGTCATACTCTCCCTCCACACACGTTGAACGTTATGTCTATTTTAAGTATTTATAATCAAGTGGGTAGACTTGAGGTGTCTTACATGTATGTTATTGTTGTTTTAATGTGTATTTCTTCATTACTTGAGAATTTGAACATTTTATGCTTCTCAGCGATCTCTACTCCTTCTTTCCTGAATTATTCATTCATGTCCTTTGACCATTCCAGTAGAGAGGCTTAATGTTTTATTTGCTGACTTGTAAGTTTATTATATATATATATATATATATATATATATATATATACACACACACACACACACACACTAGAGGGGTGTCCTTCAGCCCAGCCTGCACCCTCTCCAATCTGGAACCCCTCGAGGAATGTCCGACTGCCGGTTTAGGATCAGGCCTAAACCGGCAGTCGGACATCCCTCTCACAATCTGGGACTGCTGACTCCTAACCACTCACCTGCCTGCCAGCCTGATCACCCCCTAACCACTCCCCTGCCAGCCTGATCAATGCCTAACTGCTCCCCTGCCGGCCCAATTGCCCCCAACTGCCCTCCCCTGCTGGCCCGATCGCCCCCAACTGCCCTCCTCTGCTGACCTGGTCTCCCCGAACTGCCCTCCCCTGCTGGCCTGGTCATCCCCAACTGCCCTCCTCTGCTGGCCTGGTCATCCCCAACTGCCTTCCCCTGCTGGCCTGATTGCCCACAACTGCCCTCCCTGCCAGCCATCTTGTGGCTGTGGGTGCTGCCATCTTTGAGGGTGGGGCAGTCAATTAGCATATCCCTCCTTATTGGCATGAGGGTCAATTAGCATATTCCCCTTTTATTAGATAGGATATTTACTTTCAATATTAGTTTGTATTAGTTTCAGGCATACAGCACAGTGGTTAGACAATGTATACTTCACCAAGTGTTTCCTCTGATGTTTCTACCACCCACCTGGCACTGTTCGTAGGTATTACAGTACCACTGACTGTACTCCCCATGCTGTACTTTACACCCCCGAGACTGTTCTGTAGCTGCCAGTTTGTACTTTATAATCCCTTCACCTCTTTCACCAGCCCCCCAACACCCCTCCCCTCCGGCAGCCCTCAGTCTGTTGTCTGCATCTATGAGTATTTTCTATTTTGTTTGTTCACTTATTTTGTTCTTTAGATCCCACATATAAGTGAAGTTATATGGTATTTTGTCTTTCTCCGACTGGCTTGTTTCATTGAGCACAATTCCCTCTAGGTCTGATGCAAATGGTAGGATTTCATTCTTTTTTATGGCTGAGTAATATTTCCTTGTGTATGTGTACCACATCATCTGTATCCACTCGTCTGTTGTTAGACACTTGAGTGCTTCCATATCTTGGCTATGGCAAATAACACTATAATGAACATGGGGTGGCATATATTCTTTTGAATTAGGGTTTAGGCTTTCTTCAGTTATATACCCAGAAGTGTAATCTCTGCGCCATAGCACAGTTCCATTGTTAATTTTTTTTTGTAATCCTCACCCAAGGATATGTTTAAAGAGAGGAAGGGAGGGAGGGAGGGAGGGAAAGAGAGAGAGAGAGTGATATAGATATCGGTTACCTCTGGACAGGGATTGAACCATAACCTAGGTATGTACCCTGATCAGGAATCAAATCTGAAACCTTCTGGTGCACAAGACAACATTCCAACCAACTGAACAACTGGCCAGGACCATTTTAAATGTTTTGAGGAACCTTCACATCATTCTCCACAGTGGCTGCACCACTCTGCATTCCCACCAACAGTGCACGAGGGTTCCCTTTTCTCCACATCCTCGCCAACACTTGTTTGTTGATTTATTGATGATAGCTTTTCTGACAAGTGTGAGGTGGGATCTCATTGTGACTTTAATTTGCATCTCTCGGATGATTAGTAATGTTGAGCATCTTTTCATATGTCTACTGGCCATCTGTGTGTCCTCTTTGGAGAAGTGTCTATTCAGGTCCTCTATCCATTTTGTAATTTATTTTTTATTTTTTGGTATTGAGTTGTCTGCGTTCTTTATAAACTTTGGATATTAACCCCTAATTGGATGTGTCCTTGGCAAATATCTTCTTCCATTTAGTAGGCTGTCTTTTAGTTTTGTTGATGGTTTCCTTTGCTGTGCAAACACGTTTTAGTTTTGTAATCCCATTTGTTTATTTTTTCTTTTGTTTCCTTTGCCCGAGGGCGTACGTCAGAAAAAATATTTCTAACAGAAATATCAGAGACTTTACTGCCTATGTTTTCTTCTAAGAGTTTTATGGTTTCAAGTCTTTAATGAAAAGAGTTCTTTCTTATATGTGGTGTAGGAAGGTGGTTTAGTTTCATTCTTTTGCATGTATCTGTGCAATTTTCCCAACACCATTCACTGACTGTACTGTCGTTACCCCACTGCAGGTTCTTGCCTCCTTTGTCAAATATTAACTGACCTTCTAGGCGTGGGCTTACGTCCGAGCTCTCTCCATTGCTCCTGCTTTAGCTCGGACCCTCGTCAGCTCTCATCTAGGATTTTGTTTGTTTTTAAAAACAGCAGCCCCTGCCCTAGCCAGTTTGGCTGAGTAGATAGAGCGTCGGCCTCCAGACCAAGGGGTCCCCGGTTCGATTCCAGTCAGGGGCACGTACCTCGGTTGCAGGCTCTTCCCCAGCCGTGGCCCTGGTCCAGGTTGTGCAGGAGGCAACCAATCGATGTGTTTCTCTCACATTGATGTTTCCCTCTGTCTCTCCCTCTCTTTCACTTTCCCTAAAAATCACTGGAGAAATATCCTCAAGTGAGGATTAACTAACTAACTAACTAAATAAATAAATAAATAAAAATAAAAACCGCAACCCCAACCTAGACTTTCTGCCTCCAGCCTCGGCCCCTCCAGGCCTCTCCCTTTTATGAACCCAGCCGTGGGAGCCGCTGTGCTCATAGACAGTGACCTGCGGTTCCAGCAGCGCACAGGAGGCCCGCATTGCTGTTGGGACCTAGGCCTTCACCCTTTGCTCGCCGTTGGGTATTAAAGACCCCAGTGGCGGGTGGTCCTAGAGGAAGCGTGTGGAGCAGTGGTGGTGCTGCCCGGCGTTGGGCTGGGCTGGGTGCTGGTGCTTCCGAAGGAAGGCCCATGGGCGCTCCTCCTTCTGGGCTGAGCAGAAAGGGGCTGGGAGAGGGTGGGAGGCCATTGCAGTCCCCAGGGGGAGTGTATCGGAGGCCCCGAGGGAGAAAGGACCTTTTGGAAACTGAAACATCTCCTAAAAGAAAAAGGAGCAGAGTGGCCTGACATGAGGCTGGGGTGGGGTGGGGTGGGGTCTCTGGGCTCCTCAGCCATGTTAAGGAGGTTGATCTTATTCCGAGGAGCAGAGAGAATGTGGCGGAGAATTTTGAGGCCAGGGAGTGGCGTGGTCAGATTTCCGGGGATTTTCTAAGGAGGTTGGGCTGGGAGATCAGGGGGGGTGGAGGCGGGCATCTGCTGCGGGAGTGCAGGGGAGAGGCCACAGTATTTCCACTGCCGGGGATGCCAGGGCTCCCCTCGCCTGGACTGTGTCATTAGGAGCTGGGGCAGGGAGGATCTGCCCGGCCAGGCGTCTGGCTCATTCTCCTGAGCGGGTGCTGTGTGCCCAGACAGAGGGAGCTGGAAGGATGGATGGGGCATCGGGGGCCTGTGGGACATCGAGCTGCGGGCCCAGCGGGCTATGGGAGGCAGGGCCTGGAGCCCGGGCGACGTCTGGACTGGAGATGAAATGGGAGCGCCGTCGGTAGGTAGATGGTGACTGGTCCTGGCCCGCATGAGCCCACGAAGGCAAGCCGGGCACTTAGCGTGCTCCTCCTGGGAGACAGAGCTGAGCCTGACAGCCTCCGTGAAAGTCTCCAGCGTCCCTTCCTCCCACGTGGACACGCGGGCCCTTCAACGGCGGCTGCCCGTCTCAGCACGTCCCAGCTCCGTGCCCTGCCACCGTCCCCGCTCCCCGGGCAGTGAGCGGTGCTTCCTCGGTGTCCGCGGGTTATTTAGTGTAAAACTCTGTCGTCACGATTGCCCAGAGGCCGTCATGGGGCTATTTACAGGTCTCCCGTAAGACTCCGCGCCTTCCCGGCAGGACGCCTTCGTGCTGGGGCCTGGGCAGTACCTGACCGTGAGGGGCTCCCATGGATGTCAGAGGAATGAAATCAGGGACAATCGTTTCCTTATGGCGGCTCCTCACACACACACAGCAGGCAGAATGCTCCTGTAACAGGTGTGCACTGACTGCTTAAAGAGAGAAAGCACTCCCGCCACTTTTCTGTGTGCTGGAAACAATGTGTATATAGTCACATGCTAAGTATCACGTGTGTATGCCTACACGTGTGCACATGCATGTACACGTGTCACATGTGTGTCCACATACACACGTTATATGGGACATGGTCCCTCATCAGAGAACTAGTAGACGTGGGCACTGAGAAGGGAAGGCACTCCAGGCGAGGAACACGGCGGGTGAAACTCAGAAACATATGCACAGGGACAGGGAGGAGCCAGGCCTGATGGAGTCAGAACTCATCTGCACACACGTGATAGGGCGCCCCCAGCCGGACACGGGCTCACTGGAATCAAGAAGTGGAAACATTTGCAGAAAGCCTTGGGTGATTTAAGCCCAAAACAATTACTCTCAGCAAAGTAGTTGACACAATAAAGTAGTTGTTGGCAAAACCGGCAGGTTTAGCACTAAAAATGGTCTGACTGTGAAATCAGCCCCCAGAGGTCATTTTGTGTAACAGGGATGTAACCATTCTGAGGAAACCGTGCTCCAGCGGAGAGCCCTTGAGTGGGCTTCTCCCTCTATCATCTGTGATGCTACCTCCCGGGGTGAACCGTGGAAACCGCTCCCTGGTACCCTGTGGGCTCTATAATGGAGATAATGACCTGTTAGCCAGGCCTCGCCGAACTGGGCCTTTACTCAGCCATGACCTGCGTTGCCCGCGCTCCACTGCCCTCACAGACTGAAATCTGGCCCGGTGCGTCATTTCTTTGCCTTCCTTCAAAATTTTATCGAGTTGCTATAATTTTTTAAAAAATATGCTTTTACTGATTTTTAGAGAGTGAGGAAGGGAGAAGGTTAGAGAGATAGAAACATCGATGAGAGAGACATATCAATAGGCTGCCTCCTGCATGTCTCTCTGGCTGGGATTTCACTTAGGCGCCATGGGTGCACGGCGTGGGTGCACAGCGTGGCTGCACGGGGTGCCCAGGCCCCAGGCCACGCCTCTCACTGCCCCGCAGACCTCGGTTTCCCTCTGGACCAGCAGCGCCCAGAGGACCCGCCGTGTGTGCTGAACCAGAGCTGAGCCAGTTCCGAGTGGAAACGCTAAGTGGTCACTTTGGTCTGGAAATGGCCTCTGGGGCAGGCGTTCGCATCCTCTGTGGGCAGCCCGGCTGCTGCTGTAGCTGAGCTTTAATGAAACTTCTCTCCGTTAGCAGTTCTGGTTCTCTCGGTTTTTCTCCAGCGGCCTTATTCTAGTAATTGGTCTCCTCCTTTCCCAGAACATTATTATTTTTAATTATTACAAAACATACCTAACATGAAATTTATGATCTTCACCATTTTGTTTCTTTTTTAATCCTCACCTGAGGATGTTTACCCATTGATTTTTAGAGAGAGTGGAAGGATGGGGGAAGAGAGAGAGAGAAACATCAATGTGAAAGAGACACATCAATTGCTTGCCTCCCACATGCGTGACCCAGGCCAGGGATTGAACCTGCAACCCAGATACATGCCCTTGACCGGGAATTGTACCGGTGACCCTCCTGTGCGCGGGTTGACGCTCTAACCATTGAGCATCACCAGCCAGGGACCATCTTCACCATTTTCAAGCCTACAGCTCAGTAGCAGACGTACATTCGTGTTGTGCAACCATCACCACCATCCATCTCTAGAACTTCATCTTGCAAAACTGAAACTCTTCCCATGAAACACTAACTCCTCCCCCAGCCTGGCAACCCCCACTCTGTGTCGGTCCCTATGAATCTGACTGCTCCCAGCCCCTCGTGAGAGTGGAATCAGAGGGTTTTTGTCCCTCTGTGCCTGGTTTATGTCCCTTGCAGAAACCCCTTTCTCAGACTATAGTTTCGTGACGTTCCAGAATCCAGAGTGAACAGTGTCTAAGTAAGGGTTCAGGCCAGGCGCAGAGTGGGTTAATCACCTTCATGTTCGAGGCGTCCCCAGGTCACACCCACATGTCCTGCTGGCGCTCTGCTCCGCCCTGTAAAGTCTAAGCATCTTATCTCTGGAATCCTTGTAATACAAAGCATGTCCCCCGCCCCCCGCACCCCCCCCCCCCACTACTGAGCTGGCGTCAGCACAAGGCCAGTCCCGGAGCGGGGCTCAGACCCCGCGATGCCCTTTACGCCCAGCGAACAGCCACAAAGGGCTCCTCTGACACGCGGAGAATGGGGACAAGTGACCGGGCTGTCTTAGAAACGGGGGAGGTGGGAAGCATGCAGAGCAGTTTGGGAAAATGACGAGGGGGGTGCCTGTGTTTGCTGAAGAAATTCCATGACATGTGCCTGCCCATCACCAACAGCGCGCGCTCCCTCGCTGAGACGCTAAGAAAGGCAACAGCAGATGTGGGGCCCGTGACGTAGGCGAGATGTGGGCCGGAGGCTTGGAATGTCTCTGACTTTCTGTTTTGGTTTTGTTTTTGAAGATTGCCCTTGCACATGGGCACCGTCCCCTCCCGGGAATGTCTGGCTGGAACATCGACTAGGCGGGACTTTTTGTTTAAAAAGACAAGCAGGCACAGGCTACACGTGTCCCAAAGGAACCAGCTCCCGAAAATCAGCAGAAAAAATCGCACACTTGTCTTTCAAGACCCGCTGGAATCTTTCACCAACGCACTCTCTCCCGATGTTCAGGGCGGGGGCTTTGGTGACAGGTCTGGGTTTGAATTTTGATTTTGCGAGTTACAGAGAAGCTGGGGGAATAAATGCCCCGGCCCCGCTCTCTTCCAGCTCTGTGCCCTGTTGGGCACACCCAGAGGAAAGCTGAGAGCAAGCGAGCATGTTGCAGCCCCACGCGGGTGGTGCTGGGTGGACCTCCAGCACGGGGGACGCGGCAGAGGAGGGGAGAGAGTTCTGGAGAGCTAACACAAGAGGCCAGCGGTACAGTCTACAATGCAGACATTCCTACTTGTAATACATGTTGCCTTCACCTTTTCATGGGTGCAACCACATTGCTCTATCCCAGTTCCGTGGCCAAGTGAGGACCCATGAACGTTGGGTCGGGGTCTCAGCACATCCCTCTGCCTGCTGAGCGCATTGTCCCTCCAGGAAGCCGGGAATGCCCATGGCTCTGCGGCCATGCCCCGCAGATCCTCCCCCCTCCTGTTTCACCCTGGGGCCCAGCCTGCAGACCCCTTCCCGATCTACCAGGGTCCCTGGGTTTCCTCTGCCTTTCCACAGCAGGACACACACGCCTGCATGTGGTTAGCTGTGCAACCTTTGCCTCCACTGCCAGCTAGTCAGTTCCTACGGGTAGGGGCCCTATGTTGTCTTTATGTGTTGCTCCCTTCCATTGCTCCGCACGGCGCCTTGCATGTAGTATGTGCCTGGTAAATGCTTGTTGAATGGCAAGTCAAACACTAAAACCACTCAAAGGGCCGTGCTCACTTCAAACGCTCATGGAAGGCAGGGGAGGACCTCCGGATGCTGGGGGCTCTTCTGGATCACCCAGAACACATTTCCGTGTTTACATAGTGAAATCACTCAGTCGTAGGTAGCAAAGCCCTCTGTGACCATAGAATGGAGTGCACATATTTGCATGCGTACGTGTGTGGTGAAAAGCCATGTATTTTTTATACCAGTTTGGTTTGTTTATTTACCTATTTCTTTGGTTGAGGGGGCCTCCACACACAGGCCGACCGCTGTAATCTCCTCCAACACTGGAGGGACTTACTGAGAGGTGCTAGTTACTCAAGACCACGCATGCTGTCCACGGGGACCAAGGACTTTTTCAAGGGTAATTTTTTTTTTTTTTGCTATTATAGGTTGTTTTTTTTTAAACAACAACAATGAATTCAATATTATTTTGCATTAGTTTCAGGTGTACACCGTAGTGGTTAGACCACTGGTTCTCAACCTTGGCTGCACATTAGAATCACCTGGAATCTTTTTAAAATCCTGATTTCTGGGCCTCATCCTCCAGAAATTCTGTTTCTTTGTTGTGGGGTGGGGCCACAACATTAGTAACAAAGAAACAGAATTTCCGGAGGATGAGGCCCAGAAATCAGGATTTTAAAAAGATTCCCATGTGATTCTAATGTGCAGCCAAGGTTGAGAACCACTGGGTTAGACAATCATATACTTTACAAAGTGTTCCCCTGATATTTCCAGTTCCCACCTGACACCACAGTTACTACAATATTATCGACTCTATTTCCTGTGCTGTGCTTTAGATCGCAGCAACTGTTTTGTAACTGCCAACGTGTACTTTTTAATTCCTTCGCCTTTTTCACCCAGACCCCCAAATGCCCTCCCGTCTGGTAGCCATCAGTTTGTTCTCTGTATCTATGAGTCTGTTTCTGTTTTATTTGTTTTAGGGTCTTTGTTAATGTATCGCTGAATTCAGTTCGCTAGTATCTTGTTGAGGATTTTTGCATCTATGTTCATCAGGGATATTGGCCTATAACTTTATTTCTTTTAGTGTCTTTATCTGGTTTTGGAATCAGGTTAATGGTGGCCTCGTAAAATGAGCTTGGGAGACTTCCCTCCTTTGGAACTTTTTGGAATAGTTTGAGAAGGACAGGTGTTAATTCTTCTTTAAATGTTTGGTAAAATTCACCTGTGAAGCCATACAGTCCAGGACTTTTGTTTATCAGGACTTTTTTGATTCCTGATTTAATTTCGCTCGTAGTAATCTGTCTGCTTAGATTATTTATTTCTTACTGATTCAGTCTTGGAAAAATCTATGTTTCTAGGCATTTGTCCATTTCTCCCAGATTGTTCATTTTATTGGCATATAATTGTTCATCATATTTTCTTATAATTGTACTTCTGTGGTGTCAGTTGTCATTTCTGATTTTCTTGGGTATTTCAGGTTTATCATTTTTGTTTATCTTTTCAAAGAACCAGCTCTTGGTTTCATTGATCTTTTGTATTGTTTTTTTAGATTCCATTTCATTTACTTTTGCTCTGATCTTTATTATTTTCTTCCTTCTTCTCACGTTGGGCTTTGTTGTTCTTTTCCTAGTTTGTGTAGGTGTAATGTTAGATTGTTTACTTGACACTTGGATTGCGGGAAACGAGTTAAGTCGGCTCGCGTGAATTGCGCGTACTCCGCGGGAGCCGTCTTAACTCGGTTCATATAGATTTGCGGTGGAGTGCGGGAAACGTGTAAACTCGGGCCGATTGTAACTGCGTATTACCAAATATTTGTTTGTTTGCCGTTCACAAAGATACCTACCTGCGTATGCGAACCGTTTCATACCCATACTTCGAACCCATACTTCAAAAGATATAGGCATTTTAAACTAACTCTGATTTTGCGCGGGAAACCTAAATAATTGCCCGCGCCATCTTATATTTTGGCGGGAAATTCACCCGACACCGTAGTGTTAAGATTGTTTTGTTTCTTTAGGTAGGCCTGCATTGCTATAAATTTTCCTTTAAGGACTACTTTCACTGTGTCCTGTAGATTTGGGGACTTAGAACGATTTTGGGATTTTGTGTTTTTATCTTTATTTGTCTCTAGGTATCTTTTGACTTCTTCCTTGATCTCATGGCTAACCCATTCTAAATTGTTACACTTGATGGTTTTGCAGAGGTCCCTTAGACTGTCATCATTTTTTTTCTTTTTGCTCTTCCGATTGGGTGTTTTCAGTTGTCTTGTCATCCGAATTTGTGATTGGATCCTCTGCTTCATCTAATTTGCTGTTGATTCCTTCTAGTGTATTCTTCATTTCTGACTGGTTCCTTTTTATGGTTTCTATGGCCTTTTAAAAAATATATTTTTATTGATTTAAGAGAGGAAGGGAGAAGGAGAGATAGAAACATCCATGATGAGAAAGAATCATTGATTGGTGGCCTTCTGCATGCCCCACACTGGGAATTGATTGAGCCCACAACCCAGACATGCCCTTACCGGGAATCGAACCACAACCTCCTGGCTCATAGGTTGACACTCAACCACTGAGCCGTGCCAGCTGGGCTCTGTGTCCCTTTTTTGCTCACTATATCTCTATTGAAGTTCTCAGTTCCTTGAGCATACCTTTTTTTAATGTATTGATTTAAGAGAGAGGGAGGGAGACAAACATCAGGTTGTTGTTCCACTTACTTATGCACTCATTGGTTGCTTCGTGTATGTGCCCTGACCAGGATCGAAGCCACAACCTTGACATATCGTGATGATTCTCTAACCAACTGAGCTACCTGGCCAGGGACCCTTGCACAGTCTTCAAACCAGTGTTGTGAACTCTTATCTGGTATATGTCTTGCCTCTGTTTCATTTAGTTCTTTTTCTAGAGGTTTTTCCTATTCTTTCACTTGGGACATGTTTCTTTGTCTCCCTGTTTTGGCTGCCTCTCTGTATTTGTATCTGTATATTAGGTAGGTCTGCTGCAGCTCCTAGTCTTGACAGGGTAGCCTTAAGTAGTAGGTGTCCGAGGGGCCCAGGGGCACAGCCTCCCTGATCACCTGAGCCAGGTGCACTAGGAGTGTCCCTTGTGTGCTCTCTTGTTGTAGTTGAGTCTTAAATGCTGTTGGCATGTCAGTGGGTGGGACTGACCTACAGGCTGACTGGCTGTGAGAATTGGCCACAGCCACAGCATATGAGCTGCTGTGCAGGGGCTAACCACAGAGGGGGAATCCCACCAGGGGGAACCAGTGCTGGCCGAGACCACCCTTTGGGTGGCTGCTCGAGGAGCTAATCAGGTGGTGCTCTACTGTGGTCTGAAGCCGGCCACTGGGCGTGTTGATTCTGGGGCCTCGTGGGAGGGTCTCTAGTAAAGGCCAATGTCAGTCACTGTCTGTGACAGCCTGGGGCTACCTGTTAGGAACCACAAAGTGATCTGCAGTTGATAGCTGCCTGCTGGACCTGGATGTGCGTGGGAGAGGCCACCCTGTGAACCGAGACCAGCTCTACCAGTACCTGCCTGGGGCAGGCCAGCAGAAGGCACCGGCACTGAGCCCTGCCACGGCCTGCCCTGCTGCTGACAGAGCCTCAGGTGGTATGCAGGTGGGTGAGGCAGAGCCTCAGGGAGCAGCCAGGGTTCATGCAGATTCAGATTTGGCTCCAGTGCTGAGCCTGAGGCCACTCAGCAAAAGTCTCAGGGTACACTGTGGCCAGCCACCACCCGCCTGGGGCCTGTGGACCTTGGTCATGGGGTGGGGGGTCCCAGAGAGCATCAGATTTGGCCGTGTGGGGGGAGGGCTCAACATGGAGGCGATGGTGGCTGTCTCTCCAGCCCTCACACTGAAGTCACACAGATCAGGTACTCCCTGTATGTCTCTGGCACCCCCCAATCTTGACTGGAACTCACTCCTCAAGAGTTTTTTTTAAGGAAGACTGCAGTGTGGGCCCAGGCTGGCTGCCAGTGAAGGAGCCTCAGGTGGTCCGAAAGGTGGGTGGGGAAGGTCTCAAAGAGCCATCAGGGTGGAGCCCAGGCTGATGCAGATCCAGATGTGGCTGTGGGAGGAGGGCTCAACACAGGGACAGCTGAGCCCCCCGAAGCTGCAGTCCTTCCGCCAGAGCCCAGGGTGAGTGCTTGCAAGCGGGAGTTTGTGAGCCACCCTTTAGGAGGACACCTGGGCCTCCATCAGCCTGCCCTCTCGTCTCACCTGGACACGGAATCCCTGCCGACTTTCACAGCCAGGTGTTTTGTGGGCTTCTCTCTTCCCGGTGCTGGTGTTCCTGGCTGGGGAGCTCGGTATGGAGCCTGGCCCCCTCGTTTTTCAGGGGTGCCTCTGCAGCTGAGCTATTCCTCCTGGTTCTCAGCTGCCACACGTGGGTGTGGGGCCAGCCCTTTTCATGCCTCTGCCTCTCCTACCATTCTCTACACGGCTTCTTCTTTACATCCTTAGTGATGGGCTCTGTTCAGCCGTCTCCAGGTGGCTCTCCAGGTTGGTTGTCCCGTAGTTTGCTTGTGATTTGATGTGGTCCTGGGCGTGCCAAGCACAGTGCTCCCCCACTCCACCCTCTTCACTGGAACTCTCCAGAGTAATATTGAGACTCTCTATTTTACTTTCATTTACCTAGTACATAAGCCAGTTAAACTAATCTCCACTGTCGTGTTCCATAGCTTTAAAAGCACCTTCAGATCTGTTTCTTCCTTACCTCCCACAACTGAACTCCAAGGTTGGTGAAGTCCTGTTTTATCACAGGTAGACGGATGGACGTTAACTAGCTTTACCAGGGCCACACAGTTAACTAAGTGACAGGTCTCCTGGCAAAACCCGGGCCCTTTGAACTGTGCCCTGCCTTTCATTTGTTGACTTCACGTTAGTGTCTGTGTTGATCTGCTAATCTACCTTTACAAGAGCACTCTGCTGTATTTAAAAAGAAAAATATGATATAGATAATTGCATCATTTGTTCTGCAATTTTTTTATAGATGCACCCTGCTTTAAGAAAACCCAACATCCAAGAATCTGGATGCATAAAATATAAGCCATGATAAGAGTATTTACAAGATTCCATAGCATTTTCTTAAAACTGTAAATTTCCTTATCTGCTTAAATATATTTACCAGACATTTACCTGCTTCCTCAGGGGCACATCCTGGGTAAAGTGCCTTCTTTAAAAAAAAAAAAAAAAAAAGTTCTTGTTTTTGAATCACAACTGCTGAGCATTGGAGGTGGGGAGCTGCTGGCCTGCAGTGGGCCCTCCCTCCTCGTGCCCGTTTCCATCCTGGGGCAGTGGGGCCGGAACCCAGATGCCCACGCCCAGCGTGGCCTTTACTCGGCAGCCCCGCGGGAGAGCGAGCTTCCAAGTCAGCCCACAGCCCTTTATCTGGGATCTCAGAATCCAGAAGGCCCTGACGACCAAGTGTGTTTTGGTAGCTCATTGGTTAGACTTGGCTGGATCTGAAGCCATCTCGCCATGGTGGTGGGAAACTCATCTGAATGGGTACATGTGGCTTCTAGTGGATTACACTTATTTCTTTCACGTGGACTTTCCTCTGCTTTTCTGTGGAGTGTGTCTGAGTGTGACCACAGGTGCTGCCCCAGGCCCTCTGGGGTTTGGGTAACATATGATCTATGCCCCGCACTTCCATTCTGCGGTCAGAACCGGAATCAGAAGCGTCCGAGGGGTGGGGGAGGGCTCTGGGCGAGAGGAACCCAATAGCCAAGCGGGCCCTGGGCCGGGGTGGTTCCTGACGAGACTCCATCTGGGTCCTATGCCTGACTGACATTCAGTGGGAAGCCCGGCTTGCAGGTGAATGGCGGCCTGGGGAACCTGAGGCCAGACCAGCCACCTGTCCCTGCACCTCTAGAGCCAGCCCTGGCCGCCAGCACAGGCCGCCAGATGGGCCAGGTTTTGTCCCGAGAAAGCAAAGTCCGGGGAGAGTCCACTGTCTTCGCTAAGTTCTCCCCTCCCTCCCTCCCTCCGTCCCTCCCTCCCTCCCTCCGTCCCTCCCCTCTTTCCTTTCTTCTTTGTTCCTTCCTCTCTTTCTCCATTCCTCCCTTCCTCCCTCCCTTCCTCCCTCCCTTCCTCCTCCCTCCCTTCCTCCCTGCCGTAGGATTTGAGTGTCTACTGTTCACTGGCATCAGCTTGGTCCTTGGCATTGGGAGCGGTGAGACTTCACATCTGCTCACTCTCTGCAGCTCACCATGTGGTTGTAGTTTCTCCGTCCTCACAGCAGCTCCGTGGTTCTGGGTTGGCCTTTTCAGGGCGGAGCAGTGAGGGCCGGTGCTCCCAGGATGCCCCTCTCCACCTGCAGGTCCCAGGCCTGTGCTTTTCCTCTCCTGCTGCCTCCGAGCCCGCCCTCCCGCCCCCCCCGCCCCCCCCCCCCCCCCCCCCCCCCCAGTTATTTGGTGATTAGGACCAAGTCTCTACCTCTGGGATGCAGCTCTTCAAAACCCAGTCCAAGTGAAGTGGTGGCTCTTCTCAGAGTCCCGGACAGAACGCTGACACCACTGGGCCTCGGTGTCCCTGCCATGGAGTGGGCTCTCGAGTACTTGCTAGCGAAACAGTCAGGGTCTGCCTGGCGAACCCCAGAATCTGCCTGGCCACGCGGTGAAGTGCTCCCGGCTCTCCCTTCTCCCCTCCCACACCCAGATAAGTCTGTCTGGGGCCCCCCTGGTCTCCCCCATGTCTTTTTGGGGTTCATCTCATGTACTTCTTTCCACACTGTCCCCCCTGACATCCTCCGGAGCAAGGCCTCTGTTGTCTTCACACGGAGTGGAGAGCTGTGCAGCCTCCCGTGCTGAGCAGTGAGCTGCTGGGAGTCGCACCCCGAGATGTGGGTGGTGTGCCAGTGGTGGCCTGGTCTTGCTGACTGTGCCTCAGCAGGCATGGCCCCCTAACCCTTGAGTCACATGTGTCTGACACCCAAACAACTGGGTGTAGACGGAAAAAGTCAAGCAAATGAATGTTTCACCTCAACCTGGAAAGGCCGATTTCAGGCAACGTCCAGCGGTGGCTGCTGTTTGATGTGCTGCAATGAGGGACGGCCCGTGCGAGGCCGGCGTTGGTTTAAGAACCTCGTGGCTTTTGGAGGAGCCGCACGGCACTCAGGTGTTCCTCACGATTCGTCCCCTGCTAGGAGCCTCGGGGTGACCCTCCTCGTGGCACTGTGCACCCCAGGCTGCATCGGCCCCTCCACAGGGTGTCCGGCTCCATACCAAAGAGGCTCAGTGTCAAGATCTACGGCCCTCTGACGTGGATGGGGGAGGGGAACGCAGGCTTCCCTGCAGGGTGGCCCCAGGTTCCAAGGGTCAAGGAAATAATGTAAACCTTGGAGTAGAGGCTCCTGAAGAGTTTGTTGGAGTTCCCAATGGCCAACATCTCTGTTATCAACGGCTTTGTTACAATTTGCTTTTCTGTAGCTAAACATTATTACATGGTTTTAAAAGCAGGTGAAGGGATAAAGTGTTTCTAAGTGTAATAATTATCTTTTCTGATCCACTGGAGAGTGGGCAGAGGGGCTATAAACCAAAGAAAGGACCTCTGTTTTACTCTGCCAGGAATCTGGTCCAGCCCGGCCAGTGTGGCTCAGGGGTTGAGCTTCGACCCATGAACCAGGAGGTCAGGGTTTGATTCCCGGTCAGGGCACATGCCCGGGTTGCAGGCTCAATCCTCAGTGGGGGTGTGCAGGAGGGAATCCGGTCCACAGCTCCACATCTTCCTCCTCAGGGCTGAATAAACAGATGCCGCCCTTGGCAGTGGAGTAGCTTGCTCGGCCCAGGAATCTCCCGAGCTACCTTTCTTGAGGAAGGAGATTGAGCTGTTATGCCGCAGGAGGGTTATGGCCAAACCTGTTCTGTGTGCTGTGAAATACCAGCCTGTCGATTTGGTTTCTCAGTGACCGAGCAACACATGACAAAATTGTGCAAGAGAAATGCTGGCTTTTGAGTTAAGGGGTGTGTTTGGCGGGGGGGGGGGGGGGGGGGGGGGGGCGGGGAGGGGGGGAGCGGGGGAGGATAAAATAGTCACTTAGCTTTCTCTTTTTTTTTTAATCTTTAAGGAAAAAATGTAAATGCCTTAGCATAGACATTTATGTGGTCTTTTGGTTGTGGAACAGGTAATCTGGTAGATTATCAGAACTGACAAAAATAACTAAAAAAATGTAGAGACATAAGGAGACTGTAAACTTTGCGTGCACAGTCATGAGCCACAGACCGGATATGCAAGGTGGTCTCAGAAGAGTCACGGAGCTGGGACATCCCTGCGGCCTCGAGGTGATGCGGTTGTGAGCACACCTACGGCTGCCCGGCAGATGAGAGTGTGGCCCGGCCCGTCGTGTACAGAACACAGCACTCGGTGATGAGCACGAGCGGCCGCATTACCGGGTTAAGTGTTTATGGCTATTTCGAGCGCACTCCTTCCAGTTATAAAGAGAAGGTTTCTGTAAAAGGGTGTGCGGCGCCCCCAGCAGCCTCGCACGCCTGGCGTTCGCTGCGATCGCATCGTTCCCCGCTGCATCCGGCTCCC
Source organism: Myotis yumanensis (assembly GCF_028538775.1). Taxonomy (NCBI): domain Eukaryota; kingdom Metazoa; phylum Chordata; class Mammalia; order Chiroptera; family Vespertilionidae; genus Myotis; species Myotis yumanensis. The sequence goes on from NW_027223752.1 coordinate 13,292,768, forward strand.
GCTCACGTCTGTTCTCTCGTGCGGGATCTAACTGTGTGTTCCTTTGTACAGTGGCTGCTGCGTAGGTGTCGCCTGGGTGCGTGGGCGGCATCACAGGCGAGTCGTAGGCCGGACCACCTCGGTGTGTGTGCCGTGCTCTGATGTTCGCACAGCGGCGGCGTCCTCTAACGAAACGGTCCTCAGAATGTAGCCTCGTCGTTAAGCCGTGCGTGACTGTAATTATACCAACCCAAATGAATGACTAGTTAGCAACCAACATTAATTAAAATGCAGATCAGTGGGACACTCGTGTTAATGCTGTGGACACTCTGACCCCAGAGCCCTTCCACGCCTACCTTGCGGTGGCCGGTGCCGAGTCAGCCGCCCAGGGACCAGGTGCTGCCTGGGGACCCTCCTCAGCTTCCTGGCACTGCAAACTGCACACCACGACCTACATGACCTGAAGGCCCAGGTACCTGACACATCTGTAGCTCCCACAGTGTCCTGTTCCCAAGATGCTGAGAGATGACCCTGTTCTTCCCCCAAACACTGAAGGGAAGGGGGCTGGGCGCTGCTGTCATTTTCAGGGAAACCTGGAGATTGAAGGACCTAAAGCAGTGATGGCGAACCTTTTGAGCTCGGCATGTCAGCATTTTGAAAAACCCTAACTTAACTCTGGTGCCGTGTCACATATAGAAATTTTTTGATATTTGCAATCATAGTAAAACAAAGACTTTTGATATTTATTTTATATATTTAAATGCCATTTAACAAAGAAAAATCAACCAAAAAAATGAGTTCACGTGTCACCTCTGACACGCGTGTCATAGGTTCGCCATCACTGACCTAAAGGAACTCAGGCTGAGCTCACCTTCTTAAAAAACGAATCCAAAGAGAAGATGAAGGAGTCCAGTTTATTATAAAGCATGCTTTGAATGAACAGGTCACAGAGCTGTGAGGCAGAGCGGATTACATAGTGGAGCGAGTGAAGACGTGAGTTACACAGAGGCTGTGCTGGTCAGCCGGGCCCCCTCCCGTCCCCTCCCTCCCTTGGGGATCCCACCCCCAGTGGACCAGTTAGCGCAGAGCCCAGAGATGACCTTCCACTTTCCCAGGCCGCCACGCAGGCGTGTCTCGGTGGCCATTGTTCCTGCAAAGTCAGACCCCCAGGGAGGGCCTGCGCCGGACCCTGTGCTGGGTCTGTGCGCTCCTTCCTCTTCCCAGCGATTCCGTGGCAGGCAGGCTGGGGACTGGGTTTCCACCTGGAACAGCTGAGGCTCAGAGAAGCCGAGTAACCTGCCCCAGGCCACACAGCCAGGGCGTGGCAGAACCAGTCCTCCAGCTCCAGTTTCTTTATTCCAGAGCCATCCTATGCAACCACAGCTCGGAGCCACGTGGTATCCGAGCTTGCATTCCCTCCCTGCTGAACGGAGGAGGCTTTGTCTTAACAACAAACTGTCCGCCTTCTGATAGGGTACGGACTGTGTCAGGTTAACATGGATTCTTTGTAGAGAATTTTCTTGGGGGGGGGGGTTGTCTTTGTTGAGACGGGGTGAGGAGATACTCACTTTAGATGCCAGGTCGCAGCTCTGAAGCTCCCGCGCCTGGAAGGGCAGCTTCGATTGGAGGCTCGTTAGCAATCACCGAGGACCGTTCTGAGTGGGTCTTGGGGTTTTGTGATATTTCCTCTCTGTCTTCTTTATGATCTGAGAGGGGAAGCACGTGGTGACTCTGGTGTGGCTTCCGTGGCGGAGACGCCTAAAGCCGAGCCCTGTGTTTGCTTAGAGGCCAAAGGTGGCTCCTGCAAGGCGACCCGCCAGGAGGAAGGTGGGGCTCCCTGCAAGGCAGGTGCTCCGACCTGCTGACCGCTGACACCGCAGAGCAGGAGGGAGGTTCACCTCCTTTTACCTGTCCTCACGCTTCCTCTTTACTTGTCACACCCGTCCTCGGGGGGAGGGGGTTTCCGAGACCAGACCCTGCAGCGAAGCCGGGAGCGCCTGTGCCCGTCTGTGACTGGGGAGGGGAGCCCCCCTCGCGGTTTGTTCGCCTCCCGCACACTGTGGGCAAACAGTGCTCCTCGGGCTGCAGACAGGACACTGCGATCGCGATCGCGGGGCTGGGCACTTCGCTCGGCTCGCCCGCTGGCATTGGCGCCCCCAGGTGGCAGCTGGAGGGTCGTTCTGGGGATGCCTGGTCCGCAGGTGTCTCACGGCCTCTCGGTTCGGTCCACCTTGAAAGGTTGTGTGCTTCGTTCGAAACGAAGAAAGTGGGTTCAGGTGGGACAGGGTGGGTGGGAGTCCCAGCTCTGTTTCCGCTGCGGGCCCACGCCGTCCCTGGAGAGGGAGGTGTTTTCTGGTGGAGGTCGGTGAGCCCGTCTCTCTGCTCGGAGTCCCTCAGGTGGACACGGGAGGTCAGGGGGTCTCAAACCTTGGAGTCCTCTTGCCTTTGAACGCTCTGACCCGTGTGTGATTTTGCAGCGTCACTGGAAAAACAGGGACTCCCTGGGCAGGTCTCACTGATATTGACACGTTTCATTACGTGTATCAGAGTCACAGGGGCTGATGCACCGCGGGGCGTCCGAAAGGCCTGGAGGAAAGCTGTCCGGCTCCCGCGGTGCTGCGTCTCCCAGGGCCCTGGTTTTCTGGAAAGTTCACATCCTCTCATTGGCAGCAAGTTCTGCCCATTGTTTTCTTGAAGCGACAGGCTCACTCCATTGGCTGTTGGGGAAGTGATTCCAGGCCTCGCGTCGGGGCTGCTCTGCACAGTGGAAGCGGTTCCCCGCCCAGCAGCTCAGGGCCCAGGCTCTGCCCCCCGAGGCTGGTGCTCTTGCTCCGGCCAAGGCGCTTCGTGAGCGCTTCTGTCCTTCCCACAGAATATAAAGGCGCATGTTCGTGAGGGTTGAGTTTTAATAAAATTAACATGTTTTGCAGCTTCGTCAAAGACATTCTTTTCGAGCTGGGCATTTCTTACTGTCGGGGACAGCAAAGAGCATAGGGGCTTGCTGCCACCTCCCGCCCCCCGCCCCCCGCCCCCCAACTGGGCTACGCTCCAGGTCAGCGCAGGGACAGAGGCAAGCGTCCCGGTATTATTATGAAAATCGTTTTGCCCTCATGGACTTCCTGAAGGGGCTCAGGGATATTCAGGGGTCTTGGGACCAGACTTTAAGAACTGCTTGCTGCCCGGCTGGTATGGCTCAGTGGTTGAACATCGATCGACCTCTGAACCAGGAGATTGAGGTTCAATTCCCCGTCAGGGCACATGCCTGGTTGAGGGCTCCATCCCCAGTGCGGGGCGTGCAGGAGGCAGCAGATCGATGATGTTTCTCTCTCGTCTCAGATCTCATCGATGTTCTATCTCTCCCTCTCCCTCTCCCTTCCTCTCTCTCTAAAAATAATAAAATCAATCAATAAAAACCTATTTTTAAAACACCAGCACACTTCCTAACCATGGACTCGCTGCCTCAGGAGGCACCCTGCCCGGTGCCGGGTGCTGATGGGAGCAGAGGCCGGGCGACAATGAACATGGTCCTTGCAGAGGGATTCTCGCTGACTGTGCGCTTTTCCTGCTGCGGTTAGAGCTGTGTATGGTTGCGGTCTCAGCAGTGACCCTGTGAGGTCAGGGCATTGTCCCTGTGGTACAGGTGAGGACATTGCGTCCAGGGTTAAAGGACTTTTTCGTGGTAACAGGACCCTCGCCCGGGTCTTCTCACCGGCTCTCTGTTTATCGCCCTGGCTGCCTCCTGGGTGAGAAGAAGGAGACACTGGTCTCTGCCAACTCCGGGCCGTCTGCACCAGGTGACAGAAGAGACGGATGGAACAGGAGCCACTCGAGCAGCATGCAGATCCGCATCTGCCGTGGCACTCCTGCTTGCTAGTGTGTCTGTCGGTTCTCTGATTACGTCTGTGGCTGACCACAGCCATGGCCAGGCAGTGTGTCTGTGGTTAGGTAGCCAGCATATCCGCCACCCGGCGGAGGGCAGGGAGTCAGGAGCGCAGCCTCCAGTGGTGCCACGTCGTCGCCGTGGAGCACGGGGCAGCGGGAGAAGACAGCCAGCCTGGCGCACAACCAGGTCCCGGCTGCGCTTCTGTGTACAAAGGCGCTTCGCAGCCTGTGAGGTGCTTGCAAGTGATGGTGAACGGAGCTCTGGCATCTGACCAGAGGGCGGACTGCATCATCTTCAGTGCCGTTCCCACTGTTAGCATGCTAGCCTCGCCCCCTCCCGCCCCCCACGCCTTTCTGGACCACAGCGCTGCCTGCCTCTCAGTGGTGTTTCTGAATGTCAGTGGCTGGAGCCTGTGTGCACACGAGCGTGGGGACCCTGGCAGCCGATGAATAATCATGTAACGACGTTCAGCTGCTGGAGTTGACACTGGTAATCACCCGTGTATTGATAAGGTGCGTTCACTTTCCAGTGCTCTCACGGATGTCATTTGATCACAGGGCTCATGTCATTCTTGTTCCCATCAGGGCTGTGAGGAAGTGGAGCCCCCAGCTGGGGGGTGGGGGGTAGAGGTCTGTCGTCCCCTCGCCCCTTCTACCTCCTGTTTGATTCCTGTGCTTCACACTCATTCGTAGAATACACCCCCCTCCATTTTCTTTCTCTGCCTCCCTCGTAGAACGTGAGTGATTGAGACCAGCCTGTCTCTTTCGTTTAAAAACACCATCTCTTTTCCTTCTGTCGCCCCGTGGGTCCCTCATGAAGGCCTGGAGCTGGAATGTGCTCACTCGGTTAGCGGTGCAGGAGGCTCGCGGGGTGGACGGCCCGGCCAGCCCTGCTCTCTTCTCCTTCCTTCCATTGTGTCTCCTATTTCCATTCCTCTGGGCCCCGCTTCAGGCAGCTGACACCTCTCTCTAGCCCTTTCGTATTCTCACACTCCCTCTTGGCCTGCGTTGCCCTAGCAGACATGCTGGCTGTCGCCAGTCCAGTCCATCTGTGCTTTCTGGATGCACACGGAGTGTCAGCGCCTGGACAGGCTGGTCCCGCGTGCCTGCGTGCCGGGCCCTCTCAAGCCGCCGCCTCGGGAAGGCGACCAAGACCCCCCTCTGCCTTTCTAGTTCGAGCCTCGCCATCCTGCCATGCCCCTCCGTTCCAGGGGCTGGGAGGGGGCTGGCTTAGGAAGTGTAACCAGCATCTTTTACACCGGCTCCATTTCTTGTTATAACATTGCCACTTGGAGCCCCTGCTGCCAGCAGGAGAGCTTGGCCCCGCTGGAGCCTGGCCCAGTCGGGAGTCAGAGCCAGTCCTTCCTGTGTGGTGTGGGGTGGAGCGGGTCCAGGCGGCCTCATGAGACCTGTATGAGGCCTCGAGTCTGGACCCTCTCTGAGCCTGCATTTCCACCGTCTATGAAATTGGATTAAGTGATGAGCAGTTCCTGAAGCAAGTGAAACAATGTATGTGGACAGACTGCGAAAACACAGGCGCTGGGGAAGTGTTAGTGCTTCCTCCTCCAGGGGTGCTTCCTGAGCGCCTCCGGGGAGCCTTGCCTCCTCTAGGCTCTGGGCACAGGTCCTTCTATCCCAGTGCCGGGGTAGGGGTGTCCGCCCAGGGGCTGTGCAAGGGTCGAGGAATCATTTGGTCTGGCTCTGCCAAGGCATTAGGTGGGAGCTAATTACATGTTTGACCAAATAAAGCAGGCTAACTTTTCTCTGTTTTTATTTTCTTTTTTAAAATATTTTTTTATTGATTTCAAAAAGGCAGGGAAAGGGAGATAGAAACATTAATGATGAGAGAGAATCATTGATCATCTGCCTCCTGCACATCCCACACTGGGGATCGAGCCTGCAACCTGGGCATGGGCCCTGATACTCCGCGGGCACATGTCTATGAACTGTGATCTGGTTCATAGGTTGACGCTCAACCACTGAGCCACGCTGGCTGGGCACAGGCTGGTTTTTGAGTGGATAATGTTGTCTGGCCCGTGAATGTTGTTACACAACCCAATGGCCCTGGGCAGAGGACGGGTTCCCCACCCTGTCCTACTGGGAGAGGGACAGTGAACAGGTGAGCAAAGTCGATGAGCAGGTCCTCGCTGGAGCCTGAAGTACATGAGCTAGTGACTGAGTGACTCAGATTGGTGGCCCAGGGTATTGCCAGGTTGAGCACCGCGTCCTGCCTGGCAGGCGTGGCTCAGTGGTTGACCTATGAACCAGGAAGCACCCAGCACGCGGGAGGAGGGCAGGAATTCCACCTGATCTCTCCCTCCCAGAGCCTGCAGTGCCACTCAGCTCCGAGCACTGCTGGGAGCATCTCCTGGAGCATCAGCATCGTCACTTTAAGCCGCAGCTGCAGTGGCCCGAAGTCCCCATTGGTCTCGGGGAATGAGCGCTGTGGCTCGGGTCCCACCACGAATGGAGACTTTCCCTTGTTCCCTGAATCCGGTGTCTCCACCACCTTACACACAGGGTCCTGTCCGATTTTAGTATCATCCTGCTTCTTAAAAAAAAAAAAAAAAAAAAATAGAGCAAAAAAAAGACTCTTAGGCTGTTTGAGGACTCTGTGGGTGTTACAAACTCGATTCCATTCTAGAGGGAAAAGGCTGAAGTCCACATTGATGACAAAGGGAAGAAACTAGTCGGGAGCAGAGGGCATTAGGACTCTGTTGTGACCAGGAATGTTCCACAAGCAAAGGACTTGGTGTGGCGAGGACAGACCCGCACTGTGGCCGTGAACACTGGGGGAGACCAGTCAGGGCGGCTCCAGATACTGGGTTCAGCCCGTGGACAGTGTCAGTAAATCCACCCATTCTTATTCATTCAAAACCAGGCATTGTGCACATAGTAGGTGCAAAATAAATGCAACAGTGACATCCTGCTCCACAGGGAGCCTCTGGGGACTGCAGATACCCTGGCGGCCGCGGGAGCCAGGGGGAAGCAGTGTGTGCAGATCCCTCGGAGAGGAAGGCCTGGGTGCTGTGAACACCGTGTGTTAGGGGCCGAATTGCATAACCACCGCCCCCCCCCCCTCCCAATATGTTGAAGCCCTAACCCTGTAACTCAGAAAGTGACTGTCTTTGGAGATGGATCTTTAAAGAGATAAGGAAGTTAAAAAGAGGTCGCTAGGATGGGCCCTGGTTACGTAGGACTGGTGTCCTTAAAAGAAGGAGGAGTAGGACACAGACCAGGTGAGGACAGAGAAGGCGGCGAGGAGAGAGAAGGGCCTGAGGAGAAGCCAGCCCTGCCCACCCCTTGGTCCTGGACTCCCAGCCTCCAGAACTATGGGGGGGAAAAATGTCTGTTGTTTATGCCACCCGCCTGTGTGGCTTTGTTATGGCAGCCCTGGCAGCTCACCCACCCTCGGAGAGCGCCGGGACCCAGTAGGCCGGCGTGCGTTTGTGGTGTGTGAATATGCTGTAGACACTTGGGTGTGTCCCTCTTTTGTCCATTGTGATAACACACAAGTGTGTAAGTCTGTTCGAGTCCCTGTTTTCCATCCTTTTGGGTGCACACCTGGGGGTGGAATGGTAATTCTATGTTTAACTCCCCGAGGAACCACCACACTGTGTTCACAGGGCTGCACCGATCTCCATCCCTCCCAGCGATGTACGGTCCCGTTTCTCCGCATCCTCGCCAAAGCTTGCTATTTTCCATCTTGTTGGTTATAGCCATCCTGGTATGTGTGAGGGGGCGTCTCATGACTTTGATTTACAGGTCCCTGATGTCTAACCATGTTAAACATGTCCTCGTGTTCCCGTTGGCCATTTGTGTGTCTGCTTTGGAGAAATGTCTGTTCAGGTCCTTTGCCCATTTCTGAAACTGGATGATCTTTTCATCATTGAACTAAATGGTTCGGACTTTAAAAAGTGGGCTCTTTAAAAGGCTGGACCCTCCTAACGCCTGGCTTTCTGGGACGCTGCTTCTTTGAGGGTTCCAGATTGGCAAGGATATTTTAATTGTCTCCTGTGCCCCCTCCTCCCCCACTGTTTTACTTTCTCTCACTCCCCCTCCCCCCCCATACTGTATTCACATTTCAAATTAAACTTCAAATGGTACTCGAAGAACCAACCGGCAGAATGTCACGTGGGAAATGCTCCACTTCGCTGCCCAGGTATCCTCTCAAAGGGTGTTGAACGCTCCTTAGACGTGATGGTATGGAACCGTAGTCTGAGTGGGACTTCCCCACGCATTTTGCATGGGGTTGGAAGCAGGCAGAGAGGCACAGGTCCTCTTGGGTAGAATATCCAGCTGAGTGGCTGCGTTGGTGGTTAACCTCAGCCTCACTCTCCGACCTCTAAGGGGAAGAGAGCGGGTGGGGAAGCTGCAGCCCCCGGGATGGGCACCATCAGCAGCTGTGACAGGAGTCGGGGGACGGTGGGAGGGGGAGGGGTGTTGTATCTTCCGTGGAATTTGGAATTGGAAATTCCCAGTGGGATTTTCAAAGCTAGTCTAAGAGAGTAAAACTGGGGATGGGGGGCAGGGTGGGGGTGGAAACAAAGTTTTACTAATATGTAGCACTGGCCTTGATTTAAAATATTTTTAAGGTCTATTAAGAAAAAAATGCTATAAGCTGAGTATTTTCATTTTTTTTGTATCCTGTCTCATTTAATGAAGAAGAGTTTTTGATATCTTGTGACACTTACGTAGGTTTTCTGAAATAATTTACACATGTATATTTGGTGTTTTTTGTGTGGGTTTTGTTCTACTTTCCTCTCCCTTTTTAAAAAGCTCTCTGGAGTATTGTTGACATATAACAATCGGGACTTACTAAGTAAGCAAGTGGGTACGTTTGACATACGCATGTACCCCTGAAACCACAGCCACTATCACAACAGTGACGTGGTCGTCCTCCTCTGAGGGTTCTCTGTGCCCCTTCACCACCCACAGCTTGGTCTGCGCCTGTGCCGTTTCCTGTAAATGGAGTCACACAGCACGGACTCTGTTCACTGGCTTATTCCACTCAGTGTAATTATTTTAAGACTCACCCATGTCGTTGCGTGTACCCATGTGAAATGTGTTTATTACTCAGCAGGCTCTCCATGGTGTGGACATACCCCGGTTTGTTTATGCATTTATTTGTTGGGGCCACATTTGGGCTGTTTCCAGTTTGGGGCCATTACAAGTCAAGTCACTTTGACCACTTGTGTCCAGGTCTGTGCATGAAATTGTGGTTTCGTTTCTCTTGGGTAAATGCATAGGAGTAGAATGATTGGACCGAACTGTAGGCGAACTGTGCAAACTGTTTCCCAAAGTGGTTGCACCATGTACACTCCCACATACATCCCCACACAGTATAACACATAACGCCCACACAGTGTACCGCGTGCACTCCCACGCAGAGTACCCCGTGCACTCCCACGCAGAGTACCCCGTGCACTCCCACGCAGAGTACCGCGTGCACTCCCACGCAGAGTACCCCGTGCACTCCCACGCAGAGTACCGCGTGCACTCCCACGCAGAGTACCGCGTGCACTCCCACGCAGAGTACCCCCGTGCACTCCCACGCAGAGTACCCCGTGCACTCCCACGCAGAGTACCGCGTGCACTCCCACGCAGAGTACCCCGTGCACTCCCACGCAGAGTACCGCGTGCACTCCCACGCAGTCTACCGCGTGCACTCCCACGCAGTATAACACATAACGCCCACGCAGTGTACCGCGTGCACTCCCACGTAGTGTTCCACCTACTCTCCCACACAGTGTAACAGGTCCAGGTGCTAACCAACATTGTTTTTGTAATATAGTTGTCTGATTTTGGCATTAGAATAAGGCTGACTTTCATAGATGAGCTGAGAAATATTCCCTCCTCTCCACTTATCTGGAAGAAGTCTGTGTAGAGTGGTGTCATTTCTTCCTGAAATGTTTGGTAGAATCCACCAGTGAAGTTATCTGGGTCTAGGGGATTTTTTTGTGGGGGGAAAATTAACCCCAAATTCAAAAATTTCAATAAAGCGATTTAGGTTATCTATTCTTGCATGAACTTGAGTAGATCTTGTTTTTCCAAGAATTAGTGTGTTATCGACATAGAGCGTTTCTTAGTACTCCCTGTCCTTTTAGGATCTGTAGGTCAGTAGTGCTGTCACTTCTTATTCTGGATGCTGGTATTTTGTGTCCTTTCTCTTTTACTTTCCTGATTAATTTGGATGCGGGTTTGTCCATTTTACTTGCTTTGTCAAGAACTAGCTTTTGGCTTCATTGCCCCCATGCTCTGTCCGTGTCATTGGTTTCTGCTCTGCTGTGTAGCACCTCCTCTCTTTGGCTTACTTTACGTTTCTTAAGGTAGGAGCTCAGGTAGTTTTCCTCCACCTCCTCCTCTTCCTTCTCCTTTCTTCTTTTCTATTCTGGGTGTTTAGTGCTTTAAAATTCTAAGAACTGTTTCAGCCGCATCCCGCAAATTTTGATATGCTGTGTTCTCACGCTCATTCAGTTCAAAACGCTTCCTGATCTTCCATGCTATGCCATCTGAGTTCATTTTGTGAACGTTGTAAGGTCTGTGTCTGTGGGTGTCTGATTGTCCCAGTGCCACTTGTTGAAAATACTGTCCTTCCTCCCTCGAGTTGCCTCTGCTCTTTTGTCGGAGATTAGCTGCCTCGATGTGTGGGGAGTGTCATTTCTCAGAGTTGTCGCCCTCACTCAGCATTGTGTTGGCTATTCTGGGCCTTGGCCTTCCCATGGAAACTCTGGAATCTGTTGGTCAGTATTCACCAAATAGCTTGCTGGGGTGTGATTGGGATTGTGTTGACTCTACAGATCAAGTTGGGAAGAATTAACATAACAATAGTTGGACTCCTAATCCATGAACGTGAAATATCTCTCCATTCCTTCAGATCTTTTTTAATTCTTTCATCATGATTGTATAGTTTTCTGCATATAGATCTTGTACACATTTTTTAAAAATTGATTTTGAGAGAGAGAAAGGGAGGGAGAAAGAGAGAAAGAGAGAGAGAAACAAGGATTTGTTGTTCCAGTTATTCGTGCATTCATTGGTTGCTTCTTGCTTGTGCCCTGACTGGGGATCAAACCCACAGCCTTGGCGTATTAGGACAACGCTCTAACCAACTGAGCTACCTGCCCAGGGCTGATCCTTAACTCATTTTGTTTATCTCTTTTATCATAATTTTATAGTTAGCTGCATGCACATCCTATACATATGTTGTTGGATTTCTACCTATGTATCTTTCTTTTTTTGTGTGTTATTGCAAATGGTGGTGTGTTTTTAATTTCAAATTGTTCATTGCTGGCACATAGGAAAGCAGTTGACTTTTATATTTAACCTTGTATCATACAACCTTGTTATAATCACTTATTCTAGGAGTTTTTCTCATCTGTTCTTTGGAGTTTTCTACATAGATAACTGTGTCATCTGCAGTTTTATTTCTTCTTTCCCAGTTTGTGTATTTTACTTTTTCCTGTCTTGCACCAGCGGGACTTCCAGTAGAGGTCGAACAGGGGCGATGGGAGGCGGCCTCCTCGCCTCGCTCCCGTTCTCAGGGGGAAGCACGTTTCTCATCGTGAAGTAAGTGAGGGGGTTCTGTGCCCCTAGTTCACCAGGTTATCTCTTTACCGCTGGTCCGAAGCAGCTTGATTCCGCTCTGCCTTGGTGAAATTTTCTTCATGTTTCTTGTGCTTGGGATTCACTGAACTTCTTGATCTGTGGGTTTATCACTTCCTTCAAATTTGGAAAATTTCAGCCATTATTTTTCTAATGATTTTTTAAATTCTCCTCTCTCTCCTCCCCTTTGGGACTTGAGTTATATAGATATTAGGACTCTTGAGGTTGTCTTACGAACTCCCTGGTGCTCTATTCTTATTCATATTCATTCATTCATTCATCCATTCATTCTCTCTCTCTCTCTCTCTCTCTCTCTCTCTCTCTCTCTCTCTCTTTCTCTCTCTCATATCTGTTTTCTCTCAGTATTTCATTTTGAATAGTTTCTATTGCTGTTTCTTTATGTTCACTAATCTTTTCAGTTAATCTCATCCAGTGCATTGTCGCTTTCTAGAAGCTTGATTTTAAAAATTATGTAATATACACATATAACATAAATATATGTAAATAAATGTCACATAAAATTCAGAATATGTAATATAAATACATAATATGAAACATGGTATATATGTAAAATAAATACACACACACTTTCATACCTCTACCTTACATACTCAGCCTTTCCCAGGCTTCTTTAACATACATAATACAGTTAAAATAACTGTCTACTTTTCCTTGTCTAATCATTTTATTATCGTGTCATTTCTGGGTTAGTCTTGCTTGCTTGATTCTGTTCCTGACTATGGGTCATATTTTCCTGCCTGGCCATTGTTATTGGGTACCAGGCATTGTGAATTTTACCTTGTTGGGGGCCAGATCTTTTTATCTATAATAATGAAAGGGTAATATGCTAATTAGACCAGATGTCCTTCCAGGCGTCATTCCAGATGTCCTTCTGGACAAAGCCGGGGTGGAGGGAAGCAGCCCCCGGCAGGCACCCTAGTCCCGGGTGCCTGCCGGGGGCTGGAGGACAGAAGCCCAGGTCCCGGGTGCCAAAGGGAAGCCTGTGCTGGCAGCCGGAGGAAGGAAGGCCTGCTCTTGCACGAATTTTCGTGCGTGGGCCCCTAGTATTCCTATAAACACTCCTGAGCTCAGTTCTGGGCTGTGGTTGTGTTACTTGGAAGCAGCTTTGTCAGGGGACCAGCATTCCGCCTCGGGTGAAATGTTCCGAGTTCTCTCCACAGCCTGTGGGTTCTGTGGTCTCCACTCAGGCTGGTGGTGGCAGGAACTCTGCCCAGCGCTGGGTGAGCCCTGCTGTCTGTTTTCTTCAGATAGTTCTTCCCCGCCCTGGGGAATGTCCTCCCGCATCCCTACTGGTCAGTTCTCAGCTGAAGGCTCATTCCCGAAGTTTCCCCTCTTTGCAGCCCCTCCCTCCTCTTCAGTCCTCTGTCCCGTGAACTCTAGTCCTGGTGGGTTTCTGGGCTTCCAGCTCGGTCTCCCCAACTGAGGGGGTCCCCTCCCCACATCACTTCCTGGGAGCTGCCTCGGGGTCTCCTCTCCTGCTCACCACCTGGGAGCGATCGCTGTCCCTGCCTGTCTGTGTCATGTAGTTTTCATTGTAGCTGTTTCACGTAGGGGCAGCTGTCATTGCATCTTGGCTAGAAGCAGAAGTTGATGGCACTTTTTAAGAAGTAGTTACACAGTGTCAACAAGAAAAGCTGAGAAAAAGTTTTACCATAACAACCACCACTAAAAAGGGATGTGGATGGTGGGAGGTTAGGACTCGGACCTTCTTTTAGGGCAGTGATGGCGAACCTATGACACGCGTGTCAGAGGTGACACGCGAACTCATTTTTTTGGTTGATTTTTCTTTGTTAAATGGCATTTAAATATATAAAATAAATATCGAAAATATAAATCTTTGTTTTACTATGGTTGCAAAGATCAAAAAATTTCTATATGTGACACGGCACCAGAGTTAAGTTAGGGTTTTTCAAAATGCTTACACGCCGAGCTCAAAAGGTTCACCATCACTGCTTTAGGGTCTAACCTTAGCCTGTGGCAGCCCCACTTTTTTGATAGGAACCTAACAGGTGAGCTGAACACGAGAAGCCAGGTGTCCTCAGGGTTCCTGTCTGCCACGAGCCACGTACCTACTGGATTATCCCGAAGACGGCCCACCGGCATCAATGGGTATTAGGAAGTTTTGTCCTGGAGAACCAGTTACCTGGCGTTAGCCCCATTGGTGGATTTTTAACATTTGAACTATTCTTTTCTGATTTTTATTTTTAATATGTGGTCACTAGCTGAGGACACATGTACAGATTTTTTTTAAATATGTTTTTTATTGATTTCACGTTTCAAAGAGAGGAAAGGAGAAGGAGAGAGAGATAGAAACATCAATGATAAGAGAGAATCATTGATCAGCTGCCTCCTGCAAACCCCCTACTGAGGATCAAGCCCATAACCTGGGCATGTGCCCTGACCTAGAATTGAACCTTGACCTCCTGGTTCATGGGTTGATGCTCAACCACTGAGCCACAACAGCCGGGCAAGAGTTTTCATCTCAACTATCAAAGGACAAACTTTCATGTGAGGGGATATTGTCTGAAACTAATCCGAACTATTCAGTCTAGAACAGCAGTCGCCAACCTTTCCGACCTCATGGACCACCAGTGTCCATGGACTACCCGTTGGCAACCACTGGTCTAGAAGACGGTCAGTCCTATGATAATGTAACTGTATAGTACTTCAAACAGAAACATTTTGTACTAATGGAAATATTAATAGAAAAATCTAATATAATAATAGCTTTTATTTTATTATTTTTTCAAAATGCATACCTGAGGATATATTTTTACTGATTTGAGAGAGAGAGAAAGAGAGGAAGCGATAGAGAGAGAGAAACATCAATGTGAGAACAAAACATCAATCCATTGCCTCTGGGGAACCCAGGTGTGTGCCCTGACTGGGAGTGGAATCCAAGACTCTTCGGTGCACAGGATGATGCTCCGGCCAGCTGAGCCGCACCAGCCAAGGCGCATGTTCTTTCTGCTGAGAGGTTTTGAAACGATGTAGCAAATAACCTCTTCTTAAAGCTACCTTTTTAGATGACTTTCTGTTAAGTCAGTTTAGGAGCCAATGAATGACATCTTATCTAGAGATGTAACGGGCGAATGTTGCAATAGTTGTTCTCCCTGTAAAATAGAATTGGGACCACAGCGCCAGATCTTTTCCAAGTCCTACGCGCATGCGCATTATTTTGTCTGCTCGCCCCTCCCCCACCTCCATAATTTTCATCTTTCCTTCTATGGTTAGGACTTGGCAACCTGCCGGACTTGCTAGGAGTGCTGCTGAAAGGCTGTAGTCTTTTTCCTCTGTCATCCCAGCTGTCCCAGACGCTGGATGCGCCCTTCCTGCCTGTGCTCCCTGTGCCGCTGGGCCCAGCACAGAGGTCACGTTGTAAAGCATATTGTGTCACACGTCACTGGGGGCCGCTTTTCTGCTCAGCTGCAGGCAGGATCCCGTGTTTGCTTTAAGACCGCGGGGAAAAGGGTTGAACAGCTTTGAAGTACCTGGGTCTTGTAGTTTCTCACAGAAACAAGAAGCAAGATAACTTCTGCAGAGGTAGAGGTGTGTGTGTACGTGTGTGCATATGTGAGTGCATGTGTGTGTGCATGTGCTCGTGTGTGTGGTGTGTGTGCATTTGTGTGTGTGTACATGTATGTGTGTGGTATTAAAAGGACACTCTAAAGACTTTGAAGGCTCCCAGGCTTCCTTGGGAGGTCTTTGTCAGGCAAAAATGAAAAGAGAGTATATTTCAAAATAAGGTCATTGTTTCCTACATACTCAACTCGAGAATGTCCAGGCTGTTCTTTCTGTGATTGTTCTTATTCTTGCTTCATTCATTGAAACTCAGAAGTTCACCTGAAATCCTGCTCTTCCTCCCGCACCTGTGTTCTGGTCTGGGTTTCTTTGGTCCTCGTGGAGCCGGCCTTCTTGCCGAGCTGGTGATCGGTCGCTCTCACTGGGTCCTCTGTTTCTGGGCTGGTTATCTGTGGGCCAGTCTCTCCCCTGGCAGACTGAGCGCCCTACAGTTTAGAAGGTTGCATGGTCACTGCATTGCCGGCACGAGGTCTGGCCCAGAAGGATGGTCAATCATATGTTACTGAATTGAACAAAAAATGTGTTATCTTGCCCTAGCTGGTTTGGCTCTGTGGATAGAGCATCAGCCTGTGGACTGAAGGGTCTCAGGTTTGATTCCAGTCAAGGGCACATGCCCGGGTTGCAGGCTCGATCCCCAGTAGGGGGCATGCAGGAGGCAGCCGATCAATGATTCTCTCTCATATCATTGGTGTTTCTATCTATCTCTTCCTTTCCCTTCCTCTCTGAAATCAATAAAAAAATTTTTAAAAAAAGTGTTATCTTTGCCCTGACCGGTTTGGCTCAGTGGATAGAGCGTCGGCCTGCGGACTGAAGGGTCCCAGGTTCGGTTCCGGTCAGGGGCTTGTACCTGGGTTGCGGCCACATTCCCAGTAGGGGGTGTGCAGGAGGCAGCTGATGGATGTTTCTCTCTCATCGATGTTTCTAACTCTCTATCCCTCTCCCTTCCTCTCTGTAAAAAGTCAATAAAATATATTTTTTAAAAAAATGGGTTATCTTTAAACCACATCATGTCATCTGAATTCAGCATAGTCGGGTGTTGCTTCTCAAGGTGATGTATGTGTTTCTCCTGGTCTCCAGTTTCACAACCAAAGACTCAGAAAAGATCTTCATACCATTCCCCTTCCCGCCCCAGATTTGAGAGGCTCTGCTGAAGTTCCTGTCATCAGCAGGCAGAGGCCGCATCCGCTCCAGCCGAGGGCTGTTGTAGGATCCCTTGACAGTCAGGCGCGAACGGTAGCTGTCGAGACAGGTGGACCACTGGGTAGGGTCTGTTCTTTTGATTTTCTGTGATGAATCTCAGGGCTGACGCTCACGTGGCAGGTCCAGGCCAGGGACGAACAAGGCTCGGGGTTCCTGACTGACCCACACGATCAGGGGAGAACAAGGAGTCTTAGGAGAGAGGCAGCGGCAGCCCCCCAGCCAGGGCAGGGGCTCAGAGCTGCACATCCGAGGGGCCAGTCCAGACCCTGATGCAGCAGAGGAGGTAGGGCCTACCCACACGGCCTCTCTGTTTCAGGATGGTCCAGGTGTGACAGTATAACACAGCTTTTCCGAAAACAGTGCCACCATGGAAAGCCAGCTGTCATGAGAAGTCTACCTGCAGGTTGCTGAGTGAAAGGTTGTCATTCCTCCCGGCTCACCTGACTGGTTCTAAAATACTAAACCCTGTAATAAGATCCCCTCCCCCCCAAATACATCTGTCTAATATTTTGGAAAAGGTAAAATGATGCATATTTTACTTAGTACCATGCAAGTCCCACTGGAATGAATGCCCGTCATTGGGTGGACCACGCGATACAGTGGGAAGAGCCGAGCCTTCCACTGGTCCCCAGCCTGTCGCTTTCTGCTGCGTGAGTCGAGATGAGGTGGACGCTTCTCCAGTGTCACCGGGCGATGGGAGGATGCTATGTGGCCTGGAGAGACACCGAGAGGCGAAGCGTCAGGCACAGTGGGAATAAAGGGCTGCTGTTCTTGTTTTAAGTGATTCGAGAGAAGGAAGTAGGAACATCTCAAGGTGAAGGGCAGATTCTAAGTGAACCTTTTTAAATTGATAGCCCCTCAGACTTCCGGGACTCACTCAGGCAGCCGCACCAGACCTGCAGGGCCAACAGCTGTGTTCATCTCTAGGTAACGAGACAGTCCTGGGAACGGAGAACAGAGTGCGCTTCCCTCGCCCTTTGAATACAATGAAACAGCCAGGTTACTGGGAGATCTTTTTGTGCCACTTTTTACCGTAAGACGGTAATTCAACTTAAAAGTCATAGCCACAGGAGCCACCTGAAGATCCAGAGTAAGGGCAGAGCCTCAAGGTCCTCTTTCTGCCTGTGGGACCAGAGGTGATGTAGGTGCTACCTGGACCCATGACATCACTTTAAGAAGGAAGAGGCATTTGACTATGTTCTCACGAGCACCAAGTCTGAGACGGAGAACAAACAGGCCTCGGAAAATATGTTCAATGTCAATAGCCATTAGGAAGATGCAAATGAAACCCACGGTGAGATTTCACTACACACCTGTGGGAATGGTTAGAATATAAAATACTGACAAAACCACAGGCAGAATATAGGGCAAAGGAAGCTCTGCTACATGGCTGGTGGGCACACATAATGGTATGGCCTCCCTGGAAAATGGTTTTGCAGTTTCTTATAAAGTTAAACGTATACTTATTACCATGTGACCTCGAAATCTAGGCACTGACTTTAGAGAAGTGAACACTCACGTTATAGTGGCTCCATGCATACGTGCACCTGGCTCTGGCTGAACACCACAGACGAGGGAATTTACTTGCGTCATTGTCCATCTGCCTCTGCCAAGCGCATGTAAACCCCCATCAGAGTGTCTGTGCTGCGGGGCCCGCTTCTAGAACCTTCAGGAAGCTGTTGTGTGTGTTTCCAGGCTTCATACTTGCTTTCTGCAGGGGGTGCTGTCCAGCAGGATCTGTTGTACCTGGAAGCAGAGCGACTCTGATGTGCACATTTTAGCTCGGAGACGGAGGCAGTGAGTAGGCACAGGAGCAGTCAGAGTTTGCAGTGAAGCTCTGAAGCAAGAAATAAGGTTGAAGTATTGCCAAGTGGCAGCATTAGTAAGGCTGTTAAAAAGGTTCTCTGAAGGGCTCCCACTTGAGTGGAGACACAAAGATCGAGGACTTTGATTATGGGAAAAGCTGGTTGAGAAATGTTTCAGGCAAAGGCAGCAGCAGATACGGAAGCTGCAGGCGGGAGGGGGGTCAGCGCGGCCGCAGCGTGGTGCCCAAGGGGAGACGACATACACGGGGTCAGGGAGGCGGGAAGATCACGCAGGGCTTGGTGCCCCTTGAGGAGGAATGGGGACCAGCGGTTCCGTACAAGAAAATGTGGTTACCATGGTCCTACGGGTACGCACACCGCACAGATGGACCCCTCATACTGCTTGGTCAGCGTAGCCAGTCCCTAAAGGTCTTGCCCGATGGGTGGTGTGGCCTCGTGACTATCTGACCTACCTGTGCATTGTTGGAGCCAAAGCTGGGAGGCCGTGCGTGGACTGGGCCATGTGTGGGAAGTTGAAATGGACAGGTTCCCATACCCCGCTACCTCCGAGGTCCTCTGCTATCATGGAAGAGATAAGGCGGCCTGCATCTAGAAAATACAGTAGCAATTACAACACAGTCTAAAACATGAGAAGCCCTGCCCTGGCTGGGTTGCTCAGGTGGTGGGAGCATCATCCCGTACACCAAAAGGTTGCAGGTTCGATTCCTGGTTGGGGCACATATGGGAGATAACCCATGTTTCTCCCTCACATCGATGTTTCTCCTATCTCTCCAAAAATCAATGAAAACATATCCTCAGGTGAGCATTAAAAATAATAAATAAATAAACAGTGAGGAGCACTCCCAAGGTGGAGGGAGACTAGTCGAAGGAAGTGCAGCCTTTTGTTTGAAGGCTCCAGGTGATTCTGCAGGGAGGCCGCCGCCTTTGGGTTTAATTACTCTGTTGCAGCGACGGCTGGGCTGGGCTGGCGTGTGTGCCGGGCTGCTTCCCTGGGGTGCACGTGAGACTCACTTGCTCCTTTCCTTGGGTTCAGATGACAGCGCCTCCGCGGCAAGTAGCATGGAGGTGACGGACCGCATCGCCTCCCTGGAGCAGCGGGTCCAGATGCAAGAGGACGACATCCAGCTGCTGAAGTCAGCTCTGGCCGACGTGGTGCGGCGGCTGAACATCACGGAGGAGCAACAGGCCGTGCTCAGCAGGAAAGGACCTACCAAAGGTGGGTGTTCGTGTCGCCAGGAGTGCAAGAGGGTCGGTCTCTTGGTCGGCCCCTCCCCGGGCCGCTGCACTGCTCTGATACTAACAGGGACCCACACGCAGAAAGAGTGCAGCCGCAGCCCCAGCCCCAGCCACAGCGTGGACAGTCACCCCGCGGGGCAGGGCAGTGTTCTCCTTGATGTCGGTGACGTGCGGCCCAGAGGGGACAGTTGTCGGTGACCAGTAAATGCTCGGGGGGCCGAGGAATGAGAATAGTTGTTCATCCAGATTCTCTGGAACAGAGTTCAGTTGCAAGAAACCCCGCCCTCCCGTGGGTGCCCTTGGGAGGCGTTGGCTAACTCCCCTCCCCTTCTCAGTGCTCACCTTACACCTGAGGCTGGGCCGCATGCCAGGCTCGGAGCCGGGCCCTCCCTGAGGCGCTCAGAGCCCTGAGGTTTATCCTCGCCACCCCCCCCCCCCCACACACACACACACGCGCACACACACGCACGCACACACCCACACACAGGCGCACACACACACACACACGCGCACACACGCGCGCACGCGCGCACACACACACACTAGCTAGTGAGCTCCTCCTGGGCGACCCCGTTTCCCTTGAATCCCCTTCTCTGCTCTCCGTGAGCGCAGCCTCCCCCAGGCTCCTGTGCCCCGTGGGCTTCTGGGAAATGGACACTCATTTCCCGGGGCACTGGGAACAACACATAACAACGGCAGTGTTTTTGTTTAAGTCACTTGGTAGGGACCTTCTTTTTGGAATGTTGGGAATGAACTGCCTCCTGACAGCTTCTGTCCGGCTGGTTAGTGCCCTGCTGTCTGCTTCCAGCCCATACACGTGGCTCACCTTCTGCCAGAATGACTTTTCCTCGTGGCCACCCTCCGAAGCGGAATTAAATTCCTCTTGTCTGTGGAATTCCTTCGGTTAGATTTACAGCGGTTCTCAACCTGTGGGTCGCGACCCCTTTGGCGGTCGAACGAACCTTTCACAGGGGTCACCTAAGACCATCCTGCATATCAGATATTTACATTGCGATTCATAACAGTAGCAACATTACAGTTATGAAGCAGCAACGAAGATAATTTTATGGTTGGGTCACAACATGAGGAACTCTATTTAAAGGGCCAGAAGGTTGAGAACCACTGGGTTAGAACATTTGAGATTGTGGCCTGTAATGTCCCTTTCTTTTATTTTTATTTTTTTTATTGACTTCAGAGAGGAAGGAAGAGAGAGATAGAAACATCAATGATTAGAATCATTGATCGACTCCACCTGCGCACCCTACACTGGGGATCGAGTCCGGCAACCCGGGCATGTGCCCTGACCAGGAATCAAACCCTGACCTCCTGGTTCATAGATACAGATGCCCAACCACGGAGCCACACCAGCCGGGCTGTAATGTCCCTTTAAAATGGACTTTCTTATTTCATTTGGATTTGACAGGTGATTGACAGTTCCCATGCTTTCCTGGAGTCAGGAGGGGCCTGTCTCCCGCGGGTGCGAGCTGTTCCTCCAGGACTCGGCTGTGTTCACATTCCTGTGGAAGGAAGTCTATTTCTTTGTGCTTTGGGGTCGTCACCGCCAGCTCCTATGAGATACACACGTTAGCAACGTCTGCATTTTGAATAATTCTTTCAAGTAATCTTTCTCTCCTACTAAATGGCAAAGCAATCGGGCGTTTTAAATAGAAACCAGGTTATTTTAGGTATTCTTGACCTACTCAGCTTTCCAAAAATAATTGTGATGACTACTGTATCTTAAAGGGTACATTCGAAGTAGTTGCTTCATGTAAAACTCCAGACTTGTGCAATGTCTTTATTTTTAGAAAATTAGCGGGGGGCGGGGGTGGGGGCAGGCGGGGCAGGGGAGATAATAAGAGATGGCTGTCCAGGAGTTACCTTTTCTTGATTCACAGTAAAGTTCGCCCTGGCTGGTGGTGGGGTTCAGTAGTTGGAGTGCCAGCCTGTGCCCAAGGGATCTCAGGTTTGATTCCCAGTCAAGGGCACATACCTGAGTTGTAGGTTATATCCCCCCTCTCTCCCTTCCTCCCTCCCTTCCTCCTTCCCTCCTGTCCACTCTCTCTAAAAATCAATGGAAGAAATATCCTCCTGTGAGGATTTTAAAAAAAGAGTGAAGTTTGATTTTTATAAAACTCGTAGGAGAAATCACTTTTTTCATGGTTAGAGCTGGTGTTTCTTATAACATCCTTTTTATAAGTGAAAGGAAATCAAAGCAGAACAGCCAGAAGGTCACGTCCAGAAACGGAGAAAGACCCAGAGGCCGGTGCCGGGTGGAGCCCTGAGGGAGGAGTGGTTCTCCCGGCTCACCTGCTGCTCCCTCCACACAGGACACTGGAGCTGGGAGGAGGTGTCCTTCACCAGCTCTGGGTGCTGTTGCTTCCGAGGGCCACGTTGGCCCACACGCGCACCCCCTGCCTGGAAAGCTGGTACTCCGCAGCCCTGGTTTGGTTGGGGCATCTTTTAGAGAAGATGGGTTTTAGACAAACCTCCTTTGGTTTCTAAAAGGCCACATTATTATCACTTCACTCTGGCTGGCCATCCTAATACAGGCCTGAACCAGCCTGGACACGTGGCATTCTAACTTTTAAATATTCACTCAGATCAAGTGTGAGGCTTCCTGAGACGGAAGACTGCGGCCACCCCCACAAGTGCCTGTGGACCTAGTTTAAGTGGAGGGAGTGTGTCTCGGGCTACTCGTCCTTTTTACAATATTCTCCTGCCTTAGAATGGCCTCCGGCACTCATTCCCCAACTCTTCTTAGCCCAGTGATACTGGCTCATAGCCAAACTCAGCCAAGCCCCCCACGCCGTGCTATCTCTTTTTCCTTTTATGTATTTTTTTAATATTAAGAACTGGTTGCCTCGCCTGTGTCTTTACTGTAGAGAATGTCTGCCTGCAAAGTTAGCTTTGTCCACATTGGATCCACGTGCAGACGGAAGATTTGCTGAACTTGGCTTACCATAGAGCGGAGAAGAGAGAATCAACCGGGGCATGTGTTCTAAAACTCTCGCTAGTATTCATGTTTTCTCAGCGTTGTGGTTGCAGTGGGGCTGCACTCACTGCTGGTAGAATGACATGAACTGACCCCTTTATCTGCTGCTATTGTGAGTGTAAATACAGAAAACGCTTGGTGAATAAAGGGGTTCATTGTGGCATATGCACAAGGGGAATTGGATGGGAAACAATAGGGGGAAGCAAGCGCAGGGCATGGCCAGAAAACTGTGGCACCTCCTGATTGGACGCTGTGTATCTTTAAAAATATCTGATTGGAAACAACAGCAAAATGCTCATGTATTATGTATTATATTAGGAGTCAAAAGCAGGATATCAAACTGTATAGACTGTGTAATTCCAACTACATAGACCAAATCTATGCAAACATTTAAAAGAACCATACCAACAGTTATTTATCGGGTTTTCCCCTCAGTGGTAGGAGTATGATGTTTTACATTTCTACTTTAGTTGGCTTCTGAATGTTCTTTGGTGTATAGTCCTTCATAAGCAAAAGACATTTATGTTTAAAAGTGACTCCGTTCTCACCGAATCTGACCTTCGCTGCTCTGAGGCAAGCAGCAGGCTCTCCGCTGACTTCCGGGGCTGGAGTTGGTTCACGTGCTTCACGAATTTGTTAAATGAATAACGGATCCATTGTACACGTGCTCGGCTAACTTCCCTGTCAGCGCCAGGAGAGCGTCATGGGGTTCCACATGTAAAATGTGGGTTGCAATATGGTTGTTGCCCCAGCATCTGGGTCGTGGGCTTTGTTGACATTAACCAGCCAGTAGCTCCTGTTGCTCATTTTAATTTGGCTGCGATTGGACAGCTTGCCTTTTGTAAAACTTTCATGTACGTTTGCAGACTTTTTTATCAATAGGCTCATTGATGATCAGAGACTTAATAAATATAACCAAACACCCCTGCTGGCGGTGCTGGTGATCTTTAACTGTGTAGCCTCCGCTGCGGACACTTCTCCTGATGTTTAAAATGTCACCGTAGCTACCACTCAGCCACTAGGGGCTGGGCTTTGCAGTAGATATTGGGTCTACCAGTTCATTTCACCTCCCACAATCCTTTGAGGGAGGTATTAACATGCCCATTTCACGGAGGAGGCAGCAGCCTCCAGGACGGAATAATCTGCCCCAGGCTACACAGCTAGTGAGGGGGGATCTGGGTCTGGACCCCAAGGCCACTGGACGCATGAGGGGGCTCTTTCTGCCACCCATGCCGCTTTGCTGTGCTCACCTCTTAGCAATGTTATTCAGATTCGCATTATGCAAATCAAGTCAAATCTTTAAGAAATGCATAACTATATGACTGGGAACGAGGGCTCTTTTCTCAAGGTCTGATTTGATTGGCAAAGTATCCCAAGTACAGTAGATCTTATTCAGCACATAATTGTGTGAAAGACTATGTTATGGTCCCTTCACAAATCTTATTAGATAGAGACAACTAGCAAATTTGCAGTGAGTTAAATTAAAGAATCATGAACTTAGTTCTTTATCCTGGTTAACCACAATTACAGCGCAGTTTTTCCCCTCTCTCCCGTCGACTGTGCTTTCTCCTTTTCTCTTGCCTTACCCATCCATTATTAGGGAAAGTAACTTCTGCTTTCTATTGCGCAGAGCACACCACAGTTCCTTCTGTTTTCTCACTCCCTCCCCAGTTTAGGTAGGAATGCTTTAGTGATTTATAGAAAAGGGTTAGTAGGTATAGTCACTTTTTCAGAGACCAAGAAAGATTGTTTTTGAACTTTGTTTTATGAAAATGTTCACATGTATATAAAAGTAGAAAGAAAAATACCTCTTTCCTTTTACATCGCTGCATAGTACTCCACTGTGGGGATGAGCCATGGTTGATGCCAGTCCCTATTGGCGGTCCTTTGTTTTACAAATAATTTAAAAATAATTGTACATATGCCATGTTGTATTATTCCAGCACATCGTTAGGGTAGATTCCTGGAAGTAGGGTTACTGGATCAAAGGTAGAATTAGAAGCATCTGCAGTTTCCCTGGGTATTGGTGACAGGAATCGTCCCCAGCACTTAATCAGTTATCTACTTTGGCTTACAATTTAGCAAAAGCAGGTAGCCTTCTCCAATTCCAAATATAGACATATTTTAAATTTTTAAAAAGGTAATTGGGAATTCTAGGTCCACACTTGCCAGATATGCTAAAGCTAAACTGTGGATTTCACATGTAATCACACACATAGTCATGCTTTGCATAATTGAATTTATTTTTAGGCCTAGTGGGAAGTTTTACTTATCAAATGTTGCACATTGAGTTGTTCATGTCAGTCTTGATCTTAGATTATAACTTAGTATCAATGTCACAATAGGCATTGGTAGATTTGACCAGCTACACTCGAATTTCCATACTTGCATCAACTGTAGTTTTGAAAATATATTCTCATGGATAGTACTTTTTGAAGTCTGGTTCCTCCAGTCGACCACTTAGAAAGATGAGAAACATGCTCCTTTCAGGCTTCCGTGTGCACGTTTTAGACCTGACATTCGGAATACCTCACAGCCAGAGAGTCCCGTCAGCACCCTGTGGGTGGTGTGCAGGAGTTTCACTCCAGGTAGTATGTGGGGACCTTCTGTTGCATGTATGCCAAGTCACTGCTGGCCCCAGTGCCACACCTGTGCCTGGGTCTCCAGCTCCCCGTTCTCCTCACCTCTCCCCACCCCCTGGGCCTGTCCACTTCCGCCTCGGACTCTTCTCCTTTCACTTCCTGTGGGTTGGCAAGTCAAAGAGAACCCACCAAGGTGTTGCTTTTCAGAGCCCGTTCTCACATGAGTCAGGATCATAGGCCTCAGAGCGGGAGGGGACGCCCTTGGAGCGCTTGCAGACTGAAGCCTCTACTTGATGGGTTAGGAAAATGGGCCCGGGGGTCTTGCCTGCGGTCACACTGCCCGTCGGGTGTGCTAGGCCCACTGGGCCCGAAGGCACAAAACGAGGGAGTGACTCAGAAGTGGCAACATAATGCCTTTCCTCTGAAGCAGGGATTTTGTTATGCAGCCGGGGCCACAAATACATGTCGAATACCTCTGGGTGGGGTGTCGTCACAGCTGCCACTTCCGGGAGCCTCCCGTCCGATAGCCAGGCCAAGACACGGGATGACCACGTGGGGCGTTTATCTCTTCTCCTCCTTCTGTCATTCACTCAGTCACTTATGTGCATCAGTGTGGACTCGTGGCATTTATTTTAAACTTGGGGCTACAATCCAATGCAGCTTAATTTATTTTGTTGCTCAAATTGTTCCAGCTTTGGCCGTCGGGGGCTTTCCGTTGGCTCCCGCCTCCCTTTGACTCACCGTCCCGTCATCAATACAGAGTTTTGGGGTTTTGTTGTTTTGTGAGAACTTCCTTACTCTCTGGCACTATAAGATGCTCCAGGCTCATGTGGTATGTTCCTGCCCTGGCCCTAGACCAGTGATGGCGAACCTATGACACGCGTGTCAGAGGTGACACGCGAACTCATTTTTTTGGTTGATTTTTCTTTGTTAAATGGCATTTAAATATATAAAATAAATATCAAAAATATAAATCTTTGTTTTACTATGATTGCAAATATCAAAAAATTTCTATATGTGACACGGCACCAGAGTTAAGTTAGGGTTTTTCAAAATGCTGACACGCCGAGCTCAAAAGGTTCGCCATCACTGCCCTAGATGCAGGTATTTCCCCAGGGGGCCCTGTTCCTTTCACTGTAGAATGATATTAGAAACCAAGGTTTGGGCACTGGGTGTCCCTGCTTTAGGCTCTCAGCAGACAGAGCTGGAAAAGCCATGTGTTTGCACTAGCCTGTGTACACACACGTGTCTACGATTTTGTATCTGTAGCTCTGTCCAGCTAGACGTGGCTTCATCCGATGTCTCCTCCTCGGCTCCATCACCACCTGTTCCTTCCAGCCTGCCCCCTCCTGGTCTTTACCACCCTCTCCGACAGCGAGAAGCCTGGCTCCACCCATCCTCCATGCATTCGCTCAGCTGTTCAATCTAGTATTTATGTATAGTGGTTTCAGGATTGTGCCCCCATGGGAAGCAACTTTACTAAGTAGAATACAGGGCTCCTTGCAGTTCCTTCTGTAATCTTACCTCCTCCCCTCGCTTCCAGGATTACTTGTCAGCACCTTTCCTCTCCACTCCCATCCATGAGGCTAGAGCATATCTTTGTAGTAAGTTAGATTCTTTTGTCACAATCTGCATCCCATCCTGAGGTCCCCCCATCTCCTAATTGACTTTATTTGCATACATTCAAGTTCACTCTAGGCTTTGACAAATGCATATTGTCACATTCCACCACCACAGTAGTGTTCAGAAGAGTTTGACCACCCTAAAAAGTCTCCGATGCTGCGCCTGGTCAACCCCTCCCCTCACTGCCACCACCGCCGTCACCGCTAAACTCTGGCCACCTCTGACCCGGCCTTGGTCCCTATGGTTTTGCCTTTTATAGACTGTCCTGGGAGGCTACAGTATGTCGCCTTCAGACTGGCTCCTTTCACTGAGCAACATAGAAATAGGGCTCATGCCTGTTGTCGTATGGATTGGTTCATTGCCCTTTCGGCCGAGTCATATTCCGTTGTATGGACGTACCAGAGTTTGTCCACTCACCAGTGGAAGGGTATCTTGGTTGCTTCCGGTTGTTGACAGTTATGGATAAAGCTGCTATAAATATTAAATGCAGGTTTATATAGACGTAAGTTTTCCAATCATTGGGAAAATACCTCCTGTCACTCAATTGCTGGATTGGATGGTCAGACTATGTATAGCAGCTGCCAAACTGTCTTCCAGAGTGACTACACTTTCGCATCCCACCAGCACGGCATGAATTCCGTGGCTGGGTCCTGCCCAGCGTTGGTGTTTTGTCTGCTTTCTGGAGGATAGCCATCCTAATAGGTGTATAGAGATAGCTCATTACTGTTTTAATTTGCATTTCCCTGGTGACAAAAGATCCTGAGCATCTTTTCATATGCTTATTTGCCATCTGTGTATCTTCTTTGGTGAGGGGTCTGTTCGGATCTTTTGCCCTTTTTTTTTAATGGGCTGTTTGTTTGCTTACTGTTGAGTTTTTAGAGGTTTTTGTGTGTGTGTGTGTGTGTGTGTGTGTGTGTTTTTAATATTCTGTGTCCAAATCCTTTATCAGCTATGTGATTTGCAAATATTTTCTCCCAGGCTGTGACTTCTCTTTTTATCCTCTTCACAATGTCTTTTACAGAGCGAAAATTTTTATAATGTTAATGAAGTCCAAGCTATTAATTTTTTCTTTATGGATTGGCCTTTTGGTGTTGTATCTAAAAAAAAAAAAAAAAGTCATCTCCAAACCCAGGTCCCATTTCTCCCATGTTTTCATCTAGAAGTTTTATCGCTTTGCATTTGACACTTAGATCTGCGGTCCATTGTGAGTGAGTTTCTGAATGAGGTGTGAGGGTGGTGTCTAGGTTCTGTGTTCCAGCACCACTTGGTAAAAATCCCCATTGAGTGAGTTGCCTTTGCACCTTTGTTCATTTTTGCTCGCATTGGTAAACATCGAAGCCTTTCTACGGATCTTAAAGAGGTACCTTGACAAGGGGCACGTTCTGATTTCCTTTTCTGCTTGTCTTACAGCAAGACCCCTGGTGCAGACCTTGCCTTTAAGAACCACCGTCAACAACGGCACCGTGTTACCAAAGAAACCTAGTGGCTCTCTGCCGTCCCCCTCCGGGACCAGGAAAGAAACTGCTATGCCGGCAATAACCAAAAGGTAGGCACAAAGTGACTTAAAGGAAGTCTAAAAGAAATCCATCTCAGATGTTTAAATATGTATTCCTGCCCTAGCTAGTTTGGCTCAGTGTATAGAGCGTGGGCCTGCAGACTAAAGGTTCGATTCCAGTCAAGGGCGGGCTCGATCCCCAGTAGGGGGCATGCAGGAGGCAGCTAATCAGTGATTCTTTCTCATCATTGATGTTTCTATCTCTCTCTCCCTCTCCCTTCCACTCTGAAATCAATAAAAAAATATTTTTAAAAAGAGGCTATCTTTAAAAAAGTGTATTTCTGTTCTAATATGACACTTTACGATTTCTCCTCTGATTAAAGCTTATAAAAGTATAATATTTGGTGTGTTGCCATAATAGAAATCATATAGATTTATTATTCCACTTTTTAAAATTTAATTACATTTTTTGCTATTTATTTATTTACTTTTTCAATTACATTGACATTTCTATATTATTTTATATTAGTTTCAGGTGTACAGCATAGCAGTTAGGCATTTATACCATTTACAAAATGTTCCCCTGGTAAGTCCAATACCCAGCTGATTCCGTACATCATTATTACAATGTTACTGATTTATTCCCTATGCCGTATTTCACGTCCCTGTAAAATTTAATCATAGTACCTTTGAAAAACCTATTAGCTAAAACTACACTGTACCATCTTGTATTTTTTACTTACAATTCTCTTTTGAAAAAAAAAATGGGGGTATAACCCAGGTACAAAAGAAAATGCTGTTCCCAGGCCTACACTTGGCACATGGCAAAATTCAGGTTACCACAGCCTTCATGTTACAGTCCACCTTTATTCTTTTGCATGTAGATATTCAATTTTCCATGTACCATTTGTTGAAAAGACTGTCCTTTCCCCGTTGTGTAGTCCTGGCATCTTTGCCAAAAGTCATTTGGCCGTATGTGCAACGGTTTATTTCTGAGCTCTCTGTTCGATTCCATTGGTCTGTATTATCTGTCTTTATGCCAATAAAGACACCACAGCAGTTTGATTACTGTTATTTTGCAGTATGTTTTGAAATCAGGAAGTGTGAGGCCTCTAATTTTGTTCCTTTTCAAGTTTATTTTGGCTAGTTGGGGTCCCCTGAGATTTCTTATGAATTTTACAATTTTTTTCTGTTTTTACCAAAAAAATGCCATTGAGATTTTGATAGGGATTATACTGACTCTATAGATTACTTTGGGTAGGATAGACATCTTAACAGTAGTAAGAGTTCCAATCCATGAATATGGGATGTGCTTCCATTTATCATTTTTCATTTTTTTAGCAATGTTTTGTCATTTTCTTTATTTTTAATTGAATTTATAAGGGTGATATTGGTTAATAAAATTATATAGGTTTCAGGTGTATAATTCTATAATTCATCATCTGTGTATTGAGTTGTGTGTCCACCACTCCAAGTCTCCTTCCATCACCGTTTATCCCCCCTTTACCCTCTTCTATCTCCTCCCATGTAGTTTTTTTGGACAAGTCTTTCACCTCCTTGGTTAAATTTTTCTTAAGTATTTTATTCTTTTTGATGCTATAACAAATAGGATTGTTTTCTTAGTTTCCTTTTTGGATTAGCTGTTGTTAGTGTATAGACATGCAACTGATTTTTGTGTGTTGATTTTTCTATCTGTAACTTTGCTGAAATTGTTTATTAGTTTTAAATTGTTTGTGTGTGGAATCTTTAGTGTTCTTTACATGTAAGATTATGTTCTCTGCAAACAGGTAACTTTATGTCTTCCTTTCTAATTTAGATGCCTTTTATTTGTTTTTCTTGTCTAATTGCACTGGGAGGACCTCCAGTGCTATGTTGAGTAGCAGTGGGGACAGTGGGTATCCTTGCTTTGTCCTGTTCTCAGAAGAAAAGCTTTTAGTCTTTCACCACTGAATATGACATGAGCTGTGGGCTGCTCATAGATTGCTTTTACTATGTTACGGTATTTTCCTTCTATTCTAGCTTGTTGAGTGTTTTTAATATGAAAGGATGTTGAATTTTGTCAAGTACTTTTTCTGCATCAAGACAAACATTTGTTATTTGTCCTTCATTCTGTTAATGTTGTGTATTACATGGATTGCTTTTCATATGCCAATCCCTGCTTTCCAAATGTGAATCCCACTTGGTCATGGTATATATAAGTATTTTAATGTACTGTTCAATTCAGTTTGGTCTTATTTTGTTGAGGATTTTTGCATCAATGTTCATCAGGAATATCGGTCTGTGTAGTTTTTCTTGTTGTGTCTTTGTCTGGTTTTGGTATCAGAATAATGCTGCCCTCATAGGATGAAATTGGAAGTGTGTGTCCCCCCTCCCCCCCTCAGTTCTTTAGAAGAGTTTGAAGAGGATTGGTATTAATTCCTCTTTAAATATTTGGTAGAATTCTCTAGTGAGGCCATCTGGCCCTGGGCTTTTGTTTGTTGGGAGAGTTTTGATTACTGCTTCAATGGCCGTCCAATCATAGATGTGTTCAGAATTTTTATTTGCTTCTGATTCAGTCTTAGTAGGTTGCATGTATTGAAGAATTTATCCATTTCCTCTAGGTTAATCAGTTTGTTGGCATATATTTGTTCATAGTAGTCTCTTATAATCTTTTTTCTGTGACAACTTTTATTTCTCATTTTAGTTGTGTCTTCTCTTCCTTAGTCAAGCTGAGGATTTGTCAAGTTTGTTGAACTTTTTAAAAAAATTATTGATTTCACTGATTTTTTTTTTTGTATTTCTTCTCTATTTTATTTATCTCTGCTGTACTCTTTATCTCCTTACTTTTGCTAACTTTTGTGTTTTTCTGTTCCTAGTTACTTGTGGTTTAAAATTAGGTTGTTGATTTGAGATCCTTTTTCTTTTTAGTGTATGTGTTTATGGCTATAGATTTCCCTCTTAATACTGCTTTTACGCATCCCATAAGTTTTAGTATGTTTTGTTTTTATTTCTATTTGTCTGCAGATATTTTCTAAATTCTATACTAATGTCTTCTTTGACCCATTGGTTGTTTAAGAGTGAGTTGTTTAATTTTTAGATTGACTTTTTAAAGAAGCAAATAGTTAATGGGGAAGAAAACGAGATTTCCTTTTTTCTTGAAGAAAATATAATTTTATAATTTATGCCTCTTTTATATACTTGGAACTTAAAAGACATTCTTTTCAGAGCTTAAAAAATAAAAAAAATGAAAGTATAAGTTATTATCTAGCTGCCAATTAGAAATACCTAGTTTTCTAAGATGGAGTGTCCAAGACTCTTGGTTTCTGTGTAGAGTGTAGGGATTCACTTATGTTTTTTCTCTGGCTTTTATGGGCTTCTGTGGATGTGCGTTCCCATCATTTGGAAGTTGGAAACCCAGACAGTAGCATCTGATGGTTACTCCATGTTTGTAAAGTTCCTATAGTCTCTCATTAGGAGAGAATTTTGAAAACAAAGAAGAAGAAAAAACAAAGACAGACATTGTAAATATTAGGATTTATAACAACTTCCAAGCACTTCAAATATGTTTACAACCGTGTAGAAACGTTCCTGTCACCAGAGCTCCAAATTGGCCGGGTTGGAGCATCTGTGGTGTGTGGATGGGTCTGTTTGTTTTCTTTCCTGGGGGCTCAGCCCAGTGCTGAAGAACAAAATCCCCTGGAAATTGTCCAGGGCCCAGTGGTTGTGCTTTGTGTGGTCAATTAAGACTTGGATGGGGGCTGGATTTGGCCTCCTTGGGAAAAGCTTTGTTTCCATTAGTCAAAGGAAAAAAGGCAGAAAATCCGGGAAGATGTTGTAGGTCATACCTTGCTCGGTGGGAGTGCTGAAGCTGACAATAGACTAACACTTCCACGAGTTCAGCACAGACCATCACTCGTTCTTCCCACTCCTACGTGGGGCTTTACAACGGGCGGCGCTGTGAGAGGGGAGATGGAGAGAACAAAGCAGGTGCAGAAGGAGAGCATGATTTTACAATCACTTTGCTCGGGGTGGAAGGCAGGATGGCCAACGCGCTTGCTTCCAGAGACAGCTGGCGGTCCTCAGGAAAGGGAGTCGCACTTGTTAGAAACGCACCTTCTTTAGATGCACCACAGCCAGATACGGACCGTGCACGACTTAAAGAATAGACAAACAAAATCCGCTGTTTGTTTGTTTTTAAATGTTTATTTCTAAAATGTTTATCATTGAGGTGCATCGAAATGTAGGCGTGAAATTCATGCTCTGAGTCTGTTCTCGGCCGCGGAATAGAGATGGAAATATTCTCCTGTGAGCAGAGGAAGACCACTCGGCTCCTACCCGTTAGCAGGCGTGACCCCCTCTCCTCTCTGGGCGCAGGTCGCTGGCTACATGTGGCAGAAAAACCCCACACGCTTCTTGTGATCTGTCGATTCTCCAAGAACACCAGCCTTCTTGTTGTCGTTAATCCTCACCAGAGGGTATTTTTGCATTGATTTTTTTAGAGAGAGTGGAAGGGAGAGGGAGAGACAGAGAGAGAAGCATGGATGTGAGACATCATCGATTGGTTGCCTCCCGCATGCAGCCCAACCAGTGTCAGGGATCGAGCCTGCAACTGAGGTGTGTGCCCTTGACTGGAATCAAACCCAGGGTCTTCCAGTCCACAGGCCAATGCTCTATCCACTGAGCCAAACCGGCTAGGGCATCGCTCAGACTTTATAGGACAAAAGCCATGTTGTGGCCCCACGTTGACTCCCCAGTGCTCTGTGTGGCGCCCAGGATAAGGTCGGTGCCTAGTAAGGGTTTGCTGAGTGGATAATCGTTTTAATCCAGAGTTAGTGCCGCGGCTGCCGTGACACTGTCAGAGAACCTCTGGTCTTGCATAATAGCTACCTGACAGGTTTCTGGTTTTTCCACAGTAAAAAACGTGGGGTCATTTGGCAAAAGTTTGTAAAACCAGTTCTCAGTTTCAAGTCACATACAAAAGAAAGACATAATGATAGTTTATTATGCTTAGAGTTATCTGATCATAAAGAAAAGATTGCCACTTTTTTTCTGGTCACTGATTTCCCTGGCAGAAATTTCAGTAGGTTGGCAAAAACCATCGAATGCATATGTAAGTGTGAAGTCTGGAGAGCTGTGATCTTTTCAGAACTTAGGTGTTTTATTTGAAAAGGTAGCAGAGACCAGAAGGAACAAGAAGAAAGGGTGGCATCTGTGTACCTCTGCCCCAGAAAGCCTCTAAAAAGACGCCTGTGTCACCAGCCAGCACTCCTGCGACCCTCAGAATAAAGGCCACTCTTCCCACTTGCTGTCCAGAGGGAACACCCCGCTGGTTACTATGGAGGTGCCTCCTACTGCGGACACAGTATTACTCCCTCTGCCGCCCCGGTTTCTGCCAATGTCTTGTCTTCCACCTTATTTTCTGTCCTTCACTCTGGGCCCTAGTAAATCCTTGCATGCATAAGAGCTCTGGCTCTCAAAAGGAAATGTCTTGTTTCTTCTATGCATACAACAATGGTAGGTTAAAAAAATAAAAGCTTTACATTTTAATGCAAATGTGTGAAGGACCAGTATGCAGAAAGAGTTGCGATGGATTATACCCACGTCTGTATATGCAAACCGCGCGTTTTCCCATCCCAGCGTGTGGTGTGAGTTCTGTAACTTAGGGAAGCTCACCGAGCTATTTCCCCAGCCCTGATGATGGCACTGGCGTTTCTTCCGCTTTGTTTCTGCGCCCTTATACGCAGATGGAACGGGCCTGTGAGTCTCCTCAGTGCAGGCAAACTGAGTAGGTGCCACCCAGGGGAGGGCCACCTAGCTGTACTTGGTAACCCTGGCTGCCTCCCCAGTAACCTCAGCTCCTTTTTTTAAATGTGGATGGATAGATAGATAGATGATAGATAGATAGATAGATAGATAGATTGATAGATTTCAGAGAGAGAGAGAAACATCGATGATGAGAGAGAATCATTGATTGGCTGCCTCCTTCACACCCCTACTGGGGATTGAGCCGGTAACCCAGGCGTGTGCCCTGACTGGGAATTGAACCTTGACCTCCTGGTTCCTCTGCCAACACTCAACCACTGAGGCACACTGGCCGGGCTCAGCTCCCTGTTAGACAGTAGCTTAGAGATCTTAGTGCCTCCCGTTCATCAGGTCTCAGATCTGTACCTCAGCAGGTCTCAGAGCTCCTGAGCGAAGGCTCTCATGGACTGCAGGGCGTCACGAGGGGGCTCAGGGGAGAGAGCTGGGGGTGAAGGACCTGCAGCGAGTGGCTCTGTGCCCGAGTCTGTTCCCTCGCCTGTGAAATGGGTGATGATGCTTCTGCAGGGGCTTTGTGAGGTTTGAATTAGGTGACAGGTAAAAGGCAGGGTCTTTAATATACGTCACCTGTTGCTGTCGCGCTGGTTTCCATCATTACTATTCCCTGTTAACGCTTCCAGCCACCAGGTTGTGTTAATGACCAGAAAATTGGGTTTCGGCTCTTTAAGGCATGTTTATCCAAGCCTTTATTTATTTATTTTCCCGAGCACCTTCTATGTTCAAAGGCCCTTCACAGACCGTTTGAGCTGGGAGGGACCTTAGGGGCCCCTTTCTCCACTTTGCAAATCAAGACAGTCCATCTGTGAAAGGGACCAAGGGCAGGGGTGGGAAGCTCAGGTTTGCCCAACGAGCGTCTGTTCTCCAGGCTTTTTTCAGGGCATTTCATCCCATTGAGAGTTTGAATTTTTTATTTTACTGTTTTGGGTGAGGAAGCTGAGCCTAGAGTTTCAGGACCGTTTCCAAGGCCAAGGTCCCTGACTCATCAGCACTGCCCCCCGGGGCTTGCAGGCAGCCAGCCTGGTCCCCGCCCCCAAGAGACTCAGTCCGTACAACAGCGACAGCCAGCAAGCAGGGCACTCTGCCGCCAAGCCGACCGACTGCCCACCGTGCTACAGGCCTCTTCCTTAGTTTTTATTGAATTTATTGAGGGACTTTGGTTAACACAGTTACATAGGTTTCAGGTGCATGATTCTATAATGATCGTCTGTATATTATACCGTGTGCACACCACCCCAAGTGAAGTCCTCTCCCGTCTCCATCCCCCCTCCCCCTCGTTAAATTGCTGTGAACTTGCCGTGAACTCCCACAAGGACCCCGCGGAGGCTGCCTCCTGGTGCCTAGGAGCCTCCTACGGGATGATTGGCACAGAATGACCCCTGACGTCACGTCAGCCTGTGCTTTTCCTCAGTGAAAGATCTTGAACTTTAAGCACAAAGGTTTCTATCATTTTAAGATGTCAATCCCCACATTTCAGAAATGTCACGCTCTCCTAAGATCTGTAATTTCCTTGTCCCCAAATTGCACATTCTAAAAATTCCCGTTGGCTGGGGCCGCCCGCCCTGCTGATCGCTGGGAGGTGCTGGGCTGCGCCTTCAGAGCCTCCTCCGCCACCAGCGGGGCGTGCAGGGAGCTCATTTTAGTTCTGTTTGCTCACGCAGAGAGGGAGTGGTTTCTCAAACCGGCACACCGTGCGGTTTTTAAAAACATGCTAAGAGGAAGGATGGAAGTCACGAAGGGAGGAGGACTGCACGGTGCCCGGAGGGAGGATGGACAGAGCGGAGCCGGGAGCCCACCTGCGCAGGCTGGGCTTGCAGCACTGGTGTTGTAATTATGGGGGCTCAGCCCAGGGGACGGCCTGGCCGTCTCCCGCCCTCCCCTGGAGCTGTGCAGCCTGCGCCGCGCAGACTTCTCTGTCACCTCTCCTCCCTCCTGCAGCGCCCAGCCCCGAACCAGTCCTGCCGCATTTTCTCTGCCTGGGCCTCGCTCTCCTGGCTCCTGCCTTCCTGTCCCTCGGGGTTTCTCTGCACCTCAGGCTCCTGGGCAGTTTCTCGGCCCACAGCTGACAGCTTACTGACCTGGATTCTTCTCAGCTCCTTCCTCACGCGTGGTTTCCTCCACGGCTGTGGTTCCGTGCTGCCCTGAGCGCCGCGTGGTCACAGGCTGGCATGAGGACGCCCACCCCCACAGGCTCCTCCACAGGCACCAGACCTGACTCCCCCCAAGTCTGCGTCTTCCCGCAGCCCCAGCCCTGGGCCTGCCCACCAGCCTCTCCGCCCCTCGTGCTTCCAGAGCAGGTGCTCACTGAAGGGCTCGAGTCTCTTCCTGTGACAGGGTCAAAGCACGAGGCGCCCTGTGTTAGTCACTGTTTCACCCTTTCCTAATGAATATTTATCAAGCTCCAGTGCCAAAAAGTATACAAGCATGATAAGTGAGATCAGATCTCAAGACATGTATGGCCGGTGGTGATTTCAAAACTCCGCAGGCACCTGTGATACAGTCACATGACCCAAGAGCAGAGCAGTCAGCGTGCGCCCCTGCCCGGCCCTGGGTTGCCCCCACCTGGGAGTTTCCTGAGTCTGGGGCGTGCCTGTGGGTTACGGCTCTTCCCCACTGTGTCATTTCAGTTCATTAAAGCCCTTTATCTCTCCCAGAAAGGCAGTCTTCAGGCGTCTTCCCCAGACATTCCCCCCAGTTCCCAACCACTCTGTCCCCGGAAAGGGACCTGCCCCACGTGGTCTGCCTTGGCCGGTAGCATGTGGCTTCTTGACTTTGGACAGGAAAGATTCACACGAGTCCAGGTGATTTTGAGAGGACGTTTATTAAATCTGGGAGCAACAGTGAAACAGGAAGGGCCTAGGAGAGACACAGCAACAGGAAAGAGACGAGGCAGGCTGCCCGGGCTCTAGAAACGTGGTGGGAGAGAAGTGAGCCACATGGGCTGCTGCCGGCTCACTGAGAGTCAGAGAAAAAGGGGGCCTTGGGGACAAGTTCAGGGGATTAGCTTTGGGACGAGCTGCCACTGCCCGCTGCTCCCCCGGGTGCAAATCTTGTGGGGCCCTGAGAGTTTAGGAAAGAGAAAGGGGGCGGGGGAGGCATGGGCATGCTCCAGAGAGAGCCTGCATGGAGTCAGTTACTTGGAGGGCTCTTACCTACTTTCCGAAGGTGGGCATCCGAGGGGAGGTCCACGGAGGGTCTCGGTAGAATGTTCCTCTGCTTCCCAGGTGTGTTCTTTAAGATGCTGACATGCCCAAGTGTACGGCGCAAAGAGGGACCGGGCTGTTTTCTGGTCCGCTCTCCCTCTATGTGGGTTTGCTTGGTCCTAATTGGGTTTGTTGTTATTTATCCCCCTGACTTACCCGTCCCTGGGTTTGGCTGGCACAGAGGGCACTAGTCAGGTCTCTGGTATCTACCTCCCTGACCTGGTGGTTTAAGCTCTTTACTTATCCGGTTAGAAAAGAGAAGTGTAACCATTTGCTCTCGTGCCCTTGGCGGGGAAGATAAGATCTTGCGGTTTACTAGCTGCCTGTAAATTGCTCCAGTTGTTTGGCCCCATCTGTCTAACCATCTAGCTCAGTTTCCCTTTTCTTGTCAAAAATTCTACTAACATCTAACCATCCCGCCTCCACCCTAGTCCTCAGTGTTCCAGAGGGAAGTCAGTGCTTCCATGGCATCACCTCTAAGCACAGGCGTGACACAGCTGGGCTGTTCCGTCACGGCCCGTGGCATCCTGTTCGTGTTGGTCCCACGTGTGCCTTCCTACCAGATTTCTTCAGTGTCCGCACCATTGACGTTGGGGGCTGGCACCGCCTTTGTCGGGGGCTGTCCTGGGCACAGTCAGGTGCTGAGCGGCATCCCAGGCCTCTGTCTAATAGATGTGGGCAGCAGCCCCCCGCCCCAACCCTGGCCTGATAACCAAAAATGTCTCCGACATTGCCCAGTGCCCAGTGTCCGAGGGGCACAGCCAGCCGAGTTGAGCACCCAGGGCTAATCTGAAGCTGCCCAGGGACAGGTGGCCTCCCGTACGCCCTGGGGTTCTCTCACCCGTGCTGTGGGCTTCTTCCTTCCAGTGTCCTCTGTGCCTTTGAACACTACTGGTTGCCAAGGTTATAAAACAGTGAGCAGAGGCAGGGTCCAAGTCACATTCGGAAAAGTGGTTTTTGATCTCCATAGTCAGGACTTGAGACGGGACCCGTCCTCCAGGCATCCACGGGGAAGTGGGGTGTTCTGGGCGTATATTTATGCTCGGCCACAAGGAAGGCCCCCCGGTAAGGCTCTCACCGTCCTCTGCATCTCACCTCAGCACCATCAAGAGGACCAGCTCTTCGGAACGCGTGTCCCCCGGCGGCCGAAGGGAAAGCTACGGGGACTCCAAAGGCAACCGGAACCGCACGGGGTCCACCAGCAGCTCTTCGAGCGGCAAAAAGAACAGCGAAAGGTACGGGGCCCCGAGCCCGCTGGGTCCCTCTCTTCCCCAAAGATGAGCAGAGACCCCGACCACACACCCGAGCCAGGGCCCTCCAGGGCGCCGAGGCCCGAGGTCAGGGTGGCGCCGCTCAGGCTGCGGCAGTTCCTGTCCGGGTGGGAGTTACTCCGGGGACGCCCAGCCGGGCCCGAGGGCCTGTTTCCACCAGCTCATGGAATTGGGGGGCTGGTCCGAATTTCCGCAGGCAACGCTGTGTGTCTCCCGCACACCCTGAAAGCTAGTGTGAGCGCATTGCTGAGTCTGTCAGCAGCATTTTCTCAGGTCGGGTGGGTGAAACGTTGTACTTTTATGATTTGTCAGAAACCATCTGAACTAATGCCAGAAGCAGGAACCTTTTTTTTATTTGCTGGTTTCAGGAAATACAGTTACTCCTAATTTGAATTTTTCTTTGAGGTTAGTGTATAGTGGATTTTGACAAATATCTATAAACTAATAGAAACATTTTGTGAGTGAGAGCTCATTTTTGGCATTTTAATGGCTTTTCATGTTGAAGAATGTATCGTGTAGATGAGGTCCCTTTCTCTGTGTATAGCGACGTAATGTACTTTGGTCTGCCTTTTTAAACATTGTGCTTTATTTTTATTCTCTCTGTTGAGCGAGACTTAGGAAGGAATTTCAGCTTCAGAGGCAAATAACGCTTTTTGTTTTTGCAAGTGCTCATGTAAGGAAAAAGCTTAGTCATCAAGCAATCAGCTCCAGCCCACAGTCTGTAAAAATTCCAAGTTTGTAAACCCATCCCCATTCAGTCCCGTAAAGGAAGCTTAAACCCTTTTCCATTTCATCTCTGAAAGATATCTTTTGCCGAAGAGAAGCGAGCACTTCTCACATCCTC
This sequence comes from Myotis yumanensis, assembly GCF_028538775.1. Taxonomy (NCBI): domain Eukaryota; kingdom Metazoa; phylum Chordata; class Mammalia; order Chiroptera; family Vespertilionidae; genus Myotis; species Myotis yumanensis. The sequence goes on from NW_027223752.1 coordinate 13,331,902, forward strand.
AGCAGGTCAAGTTCATGGCCGATTAAACCATTGACATGGGTTCTGTCTTCTAATGAAGACTATTAGTGTTTCTTATCAGAAGATTATGTTAATTGGGTGATAATACCCTGGAAATAAGGCCAAGTGGTTACAATGGCAACAGAGGGCGAGTCCAGCAGGCACGCAGTGGCCTGTGGGCGCCTCTGAGCTCAGGGTGAGCTTGCAAGTCGACCTGAGAGGTCTAGATTTTGGCAGCTGTTGAAAACTTGGCCCCTTCTATGCACATCTGCATTTTATTAAGAATTTCCAAAAGGAGTCTGCATTGTGCAAACTCTATATCGGTTTTATCTTTTAAATCCTATGGCTTTGGTGAATATGCTGGGTAAATATTTCCATAAAAGGGATTTTAAAAGGGATTTTTTTTTTCCAAAAAATAAATGCCACAGTAGGACATTTTGTTTTGGAAATGAGGGTCTGAGTAAATTTACTAGTCATGTTCTCAAAATAATGTAAGCAACCGAATGTGTCCGTTTAAAAATAATTCCCTGTCCTATTAGAACCTCCTCCACTCAGGTCTCCCTGCAGCAACTGCCAGGATGACGCCATGCTCTGAGGGCCATGCGCCGGGCTGGGTGTTTTCCTACCGTTTCTTATAAATTTCTAAGACTCAAGGGCATTAGATATAAAGTACCTACTTCACAGAGGGAAGCACCGAGGCCCGGAGGCGTTCCGTGGCAGAACTGATGTACAAACCCAGACCCTTTTCTTACTCCAGAGCCTGTGCCCTTTCCGTTACGCCTGGCTGCGGACAGTAACCAAACAGGACATCCTTTTTAAAAGTAAGACAGCATTCCAGAACCACGGACAAATACTAGTGAGTGGTGGGTAGGAGGCCACGAAATCTAAAAGTGGTTAGGTGGGGAGCAAGTGTGGTAAATCCTCGAGGTTCCCACGGCCGTTAATGTCACATTAGAATGAGCTGGTCTGTGTTCAGGGAACTACATCAGACCGAGAAAGACAAATATTGTATGATTTTACTTATATGCAGCATCAAAAAAACAAGCAAAAACACACACACACACACACACACACAAAACACAAATGAACAAGCGAAACAAAACAGAAACAGACACATAGAGAGAACAAGCTGATGGTTGTCAGCGGCGGGAAGGGGGACATGGGTGAAATTTTTTTAAAAAAGAAACCAAGATACCTTGACATTGGGCTGAGGGTGCCAGTCCTTTAAGCCAGGCTTTGACAACAGAAAATGACGCAAAAGAAAATAGGTCACATATACTAAAGGCTCAACACTCAGACTGGCTTTAGCCTGGTCCTCAGCACTGGGGCATCTGGAAGACTGTATATCTTTATAAAAAAAGGGGGGGGGGGGCGATGAGCTGGTCTGCAGGTCTGGTGATTCAGGACCACTCATCAGAATGCAGGTGGGAGGTGATGCTCTCAGAAGGAGAATCTGGATCTGCCCTGATCTGTAGGACAAGTCATTCACCGGCGCTGCTTTAACTGGTGTCAGTCACCCGTTAGTTGCTGTAAAGCTCAGAGTCACCACACGCCATAAGCAAGCTGTCGTTAGCACGTGTGACTCTTCTGCGAAAATTAGAAAAAGGCTCCTCTTACTGCAGAAAAAGGAGGCTTTTTTGCACATCAAGCATATATAGTTCTCAATAACAATGATTACAGCGAGTGAAAAGCCGGTCGATATAAATTGTGCAAATCTTACTGTTGAACCTAAAATAATAGTGTTCTTGAGATCTTACCATTCACATTTTCTAAGATGTGATTCATTTTCAAATCGTTCCATCTTGCTTTCATAGACACTCTATGATTTATGATAGTGTCAGTCTTCTTGCTTCTGTTTCTCATTTTCTTTGGAGATGGTCACTGGATTTGACAGTCTTCCGTGTGACATTGTAGACTTTTATCTTAGAATGCTTAACGTTTTTATAATACTTGGCAGTAACAAGCCACAAAAGTTTAATAGCACTTAATCTTTGCACTGACAAAACTTCCAGAAAAACAACAGCAATATATGGCAATGTAATATTTTCTTTATATATTATTGATGACAATAAATGCTAACAATTATATAGTGATTCATGTCACAGTGAAGTGCTTATTAAATTTAAATAGGGAATCGACAACATCCTGATGAACAACCTGGACTATCTAATGTAGCCAGTATACCAATCCAATAGGATTGTTTTTAATTTTAAAAAGTCTTTTATTTCAGACAGAAAAAGTTACTATTTAGAATGCATCATTTATGTTAGATGTTAGACTGATAAATTGTTTCAATTAAAAAACTGGTTCCCCCTTTGTAATTCTGCTGGGAATGAGACATAGCAACTAAAAAAAAATACTTTGTTTCCATCAAAATGCTATTCTAATGGTTTGATTTTAAGAAATGTTTCAGCCATCTGCTAGAAACCTTGTTGTAACAAACATATAAGCTGTCCTTCTTCGGAGTCAACATATATGAAAAAAACTTCAAAATAACGGAGATGTTGCCCTGGCTGGTGTGGCTCAGTGGTCGGGTGCTGTCCTTGCACGGCAAGGCTGCCCGTTCAATCCCCGGTCAGGGCACATGCCCAGGGTTTCAGACTCGATCCCCAGGAGGGGCGTGTCGGAGGCAGCTGATCGATGTTTTGCTCTCACATAGATGTTTCTCTCTTTCCCTTTCTCTCTCTCTAAAAATCAATTAAAATAATTAAATAATCATAAAGATATCTATGTGTGGAAGTGGTCCTCTCTATGCCCTTTTGCCTTGCACAACCTGTGCACCTGTACCGGCCGTGTTATCCGGCCTGTAAGGTCCAGACCACCAGGCTGGACACTCTGAGCTCCATCCTGAGTGTCACATGGAGGCCCTGAGATTTGTGTCTTAGCATCGCTGATGGTGCAGCCTCGCTCCTAATCCTCCCCCAGGGCCTCCAGCCACCTCCTGACTCCTCGTCCTCCCTGTGCCCTGAGATCCACGCCTCTCAACACCAGCTCTCACTTTTCCCCAGCAAGGTTTTTTGTTTGTTTTTGGTTATTTTATTTTTTGGTGTGTGGTTTTCATGTGTGTGTGTGTGTGTGTGTGGTTTTTTGTTTGTTTGTTTTTGAGGAAACTTATTTATTTCATAAGTAACATGTGTTTTAGGAAACCCAGATGTTTAAAAAAAAAGAGGAAATGGAAATTACCTATAATCTCACCCACTCAGAGAACTCATAGCTTAACATTTTATTATATTTCTATCTGGTTTTGTTTCTGGGGTGTAGCGTATAATTTTGACAAAAATTATACTCTTCAGCATATGTTTGGCAGCCCTCTTTTTCATTTGCTCTATGACCAGGTCTTTGTGTCAGTAAATATACTCTTCCAACTTTATTTTAGACACGGATCATCATTTTTCTAGGCAAATGCACTTTAGTTTCACGCTCAGTTACCAACAAGGTTTTTCTAATCCAGTTTGACCAGCCCCACCGTCTAGAACACTGCCTGGCACATAGTAGGGACTCAATAAACATTTGTTGAGTGTATCTTTTCACGCCAATCGATATAACAAAACAGGTTAAACTGACAGGCGATACAGCCGTAAGCCAGTGTTACGCCCAGCCCCGCCACTTCCTGTGTGACTGTGGACAGAATATTCAATGCCTCTGGGCTTTTTTCCTCAGAGCCAGTAAAATCAGCACTTACCTCCCGGGCCTGCCGTGAGGATTAAATAAGTCCTGTATGTGGAATCCTTAGCGTGGAGCTTGCTACCGTTGGCCCTCGGTAAATGGTAGCTGCAGTTACTCCTTTTCTCTCCCAAAGTGTGGGTGCTGCTGTGTGCACACCTTTGCTAGCTCCACCTCCCAGTCTTGAGGCCCCTCTCCTCGTTGGGACATTTTGGAATCTTCCAACTCCTGTTTCGGCCCTCACCCCTCCACCCCCACTGGGAAAGGGAGGAATCAGAAGTTCTGGACATTTCTGTCACCTTACTCATTCAGTTCCACAGCACCGCCTAACTTACTGAGCACCTACTATGCGCAGAACACGGTGCAAGGCTTGGTGGTAAATGAAAGGGTTTGCACACAAATATTCATTCTCTCAACAGACATTAGTGACACGTGCAAGTGAAAAGGGCTAGTTTCCCTCCTTCCCAAAGGACTCAACACACACACACACAAAAAAAACAAACAGTGAGAAAAAGGACAACAACTCAGTAGAAAAATGGGTGAAGGGTTTGGACAGGTTCTCTCTGAGACATACAAATACCAACTAATGGAAAGATGGTCAAACTCAAGTCTTAATTAAAGAAATGCAAACCTAAGTAAGAAGATAGCGTATTTAGAAAAATCTTTATTATAAAACACAGATACCAAAAAAACACACACACAAATGCATAGCTTAATGAATTAAACTTTCTAGCACTTTCTCCTGAGTGACATATATGTACAGGGTGCCCCCCAAATATGTATACACACACTTTGAGTAATTATAAGGCAGTGTTTGGTAAAATACATCTCATCTTCATTTAACAGACCAGCTGTTAAAGTGTGTGCATGCATTTTGGGGGACACCCTGTATATGTGTCTGGGAATTCGCCGGGAGAGGGTGTCGGGTATGTGCGGAGGAGCTCCAGCTTGTCCTCCCAGTCCTGGCAGGGTGCCCCTTTCGCTGGGAAGCTGCCCTGGCCCTCGGGGCCGAGTCAGGTGCCGTCAGGTGGCTTTGGAGCAGCCCATTCACTCTGTCCGGAACTGGAACTCCTTCCCCACTCCCCACACCCACACCCTCGCCCTCCGGGGCTCTGGGAGGCAGAAGCTGCGGCACTTACTATTCTTGCATCTCTACCACTTTGCACAGTGCCTGGCTCACAGTAGCTGCTCAATAAATATCCGTTGAATGAATGAAAGGATAGTATCTGTTTAATTTAAAACCATTTAAGAAGTGTGTAAACAGCGCCACCTATGGGCAGATGCTTTTAACACGGCATTTTAGATTCTGAAACATTTTGCACTAGAAATTAGGTGATTAAAATGTGGCTTTTTTTTTTTTTTTTAACTGATCAGATTGTTTCATTTTTTGGGCCCCGGGGGTTATTTATCCTTTAATAAATGTTAAAGTAATAAATGCTAATATTCTTACATTGTTTTAGTTTTGAGGCTGTTAGGTAAAGAGCCCAGAAATACATATACTCGTGTCAGTGAAGTCAGGAGGCAGAGGGAAGTGATAGTAACTGGTCACCATGCACCGGGCACTTTGTACCTGACTTAGTTGATTCTGACAAAGCCCCTCGGTGGTCTCATCCGTTTTGTAGACGAAGGAAACTCAGGCCTGGCCTGTGGAGGGAAGCGACTTGCCCGACTGGAGCGCAGGTCAGCTGACCTCACCATCCGTGCTCCACCCCCATGGCGCGCTGGGAGTCGTGGTGGGAAAAGCCTACGAAGCAGCAGTTTTTGTCCCCAATAAGGTCTTCAGTGACTTCTAAACCTTTTTAATAGACGGGTTCCTAAATGATCCTATTTCTAGCCGCTTGGGGCTATTTCTATAAAGAATCTTCGCTTGCATAGGACAGTATTTTGACTCCCGGCAGGAATTTTATTTCATTGAGCTAACTCTTTGGAGAAGGAGTCATGGAATGCGCAATGAGGAAGTTTTTACAGGCAATAAGTCGCAGGGAAATAAGATGTTAGACTGCAGAGGTCTCCTCCTTGGTCCAGCCTTGCCAGTCATTTTCAAAAGCCAGTACCTCTGCTCCAACAGCATTCCAAGCCATTACGTATCACATCGCGGGGCAAGGGCAATTCTGCGGCTGGTGTTTCAAGTTTAAAATTAAGGAGAGAAGTCATATTAGGGTGATATCTGCTCAGGGACATTTTCTTAAATATGCACACACACGAAATCAGTGAGTTCATATTCCCCCCGCAGGCTCACACCCCTCTAGGCTCCCTTAGGCGGGGTTTCCTTTACAGTGTCTCGTTCTGTACCCCAGAGTGGGACGCGATCAGGAGGCTGCTGGCCGGGGAAGCTGCTTGGATGTCGGAGCCTCGCTGACCTGGGTCACGTACGGGCTCTGGTCTGAACGGTGCACTTCTTGCCCCGCCTGAGCTCCCTTTCCGCACTGGCGGGGCTGCCCCACAGGGGGGCTGTCTCCCCGGCCCCCGGACTCCCCGTGGGGGCTCGTCCTGTCGGGAGCTTGCCCAGGGGTGACCTCCGTCCCTCTGTGGCCCGACCTTGAAGGCTTCGGGGGATTGCTTTCCCGGGTGCAGTCATGGGGCGGCCTCAGCCTGGCCAAGTCCACAGTGGGGTCCCCACATCTCCGATGACATGCCCCCCAAGCCTCACTATTCTTCCCTCCTGTCTCCCTCCCCGTGGCCTCCCTGCGGAGTCCGGCTCTGAAACTCCTCACCAAGCCCCTCTCCCAGGAACCCGCTCGTTTTAAATAAGTTCTTTAAGTGACCGTTCCGAAGGGCACGGGGAGGAAAACATACCTTCTACACCCTTAGGCTGGGCCGTGCCCGCCTCGGTGAACCAGAGGCTTCCTCTCCAACCTCACCCGCTCGCAAGGAGCACAGCTTGGGGAGGAGGCGGGATCGCAGCCTCCTGCCTCGGTTTTGGAAGGTTTTGCTCACGCTTGCTCCTTTTTAGTTACATGGTTCTGTTTTCCTCGTTAACATGTGCCCCTCACGCAGCACTCGTGTGACAAGCCAGCTGACCACTGTGGGGTCTCGCATGCATGGGGTCAGCCTCCCTCTAAAATCTGGTTTTCTTTTCTCCACAGCAAACCCAAGGAGCCCGTCTTCAGCGCGGGTAAGTCCGCACCTTTGCCGGTGCCCTCATTCCCCTCGGAGCCCGGGCACAGCTCAGAAGCAGCTGGGCCTGGGCCGCTGTCGACACCAGAACTTGGGTGTCTGCGTGGTGAGGCTGATGTCGGCCGGTCCCGGGGGCCCACCGCTCAGATCATACAGACCGAACCTTTATTGGCCCCTTTAAGAGCTGGTTTCCGATACGTCCACCAGGAGGAGGAAGATGCCAGCGGGCAGCGCAGGGCACTCGGGTCCTCAGACCTGCCGCCTCTTCCCGCTCAGGGGGTTCCTGGCATCAGTGTTTGCCTTTCCCTGACAAGGAGCGTCTCTCATGCACCGAGTTGTAACTTGTCTGCAGGAGCTTTTCTTCCTGTCCTGCCCGTGGTTTCCTAACCTGCAAACCAATAGTTCGTTTGGACCTTTCCATAGAGCTTTTTAAAACACATTTCATCATAAGGTACACGCTATCTATAGGGTATTAACCTTATTTAAACGTGCATTTAAAATGCAGAGAAATGGACACGTGAGTAACTGGGTAAATCCACTCATTTAAGTTTCGTCTTCCCAGTGTTTTCCAATTTGGAATTGAAGCGTAGAAGTCAGAGTTCTGGTGTGTCAGCAAGTGCTGTCGTATTTATTGCGTTTTCAGGGAGCATGACATCGCTCACTGACGGTGCCATGACCGCAGGCCTGCAGAGCTAGGCTTCCCTGTCGGAACCCCTGAAATGTGTCCGGGATTTTCTGCCGGGGGCGGGGGAGGGTAGCCTTTCCCACCGAGAGCCAGCGAGCGCTCGCCCAGGCAGGCAGCCCCCTGCAGTTCTCCGCGTCTCTTTATCTAGCCCTTCTGTCTCTGTCTCCGAAATCGCAAGGGAAGCGCCGGGTGACGCACTGCCAAGGTAGGCCGCCTGTCTGCACCCTCATAGCTCTCTGAGCGAAGCTGTGGCCCAGGCTCCAGAAACGCTGTTCATACGTCAGCCAACCCTCTCCCCGTGTGAGAGGGTTTCTGCGACGCACACACTTGGCTGGAAGTTGAGCCCCTGAGCATTTTACTAAGTAGCTGTCATTCGGGTCTTGGTTGATTATGGGCTGATTACAGGAACTTTCCCCAAAAATCTGTCTAAGCCTTAAGAGAGCTATAGGACAAGGCCCGGCGCCCACTGTGTGCGATGGCCCTGCACCCCTGCTGGCCTGCCCCCGCCTCTGGTGTGCTGGCTGTGTGCTGTCACCTAACACGCCTGAGAAACGTTGCTTCCCCTTGCTGCTCGGGCCTTTAGATGTAGGCCATCTGCGTTCCCAGGACAAAACCAGGCCAAGGCCAGTGTTTTCGTAGGACAGAGACAGCAGTTGAGATTGGTGCAGGAAGTGAACCTCAGTCGTAAGGCCTTCGTCAGCAGCACCTACTACAGTATACGCAAGTAGATATACTTGCTCACATTCAGACACTGATTAAACCCAGCCACGGGGCTCTGCGTGTGCTGCAGAAGCGGCGCTGTGTTCTCTCGACCCCTGACCTGCAGTCTGATTCCTCTCTCACAAGGAGAGTGGGTGGACTCATTCCGAGTTAACGTGAAGCTCTGTCATGCCGGCCCCGCTCTTCACGGCTGTCAGTCTGCTGGGTGCTTTAGGCTCTCCAGTGGGAGCCACGCGTAAGCTCAGATCTGGGTGAGGGGTTAAGGATGGGAAGAGGTTTGAGGCCAGGAGAAGAGCCTGTTAAGGGTCCAGAGCAGGACAGATGTGTGGGGTGGCCCGGGAACGCAGCTGGCCAGAGAGGAGAACCCACATGGGTGGTTGTGGCCGAGCAGTTAGACCTTTGCATCCAGCACGTCAGAGACAAGTTGAGGATTTGGGGTAGAGACTCCGTGAAGCCCAGGTTGGGCCTTCATGGGTTCGGCCACAGAATGTGAGATGGCCTAGGGCAATGGTCGGCAAACTCATTAGTCAACAGAGCCAAATATCAACAGTACAACGATTGAAATTTCTTTTGAGAGCCAAAATTTTTAAACTTAAACTACATAGGTAGGTACATTGTTATTAACTTAATTAGGGTAATCCTAAGGCTTAGTAAGAGCCACACTCAAGCGGTCAAAGAGCCGCATGTGGCTCGCGAGCCGCAGTTTGCCGACCACAGGCCTAGGGGACCGATAGGAGAGCCTGCAGTGCCGAGTCTCAGGTGGGCTGGTCCCAGTGCATTGGGAGGATGGAACCCAGTGAAGCATTCCAGCGGGATCCACAGCCCGGCGGTGGCTCCCTGTGCAGGATGAACGCGTGCTGCTCTGACCTCAGAGCCCCCTGCACGTGTGGAGTGAAGAGTGTGTCACATGCATGCATCAGGCCTGGGGCACGCACACGGCAACAGCGGAGCTGGCCTCGGGCCGCTGGGCAGCATTGCATGCAGCGTGGTTTGACACCCTTGGGGCTAAGACTGACAAAACTAACGTGTGACCGTGGCACCTGGCGGTGCTGGAATGATTTCCTGTTTGCTCTCCACCTCCTCCTGAGGATGGTTTCTGTGGGTTACCACAGATCTCCCTATTCCCAGCTGCCCGATTTAAGTGCCTCTCAGCTGGTCCTTTGATCCGCAGTGACGCATCCGAGCGCAGCGAGCGCTGACGGGGAACCGCATTCTTCAGGAGCACCCACCAGAACCTCCTTTGGTCTAACCATGACCTGAAAACGCTACCGGAAAACCCCAAGTTATTTCCTTCCCAAAGTCCAGGCGATGCCATGTCGATATATCCCTGGGTTTTACTTTTGTCCCCACAATTTATGAAAACATCAAAAGTTATTTTATTATGAAAGTGTTTGCGCCAGAAAGTTTTATTTCCCAGTTTCCCTCTCTGGTGGGCCTTTTGCTCGTTTGTTTTCCATTTCTAGCTTTTCGTTGAGCATTTCCCTTTTTGCATGCATCCTAGCATGTACTTCTGCTTTGAGGTTCTTTACACGGGACAGCGTTGTCCCACGTAAAAGACACGTAGAGACACATTTTTACATCGCCATGTAACCAGCCAATTTAAACATTGGAGGATATCTTATGACTTTCGATGTGGAAATTATATATACATGGAGCTGAGAAAGTTTCAGTGGGTTTCTCGTGTTAGTTATAATATGGGAGGAGTACCATTTTCTTCCTTCCTGATGATGAAATCTCTCATGAAAAAATAATGGAATCCAGTTCTTGCCTGCTTTTTACAGCTTCTTATATACTTCATGTACTTAGTGAGCAGAAGGTCAAAGAGGACAAGGTGACATTAGACATTCGTTAGAAGCGACAGGAAAGGGCAGCGATTTCCCTTTGCACTGAGAGGCTAGGAAGGGACCTGGCTCGCAGGTGCCCTGGCGCCGAGCTGTCTCACCGCATCTGTTCTCCTTGCAGAAGAGGGCTACGTGAAGATGTTCCTCCGTGGCCGCCCGGTCACCATGTACATGCCCAGGGACCAGGTGGAGTCCTACAACTTGGAAGCCAAAGTGGACCTTCCAACCAAGAGGCTCAAGCTGGAGTGGGTGTATCCTCGTCCCTCGTGCAGGGCTCGCACGAGCCATCGCTGATCATGCTTTGGGCTTGATGCTCAACTGTAGAAACTCTTTAAAACTTAATTTCTCTTAAGCTTCTTTAACAAACACCAAAAAACTTCTCTTATTTAAAATTAATTTAACAGGATCGGCCATAAGTCAGCACACCGTAGACTAGAAAAGTCGTTCCATCAGAGCTAGCGATGATGAAGGGCACCAACTTGTCATTCCTGAGGTTAATATTTATGGTCCTCACTCAAATACATATACATCGTCTTCCTGAAGAGAGAATATTAAAATGTTATATGGCTGAATGATTCTTTTGGACAGTTGTGGGAAAATGCATCGCTAGTTTCTGGCCTGTATTTCAATTTTTCTGACAGAATAAAGTTAGTTAAAAACTCCTAGAAAAGCAAATTTAACAGAAATCATCTCAGTGGGTAAAGGTTAGGGTTCTAATGAACATGGGAGCGCGGAAGGAAGGACACATACCCCCTCCAGCCCAGCAGGGACTCGGCCGCCGCCGAGCCGGACTGCAGGTTAACACGGCCTCGCTGAGGGGCTTCTGTCAGCGAGAACCCACGTCCTGCACGGAACCCCCACGTGGCATAGCTATGATACCACCTAAAAACTATAAAAATCCTCTCCCCTACCCCCAAATCTAGGCCACGGAAATGCCAGTCAACCATATGACTACCGTCCTTGGCATTAAGCTGCTGCCCAGCCTTCGTGGGGTGAGATTTGGAAAGTGAAGGAGCTTCCCCAGGGGAGACGCTGAGAGCCTGGGGAAGGGCTGGATTAAATGTTAACATTTTATTTTACTTTATTTTATTTTTATTTTATTTTATTTTACTTTATTGTGCTTTAGAGGAAGCCTGCAGAGGCCACCTTCCAATCCACGCAGATTTTAAGACAAAGCAAAAACCCTTCCTCCCCCTCAAACAGATATGGATTGATTTCCAGTTTAATGCAAAGCCCTAAACACAGGTTATACGAAGTAGGTTTAAACAGAAGCTGTTGCACTTTGACTTACGAGAATTGCTACTGTATTTGAAGTTATGGAATCAGGTTCTTTAGAATGTTTTTAGAATTAGCATCTGTACCTAAATTTCTCCCTCCAAAATATATTTTTTATTTTTCAGATTCAGATGTCATTAGCATTTCCCTGCCCCTATTTTTCAATCTATTTTGGCTCATGGAGTTGGAGTTCTTTAAGTCAGTCATTGTTAAACTGGCTAAATCAGATCTGGAAAGCATTATTGGAAAAATCGCATTTGCCAGCCTACTCCCTGTCTATATTGTAGAAAATATAAAACAGTGGAATTTGCTCCCAATAAGTAGTGGGGTTTTTTGCCAGGTTACTTTTTCACATCCAAGTTCACATGTTTTGCTCGCAAAATAGTTTTCAAGGTTTGGAAGTATTCATGCCAAAATCTCAGTGGTAATTAGCCTAAGCAGCAGGGAGTGGTTGGAGGAAGGACCTAAATGTTTTACTTTTTATTTGTGTGTGTGTGTGAGAGAGTGTGGTTTGCACCTTTTACAAGTACTTTTATAAAGATTGAGCTCCAAGATTACAATAAGAAACAAACCCATAATTGACTTAATAACCGTAGCATGTTAAAGTCCATTATCAGCATCTTAACTTTTTAAAAAATAAAACATAGGAATTATCAAAGCTCAAAGTTTTTTCTTGGAGTGGGATTGATAGCCTCACTTAACATTTTGAGATGTATTTTGTTTTCCATACAAGCTACCAAAGACACGAACTATAATAGGATTCAGTTAATTTCCCAACCATGACTCTAGATCAGCTGTGGGCAAACTATGGCCCGAGGGCCGGATCCGGCCCGTTTGAAATGAATAAAACTAAAAAAAAAAAAAAGACTGTACCCTTTTATGTAATGATGTTTACTTTGAATTTATATTAGTTCACACAAACACTCCATCCATGCTTTTGTTCCGGCCCTCCGGTCCAGTTTAAGAACCCATTGTGGCCCTCGAGTCAAAAAGTTTGCCCACCCCTGCTCTAGGTCTAGAACCAGGCCTGCTTTCTCGTTAACCCACAGAGTAAGGCCATTTCAGGTCCCCATTGAAGGTTTGTGTCCCAAGACGATAGTGACATGGAGACGTGGATGATTGCAGGCTCTGCTGGGCCTGTGGCTCCTTCTGGTTCTGGTTCCCAGCGTCAGGCCTCGCCTCTAAAGAGCAGAGGGAAAGTGAACACCCCGTGGGCCCCGGCCCCGGTGACGGTTCAGCAGATCTGAGCAAGTGTGATAACTGGAGATAAACGCTACACAAGGAAGGCAGCAGGAAGGCAGCAGGAGGGAACGAGGGGCAAAATGTGGCGCCAAGTATTCTAGCATTCCTGTGAAATGAGTGACTACAGCTTCAGGTGACTTTAGTTCTGGAGGCAGGATGTCACAGTTGTCAGCCGTTCAGAACACCAGCTTGGCCAAATTTAAAGGGAGACGAGGTGCAAAGAAGACAGGCATCCACGTAAAACTTCAACAGCTCAACATAAAAATGTGCCCCGGCTGTCGCTCCCCAGAACCAGGATTAACAGGCTGAGTCAGAAAGAGTTCGTCTGCCGGTGACGTCACGAATGATCTAGTTACCTTTCGTAAATAAAGTAATAAGTTACCACTTTTGATCAAGCTTAAACAATTCAGCTTTCAAAATATAATATTTACTTTCTCCCAGCCGGTGTGGCAGGTGGTTGAGCGTTGACCTATGAACCAGGAAGTCACGGTTTGATTCCTGGTCAGGGCACATGTCTGGGTTGTGGGCTCGATCCCCAGTGTGCAGCGTGCAGGAGGCAGCTGATCAATGATTCTTTCTCATCATTGATGCTTCTATCTCTCTTTCCCTCTCCCTTCCATTCTGAAATCAATTAAAAATACACACACACACACACACACACACACTCTTAAAATAAAACCAAATCTTCATATTGTTAAAAATAAGTGTTCACATTAAATCAATGGCCATTTCCAACTTCATTGCCTTCCTATTTAGGCCCCCTAGGTAACATTTTGTGTAATTGATGGTAATAGTCGTGTAGAATTGTTTGCCTGTTAGATAAAGCTGATGTTTGTCAGCTCTTCAGGAGAAAACAAGTTTTCTCTTGACATACACGAAGCTACGGGTACAGGGGCCGGGACTGTCGGAACAACCTGTACCTGCTCCCGACGGGCGAGACGGTGTACTTCATCGCGTCCGTGGTCGTGCTGTACAACGTGGAGGAGCAGCTCCAGAGGCATTACGCCGGCCACAATGACGACGTGAAGTGGTGAGTCCCCCAAGCCCTGAGGCAGGCTGCTCCTGTGTAGCACTGTTAGCAGGAAGGGCTCCAATCGGGGCATCACTAAACAGAAGGGACCTGAGAAAAGCATTTCGTGTTCTGTGCTGCCCACTAGCTCCCTGGCCTCTAAGACACCTTTGGAGTTTTCTGTTTTTATAACCCATAATCTTAACCAACCACCTTACCTGAACCAGTAGCTCTAATAGACCCCTGATTAGAAGGCCTTCTTAACACATCTCATGCTAACGGCTTCTAATTTGGGTCTTTATTTTTTAATAAAAAGTAAAATGTTTTGCCTCGTGTTTTGGGCTGACTCTGCTATTCCCATAATTTGTTCACAGCCTTCGGTGGGGAAAGATGGATGTATTTGGAAAGATGGATGGATGAAGTGATGGATTTATGCTTTTCTATTTGCCCTAGGTCCCTAGTCTGTTATGAAAGTCCTTTTGAAAACAGTGGTGTCTTTGCTATTTGATATACTCAGCATGGCTTTTTTAAGAAAGCTTGCTGACTAATTAAGCAGTTCTGAGATTGAAATGATATTTTCCAGCAACAAAAAAAAAAAAAATGCTTTTTCCTTGAGTTGGAAATTCTCTAGAGATGAAGGAATCAAGATGAAATGAAATAGGCACTAATTGTCTAAAGTCATTGGAGTGCTCAGATGATTTACTTTGAGTCTGTAAGAAATTGGGCATTCTATATTTTTATATTTAAACTAGTGACCTGGTGCACGGATTCATGCACATTGAAAGGAAATTAATTAGAAAGTGGCTGGCAGGGATGGACTGGGCAAGACCGGCTAGACACATTCTGGAGCCAACCTCCCGTGGTCCCTCCCTGCCAGCCGCACCTGGGGTGGTGCCGTGTCTCAAAGGGCGTCTGCAAAGTGAGCAGGGTCCCTCCAGCAGGTGGGGTCCCTCAGCCTGGCCTGCAGAGATTGGGCCGAAACTGGCTCTCCGACATCCCCCGAGGGGTCCCGGAGTGCGAGAGCTGCAGTGACTTGGCAGTGGCAGTTCTCAGGTGACACACCCCGAAACCAGAGAAGAGGGAATCTGATTCCTCGTGGAGTGTCTGCCCCCTGGTGGTCAGTGCATGTCATAGCTACCGGTTGGACAGACACTTAGCATATTAGCCTTTTATATATATAGATTGTCAGCTAGATTATATTTGATCAAGGAAAAAATAAAGCTTACCTTTAAAGAGTAAGAATTTTATAAGTATCTTTTTTATAGCCTAGCAGTTCATCCGGATAAGATTACAATAGCAACAGGACAAGTCGCGGGCACTTCCAAGGATGGGAAAGTGAGTTACGTTATCTCTTCCTCTTTGTATAACATAACATTTTGCTAAGCCTGCTTAGATATAAAGCACCTGAACACTTCTTAATCTCTCATTAGAACTTTTAATTGCAAATTAAAAATTTTACAGTAATCCTAAAAACCCTTTAAATTCACCTTAATTTCAGCCAATTTTTAAATAACATCATTCTTGCCTACGAATTCACTAATTCTTAAGATATTCACATACAGGATAAACATTAAAATACCAAGTACACATTTAATGCGTAAAGTTAAAATCATAATGACATGATTTGAAGTGGGCATTTTGCCTCTCCGGTGACTTCAGATACATTCTCTTGATCCCTGTAATCAGGACCTTAGCCCTAGAGTTTGCATCTGTGTGAGATCCACAGAGACCGCTGGGCTTTCACACAAGTTCTGTAATCGGAGGGGGAACTAGTAGAATTCAACAGAGAAAAATTCAGAACTGGCTGCCCCTTCCTCATTTACTGCAGGCTGTGGTCATTGTCACGTCTAATTCAAAACTCCTTATAGCTTTTATTTGTTGTTGTGATTGTTGTTAATCGTCACTCGATATTTTTCCATTGATAATTGTTTTTTAGAGAGGGAGAGATAGAGAGAAACATCGATTGGTTGCCTCCTGCATGAGCCCTGACCAGGGCCCGGGATTGAGCCTACAACTGAGGTATATGCCCTTGACTGGAATTGAACCCGAGACCCTTCAGTCCTCAGGCCAATGCTCCTACCACTGAGCAGACAGCTAGGGCTCCTTGTAGCTTTTTTGATACCTGCCTAAGGATAGCTTATTATGGAGCAATAGATGATCTGATACTCATCACATGAAATATTTCCATTTTTATCAACATTGCCTTCTAGGGGGTAGGGGAAGCTGGGGTATTGTCAAGGGCGGGGAAAAAAAAGGACACATATGTAATACCCTTTGTAATGCTTTAAGCAATAAAAAAATAAAAATGTAAATTTAAATTTAAATTTTAAAAAACATTGCCTTCCAGCAAACCCAAGTGTTACCATTTTTTGGAAAATATTTCAATAACATCAACTCTTAAATATTAACTGTTTTCTATTTTCCATTAAAATTCTACACTTGAAGTAACGAACAATAAATCAGACCACTATCATGTAAATACACATGCGTGGAACAGAGTCACCTGTTTTTGTTAAATGTTAAATGACCTTAGAAGTTCTTTGAAATTAGTAGTAAGCCATTTGTTCCTCCCTCTGGTGAATTGAACGTGTATTTCTGTTTCTGGCATTGAAATCAGAACTTTGCAGCCAGAGAAGATGTGATGGCTATCTGAGCCTCCCATTACAAGTTACAAGCGGAGAAGTCCAGAGTGGTCACGTGACTGTCTGCAGCCGCCCAGCTGCTTAGAGACCAGTCTACCCTAGAACCTAACTCACCTGACCCCACTGTCCTCGAGGTGCACTGCTGTGCACTGCTGGGCCTTTCCTTGACAAATCTGCTGATAGTTCTGGGCTGCTTTTCTCTGTTGAGGAAGAAAAAAATTAGTATAAATCCCCGTGAAACACAATTGAGAGGGTATTGAACTGAATCATAGCAATTCTAAATTTTATTTGTGCATAATTAATGGCCTGTTTTGCTCTTATGGGGTCCACAGAGCCCTTAAAATGATTTGGTGGTAACTGTCTTGATGAATTTACACACACACACACACACACACACACACCTACCTTAATAACAATATGAACTTTGTAAGACTAATCCTTGTATGAGATTCCATTCTCCTTGTCATTTTTTAATTTTAAAATTCAGTTTCGTCCAGGTGTATACATTAGAATATCAGTTCCTGTGTGATTAAAGCATTGGCTATTCAACATTTAAAACTTGGCAGACCTCCCCTGAGGTTAAATGGTTAAATGGTACAGAGGCCAGGACTTCCTGAAGACATTGGGAATTTGTCATTTATGTTAAAAGAATTATCAAAGGCAGGAAAAGACCTTTTGTCTTGACAAAATTGAAGTCATCTTGTAGCTTCAAGGTAAAGGTATATTTGCGGAACTCTCACAATTGGTGACTTTGCGTTTTTCCTCAACAGCAATTGCCCCCACACGTGCGCATCTGGGACTCTGTGACACTGAACACCCTGCACGTCATTGGGGCCGGGTTTTTTGACCGAGCGGTCACCTGCATCGCGTTCTCTAAATCTGTAAGTCTGAGCCCTGCTGGTGGCGCACTCTGTCCACAGGGAGGGGTCAGCTCGCAGCCAAAGAGGGAGAGAGTTATGGGTGGTTCCTGGGTGTGTGTGCAGATATGACTCCGAAACCTGCCCGCTTCCCCATCCCCACCTTCAGAGGCCACCCTCCTCCAGTCAGCCTTCCATCCGTGGGGCGAACAGAGGGGAGGGCCTGCTGCAGCTGTCCTCCGGTTCTGCAGGCCGTTGGCCTGCTCTGGCCTTGAATGTCACCTGCCCCTCCCTAGGGGACCCCAGCATGCCCCTGCTGTCCTCACAGGCTGGTCCACTGTCACAGAGCTGGATGGCGCCAGGGTCTCCCCCAGACTCTCGCTGTCAACCACGTCTTCATCCAGTTCAGAGACTTATGTCCAAGGCGCATGCCTGTGTCCACCTCCAAGCAGCACACGCTCCACCCCAGTGCTCTCCCTCCTGGCACAGCCTTTCAGTAACCCCATTAGCACCAGGTCTGTGCTGTGCCGGGGGAGGGCTCGGCAGCCCTGAGGAGGCTGTTTTTAGTGGACCTGCTGGGGGGAGCCCCCCGAAGCCCCTCTCCTGCTGCTGTCCCTTCATCAGCCCTCCTTCACCGGCTCTCCTTATCTGTCCACCCAAGTCAGCAGGTCTGAAAGGCAATCGGCAAATATTCTTTAGCCGACATGCGGCAGACTCCATGTTAAAAGTAAAATTACCGTTCATTTTTAATCACGCTCGACCTGTTTGTCCTCAAATGTAGTCTTCCCGGGAATACTTCTCTTTTTCAGAATGGAGGGAGCAACCTGTGTGCTGTGGACGATTCCAACGACCACGTGCTGTCGGTGTGGGACTGGCAGCGGGAGGAGCGGCTGGCGGACGTCAAGGTCTCTCTCCCAGCCTGGCGCTGGCCACGCTGTCCTTCTCCATGTGGAGCCTTCTCGGGCCACGGGCCGCTGGCCACTTCCCTACTTCTCAGAGGGCTGCGGGTCCCCATCCCACGGCAGCCTCGGGGGACACCTGCCCCAGCATCCCTGTGGCCTGCCCCACCCTACCCCTCCCCTCCCAGGATGCCATGCACAAGCCTGGCAGGTTGCTTCCTCTCTTCACAATGTCTACCAGGGTTTGCCGACCTCATTGTACAGCCACGGCCCTTTAAATTCATTTGTTCACTTTTCCTCGCTTTGATTCCACAAATGCCAAGTGTCCCCTGTGTACCCAAATGTCGAGCGAGCAGGCACTGGAGGTGCAGTGACACTGAGTCCCAGGCAGGGAGGGGCCGGGAGGGGTGGGGGGAGGAGGTCTGACCGCCAGCCCAGGGCCCAGAGCTCAGCACTGGGGAAGGAGGGGCCACGCCGGGTCCCAGGCTCCCATGGGATCATCGTGCTAGTGCCCTTAGGGTTTCTCTCTCCCAGCTTTGATCCGTTCCGCACAAAACAGCAGTGAACTTCCCCAACCCTTTCTTATGTTTCCCCGTTAAGTCATGGTTCAGTCTACTTTATAGAATCAACTTCTTATTTCTCATCCCAGCATCCATGAACCTTAGGTAACCTTGCTTCCCTCACATTAAGATTAGCATTGAGTCATCTCACCTGACATGAGGGGTAGCATTGGGCACCTTACTTGCGAGTCTGGGTGCAGACCCTGTATACTCATCTCCCACTTCCTGGCACCTGTGTTCATGCCTCTAGTATCTGGTCAAGTGCTGACATTCCTACTACGTTGCTAGGTGGGCAGTAACCAGAGGCAAGTTGTTATCCAGGTGTGAGAAGGTGTAACTGATTATCAAGCGGCAGGAGCAGGCAGGGTCTCGTTCCTCTGGCCAGGGTGCATAGGAACGAGATAACGGGGTGAAGGGTAACCCAAAGAGCTGCATTCCTGCATCCCACCGGCCCAGTCCCAGGAATTAGAGCAGGAGGGACTCCCAGGGCGAGTGGTGCCGAATGTCCAGGAGCAGTGGAGCTGTATAACAGGCAGACTCCTGGGCCCTCCTCAAGGTCCCGTCACTAGATGGGGGCAAGGCCTGGCACCTGCACGAGACGCACCCCAGCTGATTCTGCTGTTGGGCAGGGCTGGGATCCATGCCTGGGTGAGGAGGGCAGATGCTTTCTGCTAAGTCCCCTCCTGCCCCTGCCCCTCCTTCAGCGAACGCCCGCTGCCGGGCCTGCTCTGCGCCCACTCCTGTGATGGGTCCTCACGGAGAGAGGGCCCCTGCCCTGCCCTCAGGCCACAGGCCAGTGGGGGAGAGAGACAGGAGAGGTCAAGGCCACAGGCTTGGTGTTTATAGACGATAAATTCAATGGGGAAAATGGAGAGGCTGGGGCTTAGGTTGAGGGCGTGGTTTATTTGTGGGGTCTTGCGAGATCTGAGACATGTGAGTGTCCTGTCTCGCTCAGTGCTCTAATGAAGCTGTGTTTGCCGTGGACTTCCACCCCACGGACACCAACATCATCGTCACCTGCGGAAAATCACACCTCTACTTTTGGACGCTAGAAGGAAACTGCCTCATTAAGAAGCAAGGATTGTTCGAGGTGAAGTTCAATTACATTGGTAGTTTGTTTTCACTGAGTGGTGACCAGCTTTGCTTATGACCAGGGAGCTGTCAGGCATCCGGTCTCAGCATTTTTTTCAGTGGCCAGTGCGGGGGTGCAAGTGGGGGTGTCGTGACAAAGACTATTCCCAGATCCGGATCCCTAACAGGATTGGGGAGCCCCTGTGTCAGGGGGATGACAGTGGTGATGCCGAGGGGGAAGGTGGGCCGACACGGGGCGCACAGGGAAAGGATGCCCGGAGCGGCATGATGGCCAAGAGCAGCCGAGAAGGCACTTAGGGGTCATCTGGGGAGCCCACCTCTGCCAAGGGTGGTGACACTCTGCCTTTTAGTCTGGCCACGTGGGGCCTTGTGAGAGCCCGGGGAACAGCACTTCTCTGTGGGGACGATGCTGCTACACCCGGAGATGGAGTTAGAGTATCTTTATTCTGGGGCCCGGACCCCACCCCACGGACTGTAGTCATGACAACACCACCCACCCCTAAACCCCCTCCAACACCTTCCTCCGCTCGAACTGTCTGCAACGTTATACACCCCAGGAATTTCTTTAGAGCAGGTCATCTCACAGCCTAAGTGACGTAACGGTAGATGAACATGAAAAGCATCGGTGTGGGGCTCCATCCAGCTGGGATTATCGTGAGTCTAGAGAGTGTTAATACAGACGAAAGGCTGCCTTGTCTGACTGTATTTATGTATTTACAACATTTGCAGAAGCAAGAGAAGCCAAAGTTTGTCCTCTGTGTGACTTTTTCTGAAAACGGCGACACCATTACCGGAGACTCGAGTGGCAACATCCTGGTCTGGGGAAAAGGTAACGCCTGGTTGCTCCCAGAGCTGACGCTTTGGCGGTGTTCTGAGAAGTCAAAGGCGACTTCTGTAAGATTGTCTCTCAGTGAGTCCACAGGCTGACTGTGAAACCCCACGGTATGCAGGTACATACATGCACAGGAGCAGAGGAAAAGGGAGGGAAGGGTCCGTGACCCTCCGTCATCCTAAAAGACTCGTTAAGCCCAGATGTTATGATGGAATAATAGCTTTATTAGGAGATCTAGTAGCATATTGTAAGGATGAAGGCATCCATGACTGTTTGCTTAGCTATGGAATATTTAATAAGTGTCTGGTTCACGTAGCATTTGGCAGACGTTATCGATCACCAGTATGCGAGAGGCAGCGTGCTAGACGCCGGGGCATACAGATGAGTCAGACCCGAGTCCCCGTGCCAGTGTGCAAACAGCGTGGTACGGAGAAGCCGTCACTCAGAGAACGTCCATGGTGAGCGTCCATGCACGCTCACCGTGTGCCAGGAAATAAGGAAAAGTGCACCATCCCGGGCGCAGGACCTTAGAGTTTGGGCTGTGGTGAAGGTGGGAGAGACCCATCAATGTTATTTCCAGCCAATGGGGTGACTTCTGTGGAGTCCCCGCTCCTCTGGGTGCCGGGTGCTTGCTACAGTGTTTTCTTCCCCCTTAGAACAGGCCAGTGGGAAAAGCAGAGGGGAAACTGAGGTAGGGCAGGTAAGTCGCTTGGCCAGAGACACAGGTCCCCAGACTCGAGTCCCCGTTCTGAGCTCGGGTCCCTGGGTTCTCGTCATACTGCCTTCCCATCAGCAAGTTTCCTTAACTGTACAGTAATCCTGCCCGTGCCTGCCTGGTGCTCTGTGCACGTCTGCAGATCAGACCCTTTATAGCTAGATTTACACGTCAGTGATGTTCTAACCGACAATGTCAACTTTAAAACAAGAGTGGAAGCGACGGGCAGAGGTGAGCCTCTTCGCAAGGGACTAAGGATGGTTTTCTTGGTGTGTCTAGGTACGAATCGAATAAGCTATGCCATTCAAGGGGCCCACGAGGGTGGTATTTTTGCACTTTGTATGTTAAGGGACGGCACCCTGGTGTCGGGAGGCGGGAAGGACCGGAAGCTCATTTCTTGGAATGGAAACTATCAGAAACTTCATAAAACTGAGGTAAGACAGCAAGCAGTACTATTGACATCCGTTTTGAACCTTCAACTGTTGTCCTAACCAGTTTCCTTGTTGGTTTGAAATCTTTAGCCTACAGTTTTGAAAGTTGTTTAGATAAAATTTTATTAAGTAGTGTAGTATTTTATTAAAATCCTGGAGGCAGTGTAAGTACAACTATTAACATGGAATTCGATGTATAAAATCTGAGGTGGTAACATATTTCACATATAGAATATTTTTATAATAGAACCAAGCTCACTTTTCCAAGGGAATATTGTCTACGTTCTTACTTACCATTAAAATCTCTCTCCTTTCATTCACTGTAATCTCCAGGGTGTTGCTTTGGAGACATTATTGCTTTGAGCTCATGTTTATTGAGTATCTACTTTGCACCTGGCTGAGTGCCAGCATGTTCTCTCGTGAGCTCTGAGTCCTTGGCTATCTCTTTCACTTCCTTTTACCTGGTTAACAGCCTGCAGATGGCAGGAGCCAGAGGCGAGAAATCCAATATTCCCTCCATACTCGCCCCCAGGCCCCAGGAAATTATGAGCAGACGGATAGCGCATCAGTCTGACAGTCGATGGTCTTTCTCCCCACCGGAGAGTGGGCACGCTGAGCGCATTTCCTACCTAGAAAGCAGGTTCTCACACTCGTTACACCCTGTAGCCCGAGTTCCATCAGAGAGCACCGCACCGTGCTTTGGCTGTAGAAGAACTTGGCTTTCTGATTATTGCTCTTAACAAAGGAAGGCTTTCATCTGAACTTGGAAATCACTTTCCCTTTCACGGAGTTGTGTGTTGTTGTTTTTCTAGAGAGAATAGAAGGGGATAGAAGGGGGGAGAGAGAGAGAGAGAGAGAGAGAGGAGAGAGATAGAAAGAAACATCAATGTGAGAGAGACACACATCCCTGTATGCCTTCTACTGGGGATGGAGCCCAGAACCCAGCATGTGCCCTGGCCAGGAATCAAACTGTGACCTCCTGGGTTCATAGGTTGACACTCAACCACTGAGCTACATCAGCCAGGCAAAAAATGCTTTACTCTTTATTTTTTTAACAGTTTTACTCTTGCTGGGTTTTTTAAGGAATATAAAATGTTCAGAGTTTAAAAGTAAGATTTGGGATTTTGATCATTCACTCAGCCATTTGATTGTGGACCTTTCCCTGTCTCTCCGTGTATAGCTCTGTGTGTGTGTGTGTGTGTGTGTGTGTGTGTGTGTGTGACTGTGACAGGAGCTGTCGTCATGGTATATAAGCAAGTATTTTTAATGTCGCCTTCCATCTTCTCTTTTCAATGCAGATTCCAGAACAGTTTGGTCCGATACGGACGGTGGCCGAGGGGAAAGGCGACGTGATCTTGATAGGCACCACCAGGAACTTTGTCCTGCAGGGCACGCTGTCAGGGGACTTCTCGGCCATCACTCAGGTGCGTCCCAGCAGGCCCACCCCACACATCCCTGTTACAGAATGTTAGAAGCTGATAAAGCACCATACAGAGGGGGCTACTGCTGTGTTTTATATGAGCACAGCCTGTCTGCGCTGCAGGAGTTCCCACTGGCTGTCCTGACTGAGGTGGGGGAGGAAGACACTCTGATGAGATTAACTGTAAACCATGCAGCAAGCCTAGTTTGTAATCCTTGAAAGCTCCCGGGCCCAGCGGCGTGGCTCAGTGGTTGAGAGTCAACCTATGAACCAGAAGGTCACGGTTCAATTCCCAGTCAGGGGACATGCCCGGGTTGTGGGTTCGATCACAAGTGTGGGGAGTGCAAGAGAATCGATAATTCTCTTTCATCAACTGATGTTTCTGTCTCTCCCTCTTCCTTCCTCTCTGAAATCAATAAAAATATATTTTAAAAAAGAATGAAAAGGAAAGCTCCCGAGTGCTGGTTGTAGTGTTTCAGAGAGCGTGCATTTGCCTTGGCTCTTTAGGGTCACACTGACGAGCTCTGGGGACTGGCCATCCACGCCTCAAAGCCCCAGTTCCTGACCTGTGGGCACGACAGACATGCCACTCTCTGGGACGCCGTCGGTCACCGGCCCGTCTGGGACAGGATAATAGAGGTAGGTGTGCACGTTACATCCATTTTCCTTGTAGAAATTCATCTGGAACATGTTCATTTATTTATTTGCATGAAATTGATAGATGTTAAATTGTCCCGATGCAAATGTCACTTAATTTATCTCCTTCGATTTGAATTGTGTTGCTTTAAGCGTTCCTGAGTGGTCTCACCTGTGTAATTGTGAAGGTTGCTGTCAAACATTTTTCTTTTTTTAATATATTTTTATTGATTTCAGGGAGGAAGGGAGAAGGAGAGAAAGAGAGAAACATCAGTGATGAGAGAGAATCATTGATTAGCTGCTTCCTGCATGCCCCACACTGGGGATGGAGCCTGCAACCCAGGCATGTGCCCTGACCAGGAATCTAACCGTGACCTCCTGGTTTATAGGTTGACGTTCAACCACTGAGCTGCACCAGCCAGGCACTGCTGAACTTTTTGACAGCAAGTCAGTCCCTCTGAGTCGGTGGTTGGGTTTCCTGACTGCGCCCGTCCACTGGCTTAGAGCTGAGAAGCCCTTGTTTGAGCCTGCATTCTGTTCACAATGTACCTTTGGAATGAGAATTATAAACTGTTCTAAAAGCGTACAGTTTCTCTCTACAACGCAATGATAACGGCAAAGCTTTCGTTTTAAAGTCCGCATCTCTGTGATTTTTATGAAAGGCCTCAGTTCACATAGCACAGCGCTGAACCGTCCTCCTACGCGTAAGGCAGCCATGACTGCACGTATTGAGCGCTGTTTGCATACCGAGCACCATGGGTGCATTAACGAACCTGGTGCAGCCCTGCCAGTTGAAGTCTTTGTACCCTGCTCTTGTTGATTCGGACACTGAGGCTTAGAGGCGTCACATCGCTTGCCAAGGTCATTGAATTGGTGACAGTCAGTGTTCACCCAGCTCAGCCCGATTCCCAAACCCAGGGTCTTCCACTGCTCCCACTGCTGTGGGCCAGGAGCACATCCTGCAGGGCCCCGTGTTAGGGGGCTCCTCTGTGACCCACACGCCCTGCAGCCCGCACAGTTGCCAGCATGCCCCAGCACGCCGGATCTGAGTCTCAGCCGCCTGCTTTTTGCTTTCAGAGAAGGTCAGGTCGCTGGGAGAGCAGATCATGGGATGCCAGAGCCTGAGGGGTGGCCCGAGGTGGCAGGGCATGGCTACAGGAGGTCGTGCCTTGTACCTGTCCCCACGGAGGGGCTTCATGTATGAAAAATACATGAGGCACCGAAACCGGTTTGGCTCAGTGGATAGAGCGTCGGCCTGCGGACGGAAAGGTCCCAGGTTCGATTCCGGTCAAAGGCATGTACCTGGGTTGCGGGCACATCCCCAGTAGGAGATGTGCAGGAGGCAGCTGATCGATGTTTCTCTGTCATCGATGTTTCTAACTCTCTATCTCTCTCCCTTCCTCTCTGTAAAAAATCAATAAACTATATTTAAAAAAAAAAAAAAAGAAAAATACATGAGGGGTTTGTGCCGACCTGACAGCAACTACCGGCACAGCAGGGACAGTGGCGGTGCGGGAGGGCGGCGGTCCCTGAGGTCTCTGCCAGCACAGAGCCCTGCTGAAGCAACCCGGGCACACGCCCGCTCCTGCACCAGGCTGTAAGCTCCCTCCGCCTGCATAAGGGTGGGGACTGACCCGGACGCCAGAAACATCCAGAGTTAAGTCCTGCCGCCTTTCTCCTCTGGCCATGTGACCTGGACAAGACCTCCCTGAACCTCAGTGCCTTCATCTCACGAATGATATGCTGGAGCGTCAAGTGGCCGTGACCTCTGTCTGTGTGACCGTGGCGGCCTGAGCTTCACTATAGCTCCCACTTTGGAAAAAGCGTCGCAATAACAGAATCAATACCGGAAGAGCTTCTGGTCGCATCTTCTTAGTTTATCCAGAAGTTTCTCCTTCTCCTAATTCCGTTTCCCTTGCTGCTCTTTCCTTGTCTTCCCGGGATTAACCTCTTCTCACTTCAGTGTGTCCTAAACACCCTGCCAGGTGACCCTCTGTCTGTCACAGATTCCATCCTGCACTCTTTCTCCTGGAAGAAAAAGACCACTCACTGTGCTATTTCCTAGTGACCACAGTCCTTAGCATAGCAACGCAGCCCCATTCCCAGTGTCACCGCACGCTTCCCCGTCCCCCACCCCGTGAACTCGGCATTGTAAACCCACTGCCGTTTCTCAGCTGGGCCCCAAACTACATTGCTTCCACCTTTTTTATCACGTTACTGTCCCCTTGATCCCCCAAAATACTGGTGTGTCTACTTCCACATTCACCACCGATGGGTCTTCCTGTGGCAGAAGGTGGAGTCAGGCCGTCTGCCTCCACCCAGCCTCCGCCCAGCCTCCCTGTCTAACTCCTCTGACTCCCGGCTCCTGGGACCCCACAGCTTGTCATCCACCACGTTCCATCTTGTATCAGTTAGCATTGAACACGTGTGTGTACCCCCAGACCCAAATGGGAACGGGCCTTGCTCATCTCTGATCCTTCCAGGGCTCCAGGCTGCCCCACACTCAACCAGAGTCCACCTAACGGCACAGGTGCAGTGGGCATGCGTCCCAACAGATGGCGCTCACCCCTCGGCCTGGGGTCACCTGTGCCGGCTCCCAGGACTTAGAGGACGGGCGCACACTTCCTGCCTGCCACCTGACTACTGTAGCTGTGAAAGGGTGTGAGACAGAAAGGGAAAGTCCCCGTTTCCTCCCTGGAGAAAGAGATTTAAAACGGGGCCACACGGCCCTGAGGGACTAGGGCTGTGCTGTGTTTTTATGCTACCGTGCTGTCTGGCCATCAATTTACACTTCCTTTAAAATATTTTAGGATCCAGCTCAGTCTTCTGGTTTTCATCCTTCAGGGTCTGTGGTTGCAGTTGGAACACTGACCGGGAGGTAAGTCCACAGCAGCGCGCTGTGCTCACGGTTCAGGGAGTGTGTTTCCCCAGCCTCTGGTGACTTACCAAGTGAGGCCAGAACCCCAAAGGGAAATGAAGACAGGGTCCTTCACGTTTTGGCCCTGGGGAAAGCGGGGGGAAGCTGTGGCCCCCTCCTGGAGGAGCACACACAGGCACATGCACACACGTGCACATGTACACACGCACGCACGCACACACACACCCTTGTATCCAGTTTCACAGGATGAGTTGCTCCTCGAGCCCTCTGCTGCCCGTGGTGGGAGGAACCTCAATTTGGAATCGGGCCAGGAAGCATTTCACAGCACTGAGAATTTAAAATGCTTTTTCTTGCTGCCCTTTCAGAATTTTAGAAACCGCCCCGATCCCGAGCCTCAGATTTAGACTCAGCTCACACTTACTGACCATGTGCCTGCGAAGGCCAGGCAGCAGATCGGTGCTGGAGCTCCCGTCTCTCCACTTGGAGAGTGGGTCATCCGCTGTTGGACATTTGCCGAGCGCCGTGTTCTCATTAGGGATTCGAACCATTTCTGCATCTGTTACAGCCTGCACTGACTTAGCCCTGGGTCTGCACGGTGGTTCTGGGCCCTGACAGCTGAGGGAACAGCCCAGAGGGGTTAACCTCAGACACCAGCCCTCTGCTCGCTCTTCCGTTCCCTCCATCGTTTCTTTCACCGGCTGGTTACACACCAGCATTCCCAGAGGTCAGACACTCCACGCAGTTGGGCACATCACCACCCCTGAGGGTGTCCCAGCCCCACCTCTGGCACCTGTTCTGCTTCACCCTGCGGTGGGGCCATGCAGGGGGTCCCTTTGCCACTTCCTGTGGCCACAGCCCCGAGTTAGGTGTTGGTCCCACTTCTCTGCCCAGAGCTGCCCCTCCTTTTACATGGAAGTGACAAAACTCAGACCTAAGGAAGCCGTCATAGCCTCGGTAACCAATCATTCCTGGTGGCAGGGTGTGCTCCATGGTAGGGTGTGCTCGCAAGTAGGACCTTTTCTGTACATGGAAGCTGGGAGTGGTGTTCTTGCTAAGTAATACAGAGGACGTATTAAGCCCTTAGGTTAAAGTTTCTAATAGTCTGACTGTTATTGTAATAGTCTTGCTTCACTTCCCACTAAACCACATATTGTACTTTTCTCCTGCTGGCAACAGGTGGTTTGTGTTTGACACAGAAACAAAAGACTTGGTCACCGTGCACACGGATGGGAACGAGCAGCTGTCCGTCATGCGGTACTCGCCAGGTGAGCGCGCGCCGCCCCGGGAGGTTCTGTGCAGATGTCTTTACAGGAAGTTTCACACGCCTCCCCAGAATGGTCACTATGCTTGTGTTGTTGTCTAACTCTTTATTATGGAAATTTTTAAACAAACAAAACTGGACAGAAGAGCATGAGCCCCCGTGTATCCGTCACTGCTGCAGCACTACGGACTCTCAGCCAGTCTCGTTCATGTGCTTTATTAGAGCCCCACTGCCCCCATGTCATTTTGAAGCAGTTCACAGACATCTTATCCTTTCTTCCGTTAGTATCGCTGTGTCTCAGAAAAGTGAGGACTCTTTTTTAGCAGCTTTATTGAAGTATAATTTACATATGACAATTTACCCATTATAAACGTATAACTCAATTGATTCTTAGTGAATTAGTAGAGTTGTGCAACCATCACCACAGTCCAATTTTTGAACCTTCTCAGCACCCCCAAAAAGTCCCCTTCCTGCCTGTTAGCAATTAATCTCCGCCTCCACCCCCAGTTCTGGCTGATCTAATGCGCTGTGCTGATCTGCGAATGGCCTGTTCTGGACATTTCATATCAGTGGAATCAGACAACATGTAGCCTGTTACATCGGCTTCTTGTTTTTAGAATAATGTTTTTGAGATTAATTTATGTTACTGTGTATGTATCCGTACTTTATTCTTTTTTTAATTGAATTTTGGGGGTGGCATTGGTTAATAAAATTATGGGTTTCAGGTGTACAATCCTATAATACATCAGCTATATATTGTAGTGTGTGTTCACCACTCCAAGTCAAGTCTCCTTCCATCACCATTTATCCCCCCTATATGTCCCTTTTTAATTACTGGATGGTATTCTATTTTGTGGATATACCACATTTTCTTTATCCATTTATCAGTTAACAGACACTAGGATTGTTTCTGTGTTTTGGTTATTAGGAGTAACGCTGCTATGAACAGTTATGATATGTACTTTTTGTAGACAATTGTTTTCATTTATCTCAGGTGAATTCCTAGGAGTGGAATTGGTGGATCATAGGGTGAATTTATGTTTAACATCTGATGAAAATGCTTCCCAAAGTGGCTGCCCCACTTTACAGTCCCACCAACGCTGTGTCAGGGGTCTAGTTTCTCCACATCCTCACCAACACCTGCCATAGTCTGTCTTTTTCAGTAGAGCCCTCGTCATAGAGGTGTAGTGGTTTCTCAGGTGGTTTTAAGTTACATTTCCATAAAGACTGTCGGAGAGGTTAAGCATCTCTTCATGTATCTACCAGTCATTTCTGTATCTTCTTTGATGAACTCTCTACCCAAATATTTTGCCCATTTTTAATTGGGTTGCTTATCTTACTACTGAGTTGTAAGAACTCTTTCTATATTCTGTGAGTTCTTTATCAGCTATATGATTTGCAAATGTTTTCTCTCAGTGTATGGCTTGTCTTTTCATTTTCTTAATGGGGTCTAAAAAAGCAGATGCTTTAATTTTGATGAAGTCCAGTTTATCCATTTTATTCTTTTATGGATCTTGCTTATGGTGTCATAGTCAAAAGTCACAAAGATTTTCTCCTATGCTTACTTTTAGAAAGGTTATTGTTTTAGCCATTATATGTAGGTCTATGATCCATTTTTGAGTTAATGCTTGTGTATGGTGAGAGGTAAGTCTAAGTTTATTTATTCTGCATGAAGATATTCAGTTGTCCCAGCACCATTTGTGGAAAATACAATTCTATCCCTATTGGATTATCTTGACACTTTTGTCAAAAGTCCATTAACATGCCCTAGCCGATTTGGCTCAGTGGATAGAGTGTCAGCCCGCAGACTGAAGAGTCCTGGGTTCAATTCTGGTCAAGGGCACATATTCGGGTTGCTGGCTCGATCCCATGTGGGAGGCACCTAATTGATGTGTCTCTCTCACATCGATGTTTCTCTCTCTGTGTCTCTCTCCCTCCCTTCCACTCTCTCTAAAAAACAATGGAAAATATCCTCAGGTGAGGATTAACAACAACAACAGAAAATCCATTAGCAATAAATATAAAGGTTAATTTCAAGATTCTCAGTTCTATTCATTCATTTATATATCTATCCATATACCAATACCACACAATTTTGATTATTGTACTTTTGCAGTAATTTTTAAAATTGAATAGTGTAATTATTCCAATTCTGTTCTTTTTCAAAATTGTTTTACTTATTTTAGGTCCTTATCATGTCTATGTAAATTTTAGAATCAACTTGTCAAGTTCTAATTTTAAAATCTACCGGGATTGTAATATGTTGAACTTATAGATCAGTGGTTCTCAACCTTCTGGCCCTTTAAATACAGCTCCTCATGTTGTGACCCAACCATAAAATTATTTTCGTTGCTACTTCATAACTGTAATGTTGCTACTGTTATGAGTCATAATGTAAATATCTGCTATGCAGGATGGTCTTAGGCGACTCCTGTGAAAGGGTCGTTCGACCGCCAAAGGGGTCACGACCCACAGGTTGAGAACCGCTGTTATAGATCAATATGGGGAGAATTGCTATCTTTACAAGATTGAGTCTTATAATCCTCGAACTTAGAATGTCTCTCCATTTATTTAGATCTTCAATTTTTATCAGCAATGTTTTACAGTTCTCAGTGCACAAGTCTTATACTTCTGTTGTCAAATTTGTTCCCAAGTTGCTTTTTATGCCATTGTGAATGAAGTTGTTTTTTCTTTTGTTTTCAAAATGTAGTTTGCTAGTACAGAGAAATAAATTTTTTTTGCACATGGATCTTATATCTGTGACCTTTCTAAGCTCTTATTAGTTTTAGTAGGTTTCTTTGTGTGTAAAATTCTTGGGATTTTTTTTTTCCTGTGCACTTGATTTTGTCACCAGGGTGGTACTGAGTAGTGCCTGTATCACCTGATACTTGGCTCCACCAGTGTGCAACTCATCACTCTCGGGATTTTCTTCATACAGGAGCATGTCATCTGCAAACAACGACAGTTTTACTCATCTTTTTTAATCTGGGTGCCTTTATTGTTTTCCTTATTGCATTTGCTAGAACCTCCAATGTGATGATGAACAGAAATGGTAAAATGGGTCCTAGCCTTGCTCCCAGTCTTAGGGTGAAACAGTCATTTATTGTTAAATATCATGAGGAAGTTCCCTTCCATTCCCAATCTGGTTGGTTTTTATTATGAATGGGTGTTAGAATTTACCAAATGATTTTTCTGTATCTATCAAGATGATCATGTAGTTTTTGTCATTTTATTAATATGGTGCATTACATTAATTTCAGATGTTAAGCCATCTTTGCATTCCTGGGATAAATCTCACGTGGTCATGGTATCTAATCCTTTTTATATTTTGCTGGATTCTGTTTAATCTTCTGTTAAGGATTTTTACATCCATGTTTATGAAGGATATTGGTCTGAAGTTATCTGGTGATGGTTTTGTCTGGCTTCGTTATGAGACTGCTATTGGCCTATAGGGAAACTTGGAAAATGTTTCTTCTTTGTTCATTTTCTGAAAGAGTTTATAAAGGTTTGATGTTATTTCTTTATTAAATATTTGATAGAATTCATGTGAATTCAGTGAGCTATCAGGGCTTTTCTTTGTAGGAAGGTTTTTAATTTCTAATTCAATTTCTCAGCTTCTTATAAATCTATTCAAATGTTTTGTTTTTTCTTAAGTCAGTTTTGGTGATTTTTCCATTACATCTAAGTTGTCTAATTTATTGGCATAAAGTTGTTCATAACATTGGTTTTTAATCCTTTTTCATTTTTCTGAAGTTGGTAGTGAAGTCTCTTCTTTCATTCTTGAATCTGGTAACTTTTTTCTCTCCTTTTTTTCTTGGTCAACCTAGTTACAGATTTGTCAACTTTGCTTATCTTTTCAATAATCAGGCAGAGGGGGGCAGTGTGCACAGAGATGAGGCGGGAAGGGCCTTCCTGGCTGGGTCTGCCTCAGGGGGATGATGTGTTTAGAGGCCTAAGAGAACCTGCAGCTCAGTGAGCAGTGAGTGGTTACATCCTGGAGGGCCTTGTGGCCCCACTTATAAACTGAGCCTCAGTCCCTCCCCCTCCGCTTCTGAGCCGGAAAAGGGTGTTATAAGGAGAGGAACTGGCCAGGTGCGATTTCCAAAAGGTAGTTCTAGAAGTGGGAGAGGAGTCATTCAAGTGCACATTTTCTTTTTGAAATAACTCATTAATCTGGCTGTTTTCTAAATCTGTGATGGCACCTAGCATTACCCCTTATAATTGATCAAGTGTTTATTTTTAATAATTGAATTATAATCTGCCATATCTTTGTAGACGGGAATTTCTTAGCAATAGGCTCCCATGACAACTGTATCTATATCTACGGAGTCAGTGACAATGGGCGGAAGTACACGCGAGTTGGCAAATGCTCGGTAAGCCCGCGATTTCTCATGCCCGTGTCGGGGGTCATTACTGTTGGTCAGGAGCTCATCAGACAAGGGAACCTCATAGGCTGTGTTTCTCGCAGGGTCATTCCAGCTTCATTACTCACCTAGACTGGTCTGTAAACTCACAGTTCCTCGTGTCAAATTCTGGAGACTACGAAATCCTTTACTGTGAGTAGCACCCAGGGTTACGTTTCCTCTGAGATCAATGCTGGCCTCCTGCCAAACCCGCTTCCCCTACACCTCGGGCCTCGGCTCTGTCCTCTGTGAAACAGAAGGTGGGCTGGGCCCCTCGCAAGTCCTTCCCAATACTGAGACGCCTGAGACCGGGCCGACCACAGTCCTCTCGAGAAGATAAGGGCCCCGGGAAGGAGAAGGCCAGGCTCTGCAGAGAGAAGCCGGAGGGGGCAGCTGTGGCAGAGGCAGACCATGAAGGCTCTCCCACCTGGGTGACAGCAGCCCCCTGGGACCCCTCCTCCTCTCCCAACCCCTCTGGCCAGTGTCTGTGCCCAGGCAGGACCTGGGAGTGGTGAGGGTCATAATGGCTGGCACTTACTGAGCACATGGTGCATGCCGTGCTCTGCTTCTGCGAACACTTGCCAAGCACCTGCCGCATGCCCAGCTCTGGCTAAACACAAGGGGGCACTAAAAAGTGTGCTGCTCTGACCTCCATCTCCTCCATGAGCCGCAGCACTTTCAGGCTCATCCCCTTTTGTAGACAAGGAAATCGGGGCCCAGACACGAGGCCATAGGCGTCAAGGCCAGCGGGGGGAGGGGAAGGGGGGTGATCACCCAGTTGTTGAAGAGCCCGGACAGGCAGGGCAGCTGGAGGTGGAGGGAAGGAGAAGATACCTGGGCCAGGACAGTGCCCCCTCCAGCAGGGCAGGCAGCCAGGGGCAGCCCTCCGCCCTCTCCAAGGTCCTGCCTTGTGCAGGGCAGAAACGGGGAAAGGTTTTCAGGGACAGGCCCTGGGTCTACTCTTCTCAGACACAGTCTCACACTTCACTAGTAAGAGCTCATTTGGGGAACAAACCAGTCACCTGGGAGGCCATAGGTACTTGGTCGACTGGTTTTCATAAGCTTGGGGTTAAAAGGATTGGTGTGTGTGTGTGTGTGTGCGCGCGCGCGCACATTTGTATGTGGGGAGGGGGAGAGATAGGGAGCTCAAGTTGTGTTCAGGGCTCCAGGGGGCACAGGAGCAGGTGGAGGCCTAGGAGCCAGAGGATGGTCAAAGAGAGGAGAAGCCAGACTCGGGGAAACAGATCCAGGGAGGGAGGTGGGAAGCCAGCGAGGAAGAGGTGGGCCCCTCGCAGGCCCCGGGCTGGGCTCAGTGCCGGCCAGGAGTGCGATTCTCCTGGGCTGGGAGGTGGATCCGGTCCCTTTCCTGAGGGCCCTGCCACACCCCAGAAGGAAAGGAGGCTTTTGCTCAGGTGTCACCACACCTGCGTTTGCTTTTGCCAGGGGTTCCCTCCGCATGCAAGCAAGTCGTCAGTGTGGAAACTACAAGAGACATCGAGTGGGCTACATACACCTGCACTTTGGGATTCCACGTCTTTGGTAAGTTTCCGCAGCTTTCACGCGGCTCAGATGTAAGTGTGTCCACTTTCAGAATACTCCCCTAACCGTCAGGAAGGCTCGGAGTCGCCAGTTTCGTCAGCACGCTGAGCCGCTCTGTGAGCCCGCAGGACCCAGTCCCTGCAGCTCCGGGAGGGCCGGGCGAGAGGAGCCAGGACATGGTGTCCACCCTTTCCCTGTGTGTGAAGGTTGTGCCCGAGTTCCTGGGTAGATGAGCAGACGGCACTCAGTCAATTCACTCGTCCTTTGTTAGTTATTACTCTACCTTCTTGGTCCTTAAACTCGAATTTTCACTTATAAGTTCAGATTAGGAATATATTCCTAAATGATCTAAATTAAATTGCCACAATACAGTATTTATAACCTCTTTTTGCAAGACTATAGGTCAGTCATTTGGTGAGAATTTCACAAATCTCCTTAGAGCTGGCATTTTACCATTTTCTGGTATTAAAAGCAAGGATCCCCGGGTTTACTGCGGAACTTCCAGCTGAGAAACTGATGCACACACAGCTCTCTCAGAGCCGAAGTGACTGGGACCAAAGGGGTTTCCTGGAGCAATGGTCAGGAGACACCACCCAGACCAGGCTTCCAGCCCGCCAGAGCCAGAGCTGCTGCCTCCCCCGGCCCACGGCAGGCAGACACGACACCTGCCCGGTGTCAGCAAGCAGCAGCCACGAAGAGCTGACCCCAGGAACTGCTGAAAGACACACTCAGACTCAGGGTTAAAAAGTTCTTGGGAGAAACTTTCACATATAAAGAGTTCCCTGGCCCTAACCAGTTTGGCTCAGTGGATAGAGCGTCGGCCTGCGGACTGAAAGGTCCCAGGTTCAATTCCGGTCAAGGGCATGTACCTCATGTGTGGGCACATCCCCAACAGGGGGTGTGCAGGAGTCAGCTGATCGGTTTCTCTCTCATCGGTGTTTCTAACTCTCTATCCCTCTCCCTTCCTCTCTGTAAAAAATCAATTAAAAAAGTATTTAAAAAAATATTTAAAGAGTTGCCTGGAAAAAAGAACAGTTAGGAAACTGCCTGCGTGAGGACTGGTCAGCTTCCCATCAAACACTTGGGGACAAAAGAAAGGCGCTGTGTCCAGAAGCAGGGTTTCTGGCGCACTTTGTGCTGTCTTGTCAGGAAGCCCCCTCCCCAAAAAAAAGGGGCCCCCAAAAGGTAGGAGCCCAGCAAGCCTGTTGTTGCTCCTGCCCTGCCATAGAGCAGGGCTGAGCCTTAAAGGGGTTCCTGAGAGGCCTGGAGTGAGCCGCTCACGGGAACAGGGAGAGGCCGGAACCAGACAGAGCGCTCTCTTGGCTCTGGTCTAAGCCCGGGACGTGAGCGATTTTACTCTGGTGAGAGTTTAAAGCAGTCCCCACGCAGTGGCCAGTGTTTCTGGTATTTCCCATGCTGTCTGTGGTCTTCGTTTTAGGAGTGTGGCCCGAAGGCTCGGACGGGACCGACATCAATGCCGTCTGTCGGGCCCACGAGAAGAAAGTCCTGTCGACGGGCGATGACTTCGGCAAAGTGCACCTCTTCTCTTACCCTTGTTCGCAGTTCAGGGTAAGGACCGGTCTTCACAAACCTCACCCCTCGTGGGATGCGCTTGGCATTTACATAGAAAGGCCCATGAGTGCATGCCACCCATCACAGGTGCAGACCTGGCCCTGTCACCGCTGCCCTTGAGCACTTCAGGGGCTCCCGCTGCCCTCCAGGAAGCCCTTAGACCTGGCTCTGCTACCTCTGTGGCTTCATGGGGGGTCCCACTCCTCTCCCCTCCACCACAGCCCCTCTGCTGCAGCCCTGCTGTGCTGAGCCAGCACTTCTGCCCAGCTCGCCCCTCCTGGCCCTTCCCCCTTCCCTGACCCTCCTTCAGAAGGACACGCCTCACCCTCCACCGCTGGCATCTCTGGGGTTGAATGTGTCCACCCAGGACAGTCCCTTGCCCCTGTCTGTCCCCCAGTGGTTGTGTCTGGGTCCCGCCCACGGCGCAAAGGAACACAGCCCAGTGAGGGGAGATGGAGGAATGCGGGAACGCGCGCAGAATTCCCACACCGTCGGCTCCAGATCGTGCACC
This sequence comes from Myotis yumanensis, assembly GCF_028538775.1. NCBI lineage: Eukaryota > Metazoa > Chordata > Mammalia > Chiroptera > Vespertilionidae > Myotis > Myotis yumanensis. The sequence continues at coordinate 13,367,699 of NW_027223752.1, forward strand.
TTGCGTTGAGCTCCCTCCTGTCTTCTTCCCAGGCCCCCAGCCACGTGTACAGTGGGCACAGCAGTCATGTCACCAACGTTGACTTCCTCTGTGATGACAGCCACCTCATCTCCACGGGCGGCAAAGACACCAGCATCATGCAGTGGCGGGTCATTTAGTGCCGGCGGGGACCCGGGAGCAGCACAGGCCCCAAGGCACAGACTCGGTTACTCGGTCACTGTGATTTCTGTTTTGTTTGAAAAGTTCTCACAAACCTCAGGAAAACCACTCCCTGTACCGGTTACCTTAGCGTAGTGGATCAGTGAGCGCCACGTCGGATCAGCAGTTCAGGTTTCTCTGTTGTACAATATATAAAACACATGTAATGTAAAAAAAAAAAAAAAAAAAGCCAAGGTTTACAGCCCGGCGACATCAACAGGTTAACTGGTATATCCTTCCTACCTTTTCTATGAACTCTTCGAAACGGTCACAGAATGCCTTCAGATACTGTACGTAGGCTTGACTCGCTCACCATGGAGCCTGCGAGGCCGGGATTTATGAGAATGAGGTACTGAATCACGATCACTGTTGCTTAATTGGTCCTAAAGGGACACGCGGATTGAGTAGAGGGAAGAACCGACTGCACAGCTGAGTCAGGAAATGCAGCTATGACTTTCTTTGGTTCCATTGTCTACGGTTCCATTCAGTTCTCCCTCTGGGAGGCGGGTGGGAAGGGGGTTGATTAACAGTTCAGCCGGGGATACAGGCATTTCAGAGTTGCAGCTAGACTGCCCGCCGAGCCCAGTGCAGTCAGCCCTGACACCCTCGTGAATGGCGCCCCCTGTGGTCCCCGTCCACCTGCCCCATGAGTGGAGACATTTGGCCACCTTCCTCTGTATATTAATTGGCATGATATGGTATTGTACTTGTATAGGATTTTAGGGATTCAAAATAAATACGTAAGGCTAGGCTTTACTATTTTATGCTTATGGACATTGTATATTTGTATTTTAAGACCAAGTAGACCAAGTCAGAAAGATACCACAAACCTGCAGCAGGGAGTCTGGGAGGCTCCGCCAGGTACGCAAGGCAGCTTCTTTCCTGTCTTCTGTGCCTGGCCGGCTCGCTTGGCGATGACATGAGATTGCGTTCTGATGAGTAAAACGTAGGCGGCGTCCATTTGTCAAGAAGGCCTTATCCATTTCGATTGTGAGGTAGACTGAAATGTATTGTTTACATTGAGGAATGTATCTCAGATTTTAAAATAGAAGAGTAATAAGCAGACTTTAAAAACAAATATTAAGGTTTTTACTTGTTCTAGGCAAGTAAATGTTGAGCTGTCTGGACTCAGCCCTGGCTGTCCTGCCAGCCGATTGGTCACGACACTGCGAAGCGTTGTGATGACAGACAGCTCCCGGCTGCTGCGGACAGGGCGCCAGTGAACATGTGTTAAAGGTGAATCTGTTTGTATGTATCCTTATCAAATATATTCTGTAATGAAATAAAATCTGAAAAGTGGATTTCTTATTGACCTATAATCATGAAAGTATATAAATTAAAATATTTAAAATTAGCTATGATTCACACTATATTCTGTTTCATATATAGATATTTTACTCACCTGGAGGCTATAATTTGCATATGGTATATAAACATTCATCAGATTCACAAAATAATCATTTTCAAATGAGTAATTGAGGGAATAACCATATCAGGGAAGGAAACGGGAACCATTATCTATATATATAAAAGCCTAAGGAACTGTCCAACCATTTGACCAGTAGCTATGATATGCAATGACCACCAGGGGGCAGACGCTCCAACTGGTAAAGGAGGGAGCCCGATTCCTCGCAGAATCGGCCGTGGGTTAGGTTGCTGCTGGGGCACTGTCAGCCCCGAATCTGCTTCACCTGCACCCCAGACCCATTGGGGAATGTCAGAGGCCCAGTGTATGAATCTGTGCACCAGTGGGGTCCCTCAGCCTGGCCTGCACCCTCTCGCAATCTGGGACCCCTCGGGGGATGTTGGAGAGACAGTTTTAGCCCAATCCCCACAAGCCAGGCTGAGGACCCCACGAGTGCAGGAATCTGTGCACCGGGCCTCTAGTTTACTTATAAAAATCTATTTTTATTTCTGTATACTTCCACCATTTTTTAAGCTCAATAATAGAAAAGGGGTATTGTAAACCATTATTGCTGTCTTCCTACTTGCCTGCATTTAAATGAAATTCTTTAAACAGACCAGGATTAGCCTTGTGGGTACTCATTATTCACTCCCTCCCTCATTAGCATAACAAGCAATGGCCCTGGCCACTGGGGCAGGAGCCAGGCAGCATCCCAGAGCTCCGGCTGGGGGCACCCCAGGTTGCCCCATCCTCACATCAGTCATTGGGGGTCGTGGCATCAGGTGATAGGAAAGCATTTTCAGATATGCAGTTTGCAGCGATGGAAAAGGAGAGGATTGTCCCTGTTCTGGCACATTCCCTCCTCCGTGTCTCCTTCCCAGGCCGAGGCAACACCTGAACGGAGGATCAGCTGGGAGCAGAGGCTGGGAGGACACAGGTGCTCAGCACAGCCATTGGTGGGGGGGATGTGGGGTCCAGGAGGGCAGCCAAGCAGCTACCACAGTCTCACCTTCCCCCCGGTCCCCCAGTTGCTCTGCCAACCTCACAAAAGGATGTTTATCTGAACACCTTGTAGAATGGTGGAGCTGCAGGGGAACTTGGGGAAGTGTTTCCCAAAGTGTGTTCCTTGGAACACCATTCTACAGGGTGTTAATAAACCTTGTGTTTGATAGTTAAACAGGTTTGAGCAGGGCTTTTTTTTTTTTTTTTTTTTTTTGCGGGGAGGCGGGGGGATGGATCTTCTCAGAATTTGTGAGCTCACAGAGTTCCCAAAGCCTGACTACACAGCCTTTCCTCTCTGGGACCTCTCTGAAGGCAGAGTCTCCAGAAACACACGTTGGGGAACCTTTTCTTTAGCCCCTTCTTTCTGTAGATGTAGAAACTCAAGCCCTCAGAGAGCAAGGATTTGTCCTGGTGATCTTGGCAGGGGCAGCCCCTAGCCACCCTAGTTGGTTTCCTTTTATAAAATAAAGTTTACTTGACTTTTTAATGAAAAAGCCAACATACACCCATTCTGGCAGATTCAGAGGGAAGCCTGCTCGACCCCTACCACCCAGAAATAGCACCACTTCTTCCAGGCATCTCTCCCTGCATAGTTCTCCACACATACATTTTAGGTGTGTTTCCGTAGTTGACATATTGCATATACAATGCTTTATATCGCTTTTTTCTTATCACTTTATAAGCAATTTTTCCATGTCATTATAACCTCGTTATAAATGATTCCTGTTAGCGGCAAAACAGGCGGCTGTGATTAATATCATGGCTCCTTGTCCAGGCCTTTCACGGTGATGATAATGGCAAGAAAAATCATAAAGGCCACGCCCACTGGGGGCATTTGTCCTCGGCGTGCTCTCCCCAGGCTCTTCCCACCAGCGTTTAGGCAGCTCAACTCTTTCCCATTAAGAAGACCCTCCCTGTCTGTCGCTTAGCCCTCTGTGCTCTGCAGGCCTCTCTAAGGCCCAAATCCCTGTATTTGACTCGGCTTCCTTAGTTTCACCCCTGCTGTCCCCCGAGTGCCTCAGACTCATGCCCCAAACCACTGCGCCCACCTCTTCCCGCACATCTGCACTCCGTCCTCCCGAGTGCCCAGACCAGCACCGCGGGCATCCGTCTCGCCCTCTCTCTGTGCCTGACACATGGGGACTCCTCCATCCTCCCAGCAAGCCCGTGAGATGGCTTCTGACTGTGACCCTGAACTTCGAGGGGCCACACAACAAGGAAGTTGGATGGGAACCTATGGAGTCGGGTCCTGAGTTCTCACTAACCACAGCACCATTCTGCCTCCCCAACACTCACTGTCACCTGCATCTATGTAGGCTCTCCGCCCCCCCAACCCCCCCATCTGTGCTGCCTCCGCCCTGGCCGGCCGCCATCACAGCTGGCCTGGCTGCACGGGCCTCGCTGGCAGTGAGCGAGCTTTCGAAATATGTCCCTCTCGTGGTTAAAGCCTGCAGTGGCTCTCAGGGAGCACTCCTTCACGTGGCGCACAGGGCCTGTTTGATGGGCTGTGTCCCTGCAACACCGGCTCTGTTCCCGCTGCCAAGCTGTCTGTCCTGACACTAAGTCTGCTCTCTGCTACCACGCAGTCTTTCCACACGCTCTGTCCTAACACGCTTCCTTCCGTATTTCCTTGCCAGCCGCCACAACATGCATAGCCCAGCTGAGAAGTCGCTTCCTCCAGGAAGCCTTCCTTGAGTACCTAACCTTGAGTTCTGGTCCCTCTTTTGTATCCCTGCTCATTGTGCTTCCTTGATCACATTGAATTGTAAGCCTTGTGTAGCCCTCATACCCTTCAGCTCCCTGAGGCATGAATGCTCTGCCTCCCGCACTTTGCACAGGACCAGGTGTGGACAGGTGACCAGTAGGTGTTGAGTGGACGAGAATGAATGAATGAATGAATGAGATTCCTAAACCTCTGCCCTCAACCCTGAGTATTTTTTCCTGCTTCACTGTTTCACTTTTGCCCACAGCACTGCCAAGAACAGCTTTGTCCAGTGGGCTTTTTTTTCAGACAGAATGGAAGGGCAGGAGAAGGTAGGGAGAGAGAGAGAAACATCAGTGTGAGAGAGACACATCGATTGGTTGTCTCCCGCACACACCCAGCACCCCAATTGGGGCCAGGGATCAAAGCTGCAATCCTTCTGTCTGCTGACCAACCCACTGCCCAACCATCTAGGGCAGCGGTTCTCAACCTGTGGGTCGCGACCCCTTTGGGGGTCGAATGACCCTTCCACAGGGGTCGCCTAAGACCATTGGAAAACGCATATATAATTACATATTGTTTTTGTGATTAATCACTATGCTTTAATTACGTTCAATTTGTAACAATGAAATTGGGGGTCACCACAACATGAGGAACTGTATTAAAAGGTCACAGCATTAGGAAGGTTGAGAACCACTGATCTAGGGCAACTGTATAGCTCATTTATTTCATCTCTAAAGCAACGTGACTTACCTCTGCCGGGTCATTGTTATGATTAAATGAGTAAATGCACTTAGGGGTCATGCATACATTTTACCAGTATCTGTCAGGGTCCTGGTAGGAACCAGATAGCACATTTAACCAGGGTAGTCTGAGGAGGGCTTAATAACGGTCTACAGGTGTTTACAAAGGTGTGGGCAGAATTTAAGGATGAAGGACAAGGGATATTGCAATGCTGTGGGGCTACTCCCCCACTAAAGGAGTTTGGGGGGGGCAGTTGACAGAACCCAGAAAGGGGGTCTGCGTGGTGCCACCCCGCAGGAGCTGTGGCCCTCTTAGGAGGATACAGCTAGCCAGCGGGCCTTTTTTAAAGTTAGGTTTACTTCCTCAGGGCAAGTGGACGGGCTGAATTGAGCGCAAGATTATCTTTCTGCCCCCTGATACATTTTGCAAAAATAAATTCCAAAATTATGGTAGCAATTTGGGAGCCTTTTTCCTTTTTTAGCAAATGAATCCTTTTTTCCCTTTGTAAGTATCTTCCTGCCGGAAGCGGCTCGAAGCTATTTTTACCTCGCGGCTGTAAAGCTCATCACTCTCAGAGGAGAGTGGGGCGCCCTGCAGAAACTACCCGCCTCCCCAGCCCGTCAGCCCTGCGCACTAGCCTAGTTCTAGGTCATTGGGGAAAAGCAAGTTTAAATTATGTTCCAAATTAAGCAGTGGTTTTGTAAAAGGAGAAAAACTCACACATTATTAACGTCTTCAAAATTCTAACAGACCAGGAAGTCATCAAGGCAGAACCGAAGAACTGTGGCAGGTGAATGTTATCAAAAGATGAGAGGGGAAAGCAGCTTGGGGCCTGGGGCGTGGGTATCTGACTTTCAAACTTTGTTTTAGCAGCAAAAGCTTTCTTCAGATAAAATCGCACAGGATCCACTCGGTGATATGAGCGAGAATGCTGCTGCTCTGGCTGAAGAGTGGGGGTGGAGGTAACCACGAATACTCTCATCCTATGTTCGTTTCTCTCTCCCACCCACGACACTCCCCGGCCACCTCCGGCTGCCCCAGTGACACCAAAGTCTACCATGTAGAAGCCCAGCAAGGGCCACTCACTGAGTGGTGGCAGAGCAGGGCCACCTGCTGGGCTCCTGGCCTTGTTTACCTGCGGTCTTTGCCGAGAGCCTGCTTGGTGGTGCATAACATTTCTCCAAGTTGGTCCCGGAGCTGACTGGCTTCCCAAAGCTCACCATCCAGGGGTCCCAGCTATCAATCTGGTTTTAGGCAGCGATTTCCACCCGGTGTGCCACGACAGGCACACTGGTGTACCGCAAGAATGTTTTAAACATACAATAAACCTCTTTCCCCTAAGATTGTCAAATAAAGAATGACAACAGCCAGTACAACAATCGCTGTCCAGTTTGAATGAATCAAAAAATTATACTTATTTTTTTGTCAGATCGGCAAAAAAATATACTTTTTGGTGTGCCACAGAATTTTAGTAATTGGTTTAGGTGTGCGATGAGGTGAGAAATGTTGAAAATCATTGGTTTTAAGGTTCACTGCAATTTCTATTACCAGCATTTCTACCTATTTGTGTTTTTTAAAAATTATCCATTTCACATGGCTCCTCAAATGTATTGAGATAAAACTGCCGTGATATCCTCATAATTATATGTAGGTGACATGGCAAAGGGAAATTCAGGTAGAATTACATTCACAGCCAACCTCGTGGGCGTCAAGCAGCGTCTCACTGTAGTTTTGGTTTGCACTGCCCTGGTAGCCAATGATGCTGAGCATCTTGTTATGTGCTTGTGGGTCAGTGGCGTATCTTCTCTGAAGAAGTAGCTATTCAGGTCCTTTGTCCACTTCTGAGCTGGTTTACTTGTATTTGTATTATTGAGTTGTAAGAGTTCATTATATACTCTGGATTCCCTTTTCAGGTATATAATTTGCAAATATTTTCCCCCGTTCTGTGGTTTGTCTTTTCGCTTTAATGGTATTATTTCCAGCAAATGTGGTTTACATTGATGAAGTCCAATTTATCTGTTATTTCTTTAGTTGCTTTGGCTTTTGGTGTCATATCTGGGAAGCCTTTGCCACCTCAAAGTTATGAAGATTTCCACATGCAGGGTGGGCCAAAGTAGGATGACATCTATGAGTCCACAAAACCCAAAGTTTATTATTATTTATTAACTAGAGGCTTGGTGCACAAAATTCGTGCACTCAGGGGGTCCCTCAGCCCTGCCTGTGCCCTCTCACAGTCCAGGAGCCCTCGGGGGATGTCCAGGAGACATCCACAGCTGCACTCGCCGGTGGGAGCACACTGACCACCAGGGGGCAGCTCTTGCATTGAGCATCTGCCCCCTGGTGGTCAGTGCACATCATAGCAACGGGTCGTTCAACCATTTGGTCAATTTGCTTATTAGCTTTTTATTATATAGGATTATTGTATCATTTTCTATACAAATAACTGTAAAACTACTTTTGCCGCACCCGTATGTTTTCTTGTCAGGGTTTTATAGTTTTAGCTGTTACGTTTGGGGCTATGATCCACTTGGGGGTAATGTTTGTATATGATGTAAAGAGGGATCCAGCATCATTTTTTTTTTATATGTGGTTATCTAGTTATCCCAGCACCATTTGTTGAAAACTATTCTTTCCTCCACTGAATTAGCTTGGCACCCTTGTTACACCTCAATTAACCATAAATGTAAGGCCTTATTTCTGGACTCCCAGTTCCATTCCATCAATCACACTGTCTTGATTACTATCATTTTTTTTCAATAAATTTGGAAATCGAGAAATATGACTCCTCCAATTTTGTTTTTCTTTCTCAAGATTGTTTGGCTGATCTAGGTCCTTTGCATTTCCAAATGAATTTTAGGGCCAGCTTGCTAATTTTTGCAAAAAGATAAAACAGGCAGCTAGGATTTTGACAGGGATTGTGTGGAATCTGTAGATCAACTTGGGAACTCTCTTTATTTTAACCATATTAAACCCTTCAATTCATGAAAGGATGTCTCTCCATTTATTTAGGTTTCTAATTTCTTTCAATGACATTTTGTCATTTTCAGTGTATAAGTCTTACACTTCTCTTGTTAAATTTATACCTAAGTATCTTATTCTTTTTTGAAGTTACTGTAAATAAAATTGTTTTAATTTTATTTTCGGAGGTTCAAAGCAAGTGATTAGAAATGCAATTAATTTTTGTACATTAATTGTGAATCCTGCAACCTTACTGAACTTGTTTATTTAAATAGTTTTTTACTGGATTTCTTAGGATTGTCTATAGACAAAGTCATGTCTTCTGCAAATAAGAGTTTTACTTGCTTTCCATTCGTGCTGTCTTCTTGCCTAATGGCCCTGACGAGCCTCCAGTACAACATGGAGAAGCAGTGATGAGATAGGTAACCTGTCTTGTTCCTGCCCTTAGGGGAAAACACCCAATCTTCTGGTGAGTTCTTTTATCTTAAAAACTCTATTTTGTCCTCAATTATGGCTTCTGCTCCTTCACCCCTTTTGGAACTGCTATTATTGAGAAGTTGGGCCCCTTAAATCTATCACTTAGGTGTCTCATTTTGTCAAAATGATCATTTCCATTTCCTCCTATTTTACTCTGCTTTGTGAGGGAATTTTTTTTTCATTTGAACTTCTAGGTCCCGGATCAAAACAATGGCCTGCAGGCCCAATCCAGCCTGCCTCTTATTTTTATAAACAACATTTATTGTAGAACAGTCATGTCCATTCATTTCCATGTGGCCTATGGCAACCTTCAAACTGTAAGGCCCAGTGGAATAGTTATAAAAGAAACTGAAGGGCCTGCAAAAAGCCAGAGACATGTACTCCCTGGCCCTTTGCAGAAAGTGTGCCAACCGAGTTTAGATCAGTGAGTTTTCTGTTTCTCACGGCCCCTAATTAAAGCTTACATTTTAAAAACACGTACTGTTTTTAAAACAGCCCTTCCAGCCCCACGTGGGAGTGAGTTCCATCGGCCCCCACAAAGGCCTGGCTGCCAGGGTCTCCAAGGCCGAGGCCAGTGTGAGACAGCCAAGAGGGAGAAGTGACCAGGAAGTTCTTCCCCAGGGCTGACACCCCTCCCCCCTCCCTCCTTCCCCACTGCTCCTCCCCCCGCCCCCATACACATACACACACACACACACACACACACACACACGCCATGCTGGGACCTGATGACTGAGGCTGGGATACTAGAGAGGGGGGGGGCTTTCTGAGGTTGGGGTGGGGGTGCATCCCTTCCCAGAGTCCTGGGCTCCTGGGAAATGGCATAGGCTCCCGCAGTCAGCAGCTCCCTCTCCTTTGGGTTCCCCGGGAGGCTGACCTGAGGCATGTACTTGGCTTCGTTTTCTTACTTAATGAAGTGGGAACACTCATGCAGTCTGGGACGGCAGGACGTGGCTCCAGACCCCTCCAGAAAGGCAGGCCTGCTCCAGCCTGGGACTCAGGCCTCCTCCTATTGCCAACAATGGCACTGAGAAGTTGTCATCTGCTGGGCGAGTGCCCAAGGTCCCCTCCACATCTGGCCAAGCTTCCCCTTGATTGGCCCAGGTCTTTGAGTTACCCCACCAGGAAACTGGGGTCGCTCCCCCTAGTGTGACACCAGCAGGCTCCTTTCTCAAGAGCACCCCCTCCTGAGTCTTCAAAGTGGGTGAACCATAACCTTAAGGAGAGTTGTATTCTGAGCCAAAGAGCCCCTGACACGGAGTGAAATGAGCAGCGCCAGCTGTGACTCCTCAAGCGTGAGGAAGGCAAAATGGGCTGGAAGCTGTTTCTATTTCCTGCCAGATGGAACCAGGATACAGGCAGGAACTCCCGCTTCCACAGGTGATGCCTGTGCACACTGGCTGGTCCGACCCCCGCAGGCACCTCCTCGATGAGGACGGTGCTTCCGCAGGGTGTCTTCGGCTCTTCTTCGCAGGGGGGCAAAGAGGAATAGAACATGCTTGCTGCCCTCATGAAGTTCCCAGGCTGGGGGCGGAGCCAGCCACTAAGACCGTTGTGGCAGGGAAAATGGGCTGAGCCCAAAGCCCCAAAGCCACGTGGGGAATGGTGCATGCTCAGGGCTCCAGGAGCAAGATCACGTGGGCGGGGTCTGAAGGTGATTTGCCATGTAGACTAAGGCAGTGGCCTGCCTGGGTGGGAGAGGAGGCAAAAATGTGTAGGTGCTCAATAAACACTGAATGAATGAATGAATGAATGAGTGAATACAAATTGTGTTGTATTTCCAGAAAACAACTGTTGTGTCAAAGTCACTGACTTCTGTGAGCTATTTTTCAAATCCAAAAACTGGTGACCTCCACAAACGAATCATTTAGGGGCCAAATATTCCCCCAAAATGTTCATTTTCTTTTTATCAGAAGAATGGAACACATGAATTCATGTGCTTTTAAGGAAGAACGCCTTTATTCAGTAAATGGAAACACGCTAAAAAGACCTGTTTCTAAGGATGCACCGTTAAGGGAAAGGGGGTGGGGACGTGAGTGAGGTGCTGGAGAAGGGCGGACAGGCTGCTCTTAGGGAGCTTGCTTTGTGCTGATTCTCAGCAGGGCCCGCAAGACAGAATCAGGTGTCCCCTCTCTCGAATGAGAACGGAGGTTCAGAGAGCTCTGCAGCTGGGTCTGCGCGCTCTCCCCTCCTTCAGCGGGTTAGACAAAGACCAACATCCATTCATGGGGAATCGGGGCTCAGCTTAGGGCACAAGTGGCCCCCTGTCCTCCCTGACCCTTCCTGCTGCTCATGATGCCCTGAGGAACATACATCAGATGCAAAAAACGACCTCTCCGGGAGCCCAACACAGCTACTTTCATGAACGCACTGAGAGATGCTGGACCAGTCCCTTTCCCTCTCTCAGTGTGCTGTGCCCTCACCCTTCACCGGCAGCATCTGCAGGTCCCTTCTAGCATCAACATGCTCGGATCCCCCTAAAAGGAACGCGAATGTCTTGCCCTGGCTGGTGTGCTCAGTGGTTAGAGCGTTGGCTCGCACACCAAAGGGTCCCGGGTCGATTCCCAGTCAAGGACAGGTACCTGGGTTGCAGGTTTAACCCCTGACCCTGGTTGGGACGTGTGCGGGAAGCAACCAATTGATGTGTGTCTCTCTCTCTCACATAGATGTTTTTCTCTCTCCCTCTTACTCCCTTCCACTATCTCTAAAAATCAATGGGGAAAATATCGAGTGAGGATTAACCAAAAAAAAAAGGAATGTGGATGTCTTTATTGTTCCAGGGGATTGGTAGGTAGCAGGAAAGGGTTTGGAGGGGGTGGGTACGTACCCCTCGCCTTTGGTGCTAGTGTTCTATAGCAACTCTACCATCGATATTTCCCAGCAAACCTTCGTCCAGTTACCGGATAGTAACAACCTGTCAGACTCCAGGTCAGCAGGGAAAGTGCCTGACCGGAAGGTCAGTGTGGGCCACGTGCTTCCACAAACCAAGCTGGGAATACACAGGCCAATATCCCAGGGAATCTTCTCGGAGAACTTCGAGATGCACTGACCAGGGGTAACCCTGCCTCTGCAGGGCACACCGACATGACACCAAGTGACCTGGGCTTGTCCATCTTAGTAATTTTTAGGGCTTAACAACTCTCTTCTGATTGGCCAAGAAGGACCAATCTTGACCCTTGGGAGAGAGGGACAAATCCGATTAGGAGGGGCTGATGCCCTCTGGGGCTGCTGCCAAGACTAGGGAACCAAGGTGCCCTTTTGAGTTTAAAGATTCAGGTTCAAACCAGCAGGAGAAGGAAAGTGGAGATGCGACAGCGTGTCACTAAGGAACTCTGACAGGTAGATGGTGAGGGAGGGGGATAAACATGTAGACACCAACCTGCAACACCCGGGAATGATGTGCCACCGCAGACAACCAATGGGTGGGCGCTAGGATGCTGAGTCAGAGAAACCTTGGCGGGAGAAGTGGCCCCACCGCTTCCTTATCGTGGGCAAAACCACAGCACTCACAGCCTCTTCTCCATCTGGGCCCACCTGCGGTAAGCCAGGCCCTGCCACACGCCAGACAGCTTCTTATTGAAAGGTAGACGTGATGTCCATGGTGCGGTGACAGAGGGGAAGGTGTCCACCTGGATAGGGGAAGTGAGACCCTGCGGGTTCCGGTTTCCAGCCAGCTGCAAGAAGCGCTCACCTTTAAGAAGGATGGGGATTTAACAACCAGAGAAAACCGGTCTGACCTACTTGGATGTGATTTTTCACAGATTTGGGGCGTTAGGTGGGGCTCTTGTTGGGCCGCGGGAAATCCTTCCGGTGCTGGTATTTCCCCAAAGCTGCGACTCCCAGTCCCAGCCGTGGCTCTTTATTTAGAAAGAGAGGCGTCAGGAGTCGGTGACCTCGACGCCCCTCGGGGCGCAAGGCAGCGCCGGAGGTGGCGGGAACTCTCCAGCCACCGCGCACCGACGCTGGCGCACTCACCGGCTTCTATCTGTGCAGGAGCGCCCAGCGCGGGGAGGGGCGCAGCGCTCCACGTGCGGGCCCAACGGCCCACTTCCTTTAGGCCCCGCCCCACCATGGCTCCGCCCCACCCACGACCCCACATCTCCTGTATCCGCCCCTAGGCCCCGCCCCTCATCGCTCATCCTTTACCCTAAGTCCCGCCCCTCCCGTATCCCCTTCTCACAGCTCCGCCCCACCTCTCACGACCCGGTCTCCCAAGTCCCCGCGCCTCTTCACAGGACTCCGCCTCTCACAGCCCCGCCCCATCCGTCACGACCCCGCCTCTCATGGCTCCGCCTCACCTATCACGACCCCGCCTCTCACGGCTCTGCTCCACCTATCACGACCCCGCCTCTCACAGCCCCGCCCCACTTATCATGACCCCGCCCCTCACAGCTCTGCCCCACCTATCACGACCCCGCCTCTCACGGCTCCGCCCCGCCTCTCACGGCTCCGCCCCACCCATCACGACCCCGCCCCTCAAGGCCCCGCCCCTCGCAGCTCCCCGCTCCCGTCTCCCGGAGGCGCGGGCGGTGGGGCCCCGCGCCTTTTGTGTCGGGCTTGGACCGCCGCGCGCGCTCTCCCCTCAGCGGCCGCGGGCGGAGGGTCGCACGCGCGCGCACCCCCTCAGCGGGCGGAGGGGCGCACCCTCCGTCTCGGCCCTGGGGCTGAATTCGCCTTCCCGCCTCTCCGTCCGCGGGTCTGGGGGCCACCGCCCCCTCCCCTCCTTCCACCTTCTCCGGCGGCGCGCGCACTCGCCGGCCCGGGCACGCGCCCGCCAAGATGGCAGGGTCCGGGGCCCAGCTGTCAGGCGCCGCGGCCGCAGCCCATCCCCGCAGCTAGCGGCCCGGACACCCGCCTCGAGAAGATGAACCCCCGCTGCCCCCCGCAGCCCAGCGAGACGCGGAGCCGCCGCGCCCGGGGCCGGCTCCCCCGCTAACGCCCCGCGCCCCGCGCCCCGCGCCGCGCGCCCGGCCCCGCGCGCCCGCCCCGGCAGCGACAATGAGGTGAGCCTCGCGGACGCCTCGGCGGGAGGGGACACGGCGGGCAGCGCGGGGCGCGGGGCTGGCTTCGGGGGAGTCGTGGGGGCGTCGAGAACGGTGGGGGAAGCCGGGGGTGTCGAGGTGGGGGCGTGCTGGAGGGAGCGAGCGCGCCGGCCTTGCGGGGTGTCGACGCCCCAGGCAGGTGTGGCCGCGCGCCGGCCGCGCGGTGCCACATGGTGGCCGAAGCCCGGATGGGCGCCTCGCAGCCCCCAGGAGACCGGCCCGAAGCCCCTCTGGCCTCCGTCTCTCGGGCTGGCGACCCCTGGGCCACGCCGCCCGCTGCCGGCTCTCAGAGCCGCCTTCGGCTTACTTGTGAAGGGCTGCTTTCTTCCTCTCCCCCGCCTCGTCCCCTTTCCCTTCCCTTCCGAACGCCCATAAAGTGCAAGACCTAAATTGTGGGTCTCGCCCAGCCGGGGGTCTGCTGGTCATCAGGTCAGGAACTAATTCATTGCCAGCAGCCCTGCTGGTCATCAGGTCAGGAACTAATTCATTGCCAGCAGCCCGGAAGTCCCGCTCCAGAGGCAGCCCAGCCCGACGTGTGGGAGATAATCACTCCCTTGCTTTTGTGTGTGTGTGTGTGTAATTTTACCTTCTGAACACATGCGCCATAAAAACTAGAGTGCCTGTAGTTTCACTTAGCCTATTCTGTGAACTTTATTTAAATGAAGTAATACAACCTGTATTCTTTTGTGTCTGGCTCTCTCACTCAAGATGTTGTTGAAATGCATTTATTCTGTTGTAGTTCATTTTTATTGCTCTACTAGAAGCCCGATGCGCGAAATTCGTGCAAGGGGCTCAGCCCTCGCAGCCATGGCATCTGGAAGGTCGTTTGGCTATCCGGTCTAATTAGCATATTACGCTTTTATTATTATAGATAGTATTGCATTGTATTAATGCACCACGAGCTAACTTTTGGCTGTTAATGCTCCTATGACTACTCTTATGTGTCTCCTGCATTCGTTTCTCTTGGGTGTATACCTAGCAGTGGAATTTCTAGCTCACAAGGTATGCATTATCTTTAACTTCAGTAGTTAATACTGTTCCAAGTTGTTAAAGTGTTTTTACAAATTTACACTCCTCCCAGCAAGTGTGTGAGAGTTCTTGTGCTCCACATCCTTGTTTACACTTGGTATTGTCAGCCTTAAATTTTAGCCATCCTGGTGAGTGGTTTTAAATTGCAGTTTCTTGCTGACTAATAAGGTTGGATATCTTTCATGTTTATTTGGTATCCTGTCCTATGAAGTGCCTGTTCAAATGTCTTGCCCAGTTTTCTTTTGGGGTTTATGTGTCTTTTTGTTCCTAATTTGTAAGAGTTCTGTTTGTAGATCAAGAAGATAGCTTCCTGCCCTGCCAGTGAGACTCAGTTGTTGAGTATGGACCCATGAATCAGGAGGTCAGGGTTTGATTCCCCATCAGAGCACATGCCTGGATTGCAGGCTTGATCCCCCTAAGCCTTTCAGTGATTCTCTCTCATCATTGATGTTTCTGTCTCTCTCCCTCTCCCTTTCTCTCTCTGAAATCAATAAAAATGTGTTTTTTAAAAAAAGATAGTTTTCTATAACATCTAGAAATCTTACTGGTTTGTCTTTCAAATTAAGATCTACAGTCCACTTGGAATTGATTTTTGTGTAACTTGTGAAAAGGGGTTTAAATTTTATTTCTTATCAGCACCACTTATTGAGCATGAAAGGTTCGGGGTTGGGCTGGGGTCACACAGAACGACTCAAGGTTTAGTGTAATCAAAATAATGTTTATTCGAGGCACCTGGGTGCAGGTGGTCTGACTTGAGAAAGAGCCAGCGGTGAATTGGGGAGGGAGCAGGCTTTTTATGCGCTCGGGAGAGCTGCAGACTGGGCTTCCGCTTGACCCAGGTATCAGGACTCCCCCCGTCCACCTCCCATCCTAGTTTTATGGCCTTGTCTTTTGTCCTTCTGCAGGCACCAGACGTCCTTTCTCGGGGGGCTGTGCAGGAGTGATGGTCTTCAGGAATTCCTGTAAAATAACCATTCAAGGGGAGCATGTTGTGCAAGGCTTAGGCCAGCGGTTCTCAACCTGTGGTTCTCGACCCCTTTGGGGGTCGAACGACCCTTTCACAGGGGTCGCCTAAGACCATCGGAAAACACATATATAATTACATATTGTTTTTGTGATTAATCACTGTGCTTTAATTATGTTCAATTTGTAACAATGAAAATACATACTGCATATCAGATATTTACATTATGATTCATAACAGTAGCAAAATTACGGTTATAAAGTAGCAACGAAAATAATTTTATGGTTGGGGGTCACCACAACATGAGGAACTGTATTAAAGGGTCTCGGCATTAGGAAGGTTGAGAACCACTGGCTTAGGCTAACAGAACGAGCTTTCCCCTTGACATTGGTTAGGTTTTGTAAGGCTCAAGCCTTGTGTTCTCCAGTGAACCCTTTCAGAGCAGTGTTTATCAAAAGGGTCATCTTTTACCCATAGCTCTGCCTTGCACATTTGTCATCTTCCATTTGGGGTCATTTTCTTTCTGCTGGAACAATACCCTTAGGATTTCTTTAGTGCAGGTCTGCTGGTGACAGATTCTTATAGTGCTTATTGCCAAATGTCATTATTTAGCCTTCAGTTAAAACAAAAACAGCTTTATCAGAGTCTAACTGACATACTATGAAATTTACCCATTTAAAGTGTACAGTTCAGTGCTTTTTAGTGCCCTGGTCCCTGAGTCTCAGTTGGTTGGGCGTCATCCCATGCAGTAAAGGGTCACTGGTTTGATTCCCATTTGGGATATTAAAATTTTTTTTAAAAAAAGTGTACAGTTCAGTGGTTTTTGGTATTTTCAAAAAATTATGCAACCATCACCACAGTCTAATTTGAGAACATTTTTCTCCGTTTTTGAATGGTTTTTTAGTAGTTACAGAATTCCTGATTTGTCAGTTTCCTTTTAGCACTTTAAATATATTATCTCTGACTTGGATTGTTTCTGTTGAGAAATCAATTGTCTGTTTTAATCAGGCTGTTTTTTAAGTGTTTTCTTTGTGTTTGGTTTTCAACAATTTTTAAAAATATATAATTAAGGTTTTTAGGGCTTCTTGAATCTGTGGCTTCATGTCTTTCATTATTTTGTGAAGTCATCAGCCATTAGGACTTCAAATATTGTTTCTGCCCAATTCTCTCTCGAGTTTCCTTCTGGGACTACAATTATACATGTTAGAACATTTCACTGTATCTTCTGTGTCTCTTAACCTTTCTTCTATGTTTTCTGTCTGTCTTTCTGTCCTTCATTCTGATAATCCCACTTACCTCTTCCTCATCCACTATGAATAATCTGCTATTAAACCTATCAATTGAGTTTTTAATTTCAGGTACATATTTTTTATTCTTTAATTTCTACTTGTTATTCATTTTATAGTTTACAGTTATCTGCCAAAACACTCAATCTTGTCTTTTATCTCCTTGACTACAGAATGTATAATTAAAGTTTGATTATGGTAGTATGTGTGAGTCGTTTCCAGTGTCTGCTTCTGTTGGTTTTCATTCTTATTGTCTTGTCTTATGTGCCTTGTTTTGTTTTATAATTGTGTGCTGGACATCATATTTGCAAAATTGTTTGTGGAAATATTTAGAGGCCGAAGATGATGTTTTTCTCTTTTAGTGATAACTCACATTTGCTTTTGTCGGGCAAGTGGGGCACTTAAGATCTGGAGTCACTTCAATGCAGTCACAGGGACTGAGATGTTTTTAAGCGGAGCTGCAGTCCTTGTGAGAGCCAGACCATTCTGTCCAGCCTCCTAGTGTCCAATTCTTCCCAGCACCTTCACCCCCAACCCAACACCCAGCCTTTAGCATTCACCCTCCCTCCACCCCCCGCCAGGAAAAGTAGCCCCCAAAACTGTGTTCACCTCCCGGAGTCTCTGACATGCCTTCCTCCCTGAAGCCTCCAAGCAGATATTTTTTCTATTTTTCCCCGCTTTTCTAGTTCTCTGTTCAGGTTTACTTAGTCCATGGTTACTGGAAATAAGAAGTCCTGATGTTTGCATTTTCAGGGGCAGTTTGAGTCTTTATTCAATTCTGGAGGGGATTTAAGTTGCTGGGCTTCAGAAGCTGCAGAGAATAATATTACTTTTTTCTTTTTGTTCTGTTGGAACTATATTAGGTTGTCTCTGTCAGTGAAAAGATCTGGAATCAAAATAATTTTAAGAATACATTTTAGTTCCTCTTAATATCTAATTAATTGAAAATATGGTAATTTAATTCAGATTATTACTGTGAAGCAAAGGATTTTAGAAGTGGGTGCTTTCCTCTCTTGTTTCCATAGATCTATCTTTCTCCTGTCTTGATTTCCTTTATTATTTATTTGATAAAAATTACCATTTATCTGGTCCCCTTGACTAGAACATTTAATTTTTTTATCAACAATAGTGGAATAGCATTCTTAGGTCCCATTCTTTTGGATCAGATTTTTTTTTTAATATATTTTAATGATTTTTTACAGAGAGAAAGGGAGAGGGATAGAGAGTTAGAAACATCGATGAGAGAGAAACATCCATCAGCTGCCTCCTGCACACTCCCCACTGGGGATGTGCCCGCAACCAAGGTACATGCCCTTGACCGGAATCGAACCTGGGATCCTTGAGTCCGAAGGCCGACGCTCTATCCGCTGAGCCAAACCAGCTAGGGCTTGGATCAGATTTTTTTAAAAAAATACATTTTTATTGATTTCAGAGAGGAAGGGAGAGAAAGAAAGAAACATCAATGATGAGAGAAAATTATTGATTGGCTGCCTCCTGCACGCCCCACACTAGAGATCAAGCGGGGAACCTGGGCAGGTGCCCTGACCAGGAATCAAACCGTGACCTCCTGGTTCATAGGTCAGTGCTCAACCACTGAGCCACGCCTGCTGGGCTGGATCAGATTTTTTTTTTTAAAAAAAGACATGGACATAGAAATGAAAGTTCTTAAATTTTTTTTCCAAAATGAGTCAGCCAGTTCTTTTTTCTTTAAGTCATTGGTTTTTTACACATTTTTTAAATGCTGGTGACAGTTTAACATGATTTTCTGTTGCAGACTATTTATAGTTAAACATCTATATAAGTATATTTACATGGACCTCAAATACTTGGCTCTTTCAAATGGACCCAAAATCAAGGGAGTCTATTCATTATGTCTGTTCGTCACGTCTGTTGTCAGCTCATTTGATTTGGATGCGTATAAGCAATTTGTCTTATCCATGAAAAGCACTTTCCTTTTTGTCCAATCCTGAATTTTTAAAATGAAAATAACACATCATTTTACCTAGGTAACCTCGGTTACCTAGAAGTGACCCAATGATAAAGGTCTAGAATGTAGTCTCCAAACTCTCCATTCGAAGGAGTGTCTCAGAAAGGCCTTGGCTGCAGATGCATTCTAACCAATAAGCTGAACACTTGTGGCACTGGTCCACGTTTTAGCAAAAAAGTCCTGTTAAATCAGTTACTCAGATAAAAAAGGCTATGTCTGCCCTGATCGGTGAACTAAGTGGTTAGAGTATCGGTCCACGCGCCGTAGGGTCTCAGGTTCAATTCCCAGTCAAGGGCAGGTACCTGGGTTGCAGGTTCATTCCCTCCCGGGTTGAGGCATCTGCAGGAGGCAACCAACCAATAAGTCTCTCTCACATCGATCATTCTCTCTCTCCCCCTCCCTCCCTTCCACTCTTACCTAAAAGAATTCTAGCAGGTGAAGATTTAAAAAAAAAGAAGAAGCTGTGTCTGAAGTTTTCATTATTTTCTAGTCTACTGCCTGAATTCTTTTTGTAACAGACCTTAATGTATTTTCATATCTTCCTTCATAAATCATTTTTGAGGGCTTATTGTTCCATGGTACTAGATTATATGGGTAAGGAGGTGGAAGGAACCAGACCTCTCTCTCCCCCAAATATCCCCCATCCCTAAAAGATTCACTGACATTTACTGAATCCCTTTCTGCATCCCTTTTCTACCAAAACAACATCAAGAAACCCCAGATACACAGTATATGAATATATTTCTGTTTATATACTTTAGTCATTTGTTGATAACAGTCTCTTCTGTGAACATTCCCACTATCTCCCTTTATCTTTTAAAGATTTGATATAAAGAAGTTTGAGAGTTTTATGTCATTGAATAATTTTCTCTGTGATACCCCCCCACCCCCCATCATTTCCTATGTTTAGGACGGAATTCTTCTAGAAGATGGGTTACATATTAAGTTGTTTTTCTGTTTTATATGTAAGAATTTTTTTTAAAGTTATTCTTATAATTGGAATGAGATAAAAGTTAAAATTACATTTTTCTTCAAAATTGCTGATCAGATACTTGATTATATCAGTAGATACCTGGCAGCCATGTTTTCTAAGTTGAATGGCTGTACAAACACCTGGATCCCAAAATCCTCTTCAGGGGTGCATAGTCGCAGCTGGTAACATCTGAGTGATCACCTCCAATCCTCAGAAAGCTTACCTGCCCCCATCAAAGCCAGCCTTGTAGATGTAAGTCATGGCCAGACTAGCATATTGGAGGTCATCTGGGCCAACGGCACTTCATCAATCTTGGAGTAACTACAGAGTGCAATGTGATTGCAAGGTACAGTATAAGACACACAGGCACAAACACAGCCCTTGTGGAACACCAGCAGCCTGCGCTAACAGCTGGTCCAAGTACATTTCTGAACTTAGTGCTACAGAATGAGGGAGGGGGGAGCATCCCTCCAGATGTCTTTAGAAGTCACGTCAGGAAGGCCAGCTCTAGGGGCTATGGGACTTGTGTGTGTGCATCTTTCTAGGCTCTCTTCTGTTCTGTCTACCTGTTTTTAGGCCACTGCCATTACTGTATTTACCTTGTGGGTGATGATTTTTAATTTGAGCTACTTCATCCTTTCATTTTAAAGCAGCAGTTCTCAACCTGTGGGTCGCGACCCCTTTGCGGGTCGAACGACCCTTTCACAGGGGTCGCCTAAGACCATCAGAAAACACGTATATAATTACATATTGTTTTTGTGATTAATCACTATGCTTTAATTATGTTCAATTTGTAACAATGAAAATACATCCTGCATATCAGATATTTACATGACGATTCATAACAGTAGCAAAATTACAGTTATGAAGTAGCAACGAAAATAATTTTATGGTTGGGGGTCACCACAACATGAGGAACTGTATGAAAGGGTCGCGGCATTAGGAAGGTTGAGAACCACTGTTTTAAAGTAATGTCATTTTGAATCTTACTGGTTTGGTTGTTTGTGTCTAGTTATGTAAACCAAAAATTTAGACCTAGTTTATAATTGTACATAAATAAACTACATGAAAATAAATTATGTCAGCATTGTTTCACATAAAGATTGCTTCCCTTTAAAGGGAACATGTATACTACCCAGGTTTCAACCTTGCGGTGGACTGTACGCTTGATGACTCCAGGTTATCGGGTGAGCAGCAGATGTGCAATAATAACGCCCTGGCAACTTATCGAGGAGCACTTCCAGCACTCAGGGTTGGCTCGGGAAGGGCTCTGGTCCCTCATCAAGGGCACCGTTTTCTCTTTCCTAGCCCAAAAGCAGGAGATCCCCATAGAAATAATTCTGGGGGCAATTTTCTCTTACTTTTAAAAAAATAATTTTTTTCTGATTTAAATGAAATATATGTTGAATGTAGAGAATTAAAAAACATAGAAAGGTATAAAGAAGGAATTGACCCTGGTCAAGTGCATGGCCAATGCTCTATCCACTGAGCCAAACCGATTAGGGCATAAGTCACCACTTTTTTAAAATCAGTATTGATCCTGCTGGTTAGGGATAATCCCGTAAAACATGTGATTTAGTTTCTTTAATTTTTTCATTAAGTGTAACATTTTTACAAACTTAATATTGTACTAAGCATTTGTATTGGAAATTTTACATTTAACGTATGCATTTCCTTGTCATAAATATTCTTTGAAAACATTTTAAATAGTTAATAATAGTTTATCACATGATATACCATAATTTATTTACCAGTACCCCAGTTTTAGGATAGTTAGCTTGTTTTGAGCAATCCATCATTAAAAATACATAGAGCATCTGCCTGAGGACTCAAGGGTCCCAGGTTCGATTCCGGTCAAGGGCATGTACCTTGGTTGCGGGCACATCCCCAGTAGGGGGCGTGCAAGAGGCAGCTGATTGATGTTTCTCTCTCATTGATGTTTCTAACTCTCTATCCCTCTCCCCTCCTCTCTGTAAAAAATCAATAAAATATATTTGAAAAAAAAAAGAGAAAATACCTTGATGGTAAATGTCTGTGTACATACATCTCGGCATGCTTCTCTGATTATCTTCTTAAGGTTAATTAGCAAAATGGTATTATTACTGATGCCAAAGGCTATAAACATTTTTAAAGTTACTGATACATATTATAAGAATGTTAAATTTAAACAAAGAAGATAGAAAGAAAGAGATAAAGTTAATGAAAGGAAGTTTAATCCTGGTCTTAACTTAGAGGTCCCCTTCCCCTCCCTCCCCCCCCCCCCCCCCAAAAAAAAAAAGCAAAGGAAGGACTAGGAAAGGATTCAAAAGAAGGAAATGGCGTGGCTCCCTGTGCTTGCCAGTGGAGGGAGCCCTGTTCCTGAATTCTCTAGCTGCTGTGTTTGAAGATGCACTGTCTTTATCTTTAAGGCCATGTGAAAGACATCATCTACTCCTTGCTTTGGAGATAATGTAGCTGTGAATGAAGTTTGTGTTTGTTATAACTGATTTAGGTCACATTTTGCCCCCTGTATTCTAAACAGGCTGGGTTTTAGAGTCAGACAGACCTGGGTTCTGCCCCAGAGCCACTCCTTAAGGCTGGCTGAATGGAGCAGATTTCTTAACCTTCTCAAACATAAGTCCGAAGGTATGTGAGAGGCTCCTAAATCCAAGCCTTAGGTGGGCTGTCCATTGTCTCTAAAGATACTCAGAGCACGTGTCTTTAGAGCTCTTTGAAGAGCTGCCCCACCTTCACAGGGTTTTGTGAGGGTCAAATGAGGACACCTCGAAGGTTCTTGGCTTATAGTGCTCCGTAGAGGTTAGTGATATACCTCCCCACCCCAGTCTGTTGTGTCTGTGAGGAAGGAAAACCTGGCACGATTCTGATTTCAAATATTCTGCCCTTTTGTCAAATCACTGTGTGACTTACTGATCATATGTGATCATTAGTATTTGGTTTAAAAACCACAGCTGCTATTGATGCTTCAACTTCTAAAAAAGATTTGGGGACATTCTCTCTAAGAGACACAAAATAGAGCTATTGAAATAAAGACAAAACTGGAGGCATGCTACTTTGGGGTAGAGATCATTGTACCAGAGTACTTAGATTAAGAAATTGTTACTGTGTCCACCCGGTGTGGGTCAGTGGTTGAACTTTGACCTATGAACCAGGAGGTCATGACTCTATCTATTCCCAGTCAGGGCACGTGCCTGCGTGGCAGGATCAATCCCCAGTGTGGGGTGTTCAGGAGGCAGCGATCATTGATTCTCATCATTGATGTTTCTCTCTCCCTCCCTCTTCCTTCCTCTCCGAAATCAATGAAAAATATTTTTTTTTTAA
This sequence comes from Myotis yumanensis, assembly GCF_028538775.1. NCBI lineage: Eukaryota > Metazoa > Chordata > Mammalia > Chiroptera > Vespertilionidae > Myotis > Myotis yumanensis. The sequence continues at coordinate 13,390,784 of NW_027223752.1, forward strand.
AAAAAGAAAGTTAATGTAATTGAGTGCACTTAGCTATGAAATTCATGGAAGCAATGGGAAAGGGGGAAATGTGTGCCAATGTGTGTGTTTCTCGTTCTAGAGTAAAACAGACGTGGCTTTGTAAAGCTCCAGAGACACCTTTTCCCGTATCTTTGGAGACACTGGACAGCTTACCTTACAAGAGCTTATGTGAGCTTGGAGTTGGAAGCCTCTTACACACCTCCATCCTCTCCCCCTTGTGATATATTTGCCCTAAGTCCCTTCCTTCAAGGCTCCCTGCACCCTTAAGCCTTCTCTTGGGTCTGCCCTCCACTCTGGCCTCTTTGAGGAACTGTGTCTACTGCTCTGATCTTCTCTTTGTTCTCTCTCCGGGAATCCTTAAGTAAGAAAAGATCTAATGAACTAACTCATGCGTTGACCAAAGTCCACCTCCTTTTCCTCTCACCTTGCTAACTTCTTAGCCTTCAAATCTGTTTAAATGCCACCTCCTCAGGGAGGCAGTGCGTGGCCCCTAGGCTGCCTGAGGGCCCTTCCCTGTTATTTGTCGCTATGGCATCTCACATTTCTTCTGTAGCTGTATTTGTAATTACACTTTCTCTCCTGTATTTCATAAAGGATTAGGCCGTATCGATCTCTGTTGGATCCCTAGAGCTTAGCACTGTGCCTGGCACTTGCTAGATGCTTAGTAAATATTGACACTGGCACCATAAAATGGACTGTAAATCATGCCATTCTTTCCGCTTGGCATAGGTCCTTCCAGGTGCAACATTCCGGGCAGCCACCCCAAGCAGTTGAAGCTGGCATCCAAGATGAAAGCTGTTTCATTACCTGCTTAATGGATTAATGCACTGCTGGGGGGACTGGGCTTTTGTCTGTGTTTCCATACCGCTGCCATGAGGCATGATTTGGAGGGTGTTTTCCGTTATTTCTTTATAAGGACATAATGTAATAAAACTCTCAGTATCCCAGGTGTTTCTCAGACTTCACTGTGCATAAGAATCACTGTGTGTATGTCCTCCCAAAATGCAGATCCCAGGCCCCATTGCCAGAGGTGGAGGAAGCTTTTTAAAAGCTTTTGTTCTCTTTTTATTAATAGACTTTATATTTTAGACCAATTTTAGATTTACAGAAAAATTGAGCAGATACTACAGAGAGTTTCCAAACTCTGTCCCAAATATACAGTTTCCCCTGTGAACATCTTACATAGGAACATTTTTTATACTTAGTGAACTAATATTGATACATTATTATTAATCAAAGTCCATCCTTCACTCAAGTTTCCTCATTTCCTTTTTCTGTCCCAGGGTCCCATCTAGGACAGCACATGACAGGAGTTGTTATACCTCCTTAGGCTCCTCTTGGCTGTGGTCCTTTTCCAGACTTTCCTTGAGTTTGGTGCTGGGTAGGCATATTGTGGGGAGCCCCTCATTAGAATTTCTCTTGTGCCTTTCTCATGATTAGACTGGGGTGATACGTTTTAGGGAGGAAGACACAGTGATGAAGTCCCATACATCACATATAGAGAGGGAGCTACTACCGCAGGACTTACGACTGTTGAGGTGTCATCACTATATAAAGTCATTCATTTATCCCCCCTTTCCTATTGTCCTCTTCCCAGGAAAGTCTCTACTCACAGCCCACTCTCGGGGAGTAGGGAAGCATGCTAATCTCCTGAGGAATGCTTTCTAAATTTTAATAGCAAAGTCTTTATTTTTCTGTGTATTAGAAACATTAGTGTGTTAACTCCACTAATTTTAACTGGATTCTCCAGAAAGCCGTACCCAAGACAAAGGCTCCTGGGAGAGCAGTTTTAGAAGGCGTGTGACCTCTGGGAGCAGGAATGGGGAGAGGGGCGTGAAGTGGAGGAGGAAGAGCTGGTACAGGTGTCCATTATGGGTGAGGACTGATGTTCGGGGAGAAAGGGAGAAGCATCTCTCATGCCGTCTCATGTGACAAAGGATTGTCCTCACTACAGGAGTTCCCACGTGGGTTCTGAGAGGGCTCGCATGGCATCCCCTGGGCAGCAGGTCAGAGCCTGGGCAAACTGGTTCTGCAGAGGTGGCGCCCAAATGATGCAGAAGGGGTTCTTGATGCATGTGATTTTGTGGATATTATTACTAAAGAGAAAGTAAGTAGATTTCTTTTTCCAGTCTCTTTGATAGGGGCAGAAATAGGATATTGGGGTCCAGCTATAATTGTAAGAAATATCAATCATGCTCTGTTAACCGTAATTGTTTTGTTCTGATTAAAGAAAGCACATTCTAACCTGGCTGGGAGTTGCACCTGGGACCTGGGAGCTCACTGGAAACTCGGCCCATTTCATGGAAAGATTAACTCAACCTTGTTGGAAAAACCAAAGCTGCCAGCCCTTTGAAGACCCCCCCACCTCCTGCCTTTGCATACCCACAGACCTTTGCAAATCTCCAGCCTGCATTATCTGTTAACTGCCCATTTGGCATAACCTTTAGCCTACTTCCCCACGTAATCTTTGTTCTTCTACCCAATATAAGCAGCTGGCTTATGGGGAGAGGCAGAGCAGATGTTTGTGGGTGACCTGCTGCTCCCATACTGCCTGCAGGATTGGCATAAACGCTCATATAGGATTCAACCCTGTCTCTGCTTAACTGGCTCAAGTAGTGACAGGCAGCATGAACCCATTGACCATTACTCACTGCTTCTTGCTGGAAAGTTTTCTACGCTTCTAGGTTGAATTCACTTGTGTTTTTTCTGGTACTTGCTTACATAGTGGGGTGTTTGTTTGTTTTCCTGATCCTTGTGGGATAAAATATATGGCTTGAGGGCTAGACCCAACTTTATCCTTTCTATCTAATTTTTCAGTTATCCCAATACCACTTATTAAAAATTTCATTTTCGGCCCTGACCGGCTTGGCTCAGTGGATAGAGCGTCGGCCTAGGGACTAAAGGGTCCCAGGTTCGATTCCAGTCAAGGGCATGTACCTTGGTTGCGGCCATATCCCCAGTGGGGGGTGTGCAGGAGGCAGCTGATCAATGATTCTCTTGCAGCATTGATGTTTCTCTCTCTCTCTCCCTCTCTTTTCATCTCTGTAATCAATTTTTTAAAAATTCCATTTTCACCCTGGCTGGGTGGATCAGCTGGTTGGATCAGCTGGTTGGAGCATCATCCCATACACCGAAGGTTGCGGATTCGCTTCCAACCAGGGCACATACCTAGGTTGCAGGCTCGATCCCGGTTGGGTTGAGTATGGGAGGCAACCAATCATTCTCTCTCTCTCTCTTTTTCTCTCCTTCCCTCCCTCTCTCTCTAAAATTAATAAAAATATATCCTCAGGTGAGTATAATAATAATAATAAAATTCCATTTTCTGGGAGCGCCCTTCTAGTTGCTAGATGAGATGCTTCCCCATTCATAAAGCCAATTAGACCTTCACAGTCAATCAATTAAATCCCATTTTCTCCCAGTGTTTTGAGATGCTATCTTTTATCAGATTTAATTAATTTGACCTATTTCTGGATTTTCTATTGTGTTTCATTGGTCTGTGTTTATTCATGTGCCAACATCTCACTTTTAATTAAAGAGGCTCTGTACTAAGTTTTAATATTCAGCAGGGCTAATACTCTTATTGTTCTAGTGAGTTGATTTTAAAGAAAAAGGTTAAGTAATAGCATTTGTGGTAAACAGACATGACAAAAATTGTGAATGACCCAAGTTTGGTAAGTAGTACTTTAACCCAGAGGAACAAACCCAGAAGGGCAAGATGCAGGCATCTGTGGCCCCTTTGGGGGTGGGGGTGGGGGATCTCTTTTATGACTTGATGCCTGTGGCTTTTGAATTTGAATCCCAGGAGGCATGCTTGAGACTAGAGGTGACTCACGGGCTGTTTGACCTTTCAGCATAGGATTGTTGGCACGGCAAGGTACTGCCTACCCTTAGCCACCCTTCCCCCAAATTAATAATGAAACCACAGGATTTTTTTTGGAGGTTTTTGACCTGTAAAAAAGTACCCATTGGTAAAGTCATAGAAAGTTAGATTCAGAAACTTAGAAATTCTCTAAGTCCAGTGGTTTTTAACCCTCACTGGGCATCAGAAACATTTGAAAAGCCCTCTTCCCTGCCCTCCCTCCCCCCAGTGCCAGGGCCCTACCTCAGAGATTCCATTAATCTGGAGTGAGGTGCCTTGTCTTTTCAATGTCTCTAGGCTATTAAATGTACAGTCAGAGCTGAGGACTGCTGACCTAGTCCTGAGGTCAGGAGCAGGGCTAGTTTACTCAGCTCTGTGGTTTCAACACCTAGCTTTGTACCTGGGATATAGGAAGTGCTCGGTAAATGTTTGTTGAATGATGTACGAGTCCCTCACTGCTCAGATGAGAAAACAGACTCCAGAGGTCGCTTGCCTCAGGTGCACAGACAGTGGGGTCACAGGGACATGACGGTCAGGTTCCTCATCTCGGACTGGTCTTTTTTCACTCTCCTCCATCATGTTTCCTCTTCAGTTATGGGCAGAAGAAGGCAAGAGCATTTGCTCTCTTGACTCATGGGTTGTCCATTTTTGTGGCCTTGACCCCAGCTCCTACCCAGTCCAGCAGAAACTTGGGCACGAGCTTTAGAAGGTGGTAAGATCATCGGACGAGGCTGACACTGATGGGGAGGCACAGGAAGCAGACATTGCTGTGCACCTGCTGTGTGAGCTGGGGGTTCCAGCTCTCGCGTTTTTTGAATGGAGTCCCGCATCCCCATTTCCAGCAGTAAAGCATGTTAGATTGTAGATGAGAATACCTGATGACATTACTTTTTGATTAATGCTTTATTTCAATGGGAGAGGATGGACAAGTGACCCTGGCACTTGGCACCATTTCTTCCCATGAAGCTTGTCAGCTGAGAAGATGATTAGAGCTTTAGGCAGATTCATGGGACTGGGGGGATAAAATTTGGTGTTTAGGCCCTGGCCAGTGTAGCTCCATTGGTTGGAGCATCGTCCCATCCACCAAAAGGTTGCAGATTCCATTCCCAGTCAGGAGACATACCCAGATTGTGGGTTCGATCCCCAGTTGGGGCACATACAGGAGGCAATGGATCGATGTTTGTCTCGCACGTCAATGTTTCTCTCTCTAAAAATAATAAAAATATAAAACATGTCCTTGGGTGAGGAGGAAAAATAACAACTTGGTGTTCAGAACCTGCCAGGAGGAGGAGCCCTAGTAAACACCCCAGGTTTGTCCTGAGGGCTCTGTGTAGGGACAAGGGTGAACCAGAAGTCGGAGGGCCCTCTCCAGAACTGGAGCACTGCTTTGAATCATCGGGTCTCTGATTACATTAAGGTGCCCTGGGGTTGTGTTTACCCTTGACCTACCTGCCCGTTAGAGCAAAAGAAAATCCTCTCTGGAGGAGCCGCAAGTTGTCTGTAGAGTTTTCAGATACCGAGAGCGGCACTCAGAAACGATCCGATCTCTGAGAAGATGAGATTTAACAAAAACCAGGAGAAAACAGACAACAGGAAATGATCAGACTTGGATTTTAAAAGAACTGAAAGCAGTATGCTTAAGGAAATCAATTGTGTGGAACCTTTTCTTGTTCACCATGGCCATCCCAGCTGAGAGGCTGACTAGCCTTCAGACAAGAGTGTTTATAGTGTGTGGTGGACATGTGTGACCAGGCGTGTCTGCCACAGGTGCTCGGTGTGTTTGCATGGCTGTAAACATTTTGCTTAGTCCCCTGGTGGGTAGTTTAGAGGTTGGGACAGGAGATAAATTGGAGCGATGATCGTAGGCTTTTAGATCTTTGAGTAGGAAGAGCCCCCTTTGACCTTATTTTGCTTTTGTTTTTGAGAGAAGTGTACATTGTGATTGGTTTAGGCCAGCGGTTCTCAACCTGTGGATTGCGACCCCTTTGGCGGTTGAACGACCCTTTCACAGGGGTCGCCTAAATACATCCTGCATATCAGATATTTACATTATGATTGATAACAGTAGCAAAATTACAGTTATGAAGTAGCAACGAAAATAATTTTATGGTTGGGGGTCACCACAACGTGAGGAACTGTATTAAAGGGTTGCGGCATTAGGAAGGTTGAGAACCACTGATTTAGGCAATGTCAACACATGTGGATATTATTTTACACAACAAAGGTAGTGTGAAATAGTTAATGTTAGCATAATTTCAGTAAATGAATACTTTAAAAACTTTAAAAACTTAAATTTACTACAGTAAACATGAATTTTTTTAAAGTGTAAACTTCTGTGTTATAAAATACACTAGAGGCCCGATGCATGAAATTCGTGCACTCGGTGGGGGGGGTGAATCCTTTAGCCTGGCCTGCGCCCTCTCGCAGTCCGGGAGCCCTTCCCTGCAGGGAGCGGGCCTAAGCCGTTAGTCGGACATCCTTAGCACTGCAGCGGAGATGGGAGAGGCTCCCGCCACCACCACTGCACTTGCCTGGCTTTTGGGCTTCTGGCTGAGCAGCGCTCCCACTGTGGGAGCGCACTGACCACCGGGGGGCAGCTCCTGCGTTGAGCGTCTTCCCCTTGGTGGTCAGTGCGCGTCATAGTGACCAGTCGTTCCGCCATTTGGTTGATTTGCATATTACCCTTTTATTATTATATAGGAAGGATTATTTATGTATGTTTTCATGTATTATATTTGCTTAAATGTTTACTTGCAAGATGTATATTGAGTGCCTAGCATATGCAAGACAGTGGGGCTAGCGATAGAACTACAGACACGAGTGAGAGTTGGGCCTTAAGGAGTATAAAGCCCAGAAGGGGCACACAGAGCATTGAGATAAAAGTGCCAGAAAAGAGGTCTGAGCAACACCGTTTTATTTATTTATTTTTACTTAGATTGATTTGTGTTTGCGGCGGATGAGGCCAGGAGATGTTATCTTCTGCTCTGGGTCTTCCCTGCTGCACTTCTTTGACTTAGCTTATTCTTTCTTCCAGTTGGCTTTTCAGTTCCTTAAAGACCGTGGTCTTCGGAAAGGCTTGCCTCGCCTAACTTAAATGTCCTCTGTTCTGCAGTTACTCATGGTATAGCTCTAATTAGTGGCCCTTTTAAGGACTTTCCTTTCACTCAGCTCTGACCCACCGAAGCCCATTAGCAATAAAAACATTTAAATTCTCTAACTTTGGCTTACACACAGAAAGACGCCGGGCCTGGCAAACAAATGAAACCCTTTACAGAAAATAGCAACACACCACACCTTGGAGCCTGTGTGCCTGTGGACAGATCAAAATCAGATGTGTCCACTGACATAGCTTTCTTGGACCAGCTGAGATGTCTAACTGAGCAGCTTTAGGGCACTGTTTATAAACACTTCCTTTCTGGCAAGAAGGAAAATGCTCTCCTGGATTTGTGTCACTATGCAAAAAAGAACTGTAAGCAACAGAGTGGACCAGGGAAAGAAACAGTCCCCAACAGAAGAGCATCACTAGAAAGAGAAACCAGAGTGGCATGCTTCAGAGTGCCAAGTCTATGGGTGACGAGGCAGCACCACTGTGAACACACAGGTGCATAGTCATTCCCCGAGCATTTGCTGAGCTCACTCTGCTGATTCCTGGGCTCCATGTAGAAGCCATGGTTTCCTACACATATAGCTCAATTGCAGCAAGTCTAAAACGACTCACTACCTGCTGAATTTTTAGGCAACTGGCTTTTCACAAGGACGTCATTTTCCAATGGGGAAAATAGCCTTCCAACAAATGTTGAGACAACTGAATATCCACCTACCAAAGAATGAAGTTGAAGCACTACTTCACACTGTATACAGAAGTTACCTCAAAATAGACAGTGAACTTAAATATGAGCCGCTAAAGCTTTAAATCTCTTACAGAGGAAATATAAGAGTGAATCTTCATGGCCTAGGTTTAAGCACCCGATTCCTAGAAATGACACCAAAACAAATGATAAAAGAAAAAAAATAAATTGGGTTCATGAACAGGTATAAGACCTCTCATGGATGGCTGCTGCTGAGCTGGGACCTGGTAGGTAGCTGGTTAAATTTGGAACTAGAGTACTTTTTAAAAGATGTACACTTGATAACATGAGAGAAATGAGCACTTGGTTATTTTCTAAATATCATTATGAAACCATTCAGCTCTCCTACGATACTACCTTCCTTGGGTCCCACAGAAACTGCTGAACAAAGGGAAGAGAGGAGAGAGAGCAAAAGCAGGCGGGCACTGATTGAACGGAACTTCAGGACCCACCGTGTTACAGCAGGACAGGGGCTTCTAAAGGTTGCATAGAGCGCACTAATGCAGCAGCGACCTAAGAAAAATGTCAGCCCAATCTCATTTTGATCAAAGGAGAAAAACATAGCACCTGTCTAGGGTCACACAACTACTGTCAGAGATGGAACAGGGCGGAGTCTCCTGATTCTAAGGTGATGCTTTTCCTTCACGCCAGTGGCTCTCAAGAATGAAGTTGAAGGACTAACTTCACACCGTATACAGAAGTTACCTCAAAATAGACAGTGCAATAGAGGATGCATGAGCAGCCTCAGCATCACCTGAGAGATTTCTTATCAAAGATGAGAATTCTCAGCCCCTCCCCAGACTGAGTAGGAGACGTGGGGGAAATGGAGCCCAGCACTCTGTGCTTGGACAGGGTCTCCAGGGGCCTGTGTTGCTCGGTCTGGTTTGAGGACCACTGGCTGCTCTAAGGACATCTGTGATTCTCAACAAGGCGGGGAGGGAGCATTCTGCACCCTGCCTCTGGACATTCTGCACTAGAGACATTTTTAGCTGTTGTAGCTGGGGGTGAGAGAGTGCTATTGGGTTGAGGCCAAGGATATTGCTAACCACCCTGCTCTGTACAGGACAGCCCTGCACAGGAAACACTTACCTGGCCCCAGTGTCGATAGTGGGAGGTGCAGAAACCCTGCCCCATACCTGCTGCTGGGAGGGCAGAGGAGAGCGGAGCGTTGTCAGTGTCACGCTCTTGGTGCCTGTCCCCTCGAGTGGAGGGTTAGTGCATCCTCTCAAGCTGTGCGCCTCCACCACCAGGGAAGGTGGGCTGGCATCTGGGTCCCTCGACCACCGGTGAGGCAGAGCCCCAACCCCAAGGCCAGTCACTCCCATTGTAAGCAACTTTATCCAATTCCCTAGTGTGGCAAATAGATAGTAGCATTTTCTAGAGTGCCATGATGTGATTAGAGGTCTTAAAAAACCACTCAGAGAGACCTGCCATTTCCAGTAATGGTGAACGAGGTATTTCAGATCAATGCTTCTAGTGAAAATGAGCATGTGTGCCCACGCACGCATGCGCACATACACACGCACACACACAAACACACCCAGAGTTATCTGCTGGGGCCGGAGCTTTTTGTAAGAAAGAATATAAACACACTGCAAGACTCATGCAAATGGGAACTCTTCCAGAAACTAAGGCGAAGTGCTATTTTGGATGAGAAAAAACACCACCCTTGTATATTTTAGTAGGAAGTCAGAAATAGAAAAAGCCTGATTTTCAGAAATAAAATGTGAGAAAGAAAAACTAGCTTTTTGAGGGAACAAAATACATTTACATAAAGCAGGACTTCTCAAATTACAACTCTCATAGCCACATATTCATGCCATTGCTTTAGCATCGTCTCTGGCTCCCCTCTAAGTCCTTCTCCAGTCAGCAGATGTGTTGTGTGAAGGTTTTCCTTTTTAGCGTGGTTGCAGTGCGGTTGCAGGCTGGGAACAGGTTGCGTGGTCGGGATTGGAACCCAGACTCCCTGCCTTAGGTTCAAATAGGGACAACTGTTCCCTTTGAGGGCAGCAGAGGTGCCTTTTGACCTGTGTGGTTTGATTTTAGAAATACACATTTATTCCTCTCCTTTACTTCCCTACCTTCAAAACAAAACACCTTCATTCCTGCCTTGCCAGTAGGTGCTAGGACTTCCCAGTGTTCATTCACTTGGTCTCTACTATGGCCTGAATGCTGTGCTCCACTCCCCCTCAAATTGGGTGTTTTGGAATCCTAACTCCCTATGTGATGGTGTTAGGAAGTGAGGGCCTTTAGGTGATTAGGTTATGAGGGTGGACCCCCCCTGAATGGGATTAGTGCCCTTATCAAAGAGGCCAGGCCACGCTCCCAGGCCTTTCCAGGAAGTTAGGACACAGTGAGAAGTCTTCCACCTGGAAAGGCCCTCACCTGGTCTCAGACTTTCAGCCTCCGGACTGTGAGAAATAACTTTGTGTATAAGCCCCCGGTCTGTAGTATTTTGTTGTGCCACAGCCCATATGGACTAAGACAGGCTCCATTTCTGAAGGCTCCCATGGGACTAGTCCCCAGAAATTCCCTTCCTCACTTAGCTTCTTGAAAGACACGTGGCATGCCAGAGCCCTCGAATCGAGTCATCTTTCAGTTCTTTAGATCACTTGATTTGTGCATCTGTTCATTCCAATTCCCAGTCTCTGTGGGAAATGCAGACTTTGAACAAGACATTCTCTGATTCACTAGATTTCCTCTTTGATATTATTGCACCTGGTAGTGTAGGTTGAGTTTATATGTGACTCTGTTGTGGGTTTGATCTGTGACTTTCAAGCAGGGTTATATTGGAAAGAAGGGGTGATGGGGTGGAATTGTGAAGTTAGGAAATTAAAGTTAATTGTGGTAACTGCCTCAGAATAGCCAGCGTCTGGCGGAGGGGACTCTGAATCAGCTTCTATGAATCAGACATTCCCTTTCTCCTCCTTAAGAGACCCACACGTTCCTTTCTCCTCTTTAAGAGACCCGTGCATGTGATAATTAGAATTCAGAGAAATGTTGAAGATGAAGTTCTGGAAAATAGGGCCCCCCAAATTTCAGGAAGACTAAGCAATAACTTGGAATCGACTTCATTTGAAGGATTTTCAGAAATTAAGAGGATGTAAATAAGGCAGGAGCAAAAATGGACCAGATAGGAAAGAACTTCTTATCATGCAGTTCACTGGGATGGATCAGAAAGTTAAAAGGTATTTTAGGAAAAGTATCTAAAACTTGGAGAAAAGGCAAAAAGATTATTGTGTGCCTTTCAGTATCCTTCCGGAGCATTGTTCAGCAAGTCATCTAAGGCAGCGGTTCTCAACCTGTGGGTCGCGAACAATGAAAATACATCCTGCATATCAGATATTTTACGATTCATAACAGTAGCAAAATTACAGTTATGAAGTAGCAACGAAAATAATTTTATGGTTGGGGGTCACCACAGCATGAGGAACTGTATTAAAGGGTCGTGGCATTAGGAAGGTTGAGAACCGCTGAAAGGATATTCTTGGAGACTTATTTTTCTAAAGTTAAATCTTAACTTGTAGAAAATTGGCAAGTTACGAATGATTTTTTTTTGTCCAGTGGCGATCTAAAATTGATTTCTGTTTAGTAGAAAAGATAACCTCAGAAGTTTTGGTTTAATTGCTCTGTGGTATATTAACCAGTTTTGTATCTAACTTTAAAGATTATCACAGCTTTCTTTTTGTCCACTGACTATGTGTGTTTCCGTATTACCTTTGTTTTTGTTTGTTTTTTAAAATGTATCTTTATTGTTGAAAGTATTACACATGTCCTCTTTGTTTGTTTGTTGTTGTTTTCTCCGTTGACCCCTTCCACTCAATACCCCACTCAATACCCGCCCCTCCCAGGCCTTCACCACTCTATTGTCTGCGTCCATTGGTCATGCATATATGCATGTGATCTTTGCACCAGCCTTGCGTCCTGCTGGTTCCCTCACCAATGAGTTACATCAATCCTTGACACATTCATACTGTCTGTTTGTGTGGGAGTTATGTTTTTAGCTTTTTTAAAATTACACTTTAAAAGGATGAGTACATATTGAGGAATAAGCATCTTAGGGTGCTAGGCTGAGTAGGGTTTGAGTAATTTGCCTTTAAGGTCATCTTAGCCCTGAATACCCACAATTATAGGTTTTTATCTAAATTCCCTCTTGGTCACTTGGATAGTAAGTTGCATTTATGGGTCATCTAACTATATGGCCCAGTGAATACTTAAAATTCCTGCATTATCAAGATCTCAGAGCCACCAAGTAGGAAAGGATAATTTCCTTTGTTGTTCATGATAGTACAATTATTTCTAAATAAAGCACCTGTAATTTACAGAACGTTGACACACCTGCTATTGTATTTGGCCCTAACAATTTCTTTGTGAGGGAGCAGGGCAGGAATGATTATCTACATTTTTAGGTGAAAAAGCTGAGACTCTAGACCAGTGGTTCTCAACCTTCCTAGTGCTTTGACCCTTTAATACAGTTCCTCATGTTGTGGTGACCCCCAATTTCATTGTTACAAATTGAACATAATTAAAGCATAGCAATTAATCACAAAAACAATATGTAATTATATATGTGTTTTCCGCTGGTCTTAGGCGACCCCTGTGAAAGGGTCGTTCGACCCCCAAAGGGGTCGCGACCCACAGGTTGAGAACCGCTGCTCTAGACTCTGGCAGGTAAAGTCAGTTGCCAAAGGACATTCGGCTGGTGAGGAGTGGCGCTGAGACTGCCCTGCTTTTATCCTCCACGCTCATGGACACCTCATGGCGGAACCAGGACTCAAGGGGGTCTTGATAAGAACAGTGAGTCGAAGTGGGACCACAACGCGAATACTGAGTTCAGACACAGTGCCTGCCGATGCACCATCTGGACTCTTGTTTCAGTGTTTGGAGTGTGTGGTCTGTTCCCGACCTGAAGTGGGCCTGAGTCTCCTTGGGCCTCCCTCCCCTCTCAGGGATAGAGTGGTGCAGACTCTAAGCTGGTGCCCAGGAAATCTTTCTTGATTGAATATGGGAATTTGCTTTACGTGCTTTTATCTTCTTGATTCTTCCTCTATTCCTGGTAAGATTTTCTTGGCCAGTTTCTGTGTATCTGAGTGACATTGGAGCAGCTGCATGCGTCTGTTCAGAAGGATGATCTGCCCTTTTATTGGATGCTTGCACCAGAAAGAGGACTGCTGACCTAATCCAGTTTCATCTCTTTATGACATCTTCTCTCTCAATCAACAAACTGCTGATTCATTAATTCAGCAGGTACTTATTGAGTGATTTGGTGCTGGACCCTGGGATAGAATGAGAAAGATGAGAAAGGTCCTTACACTTCTTTGGCTTCTGGTCCTGGTGGTGGCCATAGCGTTTCTGTTTAAATATTTTAACCTTTGTTCTGCTTTGCTAGTAATCTAAGAACCACATGAAACAACTGAGTTGTGAGGAAGACCATCTCTAAACCCTACCTACCTGAAACCCATCAGCTTCTTACTTGTCTCCTGGTGCCACCGAGTCCAGACCCCGTCGCTTCCTATAACTGCTGCAGCGGCTTCTGACTGGTCTCGCGCTTCATTTTCCTTCCAACAGAGAAAATCAGGTCATGTTACTGCCCTCTCAGATTCTCCAGGGCTTTCCTGGCTGATAAAGCCCTGCTTAGCTCTGTCGTATCTCCCTCTACTCTTGTTGGCTGCTCTAGGCCAACCACGGCACCGTAGGAGAGGGAGGGATGCCAGGCTGGTGCCCTCCCACCTTGGGCCTTTGTACCAGCTGTCTCCTCTGCCTGCAGTGATCTTTCCCTGATGTTTGCATAACTGTCCCCTGTTGATCCACATCTCAGCTTAGATACACTACCTGAGGGGCCTTTCCCATCACCTCTTCATAGCCCCAGTCACTCTCTGGCACGTTGCCCTATTTTATTATCCTTTTCTCACCCTTTAGTCTCTGAGTTCCTTCCTTAGACCGGATGCACTGAGAAGCTCAGGGTTTTCAGTGCACCTAGAATAGTATCTGATATGGTAGCCCTTCCATCACTTGTTGAGTGAATGCAGTGACCTAGGCAGCTATTTAGAGAGCACTTATTTGGGGAGATAGAGAGACATGGACAGGAATGCAGAAATAATTAGTAGTAGACTCCTGCTTTTGAGAAGTGGTAGATTGAAAGATGTATTGCAGTTGGATTTGCTTTACAGTAGAATGCTTTTGGGGGTTAGCTTTCAGTTAGTAGCTTATTTAAAACTATTATTTTAAAGTTAAATGTCACTGTAGAAGCTCAGTTGAATTATGTAATCTGAGGGAAAGAATTAGTTCACAGTGTAGGACTCACATTTCTTATCAATTCAAGAAGCATTTTTTGTTTGTTTTTAATTTTTGGAAAGGTTAATTCAATTGGAATGAAAACGCACTGAGTGGCCCTGACCGGTATGCCTCAGTGGATAGAGCGTCGGCCTGCGGACTGAAGGGTCCCAGGTTCGATCCCGGTTAAGGGCATGTGCCTTGGTTGCCAGCACATCCCCAGTGGGAGGTATGCAGGAGGCAGCTGATCGATGTTTCTCTCTCATCGATGTTTCTAACTCTCTATCCCTCTCCCTTCCTCTCTGTAAAAAATCAGTAAAATATATTTTTAAAAAACGCACTGAGTGAAATAAAAAGAGATCTTGACCAGCCCAGCTTGTATGGCTCAGTGATTGAGCATCAACCCATGAGCCAGGAAGGAGGTCACGGTTCGATTCCCAGTGAAGGCACATGCCTGGGTTGCAGGCTCGATCCCCAGTAGGGAGCGTGCAGGAGGCAGCCGATCAATGATTCTCTCTCATCATTGATGTTTCTATCTCTCTCCCCTTCTCCCTTCCTCTCTCTGAAATCAATAAAAACATATTTTGACCAGAGATCTACTATTACCAGGAGTGTGCTGTACCTGGGGGAAGGCTTAAAAAGGACTAAAAATGAAGGTCACTGGTAGTGGAGCCCCCATAATTACAAAATAGAAGAATTTGGGGATGGTGACCCAAAATTATAATTTATTTTTCTGCATAGCAAGCATGCAGTTTTTACTTAAAGTGTTTCTGATGGAGGTTATGAGGGACTAAACTCTTTAGGTTTCCTCCTGCCAGTCCCCTCAGCCCCTCTCCCCAGGAACTCACCTGGTTAGAAGCCTGAGACCTGGAATGGACAGAAGCTACTCCTCAGCACAAGATGACATGTGAGATTAAATATGTATATTTATCTATATACGTGTGTGTGTGTGTGTGTGTGTGTGTGTATACACTAGGGGTCCTGTGCATGAATTCGTGCACCTTGAAAGAAAATGGTCCACGAGGCTGCAGTAGGCACAGGGGCGAGTCCCGGCCCATCTACGTGCCCCAGCCCAGCCCCTCCCACCGCGGCCCTGGCCCCCTATCTGCCAGCAGCCCCACTCCCGTCGCTGCCTCTCCCACGTGCTGACAGCACTGGCCCCGCTTGTACCCACAGACGGTGCAGAGTGATTGGGGCCCGCGCCAGCAGCAGGTGCGAGCGGGGCCGGTGCCATCAGCGGGTGCGAGCGGGGGCTGCTGCCCTGATCACCCCTCAGGAGCAGGGGAGGTGGAGAAGCCCTCAGGGGCGATCAGGGCTGGCAGCCGCTGCTCACACCCACTGATGGTGCTGAGTGATCAGGACCAGCACCAGGCATCGGCAGTGGGTGTGAGCGGCAGCTCCAGCACTGGAGCAGGTCAGAGCACTGGGCAGGACTGTGCCCAGTAGGACCACAGCATGCGGGAGCAAAGAATTTTAAGTAACCACCAGAGGCTCGCCCCAATGACAGCAACTGGCGCCCTGCCTTGGTCTGGCACCCCTGCTCACCTGATCCACCATCCTGCCTCGGCCAACGCCCACCATGTTCCGCACACACCCCCCGGGTGGTCAGTGCACGTCATAGCGACCAGTTGTTCGGTTGTTGTGGTTCATCTGCCGTTTGGTCTATTTGCATATTAGCCTTTTATTATATAGGAATATTGAGTACCTAGGAATTCAGGAGTTTTAGAGGTCATCGTAGGCTGGTTTTGGTCAGGGACAGGACTGGATGGGGTTTTGAAGGGTATGTGATATTAGCTACCATCAGTGGTGGTTCCATGTGCCCGAGTTTTGTCTGTACAGCACCCCGCACACTGAGGCTTACACAGGTGAGACTGTGCCCAAGGCTTCCCAGGTGGACAGTAGACTGGGCGCAGAAGCACACTTTCCATGATCACTGTGGGGAGAAGGCGGGATTAGAGCAGCTGCCTGTGGTCACAGGCTCTAAGTGGCAGCCCTGGGACTTCCAACGGGTTATTGCATGACTCTGACTCTCCTGTGTTTCCTGTTATATCATGATTCTGCCAAGTAGAGGGTCTCGGGCGGAGACTAGTCAGGAATATCGTGAAAGGCATTCTGGGTCAGCTTAGTTGCTGATTGCTACATGGTTTGAGGGACCGCAGGATTCCACCAAATTTCTTACTAATCCGTCTGCCTCAGTTGGCTGTTATTACTTCGTTTCTTTGAGGCAAGTTCTGGGCTCTCACTTCTCTTCAGATAGGGATAACATAAGGAGAGGGGTGTGTTCATCCCAGGCCACCTAATGTGAGAACGGGGTCCCTTTCTCCCTGGTGGAAAGCTGGGGCAAAAGGAGGGTCATTCAGCAAACAGTTACTAAGTAACTCCTCTCACTCAGCTCCTGGGAACGGACAGCCGAGGGAACAGTGTGGGCCGCGTGGAAGGGTGCAAGTCACGGAGGGAGCAAGGAATAATTTAGGCAGTTGGCCCCTGGGCTGAAGAAAGGAGGTCCTGGCATATTTGGGGAACTAGGAATGTGAGGCTGGATTTGGGGATTATTAAGAGTTTTAATGGGAAAAAGGAGTTGGAGAAATAAGGTTCTGTATGCTTGGCTGAGGGGTTTTCCGTAACACTATGGGCACTGAGGGACTGATGCAGGGTTCAAATAGGGGGCATGAGAATCAGAGTTAGAAACACTGCCCTGGCAGAATCTGCGAGAAGGGACAGAGAGAGAAAGGCCAGTTATAATGCAGCAGACCAGGTGAGAGATGCCAAAGGTGGGGGCTCAGGCGGTAGGCAGGGAGTGGGCAAAGGGAACTTTCGTGAGGTAGAATTTAAATTAGTGACTGATTATCTTTGTGGTGTGAGGGAGAGAAAAAAAGTCAAGAGCGACTCACAGGATTTCATTGGCGATCTGTCCCCCTTGTTTTATAAAGGTTTGCAGCCCCAATGCTGAAGGTTCTTCTTAACGCCAGGTTTTAGAATACAGCCTCAGCTCATTTGCCAGATTTTACCAACTTGGGCTTTACAAACTGGAAAACATTGCTCTTTTTTTGGCTGACATCTCGTTTCCTTTTTCACTGTTTTTAACTTCTGAAATTATTACAGTAATTTTTGTACTTCAAGGAATTGGTAAGAGCTTCAATAAATGAATAATCAAAGAAATGAGATCACCATCACAATCGACTGCAAGGTCATATGGTTCATGAGACAGTGGTGGGCATACAGCGTGGCTTTCTGATTCCCCAGCAGTTTATGCATCTGTGATAAAGTAGTGTTTGGTAGTGGACAGGCATAATATGGGATTCTGCAGAATTGTCAGTGAAATGGAGGCAGGTATCACTGTCCACTCTCTTTACTGACCACACTGGTCACACCTGGTCATTTCAGCAGCAGCAGGCACAGGAAGATGAGGTAATCAGGCAGGTCACAGTGGCACAGGTTGTATTCTCATCCCGTTAAGCTTTTATCACTCAGCGAAATCCTGGTCTGGAGGTGGGATGTGATCTGTGGTTTACCCAGGACCCCGGGTTCCACTTTTTTCTCTGGACTAATCCAGCTCCCAGCCTGGAGCCTGAGCACACACTGCATTAATCAGACTTGCTGTAATGATCACATGGTTTTCTCGCTGCCTCCCCTGTTAGCTGCCGCTTGTCAGCAGCTGGCGGAGCTGGAGGCTGCAGGCTCCTGTCTGCAGAAAGCCTTTTACTTCGGAATATTGGGGTGTGTGGAAACCCCGCCTCTTTTTTCTGGACTTTGCACCATCTGACTGACTAAATGGTTGTCCTCCGAACCAAAAAGGCTACCAGACAATCTAAGGAAATTGTCTCTGTCTAGGTCATGTTCGCATTTGAAGAATTCAGGTATGTTCTGGTTTCGTACATCTGCCTGCCGCTGGGTTTTTGTTCTCGCTAGGTTTTTGCTGTGTAATGACAGCTTAGGTTCTGGCTGGTTCTCACACACAAAAAGGGCTCTTCTCTGCATTCGGTGGGGTCTCTCCAGGCATGGGGGTCGGAGGTGCACAGTGGTGCTAGTCAGGGTGTTTGCTGCATGCACGGATGCAGCGTGGGTAATTGTTTGCTGGTGTGTGAATTTGCCGAGGGCCCCACCTTGTGCCTCATTTGAGCTGCTGTTGCAGGTGTAGAGTTAAGAATACAGAATAGCAACTGTTTATCCAGAATGAGTCTGTTGATAGCTTTTGTTTTTCTTCCTTTGTCAAACTCATGGAGTCGACTGCTCTCTTAAAAAAATGCTAATCGTAGCAGTGAAGGTGAAATTCTGCAAGTGTGTCTGCTTAGTTGAGATTTGATTTTGGCTCTGATTTTCCTCATCGTCGATAGCAATCTCATGGCTGGGCGGTTTTCTGGGAAGTGCTCTGTTAACCGGAGCCTTCTTTGCTTTTGTAAGCTTTTCAGCTGCTGTAATTATTGATGCTGCAAATTGTAGTCTTTTGTGAATCTTACTCCCTCTCTTTCCTCCATCTCTTCTCTGGGAATCTGTGTCTGGGGGTGAATGTGGGAAGGGATGTTCCAATAGAGATAGTTTCTAAGAAATTAAAATAAAGGAGGTGGAATGGGAGGGCCACCAGTCATTTATGTGCATGTTTCCATGTCTGTGGAACATATGGAGGAGAGCATATATGTGTCTGCTTCTGACCTCGGACAGCTTCTCGTTTCTCACATGGGATTTCTGTGTATCTTAGAATTGAGCATAAATGCCATGTTATGGGCAAAGATTGTGTGGGAACCTCAGTTCTATTTCTTATAGGCCCTTTTTGTTCCCTCCAAATGTTGCTGCAACAGACATTAAAATGATAATGGAATAACCACTTTTCATTATTTGCAAGAGGAAACTAGAAACCTTTTAGTCAAAATCAAGGGAGTAGCTGAGAGAATCATCAGCTGTGCACACAGGCCCCCCGCCCTTCCTGTAAGCGTGGGGCTTTGGATCCAGGAAGTTATCCTTTGTTTAAGAGTGTGCCCCTGCATTATTCCGGATGGGTCGGGCTTGTGAAAGGGATATTCCTTCCATGTGGCAACATGCTCTGGTGACATGGGGTCTTTGCCCTTACACAGGGACCAGGCTTATTGTTTTCTAATAGCTCCACTAACAGCTAACAAGAATTTATTTAATGCTGGACAGGTTACAGTAGATCTGTCCTTTAAAAATGGAAAAGGAGCCCTGGCCGGTGAGACTCGGTTGAGTGTTGTCCCGTGCACCGAAGGGTCACCAGTTTGATTCCCGGTCAGGGCACATGTCCAGGTTGCAGGTTCGATCCTGGATCAAGGTGCATGCAGGAGGTAGCAGATAGATGTTTCTCTTCACATTGATGTTATTCTCTTTCTCTTAAATAAATCAATAAAAACACTTAAAAAAAAAAAAAAAGAATGAAACAGGAGTCCTGGGTTCTAATCCCAGTTTCAAAATTAGCTTCTCTGATCCTTGTGAGAGTTTCGGAAGAGTTCTGTGAATTATAGAAAGTGGTAAGATTGTAAGGTTCATATTTTATTGTTAGCATTTATTCTGTGGAGTAAGCCTTAGCTACTGAACAGATCTTGGAGCCCTTCCCTACATTTCCTGAAGAGGGATGTGTATCAAAAAGCCATTCCCGTTGTGGTGGGCTCCTAGCCCAAGAGCTGGGTCTGAAGAGGTAGAAAAGGGTTAGAGTGAAAGGCCACCACACTGCTGACCCGAGAAAGTGGGGCCCTCTATGGAAAGTAAGCCAGAAAAGAACTCATCTCTTACCCCTGCTTCAATCTCCTGCCTGAGCTAGCCCTGAGCACTTTGCTGGGTGTGATTGCATTTTGTGACTGCTGCACAGTACTGGACAAGTGGCTGTCTTCTTTAGTCACCAGGTCCGCATGTGTGGAGCCAGGTGATCACAGTGGGGCAGCACAGGAACTACAGAGGAGCTTAGCTCAGTGGTTCTCAACCTTCTGGCCCTCTAAATACATTTCCTCATGTTGTGACCCAACCACAAAATTTTCGTTGCCACTTCATAACTGTAATGTTGCTACTGTTATGAATCGTAATGTAAATATCTGATATGCAGGATGGTCTTAGGCGACCCCTGTGAAAGGGTCGTTCGACCGCCAGAAGGGTCGCGACCCACAGGTTAAGAACCGCTGGTTAGCTTTTTTAACTGAGGCCAAGGTGGTTCTCAAGCTGTAAGAGGCAGAAGAATCACCTGGAGGGCTCTGAAAACTCATTGCTGGGCCCCCTCCCAGAGGTTCGGATCTAGTAAGTAGATCTAGGTTGGGGTTTAAAACCTGCATGTCTAACAAGTTCCCAGGTGATTCCTATGCTGCAGGTCTGGGAACCAGAGAACCATTGGCTTGGGAAAAGCAGGCAGATTGTCTTTGAGATGGGAAGTGTGAGGCAAAGGCAGAGTGGAGGTGGAGGTGGAGGTGGAGGTGGAGGTAGGAAAGAAACCAGGAGCCAGAGCAGCACACAGGCAGGTGGACCCGAGCCGTACGCTCGTAGGAGATTAAACGGGCCGCATGGGTCACAGCCCTCCTCCTGGGAGGCCTCAGAGCGGTGGAGAGCACACTGACGTGAGGATCTTAGGATTGTCGTCTTGACTATAAGCCTGGTTCTGCCATGTACTGTCTTTGGACCTTTCTTTGTTTCCATTTTCTCAACTGGAAAATGGGGATAGCAGGTCTCCACAAGCAAATCTCTAATGCTGTCTGTCAGCATTAAATGAGAACATAAACTTGCTTGATAAATTACAGCACTCTTTCTACATGAACATAAGGGAGGAAAGGGTGCCGGGAGTGACTCCGTCCTCTTATCCACACACATTTACAGGCCTCCGTACACCCCAACTCGAGGGCACAGGCCCACACTCATTGTTAAAAGGAGGTCAGATTTTGACATGGACACGTGTACATTCTGACTCCCTATTGGACTAGGAGTTCTTGAGAACTTTTGTGATTCATAGGTTTTTTGTTGTTGTTTTTAGAGAGAGTAGAAGGGAAGGGGAGAGACAGAGAGAGAGAGAAACATCTATGTGAGAGAGACACATCGACTGGTTGCCTCCCACATGCACCCCCACCAGGGCTGGGGATCAAGCCTGCAACCAAGGTACATGTCCTTGACTGGAATCTAACCCGGGACCCTTGGTGCATGGGCCGACGCTCCAACCATGGAGCCAAACCAGCCAGGGCAATGTGAATCCATGCGTTCTGGGTCCTGCATGCCTAAAACTGCTTGACACACAGTAAGGCCTTAATAAGCAGTTGACTGTCTCACAAGGATTTACCAAAAAAGGAAAAGCAAGCGAGCTCTCCGGTGAGCTCCGTGCAGGCCTCATGGTGCCGGCTGGTGTGCTCACTTAGAAAAGAATGTTGAAGGCTGACCACTGACCTCCGGAGAAAGATGTGACATGTCCTCAGCACATCCCAGTTGCTGGAGCACCAGAGAGCTCTGGCCGCGTCACCTGAGGACTCTGCAGTGACCTCACTCTACAACCTGCTGCTGGTTATAATGGTTCGCTGGGGCCTGGTGCCCAAACCTGGAGAGCTGGAGAACCCCGAGAGCATGAGAGGTCCGGCCAGCATTTTCCAGCGATCAGGGGCTCTGGCCTCCCATTGACTGCAGTCCGCATCGTTCTCACACCAGGCAAGCTATCCTAGCTGGCTGTTGTTAGACACACTTTTCTTGTGGTTTTGCCTTTTTAAAGAAATTTCTTAGACGAGAAGTGTACTGAATGAATAGTCTAAGTCAGTGGTCAGCAAACTGCGGCTCGTGAGCCACATGCGGCTCTTTGGCCCCTTGAGTGTGGCTCTTCCACAAAATACTGACTCCTTCGCATGGGCCACAAATCGCACTGTACATGCGCACCCGCACGTGGTGTTTTATGGAACAGCCACACTCAAGGGGCCAAAGAGCCGCATGTGGCTCTCGGGCCGCAGTTTGCCGACCACTGGTCTAAGTAAACATTTACCTGTTACTCCCCACCGTGAGACCCAGAGCCATGACCTAATGTTCTTCCCATCTCCAGAACGGAGAGTTTTCAATGTGATTTTGGCTCCATAATCCCTCAAGTGAGAGTGGAACCAAAATCAGAAACCACTGTTTCTCAAAGTTCCTGATACTTATTCCTACTTGCTTCCTGGGGAATGTGGTATACCAACTCCAGATCTCAAATCCGCAGGTGGGATGAGTCAGTCACGTGAAAATGGGAAGTTACGACTTTGAGTCTGTTTTCATTGTTTTAATTTTTAAATGTTCTGACCGATTGAGGTTCAAACTCCAACTAGCTTTATCTTCATTCATGCAAATTGATATGTGGTTTTGGGAAAAGATGTACCTTTTCTTGCCCTCCCACTGGAATATTGAAACCAGTTAAAATAAGTGGTTTCAGGGAACCCCTGAAGTTCAAAAGCAGGGAGAGTCCTCACTTTCGTTCCCCAGGGTCCTGCAATCCTTGAAGAAACAGGTGTTTCGGTCCAGTGACATTCCACTGTGGTGTGGAAATACATCTCAGGTCAACGGGAGATGGAAGCTGGGCTGGGCTGGGCAGGATGGGGAAGGTACCCAACTTGATTATTGAGTATCTCCTAGGCGCCATATACTGCTAGGTGCTTTTCCCCTGGTAACCTTAATCACATCGCATCTTATAAATGAAAACGGAGGCTCAGGGACACAGAAACCCCCAACTGTATACTTTTACCCAGACCCATCCCAGGAGCACCTGGTTGGAGGAAGTAGGCAGTGGGTGGAGAGCTGAAGGAGAAAAACAAAGCAAGTGGGGGGGGGCGGGGGGGGGGGGGGGGACAGACACATCTCATGGACTTGGCAGTTCCGCCTGTTTGTCTGACAAGCCACAAGCAAAATGTTATTTTGGGAAACAAATAATTTAGCTCTTGGGATGGCAAAGTGGATATATTTAAAAATACCAGTCTATTCTGCATTATTAAATGTGTTACAGTTATTGCTGAGTTTTACTCAAAGAGAGGCAGTGCTAGGAATCGGGGTCCAAAGATTTGGATACACTTCATACAATGTAAACTTACAAGCTGTGACCGTGGTGAGCCACTTGATTTCTCTAGACCGCAGTTTCTGCACTTACGGGAAAAGGCTACTTTGAGGATAGTATGTAAGACAGAAGTGTATAAATTATAAAGTTTTGCTATAATGCTTGTACTTATAGTTTGGAATTAGTGGAAGCTTTATCCGTTAATATTTAACCAGTTCAGTCTCATTCCCATTCCTCACGCTTTTTGCATAGCACAGTAGTCATCTCATGTTAAAAACAATGAGTCAAAAGAAAACTAAGGCCAAGACATGCGAACAACCACAGTGTCCTACGAGAAAGGACTGGATAAAGAAGATGTGGTCCATCTACGCAATGGATTCAGCCATGAGAAAGGATGAAATAGCACCATTTGCAACAACATGGATGGACCTTGAGAACATTATGCTAAGTGAAAGAAGTCAGAAAAAGTGAAGAACCATGTGACTTCACTCATATGTGGGATATAAAACTGAAACTCATGGACACAAACAGCAGTGTGATGGCTGGCCAGAGGGGAGAGGTTGGGGGAGAAGATCCTAATAGATGGTGAAGGGAGAAGATCCTAATAGATGGTGAAGGGAGAAGCTTTGACTTTGGGTGGTGGACACATGGTGCAATATACAGACCTTGTAACATAGAAACCCACACTTGACACCTCTATGTTCATGTTGACCAATGGCACCCCCAAGAAATTTAAGGAAGAAAAAGAAAGGAAGAGAGAGAGAGAGAGAAGAGGGGAGGGGACTTTAACTGGACTCGGCAAGTAATGAGTCCAGAACAGGATACCAGCCTGGCTCCACACGCTGCTTGTCTCTACTTAGGATAGTTGCAAAGGTTTCACCCGCTGTGTAGGTTCTGGAAATTTTGTCCATGTCTTATTAGAGGTGGGGAGGGCCTTTATGCCGATAGCAGAACATTCATTCAAAAAACACTTCATGGACGTCTACTAACTATAAGCCATAGTAAAAGGTACAAATATGTGTGATCCTTCACCCCGCCTTCAGGAATTTGCTGTCCTCAACCAACACCAAAACATGGTGTGGGGCAGCCAAGGCACAGGCAGGCAGGTGAGGTGGGGTAGATCCCATTAGCGGTACAGGTGACCTGCTGTGGTTCTGCATATTGAGGGGTACGGGGACTTTCAGGAAGATCTGAGTCTTGGGGAAGCGTAGGATTTGGGTGGACGAAAATAAAGGGAAGGGCTTTTGGGAGCAGTGCAGGGGCTGAGTCAGGGGAATGGGCTGACAAAGCCCAAGGAGGAGCAACTTCCCTCCTTCTCCTCAGGGTTACCCATGTCTGATTGCCTTTTCTTTATGACTGGTAACTTTCTCTGCCCTGAAGTTCACTGCCTTGCAGAGGTAAGCACTTCACCTTCAGGGACCATGTGGTCGGGGACATCTGCTCAGTGCTCTGCAGCGCTGGCACCTTTGGTTTTCCACTGGCCTTGTTACCTGAGCAGCTTGGTTAAGCTCTTTGTGCTTCAGTTTGCCTCTCTGTAAAATGGGGATATTACCTACCTCCCAGAGTTGCTGCATTGATTAAATGAGATTACTTGCTAAAGCATCTAGCAAGGTGCCTGGCACTTAGTAGATAATAAATTAATTCCTTTAATTTCCCTCAAGCAGCAAAGCATTTAATTAGACTAATGAAATGCTGTTCTAATCTAATCCTGATTAGAAATTGCTCAGGAGCCAGAAGAGAGGCCTGACACTCAGGTGGGGCGCCCTGGACTCCCGTCTTCCTGGGTGCTCAGACACAGAACGCCAGAATGCAGTCCTTGGATGACAGTCCTGCTTGTTGAAATTTTATGACACAATGAACCAACTGTGATGTGACTAATCAGCTGAGAGCTTGAATCTGGGCTTGGTTGACACGCAGATTCGCTGGCCTGAGAGATTAATTAAATTCCTTGCAGTTGACAAACTTAGACTCTAGTGCTTTCCGTCTAATTACGATGACACAGCCAGAGCCCACCACCAAGTGTTGACATTTCCCCAGGGCCGGCATAGCAGTGCATGCTTGGCCTCACAGCTCTTTATTTCCAGAGCCTGGCACAAGATACACATGTCTGTTGAACTGTGTGGACTGCATTGACAGTTTGATGTGTGAGGTCTGTTCACTGGGGGAAGGGGGACAAAGTGAATTACAATCGAGAGCTCGGTAGTGAGCACCCTTCCAACCAGAAGCAGCTGTTGCAGAAATAAATGATGGGTAATTCCTGGTGGTTCCGTTGGTCTTCAGGGGAAGCCACTGAAGAGCTTCAACTTGGGGATCCTATGGAATCCTTTTCCCGGGAGGATGCTCTCCCATCAGATGAACTGGAGCACTTCCAGAGCCGGAGAGTGAAGACTCCACCTTCGTTACTCTCCGCCTTGTTGAAGACTGAGGGAAGTAGAGCTCCCAGGGTGGAGGGAGGTGGACACACGTGCTATAGTTGACAGAATCGTTGTTCTGGTGTTGGTAGGGACCCTCCTGATAACCAGATCTCTGGGGTGAATGAAGTGCGAATCAGCTCATTCTGCCCTGGGTGAGAACTTAAACACAGCTTGTTTCAGAGAAGGATGGCAAAGAGAGGGCCGTCTCCCAGTCCCTTACCAGGTGACAGGATAAAGCCCTGTCCCTTGCCAGCGAAGCCCTCCCTGGCCTGACTGCACGCTCTCTGGGACCTCGGTCACAGGAGCCTTCCCTCTGCTCCACATTGATTTAGTCTGGGATCTACGCACACCCTGTGGTTTCCCTGGCTCCAACCCTATGTTTTCTCCCCATGACATCCTTCAGAACCCAGCGCTGTGCACACTTCCTTCAGGAAACCTTTTTCCACTCCAGCCCACATGAATGTCTTTTTTTTTTTCTGAACTTCCATACAACACGGACATATAGAAAATACTCTAGGACTTAATTTTCCTGTCGTATTTCCCTGACTTGATTGAGGGTTACTTGAAGGCAGAAAGAAGGTTTGATACCTTGTCATTCCACCTGTCACACTTGAACAGAGCCGGATGCATCGTGACTTCTCGGCACTTCTTATTTATTCATTTTTATGGGCTTTTTTTAAAACTCCTGCCACATGCTATTGTTATAGGCCTTAGGAGGGGAAATGGCAGGAAACAAGGCAGTCGCTGCCTCTTGGGTGTCTGTTCATTTCAGCACATGAGGCATGACTGGGATTTTGAGGGAAAATGAGTCTGCTGAGTAGTTTGCATGGGCAGAACTGGTCCAGGCAGCAGGTCAGCAGCAAGGACTAAAGGGCCACATGGTAGATTTCAGAGCTGTGGGGATTTACAAAAGGGTTTGAGCTAGCACCAAATAGGAAGTTTAACAAGTCCTTGCGTATTAAAATGTAAACTTTCTGGTTCTTCTAGATTCAGATACAAACAAGACACATTGCAAGTGTAGGCACATGTTCCAGGACCTGTTATCTTCCCCAATTTCCATACCAGTCCTGTAGGCTCAGTACTGTTCACCTGACAGGCATGTGCCTGAGAAGATTCCGGGAATAGCTCACTCTCCAAGTGACACGGTTTGCTTCATTGGGAGAGTGGGAATTGGATCTGTCTTCTAACTGAAAAGTCCATGCTTGCCTTTGGTACTCCATAGCTGCCTCTGACCCTGATTTTGTTGTTCTCATAAGATTCCTAGGAGATCGCTGCTGTTACTGTCATATCTGTTCCACAGTTTTTTTAAAAAAGCAAGGTGTGCACTGGCTTAACCTCTCCAGCATCACACAGAGCCGGCATTTGAACCCAATTCCACCCGATTCTGGTGCCTGTGCTTTGGACGGCTCTTAGTCACGCAGGAGGCTGCATGGGAAGCAGAAGGGCCTGTAGACAGCTGTTTGACAAACACTGTGCACCCCACTCCTCTGGGCAAGGTCAGTGTGGGAGCATGAGAAATCTCGAGGGAGTAGAGGGTGGAGGGTAGGAATTTTGCCCCTGAACTTCCCACATCTGTTTGATGAAGGAACTTTTATTGCTTAACTCTTAATTTTTAGTTACACTCAGGAAAATACGGCTGTAGTTGAAGGGTAATCTGAGTGTGGGAATTAGAAATGGGGAAGAAGAGAATCTTTAGGCAAAATACATAAAGGAAGAAGATAAGAGTGTAAGATGCGAAATCTCATTGGAGGGTAAGTTCAGACTCCTGCACTTATTGGCTGTGTAATTTCATGCAAATTGTTTATTCTTTTTGGGTTTCACTTGCCTAATATGTAAAACTATAGGCCTGGTGCATGAATTCCTGCACTGGTGGGGTCCGCTCGGCCCTGCCCCCAATCTGGGTGAGGGGGACCCTTCGGGGAAGGGGCCATTCAGAGGGAGGGGCCGAGGATAGTTGGAGGGCTGGCCCTGCCCCCTGGTTGAACTCCCAGTCAAACTCCGGTCAAGGGGACAATTTGCATATTAGCCTTTTATTATATAGGATTGGTTCACTGTGAGGAAAAATGTGATTATATATGCAAAAATGCTTTGTAAGCAGTACAACTGAAAGTTGTTTTTTATTTTTCCCATCACCATTTATCCCCTCTATGTCCCCTTCCATTTTCCCCTCTCTCTTCCCCCCTGAAAAATTTTTTTTGAGTTGTTCATGTTTGTCCCAGTACCTAGCACAGCACCTTCCAGCTGTCTGAAGGGCAGTTAATGGTTGTTGGATGAATGAGTGGTCTCTGGGTTCTGTAATTGGTCTGTTGCAACTGAAAATATTTTTCATTCAGTTTTATTAAGATACAATTGGCAGTGAACTTTTAAAAAATATTTTTTTATTGATTTCAGAGAGGGAGAGAAAGATAGAAACATCAATGATGAGAGAGAATCATTGATCAGTTGGCTCCTGCACACCCCCTACTGGGGATCGAGCCCTCAAGCCAGCATGTCCCCTGACCGGAAATTGAACCGTGACCTCCTGGTTCATAGGTCAATGCTAAACCACTGAGCTACACAGGCTGACTTGATATAATTACTCTTGATGTGTCCATGATAAATCGGACTCTTTCTCAGGACTGCCAAGAGGAGAAACTGCTGTGATTTCACACACCTGTGCAGTTCTCACTGATGGAAAGAGCTGAGATGTGCAAGGACATTCTTGGATCAGTCTTTTGTTAGCACCTGGGCAGAGAATGAGTTGGAGATCGTTCTGATAAGTAAAACACTGTGCAAAGATCAAGTACTTTTTAAAAAGAGAGAGGCGGGTAATTTTTTAGCATGCCTTTCTCTTTCCTCTACTAGCATTGTTATTCCTAGAAAGATACTGTTTGCCCAGCATCCAGTTTAGAGAGGAGGGTTAAGAAGAGGGGAATCAGTAGTCCATGCCACAGTGATCTGACCTGGCCCATCCCCACACCCCCTCTTTGGGGGTGACACGTGACTCAATCCCTTGGCTGTGGTGATTGGTTTAAGGCAACCATGTCAAACTCTCAGCCCGCTGGCACAAGTTTGACATGCTTGGTTTAAGGGAAGAGTCTTGGGCTAGATCTGTGAGGAAAGATGCTGCTTTTTCTGGGACCAAGAGCTGTGTGGGATGATGAAAGCCTCAAGTCATTGGTGGTAGCCTTCTGGTACCAAAGCCGGGTGATGGGGTAGAGTTCAGTGATGGCCAAAGAACCGACTTCTCATGGCATCACTGAGCCGGGGCTTATGGCATTCGGCCCTGCTTAAGCCAGGCATCTCCATGAGGGTGGTTGTTTTTGCACTATATGAAATAACAGATTCCACTTTTTTCCCCATCAGAATCTGTCACTTACAACCTAAAGAATTCCAAATAATACAAAACTGCGCAGGATAAAGAAAAAGCAGACTAACACTTGTACCATTTTTTCCTCCTCTGGAGGTGAGCACACTCGTCATCATCAGAATCGTCAGACCACATTGCAGTGTTGTGTTTCATCTGGGTGTTTAACAGAGCACTGTGGCCTGGGACCCTGGTTTGGACTGAGTTGTGTCCCCCACATTCATAGATGGAAGCCCTAACCGCCAATGTGACCACCACATTTGGAGATAAGGCTTAAGAGATAATGAAGATTAAATGAGGTGAGGAGGGTGGGGCCCTGAGCAGTAGAGCCAGTGTCCTTATAAGAAGAGGAAGACACCAGAGAAAAGCCCATGTGAGGACACAGCAAAAAGGTGGCCCTCTGAGCCAAGGTGAGAGGCCGCAGGAGAAACCACGCCTACTGACGCCTTGACCCTGGCCTTCCATCCTCCAGAACTGAGAGAAAGTACATTTCTGTTGCTAAGCCGCCCGGACTGGTATTTTGTTATGGCAGCCCGGGCTGACGAATGCAGGCACATTTAAAAGAGAGAAGAGGGTGGGGAGGGTACTCGAGACCTTATCTGTGGGACACTCTATAGAGGGCATGCCGTGTGCTTTTTGAAGAAAAGGCAGGCCCAGCTGGTGTGGCTCAGTGGTTGAGCATCTACCTATGAACCAGGTGGTCACGGTTCTATTCCCAGTTAGGGCACATCCCCAGATTGCAGGCTCAACCCCCAGTAGGAAGCCTGCAAGGAGGCAGCTGATCAATGATTCTCTCTCATCATTGATGTTTCAATCTCTTTGTCTCCCCCTTCCTCTCTGAAATCAATAAAATATGTATTTTTTTAAAAAAATAAAAATATGTTTTAAAGAAGCAGAAAGGCTGTGTCAGAGCTGAAACAGCTGTTTGGTAGCCTCTGGTTCCGAGCTCTAGGAGGCACTTCTTTGGACACAGCATTTACTTTTCACTTTCCTGCAGCTGACGTGTCAGGGTCTCTTGAGGCATTTCCAACGGGAAAGGGAAGTAATGTTTACTGAACACCCTCTCTTCGCTCTCATTCATTCAGCACTAGACCTTAGGGATCCAGCCGGATAGCTTCCGTCTAATTCAGCTATTAAGTGCCGAGAGCTCCAGTTACAATATGCTATTTAATTAACACCACACTCAGCAAGTTAGAAATATACTCCCTTACAGATGAGGAAACAAACCTAGAAAGGGTCAGAACGTGGTCATGGTCCCCAGGACCCAGTCTAGAGCTCAAGGAGCCTGATTCCTGTTCTGGTGCTCCTGTTTCCTGGCCCTGTGAGGCGGGAGGCTGGAAGCTGGCACAGAAATCAGTGCTGCGTGGGGGCCAGCGGGTGGGGGAACTGAAGGTGGCCCGAGGGTCCTGGCTCCCCGCCGAGAGAGCGGAAGCACTGTGGTTTAATGAAGCACCACATTGGCCATGCCCCATAAAATTAAGAGAAGAAAAGAAATTAAAATCTAAAGGAGTTGTGGCAAGTGGAGAGAATTGTTAAGCACAGGCAAAGCAAATATGGCAGGTTTGAGACCAACTGCTCTCATCACGCTGTTCTCTGGACAGACTTTAGCTCCGGTGGGCTGTGAATACCCCACCCTGCCCTTCCGGGCAGGAGCCATGGACCCAGACAGGCAGGCGTGGTGGGCCACCACCTCCTCCCTTGTGTTGAATGCCCAAGCATCGGGATGGCCAGGGCCTTAGGCACAATCAGTGACTGTCTTAACATGGAGAGCAGGCCAGGCCCCATTTTCATTGCACTTGTTCCTTTGCACCCTTAAGAGTTTTTGTTTGTTTGTTTGTTTTTCAATAAGCTGGTTTTAGTCATTGAAAAATGAATAACTGCTTATAATAAAAAGTTCAAAGAGAACAATGACAGAACTTCACCAAGATCCTTAAACACTCGGGTAGGAAGCCACCTGAGACGGTCTCAGATACAACCTAGGACCCTGTGTGGCCTGGGATTGTGTGTGTATGTGATGCTGTCAAGAGGATATGGCTTTGTTTACTGACAGACTAGAAATTCAGCGGCAAGGTTTGGGTTATTGACTACCTTTATGACTTCCTTTGGGTTCTCTTGAATATATGGTGCCTCTCCCAAAAGCAGAATTCCTCAAGCTCAGGGGCCGTCTCCTCCAGTTTCCCCAGGAGGCCTAACTGCAGGTAACGAGCCGCAGGAGACCTGAAGGGGAAGGATGGGAGGGAGACGACCCCTCCTGGAACTACCCTGTAATCTCAGCTTTCCTACTCTCCCATTATTGGTTAGGATGAAGTTCGGTCCTTTCTTAATATTAAAAATCCTTCTTAAAGTGGAACTTTAAGTAAAATGAATGACTAGGGCGAACAGTGTGGATAAAGAATTGGATTTACCGGTATTGAATGAACATGCAGGAAAGTTCTAACTACACGACATCTGCAGTCCATCCCCCAGACCAAGGGGGTGGTGAATGGTTTCCTGCCCTGACTTGGTCAGCATCTGAACCCACTCAGTCCTCCCTGGCTTGGTGTCCAGGCGGCGGCATCACTTGCTCCCACTGGTCCCGGCCCCTCTGCGTGCTGGCTGCTGGCCCCGAGACGACTCGGCAAGTGGCTCAGTGCATGGCAGTTGTGTTGCTGGCATGATGCTCCCTTCCACACATTCTTACAAGCTCCTTTTGTTGCTCTGCTTTCTCCCCTCCCTGCTTTTGTGCACTTTGAAAATCATTGTATTTTTCCTTTTTGAACTCCTCCTTACCCCTGTTCCTCATAGGCCATGGGGTTGGTGCACCTCTCCCTCCGGGCTGGCCCGGCCTCCTCTCTGACCTGCAACAGGCCCCTCCGCCTCCTCTGTGGGTGGATGATGTCTCTTTCTCACTGGTCCCCAGGTTTTGACTTTAAGCACCAAGGCAGAGAGTGGGTAGTGTGTGGCTGCTCACCTGCTCCTCAGAAAACTCGCCTTACTCCTACACAGCGAATGCAGTTCCCTCCCGAGGAATTCACCTTTATGTGATCTTCCTGCCCTTTGCTTTTCCGTTTCCCCTCCCGACCAGAGAATTTACATTCTAGCACACACCTTCCCTGGGCCATTAGAGACCAAGCGGACAGGTTTCTCCACGATGCTTCTCTGTTTAAGTTTTCATTACCTTCACTACCTCTACCTGTGTGTTTAATTTGTTTGGTCCATAAAATAACACACCTTAAATTTATGGTGCTATTACTTCGTTAATAATATATGAATGTAGGGGGATGAGGACACATTTGTAATACCTTAACCAATAAAGAAATTTAAAATAATAATAATAATATATGAATATATAATGTGCAGTCACATGTGTTTAGAAATAGTGGCACTTGTCTTTGAATTTGTATGCTTATCTATACTAAAATAAGGGTAATATACTAATTAGACCAGACATCCTTCCAGAGAAAGACACGGTGGCGGGGTCCAAGGCAGAGACGGTTAGGGGCGATCAGGCAGGCAGGCAGGTGAGCAGTTGGGAGCCAGCAGTCCCAGATTGAGAGGGGGGTGTCCGACTGCCGGTTAGGGATTGGAGAGGGTGCAGGCTGGGCTGAGGGACCCTCCTCCCCATGCACGAATTTTGTGCACCAGGCCTCTAGTTGTTAATAAATGTCCCCCTCCCATTGCTCCCTTGAACTCCGAGCCCAGGAAAACCATCAGTATTAAAGGAGGAAGTAGTGTGGGTTGAGTAGAGAGGATACTTCTGAAGATGTCAACCTGTGTTTCAGAACTCCTGGGTGTAAGGTTATACACTGCTGAGCTGTGAGATGCAGGGCCAGTCCTTCACACCAGGCATATGCCCCCTCTTATAGCCAAAGAATAGTCTGAATAATTAACTGATACAATATATCTGAAAGTTCTTTGTATGGTGTAAACATTTTAAAAGGCAGAGGGATAGATGGGCAGAGTGTGCTGTGTACAAAGACCGGGGTTCCAGGTGGCTGCCACTTACTAGTTGGGTGGCCTGAGCCACTCTGCAAACTTCAGTTCCCTCGTATAAAATGGAAATTATGGTAATAAATGTGAAGAACCCAGTACACTGTAGGTGCTCATTAAATGTCTTTAAAAAGAGATTGTTATTAGGCGTATATCCTGGAGGTGACATTTTAACTGGGTGTTGCCAAATGGATTTCACCATGGAATTAGACAACTATAAACAAATGTGTCTGTCTTGATGCGTTTTCCCAGGTATTTCTGGTGAGCTGATTTTTTATTTGTGTGCCAGTAATAACACCTGACTTAGAAAATCCTCTGAAATCTTTGCTTTAGATTTGCAAAGAGTAGGACGTTTCCTTTTTTTATTGACGTGGAATTGGCATGTAATGTTACATTAGTTTCATGTGTACAACTAGTACAGAGTCAGTGCAGTCTCATTGGCTGTATTCCCATTCTGTGCACTACATCCCCATGACTTATTTTACAATTGGAAGTTTGTGCCTCTTGATCCCTTTACTCATTTCGCCCCCTTCTCGTTTTCCCTCTGCTCTGGGAACCCCCAACAATTCTCTGTATCTGTGAGTAAGAAGAGAACATTTCTTTTTCTTTTTTTTTTTTTTTAATATATTTTATTGATTTTTTACAGAGAGGAAGGGAGAAAGATAGAGAGTTAGAAACATCGATGAGAGAGAAACATCGACCAGCTGCCTCCTGCACATCTCCCACTGGGGATGTGCCCGCAACCCAGGTACATGCCCTTGACCGGAATCGAACCCGGGACCCTTCAGTCCGCAGGCCGACGCTCTATCCACTGAGCCAAACCGGCTTCGGCAAGAAGAGAACATTTCTAAGGTGGGGCTCAATCTGTCATCATTGATGGAGAACAGAGGAGAGTGAGTAGTGGTGCCGCATTCCCCAGAGCAGCACTACCATAACCACCAGTGCAAGCCACGTGGGGAATTTAAATATTTAACAGCCCTGTTAAGAAAAGTAAAAAGAACAGGTAAAAGTAATTTTAATAATGTATTTAAACCACTATATCCAGAATATTATAATGTCTACATGTAATCAATGGGAAAATGATGAATGAGCTACCAATGACTTTCTTGTATTAGGTCTTTGAAACCTGGCTTTTACACTGACTTCACTTCTCTAGAATTTCCAGATGTGTGCAATATTCATCGATTTGCATTGATGTCGCACTGTGCACTGCTCCTAGCTCCTCTGGTGCTGACCAGTGGAGATGCGCCTTCTTCAGCCCCTTCAGCCGTGGGCTCAGTGACCCCCAACAAGGGAACATGCTGTGACAGGGCTTCGGTAGCGAGCCCTGGGCTCAGGCAGTTCATGTGCTTTTTGTGGAGGGACAGTCACTTTTTGGAGATCAAGAGCACCTTTGAAATATTAATGAAGTTATTAACACAGTCCCCTGGAAGTGCAACATGCTTTAAACCACAACACTGCAGGCAGTCAGGGGTTGTGTGGAAGCCCACCTGTGCACCTCAGGTATAGAACAGGAGGGGCTGATGTGCGCCCATTTATGGGGAAGGAAAGGGGCCGGGAGCCTCACAAACCTGCCTGAATGTGTGAAGGATAGCAGGGAAAGAATATACTTGAAACTAGTACCAGCAGTTGCCTCTGGAGGGAGAGATTGGGCTTTGCAATGGGAAAAGGAACTCTTGCAAATGCTGATCCTTCATAGTCATTACTTTCAGTGCAGTTTTTCTGTAGACCTTTCCTGCACACTCAAGTGAGCCGCAGTTCCTTAGAACCACTGCTAGAAATCCCCAGGCATGAGGAAGCTGGCACCAGTCCCAGTGGTCCTTCGTGTTATTAATAAGGCCACATGCACCCTGGCCAGTGTTTCTCAGTGGATAGAACATCAGCCTACGCACCAAGGTGTCTCAGGTTCAGTTCCCAGGCAAGGGCGTGTTACCTGGGTTGCAGGTTCGCTCCCGGACTCTGGTCCTGGTGTGTGCAGGAGACAACCAATCGATGTATCTCTCTCACATCGATGTTTCCCCCACACACACTTCCCACCTCCCTCCTACTCTCTCTAAAAGCAATGGAGCCCTAACCAGTTTGGCTCAGTGGATAGAGCGTTGGCCTGCAGACTCAAGGGTCCCAGGTTCGATTCCAGTCAAGGGCATGTACCTTGGTTGCGGGCACATCCCCGGTGGGGGTGTGCAGGAGGCAGCTGATCCATGTTTCTAACTCTCTATCCCTCTCCCTTCCTCTCTGTAAAAAATCAATAAAATATATTTTTGAAAATTTAAAAAAATAAAAAACAATGGAAGCCCAGCTGGAGTGGCTCAGTGCACCAAGAGGTCGCAGGTTCGATTCCTGGTCTGGGTGCCAGGGTTGTGGGTTTGATCTCCAGTAGGGGATGTGCAGGAGGCAGCTGATCGATGTTTCTCTCTCATCTGTGTTTCCATCTCTCTCTCCCTCTCGCTTCCTCTCTAAATAAATAAATAAAATAAAAAGCAGTGGGGAAAATATACCCTGGGTGAGGATTAACAAAAAATAAATAGATCAATAATGGCACGTGCTGAGCTCCACACCCCCCTGACAGGCTTCTCTGACAAGTGGGAGTTCTGCTTTTCAGCAGTCTTTCCCGGTCATTTTAAATTCAATCTTCATAAGCAGAGTAGAAATGGGGAAAGCGAGACCCAGATGAGGGGCTGGGCGTGCTGGGTGGCCTGCTAACCGAGTCTCTCACTGCATAGATGAGGACACTAAGGCCTGAAAGGGAAGTTGATCGCCTGGGAGCCGAGAGCAGATGGCATTTGTCTCCTGACTCCCAGCTCAGTGCCATGTCCGTCTAGCACGTGCCACTCAGCACACATCTGTGTGCGATTCCTGCCAAGCTTGGCAGCAAATTTGCTTGAAACATCAGTCAGGAAACTTGGACAAAGATTTTTTAAGGATTTAGTTTGGGATTTTTTGTGAAAAATTAACTCATTAACAAAGTAATTATATTTCCTGTCCACCTAGACCAGTGGTCGGCAAACTGCGGCTCTCAAGCCACATGCGGCTCTTTGGCCCCTTGAGTGTGGCTCTTCCACAAAATACCACGTGCGGGCACACACACGTACAGTGCCATTGAAACTTCGTGGCCCATGCGCAGAAGTCGGTATTTTGTGGAAGAGCCACACTCAAGGGGCCAAAGAGCCGCATGTGGCTCGCGAGCCACAGTTTGCCAACCACTGACATAGACTAAGGAACTAAGCCACACTAGCTGCCTTCCTAATAACAGTTTTCACTGGCCGTACTGAAGACAGTATTATTGGCTTCAGGAAAAGAGAATTTTAAATAGAAAGGGCCCTTTTTAAGGTGATTCTGTGGTTCTGTCGCTATCAGGACAGGCAGCGCCGGCACCTACGCCTTCCCACCCTCAGCCGTACCGGGCTGTCTCTAGGTGCAGGCTCTGCGGTGTCTAGCACAGTGCATGTTTTCTATCGGGGGCCCAGCACATGCTTGTTAGATGAATAAACCCTCACGTAGGTGCAGTGTTTTTCACTTTGCCAAGCACTTTTCCACCCGCCGTCTCCTTTGCTCATCACCAGAACTCTGTCAGCAAGAAAGGACTGGTGTTGTGTCTGCCCTTTGTAGGTGAACACACATTAGAAAGGAAGAGGGGGGGCTGTGAACCTCAGTCCTGATTTCCTTCTCTAGCACTCTCACCCCATCATCCGAGGAGCTTGGGGGGTTGAGGTGTGGGGTGAAGGGCCAGCAATTAATGAAGTGTGACTGTTTTTCTGCTCTGCGCTGCCCTGGGTACATTAGTCAGACTAGCTCAGCCATGGTGTTCGCTGTCCCTGCATGTCTGTGTCTGTGGTTCACCAGTGGAATGAATTATGGAATGAATCGATGAATCCCTGGAATGCTGAGGCCAGCGGGGCACTGATGAACTTAACCAGCCCTGACAGTTTTTCCTCCAGCGATATTCCGAACCTCACGAAACCCAGGTTTACTTCCAGCCTAATTAGAGCAGTAGGTCACCCCAAAACAGCTCAGAGCAGAAGAGACTGTTCTGATTTGATATGATTTTTTTCCCCATCTTGTCATTGAGGAAAAAAAAGTGTTAACATTTCTAATAAGAGGCTGCCCTTGTCTTTAAAGGCCTCTGCGAGGGTGAGCCTGCAAAATTGGAGACCCAGGAGACAGTGTATACTGAAGGAGCTATTGGGTTATTTGTCCCTTGGCAAACACAGAGAATAAAGCCGAGGCCTGGACCAAGCTTCAGGAGGCTGGTTTCCAAATTCAGTTTTGCAACCACTATTTTGAGACCTTGGGCAGATACCTTTCCTTCACATGACCTCGGGCTCTTCATGAAGCCATTAAACCCACAGACAGAAACAGGTCATTTGTACAAAATAGTCAGGGTTGTGGGCCATCTTTGGCAACCATCCAAAATCAGAGTCAACGCAAACATTGGATCCAACCCTCTACTAACACAGATGTGTGTTACACCTGCAGTCGGCTGGGTGGCTTCTATCACAGCAAGATCGTCGTTCCTATGGCTTCTTCTCTGAAAGCAAGAAGCATGCAGTGCCCACCATGGACTCCCAGCACCTAGCACTGGACCTAACCAGCTCCCAGGAGATCACATACAGAAGGATTCTTTCTTTCCAGCAAGCTCCGTTCCACAGGCTCAGAAATAGTATTCACATCTTCCTTTCATCTCCCAGGCTGGACAACCCCGGTTTCTCGGTCAGTCCTCATGGGTTTTAATTCCTTTTGCCTCAGCATCTTAGTCACCCTCTCAGAATGCTTCCAGGTTGCCAGTACTTCTTGTATTGGAATATCAAACACTGATCTCAGTATTCTATGTGTGGTCCAGGCTGGAGAGAGAATGGATTACATACTCTACCATCTGAATCACAAAATAAATGAATCAGGTACCCAATCACTGTTCCTGATTCAGGTTCTGAGTTCTGATGATGAGACATGTATATGACACCAACAAGCTGGCCTCGTGATTTTTCAAGATGACTTATAGAGATGTTGGACACTTGGGTCAAAAGTCCAGAAGTAGGTCCAGACAGATATGTCACTTGGTGTTTGACAAAGGTGCAAAGGCAATTCAGTGAACTCAGCATTGTCTTTTCCACAGATGGAATTGGAACAATATGCAAAATAGGCCCCCAAATGAACTTTGACCTAATCCCCATACATTATACAAAAGTTACCTCAAAATTGATTCTAAATCTAAATGTAAAATACAAAACTTCTGGAAGAAAATTTGGGACAATCTTCACAACCTAGGGCTAGGCAACGGGTTTGCAAATGTGACAGCAAAAGCTCCATTCCTTATAAAAAGGGGGGAAAAATAATGACAAATTGGACTTCATCAAATTAAAATAATTTTGACTTGATCAAAATTGAAACTGTTATCCTGTGAAAGACACTATTAGGAGAATGAAAAGACGAGAGACAAACTTCAGGAAAATATTTGCAAATTACAAAGGACTTGTCTTGAGAATGTATAAAGAACTCTCAAAACTTAACAGTAAGAAAACAGCCCAATTTTTTTAAAATGGGCAAAAGACTTGAATAGACACTTCACCAAAGTGACTATATACAGATCGCACATGAAAACATGCAAAGATACACAGCACCATTACTCATTAGAGAAATGCAGATTAAAATTATAAGGAGAGCCTAGCTGGTACAGCCCATTGGTTACGTGTCAATCCCTGAACCAGGAGGTCATTGGTTCGATTCCTGATCAAGGCAAGTGCCTGGGTTTCGGGCTTGATCCCCAGTAAGGACCATGAAGGAGGCAACCTATCAATGTTTCTCTCTCATCAGTGTTTCTCTCCCTCTCCCTTCTTCCTCTCTAAAAATCAGTAAAAACTTTTTTTAAGTTTACATCCCATATAATCTCATTAGTATGATATTCTATAGTAGAAAACGAGAACAGGTCAGGGGTTGCTGGAAGTGAGTGGCGGGGGAGGGTGTGACCTCTGAGGGACAGTTAGAGGGGGTTGTGGGGGTAATGAACTTTAGCTTCTGATTGTGGTAGTGGTTACGCAGATTCATCCAGGTGTTCCATTCATAGAAATAAAATCCAATCAAACCAGACCAAACCAAAAGTTCTGAGAAACAAACAAAAAGCTCCTATAATTTGAATGATGAAAAAATGGTTTCTCATTATGTTCCTTTGGTTTTATTTAATTTGTAGTTAACCAAAAGTAGCCAATGTGTCCTATTTCTTCAGATGCT
Source organism: Myotis yumanensis (assembly GCF_028538775.1). Lineage (NCBI taxonomy): Eukaryota > Metazoa > Chordata > Mammalia > Chiroptera > Vespertilionidae > Myotis > Myotis yumanensis. The sequence continues at coordinate 13,429,716 of NW_027223752.1, forward strand.
CACTAAAACCATTGGAAATCATTGAAAGGGGGCAAAAGGTTTGGAAACATTAAAGTACCCAACATATAGCTTGAGAAACAACTAGTTCTCAGGTCAGGTTCATGTTCTTGTCTTGAAGCCTGAGCACTTGGACTTAGCTGCTGCATTCTGCCAGAGTGCCCTGCTTCGTTCCTTCTCTTCACATTCTAGAACTGAAATGACTTGACAGTTGTCATCCTCCATGAGGTCCTTTCTACTAGTTTCTGATGTGAGCCAGGATGGTGTGACGATTTTCTTCAACAATCTCAAAGGCCTATTGTTAATTCATAACCCATTTTAAAGCGTTCTATTTCGGTCTGCATTCGGGGCATTTTAAAACCATGGCTTTATTGAGATATAAAGTTCACCCACTTAAAGTGTATAGATAAAATAAATAATTAAATAAAATCAAAACAAATAAAGTATACAGGTCAGTGGGTTTTAGTATATTCAGTTTGCCACCATCATCACAATGAATTTTAGGACATTTTTGTCACCCCAAAAGGAAACCCACTATGTAGCAAGAATTGTGGCGGGCATGAATGGTTCTGAAACGACTAAAACATGATAGCCCCTCGCTAAAGGTCAGTGATCTGTGACAACTAAATTGATAATGTTGTAACAGAAGTATCACAGCAGTAGGAATAATTTTATCTATCTTTGGGGTTTAATAAACACTTCAGTGAAGAGGTGATATATGTATTGGGTCTTGAAGGGCAAACCCAAATTGGATTACAATTGTCATGCAGCTTTTTGTTAATAGGTTTTCATAATGTGTCAGTGATGGTAACTAATTCTGTGTAGCCATTTCTCCATTCCCTTTTGTTGCACTCCTAAGACACAAGGACCTTGTCATGAAAATTCTCATGAAAAACCAGTATTATATAAGCACAATTTTTTTATTTTTCTTAGTGATAAACCCTTTTATGCTCAAACATCCTACCAAGGGAGAGAGGAGTATCTTTTTACAGAAAAAGAAACTAAGATAAGTAACTCTACTAAGTAGAGTGTCTTTTAGTATAGCTCCCTGACCTGGTTCCTACCTTTCTGCTTTGCCATTGGACTCTAGACACATGGAAAACGCCTCTTTCAATTCAAGTCAATATAGTTGTCATTTATTGAATATTTACTTTATTCAAGATCCAGAGCCAGATGCCTTAGCATTTAATTTCCTGTGTGAGATTTGAGTCAGGATGGTGGGACGATTTTCTTCAACAACCTTAGCTGCAGAATGCAGCAGCTAAGTCCAAGTGCTCAGGCTTCAAGACAAGAACATGAACTTCCTTTTCATTTATTCATTGATTCATATATCCATTCATGCAATCAACATGTACCTCATACTTACTATATCCTAAACAGTATAGGAGGTGCTGAGCTCAATTTATAGTAACACAAAACAGGACATTTCTTAACTTTCTCGCTAAATTGCTCTTTGCCAATAGCTCCCATCCTATTTTTCCAACATTTTCTATTGCCCTGACCCAACTGATTTAGGGATTGGTGCTGTACCTGCAATCCATAGTTATTAACATAACCAGCCCTTGCACTGAACAGAGGAAGAATCCAGGGTGGAAAGTGGGGAGTGAATGCCCAGGGACATTATAAAGCATGTCAGTAATAAAGCATGGGCTAGACTCCATATCTCATAACACCCTGGCCAGAAATCTTTCCACATTTCTTGCTCTTTCTCATAATTCTACTCAAGTGCCTTATGAAAGCTGGGTTGTTGAGTTAAAAGAATGCCCCCCAAAAGTTTACTCTTACCTGTTACCTACTTCTGAAACCAAGAAAAGGCAGTAGTAGCATGTGTGGAGGACAGGAAATGAGGGATGAAAGTGAAAGGCACATTCTCACAGTGAAGGTGTTTACACCCAGGTTAACATCCTCAGGAACTCCTCACAAAATGAAAAAGAATACCTTTTGGTACTTTAAGAATCGTAAATCTACTTCTGCTTCTGGCCATGAGACTACTGATGATGGACTTGTTCTCTTGACAAACAACTATGAAACTGAACAAAATATACTGAACACCTTACTATACGAAAGATACTGAAACTCACAAAAAATACTAAATTCTTGGTGTTTCAGGCACTGAGCAGGCAGCACAGGATTCTGATCCTTGAGTAAAGAAACACATGTGATAAGCCCCACAGTAGCTCTGGCTTTCTGCTGGAGTCTCTTCTGGTCTTGGCACAGAATGGTGGGGCTCAAACCAATGCTAATCTTAATAAGCTCAGGGGGCAGACATTGGAACTCCAGGCTACTGAAGTAGCTGGACATTGCAGGGCAGGGCAAGGAAATAGAGAAGAGGCGGCTTCATGGTAAGGGCAAGGATAGCAAAGTCTGTGTAGGTATTCACTTTGGGTTGTTGGCTGAGGGCCAGCTATATGTGTATAGAATGAGACTATCCATGAGGCTTGGCACAGATTGCACACTGTAGGGCTAACAAATGAGTGATGATGCTAAAGGTCATGCATTGCTAGGAGATGTTGGAGATCCCAGTCAACCTGAATGAAGAGACCTTACTGAGCACCTCAGGCACCCCCGAACAGCCACACCTTAGCAGTAAGGACTGTGTCCTCGAGTAAGGGTCACACCCTAGAGCTAAGTTTAAAATAGAAATAGGCCGGAACCGGTTTGGCTCAGTGGATAGAGCGTTGGCCTGCGGACTGAAAGGTCCCAGGTTCGATTCCGGTCAAGGGCATGTGCCTTGGTTGCAGGCTCATCCCCAGTGGGGGGTGTGCAGGAGGCAGCTGATGAATGTTTCTCTCTCACCGATGTTTCTAACTCTCTAACCCTCTCCCTTCCTCTCTGTAAAAAATCAATAAAATATATTTTTTTAAAAAAAATAGAAATAGAACTTAAAAAATAATTCATCCAAGCTTCACAGTATCTAAAGGACCTGCCAATAATTTACCTGCCTGCCAGGACAAACTCAATGCCTTTAAAGGAAAACAATACAACCCAGGCTCTCTGCAATGTATAATAACAATGTCTAGCATACAATCATAAGTTAATGAACATTAAAGAGAAGATGTTGCCTGTATTTAATTGAAAAAAAACACACAAAAACAATCAGTAGACCCTGAGGTAACTTTGAACTTGGAATTAGCAGGCAAGTCCTTCAAAGTTGCTATTATAAATATGTTCAAAGACTTAAAGGAAAAGGTGAATATAATGAGTAAATAGATGGAGAATCTCAACAGAGAAATGGAAATTATAAAAAAATTTACCAAATGGAAATTCTAGTATTAGAAATGAAACTTTAAAATTCACTGGATGAGATTAAACTTGGCTCAGAGACTGTATTAGAAAGGGTTTGTGGACTTGGACACTGAGCAATAGAAATCATGAAATCTGAAAACCAGGGAAATAATATTAAAAAAAAATAACACCACCTTGATGACTTGTGGGTAATACCAAAAGATCTATATATGTGTAATTGTAGTCCCAGAGGGCAGAAGAATAATTCTTGGAGAAATAATTACCAAAAATTTCCTAAATTTGGTGAAAAGCCTTAACTGACATATCCAAGAACCTCAGCAAACCCCTAGCAGGGTAAATATAAAGAACACCACACTAAGCTCATCAGAGTCATACTCTGGAAACCAAAGAAAAAGAGAAAATATTAAAAGTTACCAAAGGAAATGATACATTATATACAGAGGATGACAATATGAGCGATGGCCGACTTTTCATCAGAAATCATGGATGCCAGAAGACAGTAGAACAACATTTTTTTTAAGTGCTAAAAGAAAAAACAATTCTCAGAATTCTCTATTCAGAAAAAAGTACCTTCAATAATGTAGGTAAAATAAATATATTTTTTCAGATTAAAAAAAAAATGCTAAGAGAATTGCCAGCATTCCTGATGTATAAGAAATGCTGAAGTTCCTCAGGCAGAAGATAAATTATACTAGGAAACTCAGATGTTTAGAAAAGATGAAGAGTACCAGAAAGGATAAATATATGGGTAAATATAAAAGAATGTTTTATAATTAAATATATATTTATATATATGTACATGTGATCATTTAAAACAAAAATATATGACATTGTATTGTGAATATGTAATACATATGACTACTATACCATAAAGGATAGGAGTGGATTTACACAGTTGTAAAGTTTTTATATTTTACATGAAATAGTACACTATTAATTCTAAGTATTCAAAGTTAAGAATGCATGTTGTAATACCTTGAAAGACCTCTAAAATATAAAAACGTATAGCTAAAAAGACAATAGTAAAACTAAAATTGAATTCTAAAAGGTATTTAGTTTACTTAAAAGAATGTAAGAAAGGAGGAAGAAAGAAACTAAAAACAGATGAGACAAATAGCAAAATGTCATACCAATAGCCAACCATACCAATAAGTTAAATAGATTAAATACTCCAATTAAAAGATAGAGATTATCAGACTGGATGAAAATCATATTCTGTCTACAAGAAACACTCTTTAAATACAAAGAATTAGGCAGGTTGAGGATAAAAAGATGTGTAGTAGGCAGAGCAATGCTATCACCCCACCGTAATCTCCAGAACCTCTGAATATGTTACCTTACATGCAAAAGGGACTTTGCAGATGTGATTAAAGTTATGATCTTTGAGATGGGGCAGTCATTCTGGGTTATCCATTGGGCCCAGTCTAATCACATGAGTCCTTAAAAGTGGAGTATCTAGCCCTGACCAGTGTGGGCTCATTGGGTGTCGTCCCATCCACCAAAAGGGTTACAGGTTTAATTCCTGGTCAGGGCGAATACCAGAAAAGAAGATAACGCTATGAGATGATTGATATGGATTGATATGTTAATTAGCTTGATTGTGGTGATTATTTCACAATGTATACATATATCAAAACATCAAGTCATATACTTTAAATATACAGGGTGGGGTTTTTTTTACAATTATACCTCAATAAAGATAGGGGGGGGAAATAAAATCAAAAAGAAATTAAAATATGACCATAAAAAGAGACAAGAGTGGAGAACCTTTTTCTGGCCATGGTCTGAAATAGATGTTGGGATGGAAGAGAAGTCATAGTGATCCTGCACTCTAGCTGAGAAGATGTAGGAAGGGGCCCTGAGCCGGGGGGTCATTTGGCTTCTGGAAGCTGGAAAGGGCACGGAAATGATTCTCTAGAATATGTGCCCTGACCAGAAGGAAACAGTGCTTGTAACACCTGAGATCTGTGTCAGACTTCTCACCTACTATTATCTTACAAAACGAAGATAATCAATTTGTGTTGTTACCAGCTATAAGCCTGTGGTAATGTGTTACAGCAGCAACAGGATGGAAAAAGGTATAACCAGCAGATAGCATTAAAAACCTCAAATGGCTACATTAATATCAGATAAAATCAACTTAAAGACAATGAGTGCTGCCAGTGATAAAGAAGGACATTTCATACTGAGAAAAGGGTCAACACATCAGGAAGATATGAGTCATAAAAGTATGTGTACCTAACAAGAGCTTCAAAATGCCTGAAATAGAAATGGGCAGAATTAAAGAAAAATAGACTAATCCACAATCACGGTTGGAGGTCTTCTTAAACCTTTCTCTCAGCGGTTAATAGAGCAATTAGACCAAAACAAACAAATCAACAACAAACCAGTAAGGACGTAGAAGCTCTGAATGGCCTTGCTGGACCTAATTGACGTTTCTAGAACGCTGCCCCTAATTTCAGAATGCATATTCTTTCCTTGTGCACATAGTACATTCACCAAGGTAGACCAGATGCCAGGCCTTAAAGCAAGTCTCCATAAATGTTAAAGGCCTGAAATCATACCAGGAAAAACAAAAGAAGAAATCATACTAAGTATGTTGTTTGACCATAGTAGAATTAAATTAAAAATAAATAACTTAACAGCCCAGCCGGTGTTGCTCAATGGTTGAACATCGGCCTATGAACCAGGAGGTCACAGTTCAATTCCCAGTCAGGACATATACTCGGCTTGCAGGCTCCATCCCCAGTGTGGGGTGTGCAGGAGGCAGCCAATCAATGATTCTCTCTCATCATTGATGTTTCTCTCTCCCTCTCCCTTTCTTTCTTAAATAAAAATAAATAAATCAAGCTTTCTTTTAAAAAGAAATAATAGTAACAGATGTAGGAAAACACCAAATAGTTAGGAATTAAACAAAATCTAAAATGATGTATGGATAAAAGAGGAAATCACAAGGAAAAATAGAAAATATTTTGAACTAAAAGAAAACAAAAGCCATAGCACGTCAAAATTTGTGGTTTGCACCTTGTGCAGTGCTAAAAGCCTTGCAGGATACACCGTCAACGTTCAAAGTGCTTTCAGCTCCCCGGTTAGAGCTGATCTTTCTTTTGTACTGTACTCTGTACAGCTGGCTTTTACTCTATCAATAACAACATTTTATTACATCTATTTGCTAACATGTCAGTCTCTTCCTTGCTAAACTGTGGGAGCTGTTTTAGGACAAGTGTTGTGTTCTTTTCCGTGTTTTGTCTAGTTTCTAGCACAATGTGTAACTCTGGGTTCTTAGGAAATTTTGAATGGAAGATTGGGAATGAATGGATCTTACCATCTTCATGAGGACCCTGTGCAGCCCCCTTTCACACTTGAGGAAACTGAAGCCCAGGTTACTTACAGAACAAGTGACACCAGGTTTCCATAATCCCCAAGCATGTGCCTTTCAGGCCCTAAGTCACTGACTGAAATACCACCATTAGAGAGAAGCAGCTCCCCAAAAGAAGTGCAAAATGATTACCAGAGCCCGGCTGGTGTGGCTCAGTGGTTGAGCATCAACCTATGAACCAGGAGGTCACAGTTAAATACCCGGTCAAGGACACATGCCCGGGTTGTGGGCTCAATCCCCAGTGTGTGGTGTGCAGGAGGCAGCCAATCCATGATTCTCTCTCATTGATATTTCTCTCTCTCCCTTTTCCTTCCTCTCTGAAATCAATAAAATAGCATTATGCTAAGTGAAATAAGCCAGTCAATGAAAGAAAAATACCACATGATCTCACTCATTTAGGGATAATTAAGACCATTATAAACTGATGAACAAAAATAGATACAGAGGCAGAGCAACATCGAACAGACTATCAAACTACAGCGGGAAGGCCGGGGAGGGTAGGTGGGGGTGGGTAATAGATCAACCGAAGGACTTGTATGCATGCATATAAGCATAACCAATGGACTCAAGACACTGGGGAGTATGGGAGGCTAGGGGAAGGTCAAGGGGAGAAAAAAAAAGGAGACATATATAATACTCTTTGTAATGCTTTAAGCAATAAAACAATTTATATACATATATATATTTTTTTTAATGGTTACCAGAGTAAACTATTAAGTAAGCTATTACAACATCATCATGTAGTCTTCTTCTCTGGAAGATGAGTGAGGATGCTTCTGAGGTCTTGGAGCTTTTCATAAAGGCCTGTAGGGAGCATGCGCACTGAGCCGCCACCTATAACAGATGGGAGAGCCCAAGCCTGGCCCTGTCAGGGGGCTCTGAGATAGGGCTGGAGGGTTAGCAGTGGAGGCAGCACCACAGCCCGGTCCCACCCCCACCCCGGCCCCTGCCTCTGCAGGAAGCATTTGGAGACCTGAGGTTGCAACTGTGGGTGGTGGTTCAGGCCCCACAGTGGCTCTCGGCCACCCACGCTGGTGGGGCTCTGCCTGGGAGCCTCTTGTTTCTCCATTTTCTACCTAGCTTTCAGTTTCCAACTGGGGTTTGTTTCCCCTTTGTCTCTGGTTCAGCTTCCTTTTCCTGTTTGGTTTTAAGTAGAGACTGAAAATCAAGTTGCTGCCTCCCGAGGGTCTGTGGTCCTGTGATCAACGTAACCTGGTAGGAGTACAGGACTCACCTCTTCAGGTTCCCTGTGCTAAAGCCTTCCAGCCATGGCCATGGTGTGAGTACTGGGACCAAAAAGGGGACAGAGGGATGTCAAGAGAAAACCTAAATCATAATGGTACAGAGCTGAAGGGGCCATAGAAATCATCCCAGGCCCCCTGTTGTACAGTGGGGAGATCCAGGAACAGAGCAGAGGGCATAGAACTTACCCAGGGTCACACAGCAAGATACTGACAGCCGTGCACTTTCCCTCTGCTGGTCTGTCCATTGCACGGCCTGTGTCTCTGGATGCCTGTGGCCTTTAATGGCTTCTCTGTGTAGAGGGGGTCTGATCTGTCTAAGGGGCTTGTGGTTTGGCTCAGGTGCTATGGATGGTCCTGGCTCGTCTCTCCAGAATGGCCTGGAAACATTCAGGTTGTTTTTTCTGAATGCGGAGCAAAGAGGGAAGAACTGAGGTTCCTTTCACAATGGAAACTTCATGAACTGTAAAGACAGAGTCCTGACCTCAGCCTGAGACTTGGACTCCCTGGGCTGTCAGCACCAGGACTGTTGCTATTTGGCACGAATGTGGGCCACAGCAGGTCAACCTCTGCGTGGTTAACCGGGCGAGGGCTTTCTGAAGGTGACGTTACATCTGACAGGACTCCTCTGCCCTACAGCTAACTCCAAGAAAGATGGTGGGTGATAAGACAGCTTTGCCTCCTGGGACTTGGGGCGTTTATTTGATTAACTCATTACGGCTTTGGGTCTTAGCATAGAGTTCTAATCCCTGCTTAGAAAGCACTTCACGGCGTCCAAAGTGCAGTTTTACCAACTTTTATTTTAGAAAAAAAGAAAGAAAGAAACATCTACTTGTTCCACTTATTTATGCATTCACTGGTTGATTCTTGTAATGTGCCCTGACTGGGAATCGAATCCGCAACCTTGGCATAGTAGGATGATGCTCTAACCAGTTGACCTACCGGTCAGGGCCCAATTTTCTTATTTGGTTGGTTTCACCCTGTTGGGCAGATGAGGAAGGTGCTATCACTGGCTTTGTGGGTGAGGCAGCCCGGCCTGGGCACTTGCTCACAGTCATGTGGGTCTTGAGGAAGGACTGGAGTTTTCCAGGACTCCCAGGCTCTCTGTGGAAGCAAGCTGTGTGAGTTGCTAAAACTGACATCACAGTGAGTAGAACTTGCCTGATGATGCTCCGGGGGCCAGAGCCCAGGATCTAACAGGACCGGGCACACATGCTGGGTTTTCATGGTTGGCTTTACGCCTGTTCCTTTCCAGCCACTTTTCTATCATTTTAGTAATTTACCTTGAGTGTTAAAGAATTCATGGGTGCAGCTGTGGAGAACAGAAAACTTCCCACTTCAGGGGCATGCTTACTTCCCGAGTCCGGAGGAACCAAGTCTCTTTCAGTTATAAATGTCAGCTGCTGGCCCTAGCTGGTTTGGCTCAGTGGATAGAGCGCCGGCCTGCGGACTGAAGGGTCCCAGGTTCGATTCCAGTCAAGGGCATGTACCTGGGTTGCGGGCTCAATCCCCAGTAAGGGAGCGTGCAGGAAGCAGCCGATCAATGATTCTCTCTGATCATTGATGTTTCTATCTCTCTCTCCCTTCCTCTCTGAAATCAATTAAAAAAGATTTTTTTTTTTAAATGTCAGCTGCTGACTGCAGGGAATGGTCTCAGAAGTAAGTGGGGAGGAAGCCATGCGATGTTTTTAAAGGTCTTTTTACTAGTAAATTGTAGAAATCCGAGAGGTTTCCATCTTGAAAGGACCTAGGAGACCGGAGACGGTCTGTCTGCACTAGATCATCTAGGTTAGAGGTGCTTCAGGGCCTTACCCTCCACCTCAGCCAAATTAACTCTCTTTCATCTTTTTTAAGTATTCCTCAATATTTCTTTGAGAGGGGGAAAGTTGCATTGCTCCTGGTGATGAATTTGAAGTGTGATAGTACCCGGCTGCTCCAGCTGAGAGGTACACAGATCGGGATATTGAGGCCCGGGGTCTCGGAGGCCATGGGGTCCCATTACTCTTCCCCTGGATGTGCAGCCAGATCATTTGGGAGCTTCTTGGAGCTACTCTGTCTTCTGTTCCAGAGAATGCTGTGTGCTCTCCGTGAGCAGCATTAGCATAATGGACCCGAGTGATCTCATGAGAATGTTCGTGTTCCTCAGGTGTCCTGGGCGCCAGGTGGTTGGGAACTGGTCTCGTCCAGTGGCTTCTCTTCGGAAATTGAACCCATAAAAGAGAAAATAACAACAGCCCTCCCCGTTTGGGTTACGTGCCAAGCATCATGCTAGAGTCCTCTAACGTAATTATGTTGCATACACTGTATGTAATCCTCATCCTCCGGGTGCTCTGCTGTCATTCCCATTTATAGACAAGAAAACCAGGGTCAGCAAAGTGAGGTTACTCATCCCAGGTCCCACTGGTATCACTGGCAGAGCTGAAACGTGAAGCTAGGTCCCTTGTATTTTCAGAAGCTAGACTTTGCTATAGCCTCTCGAAGGAACTGGCCCGAAATTGCAGAGTAGGGGTTAGAGTCGAGGCCTCCTGGTCTCTGTTACCCTTTGTAGTTTCTGATCTCACATGGTGGATGCCATGAGACAGAGAGGCCTTCTCTGTCCTGTAGCTCCCGTGCGTTTCTCTGCCCATCATACCTTCATTCACCATCTGCCCTCCCTGCCTAGACTCTTCTGGGCAGGAGGCAGGGTTACTCATTTCTGACCATCGCTGTGCCTAGGTAATACAGTGCCCTCACACAGGTGTTCATTGAACTGAGCCGAGTCGCCATGCTGATGGGCAGGGATGTTAGCTGGGCTGTTAATTCACCCTCGGAGATGAGCATACTGCCCCAGTCCTCAGCCCAGCCAGCTCTTCACAGCTGTCCCAAGGCTGTGTTGAAACTCATTCCACTTCCACAAGTGGTCAGAGTCACAGACTCTGGGGATATATTGGAATGTGTACAAGTAATAGTAGCCCTAATGTCCACATGGCCTGTCAGATGCCTCCCCAAGGGAAGGGCTGTGTTGGGAGCCTTGAAAGAAGGTGTGGGTGTGAGACAGGTTCAGACTCTCCCAACAGTTGGTAGATGTTTTCCCAGAGAGGCGAGACCAGCTGTCTGAGCATCTGGGACAGAGCTATAGTGGAGAAAAGGTGAAGAACATCTTGAGTAACATGACTCACAGTCTGATCGTCCCACCCAATCTGAATGGAAGAAAAGATGTCCGGGTTTAACACTAAATTTATTCTTTATTTACCAAGAGCCTTTCTTCAATTCTCATGCTCATAAAAACGGGGCTTGAACATCACCATTCAAATTTCTGCATATTAATATATGCAAATCCAATTCACTGTTTTCAAAATGTGGTCAGGAGGCCTACTTTTTAGTGGTCTATGACTCAAAACTGTATTTATAACCATATTGAGACATTATTTGCCTTTTTCACTCTTATGTCATGAGTGAACAGTGGAATTTTCCAGAGGCCACATGACATGTGTTGACATTATCACTGTGACAAGTAACGCAATGTGTGCTTGTGTTTTAAAAGTTCTCAGTTTTCATTTCAAATATGGTACATATGGACAGACATAACTGACAAAAACAGAAGCTTTTTGACAAACTCGGTAATATTCATCTGTGTAAAGCGGTCCTGAGACAAAAAGTTTTGAGAGCCACTGGGAATGTTCAGTGATGACTGTACTACAAAAAGCACGATGGAGACATGGAGGGGGCTAGGACTGGGAGGGGACGCAGGGGCTCCCCCTGAACACACCGCCTAGGAGGCAGCACATGTCCTAGTCTGGGTGGTGGCATCAGGGGAACCTTCTCACAGGTGTGAACTATTTCAGAACGAACATTAGAACACATTAAATCTGTCTCAAGCTTGTCCCCATTAAGGAAAAACAGTCACCCTGCGGGTGACTCACCCGTTGCCCAGAGGAAATGTACCTTTCTGTTGCAGAGACCTGGCGATCACCCTCTGCACCCACCTTGCCTCTCAGAGAGAAGGCAACTGGCTTTAGGGGCTGCCTGGTGGGATATGACACAATAGGTCCCCACTGTCACCTGTGTCCCATTCTTGCTCTGAATTTAATCAGGGGAAACAACCCAGAATGGGGACAGCCTACAAGATAATTGGCCTAAACTCTTCACACACAGAAATTAGTATCGATGACAAACAAAAAAATGGCCTAACTTTCCAGCTTTAAAAAGAGGGTAGCCCTGGCAGGTTTGGCTCAGTGGATAGGGCGTCAGCCTGCGGACTCAAGGGTCCCAGGTTCGATTCCGGTCAGGGGCGTGTACCTTGGTTGCGGGCACATCCCCGGTTGGGGGGTGTGCAGGAGGCAGCTGGTCGATGTTTCTCTCTCATCGATGTTTCTGACTCTCTGTCCCTCTCCCTTCCTCTCTGTGAAGAATCAATAAAATATTTTTTTTTAAAAATAAAATAAAAAATAAAAAGAGGGTAAATAGACAACCCCAATGTAACACGTGAAGTGGATACTGGATTGCTAAAGATTAAAACATTTTAGGCACAATTGGGTAAATTATTAATTTTCTTAGGTACAATAATGGTATTTAAGCTACATATTAGAATGTCATTATTTTAAAGGATGTAGGCTGAACCCCTTAAGACTGCAGTATATCTGCAACTTACTTTCAAATGGTTCTGGGGGAAAATGACATATAAAAGGTGATGTCACGTGTAGTAAACATGCTTTACTAAGTGAAGCAGGAAGCCCTATAACCTAGTCCCGGCCCCTCCACATATTAGCCGCAGGACATTGAGAAACTTCCCTCTCCAGGCCTGTTTCCTCCATCCAAAAAAAGTACTCGCAGATATTCAGCTCTGATGAGGCTGTGCTTTCCAGCCTGTTTCTCAGTCACTGACGGGACCTGGTGATGACACCCCTGGTGTAGGTCTTCTCATTCCCCCTGATGAGCCTGGAGCAGCTACGGGGCCCAGGTGATTGATGGCTGAGGATGCTGCGCTCTCCTCTCCGAGCTTTGCTGCCGTTGTTCGCTCTGCCTGAAATGGTCCACTCCCTCCTGGCAGGATGAAGCATGCCCTTCCTTGTACCCACAGCACTTGACACATACCTGTACACTGTTGCTCCCCCCATTAACAGAGACCACATCTTTTATTCAAGAGAAGGTAGGTTGAGTTTTGTCTGAGTACTGGGCCTTGGAATATATTTGGTACATGGTCAGTACTCAGTAAATGGGGTGTTAAATGGGGTGTTGTCTTGGTTTATTTTGTAAATGAATGCAGGAAAAGAGATAGGAAAAATGGGGGTGGCCAGATCGAAGGTGAGTTGTGGTCCCTCCCACCCCCAAGGAATCTTTGAAGGCTGAGAAATACAATACCTGGCAAAACTAGGCAAACTCAAAGCAAGCATTTAGCCCTGGTTGGTGTGGCTCAGTGGTTAGAGCATCAGCTTGTCCACGGACCCACTGAGGGAGCGAGACCTGAGAAGCCTGAAGGAGAGACCTCCAGAGAAAGGAGGAGGAAGGTGGGGTCCCGGCCAGGGGTGTCTCCCTGCCTTGGGGGACTCTGGATCAGTCACTTAGTGTAAAGTGGGTAAAGGTGATCACTCCCTCCTAATCATTGTTTTGAGCATCACATGAAATCACAGGCTTTGACCTGCAGGGGCCACTGAACTGGCAGGTGCTGTTCCCAGCCGTGGTCCTGGGAGGTGAGGGCAAGCGCGCCCTGTCCTGCAGCCCCGGACAGGTAACCAGAGCCTGCGTTCTTGGTGTGGCTGCTCTGATTCTCAGCCTGCTTTTCAAGTTCACTTTCCTGGCTTGTATATTGAAAGTAAACAAGTCAGGATTTCACAAACTGGCTCTGCTTCTGCTTGGCTTTGGGAACATTTATTTATAGCCACTTCCCTCTGGCCTCCCACTGCTCCCTCACTCGCTTATTCCCTTGGCAGCTACTGAGCCCGTATTTGTTAATGAGTACCTACCGTGCCACCCCGAGAGGGTGTGGAGGGGGACCTGGTGGTCAGACCTGGCTGCCCTCAGGAGGCTCTTGGTCTCGGGAAGAAGATGAGCTCTAACTGGCCCCCGTGAAAGCTGGAGAGCAACCAGAGGCTTCCGGGGCCTTGGCACAGACAGCGCCAGCTGGGTACTGGGCACCCTCATAGAAAAACACAATAGCACTGTCCTGTGCCAGTTTGTAACTGCCTGGTTTTCCTGCTAGATGGGGTCTCCTTAAGGGCAGAGACACGCCACGCCCTTCCCAGGGCCCAGCCGAAGGCCTTCCTCTTGGTAGTGACCAGTGAGTGGGAATGAATGAACAGGTGTTCTCTGAAGGCAGAGACACGACCTGGGCTTTGAGCAACACTGAGATGCAAACCTGTGGATGTAGGAAGGAGAACGCATATGAGGCAGAAGAAGCATCTTCTTTAACTGCTTGAGGAACACCAGGAAGTCATTGTAATTGGCCCAGATGTCCAGAGGATGCTTTTGCTGTCAGACCAGGCCTTACCACCGGGCTGCCAGTTGGGCTGTGTGGACAGACTGCCCTTCCCTCCCTGATCTGCACCAGGCAGGGTGTGGGTAGCATCACAGGAGAGCAAGGACGAGGTTCCTGGAACCAGCAAAGAATCTGCCCTGTTTTAGAAATCCAGATATAAATGGGGAAGGGAACTGTGGCCTGAGCCCTGATCGCCCTGCAGGGGAGCCAGTCGAGGGGAAGTGGCCCTTGCCCTGTATCTTCAGGAGGCCTTTCTAAATGAGGTGACGTTAGGATACGTAGCAATTACTGGCAGCCTAGGCTGGAAAAGCACCCAGGCAGAGGGAACAGCATGAGTTAGAGCAAAGGGGCCATCAAGTAGGATCTGTTAGGGGCCATGAGTATATTAGGGACAGAGGCCAGGTGCCAGTAGACACCTAGAGAGGAAGCAAGTGGGCAGCCAACGGGAGGTAAAGGGAGAGCTGGGTTTAGAGTAGGTGCCAGTTCGCAGCAGCCAGCTCCCATCGATTCATTAGGTGCTCAACCCTGTGATCGTTATTGGGGTGAGAGAGCACGAGTTCCCAGCAGGGTGACACGCACCCTGGTTTGCTGGGACTATCCTGGGTTTACGCTGAATGTCCTACCTCCCAGGAAGTCCCTCCATCCTAAGCGAACCGGGTTCCCAGTCTGCTGGGGAGACATGATGGACAGAGAGATGGGTTGTTCCCTCTGAAGGGAGCCACCAAGTCAGGGCATCAGGCCGAGCAGGGCCACTGCCAGCGCTGGGGAGAGACAGGGAGGCTGTGAGCCTGCCTCTCCAGTAAGAGATCCAGGCTGCAAAGAATGTGGCTCCTCAGCTGAGCCTCCGGAGGAGTGGAGGCCGGCGCCCGCGTTTCTGCGTTCCCCAGAACTGGCCAGTGAGACGCACTGTCAGAGGCAGCAGCCGCCCCGCCCTGCACAGTAGGCCCACCCTCAGAGTTGCATTTCCTGACTGATCCCAGGCCGTGGTGAGACAGAGAACCTGATGCTCGTCTATAGCAGGCGCTCTTGTTTGGCAGCTGCTCTCTGAGAATAAGTGGAGTAGGGTTTGCAGGCACGTGCCTGTGGGCACACCATCATGAACGCTCTTCTTCACAGTCATTTCTTCAGCGAGCACTTGTGTCTACAACATACAGGGCTGGGTTGACAAAGGAAAAGCGAGCCCCGCCTTCAGGGAGCTCACAGTCCAGTGGGGCAGACCCTGAGAAACAGGACAGACTGGTGAGTTCCGTGCTGAGAGGCAGACGCGAGCACAGGCCTAGGTGCTGGACTTCTTCCAACTCAACCCTGGGCGTATGCTCTCCACCTGCAAGCCTCTTGTGTCCAGCCTGTTCCTTTCTGTCGCCTTTTTGGCTTTACACCCTTCTGCCCAGCTTGTGAACTTACCCCGTTCTTCGGGTTTTCGTAGGGAATACCTGGAAAAGCCCTGACGGGTATTCGCAGGGTGGGGAGGGAGTCCAGGTGCCTGTACACAGGCAGAGTGTGGCTGGGCTGGCGGCTGCCGACCTGGGACAAATTCAGAAACTCATTCCTGGTCAGTAGGCGAGTGGGGTGGTGGGGCAGGAACCTGCGCTTTCCCAAGGGTTAGACTGAGCGAGTGACACTGCTCGGAGCAGCTGTTAGGCCCCGGGGGGATGGGAGGGGAGAAGGGGGTGCATCCATCTGGTAGCTCAAACCCAACTGCATTTTCACTAATTATTCCCACTTTCTCAGCTGGTTGTTTGATCACATAAAAGTAGCCCTGTAGGTATCGGCTGTAGCTTTTCTCCATCCCCACATGGTTCCTCAGAGCCAGACAGGATGGGGAGCGCTGAGGCCGCATCTACACAGGCACAAAGTGTATGGGGCCCATGGAGAGGACGTAGGGGCAGACTTTCTAAACTTAATAAAGGATATTTGTGTGTTTGTGTTAAAAAAACAACAACAGTGCAGTCATTCAAAAATAATATACTTAAAAAAGAAAATACTTGTCTGTCAAAGGTACTTTCCTCAATGATACATGATGTAAATACTTGTCTGTCAAAGGTACTTTCCTCAAATGATACGTGATGTAGACAGATGGAGTTTCTGAAGCCTTTGGGTACAGTGAGGATTTTATTAAAACAAAACCCCAAACGGATGGTAAGCAAGACAACCCTGAAGCAGAATAAGTGAGTGGGTCTTTCCTGGCACTTAGGTTTTGTCAGTGGGAATAAAATAAGCAGGTAGACAAACACTGTTCACATGGAGGCGGGGCCACAGCAGGGTTTTTGGTTAACCACAAGTTCAGTTTGAACCTAGTGTTAAACAGCAGCAGGAAAAGGAACCCATGGTAATAATTACAATAAGAAAAATCACTATTGGTGTTTGAGCACCTACTAGGGGCAAGCACAGCAGTGGGTACTTTCTTTATATCTCCGTCCAAGCACCCCTGGCCCTGCCTCCCTGCCTCTGCTCTCCCCACCACCCCCCATCCCCTTCCTGATTCGCTGGGCTGAAAGCTCTCCATCTGCAGTGAGGCTCCCCAGCTCCCCACCCTCCAGGCCCTGGAAGGTGTAATCATCTGTCCGCTTTCCTGAGTGGCCGTGAGCTCTGAGGACAGTGGCTGTTACACTCGGCTCTGCGTCACTACATGTTTTTGACTCACTGGCATCTGTGTTTGTCAGACTAAGATGCCATGGTCGTATCCAATCGTAGGGCCCAGACACTCAGAGAAAATGTGACAAGTCAGGACTCACTAGAGGAGAGTGACAGGTGGCAAGGGGGCCATGTCCTGGGAATAATGGATGGAAGAACCAAGGTGTCCCTTCAGTTGTCTACTGGGCTGTCATGCGCTGTCCACCTTTGTGACTCTGGAGGGCAGGGCGTGGACTGACCCAGAAGAGCCGGGATGCCTCCCAGCCGAGACCACTCCTCAGCAGGGTGGGCTGCTTTGGGGGGCAGGTTTCCCGCGCTGGCAGTTTTCATTCACCGGCTCGGCGTCCACTTAGGGCCACTTAGAAGGCATGTCATTTTGGACATGAGAGTGGATCGGGACGTCCACTCTCTGTGGTCTAAGAGGCTCCTGCTCTCAGCCCTGAGATTCTGTTCATCCCTGAGAGTCTACCCTAAGCATTTATGAGGCACCTGGTCTGTGCCAGGTTCCAGGGGCACAGCAGAGAATGAGGCGGGTCTGCCCCTGCCCTCGGGGAACCTACACTATAGCAGGTATGTCGCTTTGGATCTTCCAAGAAGCAGCGGCCAAGGCCCTGGGGACATCAATGCAGAATGGAGGGAGCAGGAGCAGGCAGGGGGCTTCAGGCCAGGGTACAGGTCCGACATCTGTGCCGGCGAGAGAGCAGGAAGGACGGACTGAGTAGGAGCCTCTCAGACCACAGCGCACAGGCTGCTGAGGAGGCCCAGCAGGGTTTCCCCATCGAGGAGGCCTGTGTCGGGCACTGACGGAGCAGCCTGGAGAAACATGGCCTCTGTGCGACATGGTGGCATCCAGACAGGTGGCCGCTGGGACCACTGGTCACCTCTGCTCCGTCACAGGCTCTCCTGGAGCTCTGAAAGGCACTCCCATGGCCGCCACCCAGGGGCTCTGGAGAGCGCTGCCCTGCCACCCGGCACCTGCCCTGTGAGGACAGTGGCTGTCACACTCAGCTCTACAGCACCGCAGGGCCTCTGTGGTCACGTGCCAGCAAGCGGTGGAGCGGGGGTTGCAGCCCACATCCCTCAGGCTCAGTTTTGTTCACTGACACCAGCCTGCACCTCCGGATCTCCCAGCCCCTGAGGCAGTCCAGGGCGGCTGAGCTCGGCAGTGACACAGCTTAGCCCGTAACTTGATTCTGGTCAGTTTATATTGGAAGGAAACTGATTTAATCCAAGGTCTGTCTGTTTCTGTGTACAGTGTAATTTCTACCAGACTTCATGAAGATAAGACCCAAAGGGCTAGCCAGGGGGAGGGCACCTCTGCCTAAGCATATTCTCTTTTTTAAAAGACACGTGGGCTCTAGCTGGTTTGGCTCGGTGGATAGAGCATCATCCCTCGGACTGAAGGGGTCATGGGTTCTGTTCCAATCAGGGGCACATACCTTGGTTGCAGGCTTAATCCCTGCCCTAGTCGGAGTGCATACTGAAGGCAACAATCAACCAATTGATGTGTCTCTCTCACATCAATGTTTCTCTTTCTGTCTCTCCCCCTCCCTTCCATTCTCTTTAAAAATCAATAGAAAAATACAATCGAGTGAGGTTTCAGGCGCCAGAAGGCAGAGCACAGCGCTGGTTTCTCTCTCCCTGAGGGTATCACATGGCTCTCTTCTGGGAAGACCATGCCTATTTTGCTCATCACCCACTTCCCCTTAAATGTTTGTTAAATGAATGGTGAACTATGGGGGAAAGATGCGGCACAATTGCACAAAAAGGCCCTTGCGACTCACTTCTGTTCCCGGACAGAACTCCCAGCGTGAGGTGTGGACAGCTGACATCAATGTACCCTGGACCTCGAAACCGCAGAACAGAGCTGGGGGGTCGACAGCAAGTTTGAGGCCCAGCATAGGCTTTCCCAGGGGGTTCAACACCTAGCACTGGCACGTGATGCCGCTGGCTGGACCTGTGAAATGTGCAAGGGACTCATGGGAAAGGAAGTGAGGGGACATGTGGGAAGGCTTGTCTGCACTGTCCACTGAGCCACTGTGATGATGATGATGATGATGATGATGATGATCTGTACACTGATCCTCCGCCATCCACGTCAGCAGGGAGCTGAGCAGGTCCTGAGGAAGCTCAGCCCTCAGGGACACTTAGGCACCCACTACGTTGGCCAGGTGGGGGTTTCCAAGTCACCCAGGGCCGATCTCCTAAAAGCCACTGATTCGTCATTCAGTAACCACTGGGGCTGGGAGTGGGACCTTTTTCAAGTATTTTATTTCCCTCCAAGAAATATGGTAAGGTGACCATAATGTCACTTTTCCCAACAGCTTGGACTCATTTTGATGACCGTCCATTAGTGCGCACACTTTTGCTTCTACTAAATTATTTGGGCTCGCCCTAGCAGGTTTGGCTCAGTGGATAGAGCGTCAGCCTGTGGACTGAAGGGTCCCAGGTTCAGTTCTGGTCAAGGGCACATGCCTAGGTTTTGGGCTTAATCCCCAGTAGGGGATGTACAGGAGGCAGCCAATCAATGATTCTCTCTCATCATTGATGTTTCTATCTCTCTTTCCCTCTCCCTTCCTCTCTGAAATCAATAAAGATATATTTTTAAAAATTAAAAATAAATTATTTGGGCTCAAATTGTTGGGCTTTAACTTCTGTTTCTAATTCTAACGCAATTGTGTTCATATGGCCTCCCTCTCTGATAGCGGCCACGCCTCACTGTTGTCGGTGCGCCTACCTTTAAAACCGGACCTTACCTTTCTAACCTGGGGTTCTGATGCGCTGAAGACCGAGAAAGTAGCTGCTCAGGATGAGGAGGCCGCTGTGCAAAGGCAGCGGCCTTCCTTGGCGTTCGTGGCAGGAGTGCCTGGTTTCAGCGACGGCTGTTTCCTCTCCCAGGGGTTTCTTTTGCTTCTTCCCTGGTTTCCTGTCGTATTCTGAACAGATGACGTCGCTTATTACTAAATGTGTACAGCAAAGCAGGTGCAGCCAGGTGTTTATTTGGATTGCTCTCGCTCTGTTCGGAGAAGGTCGCCTCGTGTTCTGTTGTCTATGGAGCTTGTGTGATGGTGCCCTGTCACAGTATCACAAACAGAGCGTTTCGTTGGCTGTTGTAAAGAAGATGGTCTTTGTCGTGTGCTCCACAGTCGGACAGAACTGATGGGAAATCCCAAATGTAATCACTGAACTCCTGTGTGAATTGGTATCAGTTTTCCCAAGTCTCTAAGCCTCTATTGTTTCATCTACAAAGTGGGGTGATTGTGGCTACTTCACAGGCTGTGAAGCCCAGCATTGCCTTATTTTACACAGTGCCTGGAGGACTGGAGACAGTTGGCCAACTGTCATTCCTTCCACATTCAAGCGCCTTTTCCCCTAAAAGGAAAGCTGTGCGTCTTTTCCGCGCTATTGAGAGTGTTGGCACAGCACACTCCTCTGCAGCCCCGGGGTCTCTGGAGAATGACTGTCCACCTCCCGGAGCAGCCCTCCCACAGACTGCGGGGAGCTCTGGCAGTTAGGAGGTTTCTCTGCGGCAATAGCAGGTGGCCTCTGGCTCAGAAAAGGGCAAAGCCAGCTTCCATCCCTCGTGGCTGCCCCTGACATTTAAGTTTTCTCTTGCTCTGCAGTGAACAGAGTATCTGCCAAGCCCGGGCTTCCGTGATGGTCTACGATGACACCAGTAAGAAATGGGTACCCATCAAACCCGGCCAGCAGGGTTTCAGCCGGATCAACATCTACCACAACACTGCCAGCAGCACCTTCAGAGTCGTCGGAGTGAAGCTGCAGGATCAGCAGGTGAGTGCCGGAGCCCCCGGTGGCACCCCAGCCTGTGCCGCGCATGCGCACCCACACGTGCACGCATAAACACGCACGTACACACGGTATAGTGAAAGAGGTCCAAAAAACAAGGTCAGGTTTGGAGTCAGAAGATCTGGGTTCAGATTCTGACCCCACATTCTCCTATGAGATCTTGAGCAAACTATATTTTCTGAACACCATTTTTCACATCTGTCTCATAGAGACAGTAACCCACATCCCGCATAATTCTGTGTGTTAATGTAACATTAGAATAATAGATGTGAAACAGCTTTGAAAAATATATTGTACAAATATATTAGTTTTATTCTATGCCTACATATCCATGAGTAATATGACAATAAAAATTTTTTTGTTCATCAACCCCCTAAGTCAGTGGTCAGCAAACTCATTAGTCAACAGAGCCAAATATCAACAGTACTTCTTCAAAATAGACTCGCCCAGGCCGAAAACCGACTTCTGCGCATGGGCCACGAAGTTTCAATCGCACTGTACGTGCGCCCGCACATGGTATTTTGTGGAAGAGCCACACTCAAGGGGTCAAAGAGCTGCATGTGGCTCGCGAGCTGCAGTTTGCCGACAATGGCCCTAAGTCAACATGTCAAACTCAAAGGCTAACACAGGCCAAATAAATAAGGTGTAAGCTTATGTGGGCCGCAAAAAAAAAAAAGCTTCAATTTCCATAGAAACGTAGGTTTATTTCAGTAGAGACATGCTGAATACAAAGGGCTGAAATAAATGAGTAATCGTTAACATAACATAATAGAACGTTTTAATAAAAATTAATATTTTTTGAACATAACTTACCAGGCACTGAATAACTGCACAAGTTAATAAGCATAATGCAAATAAACCTATTTTTCTTGTTCTCTGAAAGCGAAATATTTCCTGTTGCGCACACCAAACAAGTCAGTACAAGGCTAATGACGTGGCAGTCAGCTGCTAAAATATTCGCTGCTAGTATTAGTGGAGAGAAATGGTGCGCCTGCGCATAAGGGAAATGAATGCAACATGATTATAGTAATCTGTCATTAGTGAACATTATAGTTCGTTATTAATAATTATGTATAACAGGATATTGTAAAAATTAAGTTATGAAATTTTTATTAAAACGTTTCTTACATACCATTATATTGGCTGGGCCGCAAAAATATTCGTTGTGGGCCACATGCGGCCCACAGGCCACGAGTTCGACATGCTTGCCCTAAGTCTTACTTTGGAAGGAACAGCAAGTTGATTTGAAGAATCTGGGAGCATTTCTCTTCCTAATAGTACATCCTGGACAAATCAGATAAGGTAGTTTGTGAGTGAACCTGGTAAGTACCTCCACAAATAGAGGGTAAGTCCACCTATGTCAGGAACAGTTGTGCACACATAACTAAGACGGATCAGTCTAATGCCGTGGTCAGCAAACCGCAGCTCACGAGCCACATGCGGCTCTTTGGCCCCTTCAGTGTGGCTCTTCCACAAAATACCACGTGCGAGCGCGCACGTACAGTGCGATTGAAACTTCGTGGCCCATGCGCAGAAGTCAGTATTTTGTGGAAGAGCCGGTATTTTGTGGAAGAGCCACACTGAAGGGGCCAAAGAGCCGCATGTGGCTCGCGAGCTGCGGTTTGCCGAGCCGCGATTTGCCGACCACTGGCTAATGTGACAGGGACCAGAATAGAGACGTGGAGAAAGGGCTTGTGTGGCTTAACCACAGGGACTCTGGTTAGTGTTTCAGTGCTCACCCCTCGCTTAGAGATTGACAGGGACACATTTAGCAGTGAAATCAACAGACCTGTGGTTTCAGCATTTGTGAAAAACTCGACCTAAATAGCATCTCTGGCATCCTCTGTTGGTCAGGCCTTGGCTAAGTTGAGCAGCAGGTTAGCTGCTATCTGCAAGAATCAGCACGTTAGCAATTAGAAAAGAGAGGACAGCTCTGGCTGGTGTGCCTTAGTGGTTAGAGTGTCAGCCTACACACGGAAAGGTCACAGGTTTGATTCCTGGTCAAGGGCACAGACCTGGGTTGCAGGTTCAGTCCCCAGCCCGGTCCGGGCACGTGTGGGAAACAACCAGTCTCTCTCATTCTCTCCCTCTCATTTTCTCTCTCCCTCCCTCTCTATCCCCCTCCTGCCCCCACTCCTTTTTTTTTTTTTTAAATATATTTTATTGATTTTGTACAGAGAGGAGGGGAGAGGGACAGAGAGCCAGAAACATCGATGAGAGAGAAACATCGATCAGCTGCCTCCTGCACGCCCCCCAGTGGGGATGTGCCCGCAACCAAGGCACACGCCCTTGACCGGAATCGAACCCGGGACCCGTGAGTCCGCAGGCCGACGCTCTATCCACTGAGCCAAACCGGTTCGGCCCCCACTCCTTCTTATCTCTCTCTCTAAAAATCAATGGGAAAAATATTATTGGGTGAGGATTTTTAAAAAAAGAAAAGAAAAGAGAGAACAGAAACTTAAGACTATTTTTAGTGGCTGCCAGTTGACTGTGTTTCTGCTTTGGCCAAAATAACCCTGTTAAGTTTCAGAATCTTGTGGCTAAAAGGGACATCCCCACTTCAGGACTCCTGCCTAAAGGTAGTCTCTCTAACCTGGAACTCGGTACCTTCAGAGGCATCCCTTTCCCTTGTTGACAAGCTTACTGATAGGAAGGTTTCTCTCAAAACCTCCTGGAAGCTGCTTCCCTGTTCTTCCAGGTCATCAGTTCTAGCTCTGCCTATTAGAGGTACACCGCACCGTACATTGAAGGATATATAGCATCCTGAGTCCCCATTATGGTGGCAGCCAAAACATCTTACCCATTTTCATAACATACCCATGGGTGGGGGATGACATGGACATACCACTCTGGTACTCGCCTTTGACATAAGGCCCATTACCCAGTGCAGTTTCCGAATCATAGTGGGTGTCCCTAAGGGATTGCTTTCATTATGACCAGTTTTCCACTCCCTTCATGCCTCTTGGTTGCCTTCAGGGTACTCTGGGTAGATGGAAGGTGTGCTGGAGGGGGCACGGGCCTGGAGAACAGGATTCCCGGAAACTAATGTGCACCTTGTTCTCAGGAGGCTCCACACCTCGCTGCCTCCTGCAGAGGAAACCACATGGCGGGGCTCTTTTGGGAGGAGGACTTCCCGTGCAGGAGACTCTGGCAGCAGCCCTCAGTGACTCCTGGGTGCATGCAGAGAGGCTGTGGTGACTCTAACCTGGAGACCTAGAGTCTGGCAGAGAAGTTACCAGCACAGCCCTGTGCTTGGAATTGCATGTTCATAAACATGCAATCTATAATAATAAAAGCGTAATATGCTAATTAGACCAGACATCCTTCTGGACAAAGCCACAGCAGCGGGGCCGAGGCAGAGGCCCCTGGCTGCTGAGGTGGGCGGTGGCTGAGGCAGAGACAGCCTCCGCGGAAGCAGGGGCCAAGCCCCTTGCACAAATTTCATGCATTGGGCCTGTAGTCCTATATAATAAAAGCCTAATATGCTAAGTGTCCGGTCAACCGGTCGGCCATACAACCAATCAAAGTGCAATATGCTAATGATATGCTAAGGCCGCTCAACCGCTTGCTATGATGTGCACTGACCACCAGGGGGCAGACAGTCAACCAGTCACTATGACATGCACTGACCACCAGGGGGCAGATAGTCGACCAGTCACTATGATATGCACTAACCACCAGGGGCAGACGCCCTGACCAGTAGGTTAGCTTGCTGCTGGAGTCCGGCCCATCGGGACTGAGCGAGATGGGCTGGACACGCCCTGGAGCCCTCCCGCGGTCCCTCCCTGGCTGGCCAACCTCCCAAGTTCCTCCCCAGCCCCGATCGTGCACCAGTGGGGTCCCTCAGGCTGGCCTGCACCCTCTCGCAATCCAGGACCGCTCGAGGGATGTTGCAGGCCAGGCCGAGGGACCCCACTGGTGCACAAATTCATGCACCGGGCCTCTAGTAGGAACATAAAAGAGGTTCTTAATAAGCCGAGGCATTGTGAGAGTGGCAGGAAACCTGGTTCACAGTGATTTTATGGACCTCAAGAGTAAAGACTAATTTTCACAGATCTGTCTCCCAGTCAATGTGGAGTACAAGGTCGGACATTTTAAGGGGTACAGATTCCTGGTATTTTACCAAATAGGGATATCTTACATGTTTAATCTCCTTACTAGTATATCTTATAGAGCACTTTTCATGTCTATTATTTCAGTCTCTCAATAACTCCATGGGGATAATGATACAAGAATTATCACCATATTGTACTAACTATTGTTATTTTTAATGCTTACTTTCCCTTTAACCTTTATATCGTGATTCTGTCTGTCACCTTACTCAAAGTTTTGTATACATTTGTGTTTTTGCTTCAGGTAGAAGACCATCTTTCAATATATCTTGTAATGAAGATCTTGTGGTAAATTCCCTCAGCTTTTGTTGATATGGGAAAGCCTTTATTTCTTCTTCACACCTAAAGAATAACTCTACTGGATATAGTACTCTTGGTTGGTGGTTTCTCTCTTTCAGTATCCTATATAATAAAAGGCTAATATGCAAATTGTCCCCTCAACTGGAAGTTTAACTAGGGGGCAGGGCCAGTCGGCCAACCACCCGAGGCCCCTTCCCCTGGCCGTCCCAGCTCAATTGGGCCGATTGGGGAGGGCAGGCCAGACCCAACCCGTGCATGAATTCGTGCACCGGGCCTCTAGTTTATAATATATCACTCCACTCTCTTCTGGCCTACAGGATTTCTGCTGAGAAATCTGATAATAATCCAATGGGGTTTCCTTTGTAGGTGCTGTCATTTTTTCCCTGGCTGCCTTGAGAATTCTTTCTTTACCATTAACTTTTGACAATTTATAATGTGTCTTAGAGAAGGAGTTTTTGTGTTGAGATAATTAGCTATTAGTATCTCATACTCAAATACCCAATTCCTTACGTAGGTTTGGGAAGTTCTCATCAATTATTTCTTTGAATAGGCTCTCTGTTCTGTCCTTCTGGGGTACCCATTTTTCTAATGAAGTCAGATCATTCTTATAGAGTTCTTTCACTTCTTTAACTCTTAGTTTTCTCTCTTATTCCACCTGAATCATTTCCAGATTTCTGTCTTCGTGCTCATGAATTCTCTCTTTCATCTCGCCTGCTCTATTTCCAGTGCTCCCTAATGCGGTCTTCATCTCATTTATTGAGTTCTTCAGTTTCAGAATTTCTGTTTGGGTTTTTTTTAATATAGTTTCAATCTCTTTGGTAAAGTACTCCTTTCATTAATTTCATTCCTGAGTTCATTGAACTGCCTTTCTGAGTTTTCTTGTATCTCGTTGAGTTTCTTCATTACTGCGTCTTGAATTCTCTGTCACTTACATCTCAGTCTTCCATGACTTTGAGGTTGGTTTCTGGAGACTTGTCATTTTCTGTACACTTGGGACAGACTCTTCTTGTTCAGATACCATTTGATCTTAATTCAGCAAATTGATCATTAGAGATCTTCCTTTTGTTTCCCAGTAGATGGTGCTGTAGAGCAAGTTTTGTTTTCTCTTACCAGCACTACTTGCACCTCCTGGGTTGCCACAGGGGGTGTTAGTGTTGTGGAAATTGACTCCTGGGTGACCGGGGTGGTGGGTGTCCCCACTGCGTCCAGGTTGCCTCAGTCTCAGGGCACCACCACTGTGGCAGGTATGGGGGAGCCAGGTTCTGGAGCAGCAGCACTGACTCCTGTACTAGTGGCCTTGTAGCCCCAGGCACCACTGTGCTGTTAGAGGCATCTCCATAACCACTGCTGCTGCTACTGTGTTCCCCAGCAGTGGGGGGAGAAGATGGAGAGGAAGCTGGCTTCATGGGCACCAACCCTGCTTCTGCCCTGCTTACCTTCCTCTGGGCCATAGTGTGGGGGCCACCCCCTGACTCCTCCACTGCTACTGTGTTAGCTGGGGCCTTGGCAGCTGCTGAACTACACCTGCAGACACTGTCCCTGCCCTTCCTTCTGTCACGCATCCCTTGCAGGTTCCAGTACGTCCACCCTCAGCTGTACTGCTGTGTGGATCTCTCAGGCATGTTTTTGTGCTGAGCAGAGGAATCTTTGTTGGATTATAGATATCTGACATGGAAATTTAAGGGGAGATACAAAGGGTTCTTCTCACTCTGCCATGATGCTGATGTGAGAAGAGTTTTTGGAAAGCATAAATTGATAGAGCCTTCGGAAAAATAGTTAGACATACGGCATCAACTCAGTACACACCTGCATCCACTAAAAGATATGTCTGAAAATACTCATAGTTTTATTAATAACCAACAGCTAGAAACTGCACAAATGTCTATGAACAGGACAATGGATTAGTTATTTATGGTATATCAAAAGATGAAATATGCCCTGGCTGCTGTGCTCAGTGGTTAGAGCTCCTGAGCACCAAAGGGTCACATGATTGATTCCCAGTCAGGAAATATATCCAGGTTGTGGATTCTACCACCATTGGGGTGTGTATGTGAGGCAACCTATTGATGTTGCTCTCCCACATCAATGTTTCTCTCTTTCTCTCTCTCTCTCTCTCTCTCCCCCCCTTCCTCTCTCTCTAGCATCAATGAAAAACATCCTTGTGTGAGGATTTTTTTTAAACAGTTGAAATGTTACTAATTGATGTTTCTCTTCCTCTTTCTAAAAGATAAGGTGAAATATTATGTAGCAATAAATAAGAATTAAATACTTGTAAATGTAATAACATGGATGAATCTCATAGACATTATGTTGAGTGAAAGAAACAAGAGTATATACCAGCCGTGGGCAAACTACGGCCCGCGGGCCGGATCCGGCCCGTTTGAAATGAATAAAACTAAAAAAAAAAAAAAAAAAAAAAAAAAAAGACCGTACCCTTTTATGTAATGATGTTTACTTTGAATTTATATTAGTTCACACAAACACTCATCCATGCTTTTGTTCCGGCCCTCCGGTCCAGTTTAAGAACCCATTGTGGCCCTCGAGTCAAAAAGTTTGCCCACCCCTGGTATATACCATAAGAATCCACGTCTATATAGTTCAAGAACAGGTGAAAGTAACTCATGGTGATAATGGTCAGAAACTCAGTCACCTAAGCAGAGGGATCAGGGATGCAGAATAATGGCTCCAGGCCTCCCACCCCTTCGTGAGCCCCTCAAGCTAAATAATTTGTTACGTGTCTGAAGGAGAAAGGTTAGAGGTCAGGCGGGCCTGGTGTGGAATCCCCTGCCTGCTTGTGAGCACCTGAATGTCTGGTTCTAGCTGCTCTTCTCTGTAGCTTTTCCTGGTGGGCCTGGCATTGAGCTGGCAGTCAGTTGATATTTCTTGATTAATAATAAAGATATTAATAATGCTCTACATTGGTTGGCACATTTTAACTTTCCAAGTGATCCTTTTAACTACGGTACCCATTTATTAATGCAGTCCAAGTACTAGACTTTATGCAGAGGGCCCTGGAAGGCATGAGTAGGAATTTGAAAAGACTCTTGCCCTTCAGATCCCCGTGTCTATAAGTCTAAATAAGCTGTGCATCACAATGGGACCTCTGCAGTAATCCATTAGGGCAGTACAGCCAGGATTATCATCCCCCTTTTATAATTGGAGAAACTGAGCCCCAGAGAGGTGCAGTGACCACTTTGGGCGACACAGCTGGGAGGACCCAAGGAACCTGACTCCCAGCTCAGGGCTCTCCTCTGGAGGCTGTGACTGCACAGCATTACAGTTAACGGACATGACCAGGGATCCTGTGGGAAAGCTGCCTGGGCATGCTTTCCCCTTCTTATGACCCCCTCCAACCTTCCTGTCCTCTGGTAGCCCCTGGGGACACACTATCCTTGCCCCATAGCCGCTCCCTCCAGCTCACTTACCTTTTATTTATTTACATGTATTTGTCGCTCTTTTTCCTCCAGGTTGTGATCAATTATTCAATCGTGAAAGGGCTGAAGTACAATCAGGCGACACCAACCTTCCACCAGTGGCGAGACGCCCGCCAGGTCTATGGCTTGAACTTCGCCAGTAAGGAGGAGGCGACCACGTTCTCCAACGCCATGCTGTTCGCCCTTAACATCATGAATTCCCAGGAAGGAGGTAAGCCGCGCTCTGCCCAGCTGGGCTGCGCTGAGTTTCTCTCCTGTTCCCCGAGGCACCCACAGCTCTGGCTCTCGGGCGCCCTCCTTCCCGCCTGTGCTGAGCTGGTGTTACGTGGCTCACAGGAACTGCCTGACTGTAGGTTTAAAGGGAGGTGAATGGTGTTGACATCTCTCACCGTTGGTGAGGTACAGATCTGCGCTGATGTGTTCCTAGAGTCTATGTCCAGGCCTGTCACGGTGGTCACCTGATTCCAGGTTCCAGATCCAAACTCAGCAGAGGTGGGAGGGAGCGAGCAGCCAGTTATTCTTTAATTCGATGACTTATGCCTAACAAACTTTTACTCAACATCGACCAAGTGTAAGAACCTGGTAGGCAGAATATATAAGAAGCGAATAGAGGAATCATAAGCTGCCAATTACGCTGTTCTGGTGTGAGCACAGGAAGGGAAACAAGTAACTGCCCATCTGGATTGCCAGGGAGGCTTCGACAGGTGAAGGCATTTGAAGGATGAGGAGGTCACAAGACAGAGGTGGGGCGGGCCTGGGGCAGAGGGAGCAGTACACACAGGGCACCTGACCATGAGAGCGCAGCGTGTGCTGGGAAGACCCTGCAGCATTCCCGAGGCCTGGGGTGCAGGTGGGGAAGGGGCTGGAAAGGAAACCAGAAGGTGGGGGGCTCACAGCGAAAGGCCCCACAACCTGGAAGACTTGGGTGCACTTGGTACTTCTGCAGACGGTGGGTGGGAGGGCGTTGCTAGCAAAAGTTCCTAAGCAGGCAGTTAAAGCAACGAGCAAAAAATAAATGCAGCTTGTATTGGAAATGTGCAGCGTTAGCTTCGAGTGAGGATGGAGGCTTCCCGGGTGTGGGTGACTCAGTGGCCACAGGCATGGTCCTGCACTTGGCTAGAGACCTTACGTTGCTGAAGCCTGGGACCCACGGCTGGGCATGAGCGCTGGTTCTGCTGAGGGGCCCCGGGACAATGACTTCATTCTTCTGTGCTTCGCTTCCTTATCTGTAAAGTGGGAGTGCTACGGGGTTATTTTTACATTTCACTGACTAGAATGTAAAACGTTTAGCAGACTGCCTGACACATATCGACCCCCGTGTTAGTATTGTGGGTATTACTTCTGTCACTGCTGTTGCTGCTGCCAGAATTGGAGTGGGAAGCGGGGAGTTGTGGTACTTAGAGCGAGCAGACATTTATTGTCCTGATACTCTGCAGCTGTGCGACCCAGTTTAAGCCCTGGGGCAGTTTATTGTGTGGTTTTTGTTTGGTTTGGTTTTGTTTTGTTTTGTAAATAAAGGACATGTTTTGAGTATGCTTCCCATAAGTCGTACACAGAGAGGTACTTGCGGAGGCTTTCCTGCCTTGAAGTGGCTCCAGTGTGTGGATTTTCTGCTGCGAACTTGGGGTGTGTGGTGGGACAGCTGCTCACCCATGACGTGTGGAGTGATCAGAGCAGGGCCTGAGACCTTGTAGGCGCCAAATGAACAAGTGCTCGTTAAACGCTGCCACCCAAGAGCCTTGGGCCTCGTGGTAAAAGGAGCTGAGTTTAAGGTTCTGACCTGAACTGCCTCACCTGCCCCGGGATGTGAGTTCAGCTCTTTTTTGACTGTACATCTGGACACCTTGAGGGTCAAAACACAAGAAAAAGGTTTCAGTTGAGTCAGACAACGAACTCTTTCAAAGCAGCTGCTTACATTAAATAAAAATCTAGTTACTTTATTAAGTTCACCCTAGAATCACAAGGAAATCAGTTAATCCACCTGTTACCGTTTTCACATAAGAAACCTGTGACCTCTTATGAGGAATAACTTACTGGTGTCAGGCAGGAGCTCAGATTCAGAACCCAGACCTCCTCTGCCGGGGTGAGGGGTGTCTTTCTTGCGGGGCGGGGGTCACAGTGTGAGTGGCCTGGTCTCACACTTGCATCCTGAGTAGCGGGTGCCCGTCTGGGTCCGTTGGCTGTGGCAGGTCTGCTTCTGCATGCGGTGAGCGGCAGTGGAGGGGGCCCCGCGCCCACTGAGAGCTGTGCGGGTCCTTCACCTGAGGCACAGCCTGTGCAGTGCTGGCACAGGTCTGAGATGGGCAGCTGAGGTTTCACACGTGGCGCCAGGAATCTTTAACAACAGCAGTTTTGCCGGCTTTTGAACTTCATCGTGCATGCACTCCACGCAGTTTCTTCCCCTCCACGCTGTCTCCGTGGTCGGTTCCTGTCTCTGCGGGATGGGACTCCGTGGTGAGGCTGTGCCACACTGATCCAGCCTTCCAGCTCTTGGCAGTTCAGCACAGGCAGCCTCTCCCCTACCAGCTGCCAGGGATGCCTGGCTGCCCGCTCACTGGCCCTTCCCTCCCAGTGGGGGGCAGTGTGTAGTAGTGAAGAAAGCATTTGTTTGGGGGCAGCGAGAGCTTATATTCAGCCTCTGCCCTGCCACCTGTGGCCAGGGATAATTAACCTACTTCCTCAGGGGGTTGTGAAGATTAAACTTGCAATGTTTATAGAGCACTTGGCATACAGTGCCTGGCATGAGGGGCTGGGATGAGGACACCGTTCCTTCCCATCCACATCCAAAGAAGCAACATGGTGAGGCGGAAGCACGCACCTCGGAGCCTGGGTGTCATGGTGCTGAGGACGCCTCCTGCCTCCGGTGTCCCCTCTGCCCTCTGTGCCTCCCTTCTGATACCAGAGAGTGGGTTCCCCAAGGTGAAGGGCTCAGTCTCTCAGGCTGCCCCGCCCCCACCCGCCTACTTCAGATGCCAGCAGGGACCCAGGCTGTCAGTCACCTATGCTTCTGACCACCATGCTGTAAATCGGAGGTTCCCACTCGCCCCCACCCCCACCGGGGGGTTCAGTTTATATACTAGAGCATTTCACAGAGCTCAGGAAGACCTTTTACTCACTAGGTCACTGGTTTGTTGTAAAGGCTGTAACGGGAACAGCCAGATGGGGGAGATGCGTGGGGCCAGGTGTGGGGGAGGGGCAAGAGCATCGTGCCTCTGGGTGCTCTGCTCCACTCCACACTCGGGGCAAATTCTGCTCTTCCACTCACAAGCAGTGTGACTCTGAGAAGTCCCTTCCTGTGTAAAGCAGATAGGGTCGGGCACTGAGGGTTGGAGGATTACCTGACACAATACCTGTGTGGGCACCTCATCGCTGTCCTGTCCAGCTGTTTCCGTCGGCTGCCCCACCCTGCCCGCGCTTTTTCCCAGATCCGGTCCTTTGTTCCCAGGTCCAGTAGTCGTCTGGGACACTGCTTTCGTTATCCGAAAACTTCTCGCCTGGTTATAGACCGGCTCCACTGTCCAGGAGAACAGGGCCAAGCTGATGGGATCCAGCCACCCGCTGGGAGAGAATTTCTAAAAAAATCTTCATCCTCAAAGCTCCTGCTGGGGGGGAGAAGGGGGAGGGGAGACGATAGTTGAGGCCCAGGTGGGGCTGAGGGGTGGGGGCCGGGGAAGGAGCCTCGGGTGTCAGGAAACGAAGGCCCATTGAAGGGCAGTAAGTTGGGCAGAGCCAGGGCCTGCACCTCAGGTTTCTCCCTCCCACCCAGGAGGCTCAGGTTTGACACGTCCACTGCTTCCTAAGAAAGAATTTTCCCTGGACCTGGGCTGCTGTGAGGCTGTAGGTCAGCGGTTCTCAACCTTGGCTGCACAATTAGCATCACCTGGGAATCTTTTTAAAATCCTGATTTCTGGGCCTCGTCCTCCAGAAATTCTGTTTCTTTGTTACTAATGTTGTGGCCTCACCCCATAACAAAGAAACAGAATTTCCGGAGGACGAGGCCCAGAAATCAGAATTTTAAAAAGATTCCCAGGTGATTCTAATGTGCAGCCAAGGTTGAGAACCACTGCTGTAGGAGGAGAGCTGAGGACAGAAAGCCAGAATTCAGGAGGCGTGAGTTCTCACTAGTGAAACCCAGGCAGACCCTCCCCGTGGGTGGAGCCACCTGCCCTTGCAGCTAAGCTTCCACGAGTTCTCACCTCAGGAGCCAGGATATCTTTCACCTCACGCTCCCACGGCCTCCCCTGTCTTACTGTCAGCTCAGGACAGAGGGGGGCGACCCCAGACCAAAACAGGGTTTCTGTCTCAGCTCCCACTAAGATTACCCCAAGAAACTCTTCCTTTGCCCTAACCGGTTTGGCTCAGTGGATAGAGCGTCGGCCTGCGGACTGAAGGGTCCCAGGTTCGATTCCGGTCAAGGGCATGTACCTTGGTTGCGGGCATGTCCCCAGTCGGGGATGTGCAGGAGGCAGCTGATCGATGCTTCTCTCTCATTGATGTTTCTAACTCTCTATCCCTCTCCCTTCCTCTCTGTAAAAAAAAAAAAAAAAAAAAAAAAAAAAAGAAAGAAACTCTTCTTCGCAGGTCAGAAGGTCCAACAACCCCTAATCATCACAGTCACAGATACTCCCAGGAGGTGGCGGGAGTGACAAGGGGAGCTGGCCACGTTTCATGTTGTGACAGCCTGAGCGTATCAGGGAGAGGGGAGAAAAAGCCCGAGAGCCCCCCACGGCATATAGTAGGCTGTCCGCTCAGACCAGCGGGGCCTGGGCCCAGGGACCCGTCCAGTGGGCCCGTGGTACCCAGGGCTGAGGGGGAGGGGTGCTGGGCCCAGCACCTGGACTTCTGAGCATGGAGTTCATTCATTCACAGGGTCGAAGCCGGGAGCCACCCGGCTGTTGCAGATAGGCTGTCTGACCTTGCGCAGGACTCTGTCCGAGCCTCAGTTTCCCGTCTGTAAAACGACGTGGTGATGTTTATCTCCAGCGTGGTCATGTGTACGCAAAGCGCAGGTTGATGGCGGGAGCTCTGAAAATGCGCTGACCAGGGCGGCCTGGGCCTGGCAATTAGGAGTTCAGGCCTGTGGTGTGCAGGCTCAGGGCGCCATGTGGGTTTCCTTCAGAGGCCTGAGCTGGGCCTCCGGGTGCTGAGGCAGGTGTTGGGGGGCGGGCAGGACTGGAGCAGAAGCAGAATAGTCAGCGGCACCTTCGTTTCCAGCTTGGGGTTGAATGCAGTGAATTTCATGTGAGTGAGTTCTGAGGGTCCTCACCCTGACGCAGCTGGAGCAGTTCCGCTCTGTTTTACCGACGGGGCTCTGGGCCCAGAGAAAAAGAAAAAGGAGGACACCTGGTGGCTTAGTGGACATGCACGTGGGTGGGTTAAACACACAGGGAAGCACTTGTTTTCATCAGCCTCGGGACTTACCAGTACAGCCGTCCCTTGTTGGTTTGCTTGTGATAACATCGCTGCTGTATTTCAAGAGGTGACTGTCCTGAGACTGGGTGGTAAGTGTTTCCCACCTTTTCCTGGGTCCCTGTGCTAACCCCCGTCCAGGTCAGTGCGAGCGAGGGGAGGCCAGGCAGGACTCCTGGCCAGGCAGCCACTTCCTCACCCTGTTCCCCTCAGAGGGTCAGAGTCGGGCTGAATTCTGCTTCTCATAAACGTTTTATGAACTTTTTTCTCCTAAAGATGAAGACAGCCTGGCTGTCTTACTCCCCTCAGACACAGGAAGGAGGCCAGCGAGGGCGCCTAGAAGCCCCAGGAGCTACCCCTCCCCGACCTCCGCTCCTGACTGCCCTCTGCTGGCCGCTCCTGAGTGCCAGGCGGGCTGGGGCTGGCACAACCTCTGCTCAGATGCACTGTGGGTCAGGCAGGCCCTTGCTCCGCTCCTGGCCAGGTCTCACAGGGCACAGGGCACTTAGCAGGATGCCCCCTACCACTGTCCCTCTCACCTCCCCCCACACCTCCAGGCCCCACCCCTGCTCTCAAAACCTGCTCCTCGGTGAAGCCTTTGCAGTCACGTGACAGGACCCGCTCCCCACACCCCATGGGGCTTCACCTGTGCTCCATCATGACAGCACCACTTGGCGTGTCCTCTTCTTCCAGCATTGAACCCAGTCAGGTCTCGGGTCCTCGGAACATGCTCTGTCGAGCCTGGGAGCTCTTGCCACATCCACAGGACAGCACACCTCAGCCCCACACTCACACGCCTCCCCTCTGAACACTGACTGGCAACCTCTCTCCCCTCTTCAATCTGTCCTCCCTGCTGGCACTTCCAGTGTGACCTCTCTAAAGAGCAAGGTCACTCCCACCAGGCCCTCCGCAGCCGGGCTCTGCTCACTGCAGTTCTCCGCCCCCCGTCCCCCAGCTTTGTGCTGAGCCACGCCTGACGGGGTCATGCTCTCCGCTCTGGGCTTCCTGCCCACTGCTGCCCACCTGCCCTCACTCTGCACACTGTGTCCCACTGGGTTGGACTCGTGGTTTGCTTCCTAGACTGTGAGCCCTCATAGGCAGGCGCCCTGAAGAAGGGCTGTCGCATCCTAGATGTGTGGTGAGGGGGGGGCTCGCCATTTGCTCCCGCGTCCGTTTTGTGTGTTCGCAAGCCTGGCGCTTCCTGCCATCACACCATCCTCTGAAGACCAAGGCGACATTCCTGAAGCAGCAGCACTCAAGCCTGAACCTGGGCGCAAGGTGAGGGGTGCTATCTGTGATTGAGGGACATGGCACATAGAATTGTCTCACACAGAAATCGCACCCGTCACCTTGGCCCAACTCGCACCACCCCTGACGACGGAGCGCACCTGCCCAGCCAGCAGCAGCCCAGTGTCCACGGACCTGCAGTTGCTGTGGCCCCGAGGTGTGCGTACATCAGACATGAACTCAGACCTCGGTTCAAGTAAAGCTTGTGCAGGGTGTGCCCTTGGACAAGTCACTTCTTCCAGAAACTCAATTTCTCCATCTGTGCAATCTGTTAGTCATACCTACCTCACAGGGTTGTTGTGAGGGTGGCAGGAGTTGATGCTTATGAAAGTTCTTTGTCAGCTGTAAATGACTGTAGCTACTTGAAGTTACTCCTTTTTTTTTTTTAATATATTTTATTGATTTTTTACAGAGAGGAAGGGAGAGGGATAGAGAATTAGAAACATCAATCAGCTGCCTCCTGCACACTCCCTACTGGGGATGTGCCTGCAACCAAGGTACATGCCCTTGACCAGAATCGAACCTGGGACCCTTGAGTCCGCAGGCTGACGCTCTATCCACGGAGCCAAACCAGTTAGGGCTACTCTTTTTCTTTAATATTTGAAAAGTTAACCATACCAGTTCCTGGGGTGATGCCGCAGCCTGTGCTTTGGGACGTGGGGTGAGGAAAGCAGGGCTTGGCCTGAGCCTGCAGGGTTGAGGGTAGGTGGGGAGGACCAGATGGTAAGGAGGATTCTGGTGGAACAAGCAGATCTCGGTGGTTTGGGGGTCCCAGAAGAAGCTCTGCCTGACCCTTGGGGTCTCCCTCTGCACATTGGTGGGACTTTGTGTCCCTCCTGGGGACTCCTACCTTCTGAACACCCTGCTGCCGCCATTGTCTTCCTTTAAAGATGCTGGGGTGTGTGCGCTTCCCTCGCCCCTGGAGAAGTACCTCCTTCCAGCAGCCCCGGGATCTCTCCCTGGCACTAACGGAAGAAGTCTTTGGGGCATTTAGTTTTCCATAGGTCAGCCTGGGCACCACGCCCAGTCAGGTGGTGAGATAGCAAATGGTTCCCACGAAATGCTGTCTCGCCAGGCCTGCTTAATGAGCCTTGGGTTGGGCACAGTGAGCAGCTATGGGCAACACCGGTGACTGACAAAATGACACAGACTCAGGGGGCAGATGACAGGGTGCCAGTCCCATGCTCCAGGCCATGACACACAGTAGCTCTGACGCCTTGAGCAAGCCATTTCACCACCCGAGCCTTAGTTTCCTCAGCTTTAAAATGAACCTAACAGCCACCTACAAAGCTGTGACGCTGGGATGATAAAGTAGATGGGAACATGGTTTCTAAGCTGTCAGCACCATAAGAAATCAGGCTGCTGCTGGAGCACCCAGTCCGAGACACTTTCCTAGGCTCTCACCCCTCTGCATGGCGAGTCGTGACGGGTGTGGGACAAAGTGCTGACACCCCCAGGGCTAACTCCCATGCTCCTTAAGAAAAGGAGCAGGTCTTGCCCTGGTGAATATGGCTCAGGTGGTTGAACCAGCATGAAAGGTTGCTGGTTTGATTCCCGGTCAGCCTGCCTTTCTTCTGTCTGGTGTGTGTGTGGCCTAAAGTGACACCCCGTCTCCTGAGCCCTTGAAAGTCTTGTGTTGTAAAAACTCATGCAGATTTTATTTCTACTCTATGAATATTTCCCTGTTTTGAACTATTGACCATTAAGCGTAGAAGGGTGGTCAGCATTCTCCCTGTTTCTCCACATACCCCCAGAGCACACCAAGCTGTTGGGGTGCCCACCCCTGAGTTGGAAGGGCCATTCCAGTTCAGGAGTAGAGTCAGGGAGTGCACGGGCCTCTAGCAGAGCAGGTGTGGCCAGCATCATTACCAGCATGTTCTTGGAGATCTGTTCTGGAAATACCTTCCCTCCATTAGAGTAAAAATTGGGAATAAGTACTTGTTGAAGAAACAAATACATTTCATTAACAAACTCATAGGCTCATGGTATGAGAAAGGGCCCTGGGGCCATATCAGCCAAGACCCTCATCTTAGAGATGGAGAAACTGGCTCGGCACGTCGGACCCGGCAGAGTTGGGCTCACACCGAGCCAGTGCCCAGTTTCAGTGGCACTTGTCCCTCCTGACCCCTTTTGCACACACTGATGTTGAAATGTCGTTACTCTCCTCCTGGGCATCCAGCTCCGCCAGGGTCTTAGCCCTGCTGGGTGGGCACTGCCCACCTGGGAGGGCAGGAGAGTCTGTGACCCCGTCCAGCACAGCTTCTCTGGTGGGCAGTGATGGAGAATTAACACAGGGATCTGCTGAGCCCCCGTCCCAGGTCTGGTTACAGCTTCACTTTCAGTTTCTCCAGCGCCTTCCTCCTGACATGTCCCTGTGCCGCTCCTGGAGGCCAAGTGGCCCGTTGCTGGCAGGCGGGTCTCAAGTTGGATGTCTGACCACTGGGCACCGCACTGAGGCCTCTCCTTTGGGAGTTTTCACAACAGAACCCGTGGTAGAGGTGGCTCCACAGAGACAGGGAGCTATTGGGACCGCATGGGGTTGAGGCTGCAGGCCCTGGCCTGGTTCCGGCTGTCACTCACTAATTTGATGCAGGCAAGCTTTTCCTCTCTCTGGGCATCCGTGGCCCAGTGGGGTAACGATAGCCACTCCTGGCCCCTTCGTGCGATGTGTTATGAGAACTTATAGACAGCATTTACCATGAAATGCTAACCACTCAGAACTGCTGAGCAGGGAAAGAGACAGGGATTGTCGAGTTGCACTGTATCCACTCTAGGCTGATCAGCGTGCCATTGATCCACACACCAAGACAAGTGGTGCTTTGGTTAATTTTCAGACATGAAACAGAGTTAGGTTCAGTAACCTGCCCAAGGTCAGAGAGTAACTGACAGAGCCAAGGCTCCATTTAGCTCTAAATGGCTTCAGTCCACGTTCTCAGATCAGTGCCTGGAGCCTGGTGAGCAGTCAGTAGGCGGTGGGCGCTGCTGCTGCCAGCATCTGATGCTTCCTCTCCAGCACAGCCCAGGGGCGGGGAGGGGCGTGGATTAAGACCCAGGGAGGGAAAGTGACTCTGCTCAAGGTGTAGAGCCCACTAGAATCGATATGCTAATTGTCTGGGGAAGGATTTGGATAGGCAGGGCCCGTGTGAACCATGAGTTGGGAGAGGAGATGCCAGCCATCAGATGACCTTTCTAGGCAGGGGGTGGGGCTCCCCAAATTCCTTTAAAGTCCAGCGTTGTGCCTTACAGACTCATTCGTGTTTTGCACAGTTGCATTTTAGACCAGGGAGGTGAAGGGGGCACAATCAGTATCCACGAGGAAAGACTAAGGGAGATGGTGCCTGGCCCCAGCAGGTCGCTAGTGGGGACACAGGGCTGAAGGAGGCAGTGGGGGCTGGGCCAGGCAACTCAGAGTGTAGGAGGCCTCAGGTCCCAAAGCAGGATTTCCCAGGGGAACCAGCGGGAACCACTGGTTTCCTGGCTGGGGAACAGCATGGAGGAGCTAAGCTTTCTGTTTCATGTGAAAGCAGGGGCTCAAAGGTACGAGCCTGTGGCAGAGAGACCAGGTGAGGGCTGTCGGAAGACCCCCAGTAGGAGAGCATGTGTCTGGGATCTAGGCAGGGCAGAGAAGGTGACCTGAAAGACAGTCTGTGGAAGAAACAGCACTTCCTGCTGTCTCTGTCTTCTGGGGACAAGTAGAGGGCGGAGAGCAGGAGAAACCACAGTGGACTGGGAAGCAGCCATGGCTTTTGTGAGGTGCTGACGTGGTGTCGGACAGGGAGACCTGGAGGTGATGCCGAGTTTGGGCATGTCCCACAGACATTCTCTGCGCACTTTGTGCCAGGCCCTGAGCTTCCCTGTCGAGGAGCTCACGGTTCAGGGGGGTGAACTGCAGCTCCGTGTGGGCAGTGAGTGCAATCCTTAGGACAGAGCAGGGGGCTGGGAGAGGACCCAGGAGTGCTCCAGGGGGACAGAAGCCCAGCCTGGACCCGAGTTACTCCTGTGGGTCCTGTGGGTTTGCCAGTTGGGGAAGTGCAGATGAGCTTCCTGGCAGGTTGAGGGATCCATTTCCTGCGGGCCTTGGAGCTGGTCGTGCTGGTAAAAAAAACAAACAGGGCTCTCTGGAGCAGGTTAGGATAGCAGCGGGTACGATGGTGAGGAAAGGTAGGCCAAGGAACAGCCCGAAGGGACGCCTGGATGGCCCAAGGTGGAAGGGGTAGCCCAGCTGAACAGTGCCCGGGGTTCTTCCTTTGGCCGGTCACCTGTTCCCTTTGGCTCCACGCCCACCTGTCTCATCCCATCGCCCACAGGGGACCAGAGGAGAGCCGTGGCAGGAGGTTTCCTCTGGCAGACCCTCCCCCGGGTCCCCAGGGCTCCCTGGAATCGGGTAGACAGGAGGGTTCTGATAGGTTAGATGGGAAGCCGCATTAAAGATTGAAGCGTGAAGCCCATCTGACGGGCGCCCGAGGATCGGTTTCCCACTGCAGGAGCCAGGCAGCTGAGGAAGGAGAGGTAAGTGGCCAGGATGCGAGGAGCGCGCCTCCCGGACTGCGCCCAGGGGCCTGCCCGTAATGGTCAGCAGGGAGTGGACCTTCCACTGCTTCTGCTTCTGCCACTGCGACTGCACCGTGCTTTGCAGAGTGAACTGTAGGTGACGGGCGCCTCCCTCCTTCCTGCTCCCCAGGGCCCCTCCTTCCGCCCCAGCTGTTGGGGGTTGGGGTGGGAGTGGGGGGAGGGTCATGCACTCTGGACCTCGGGGCCAAGTACCTGCCACTGACCGGTAGAGGGGCTTGGAAGCTGTTTACACGCAGGCCTTGCAGGAGGGGCGGGCGGAAACAGCAGCGTGCGGACGGGGCCTCGGGCCATGAGGGCTCTTGTCCCAGCAGCTCCAGTCACTTGAGGCGCAAGTGGCCTTGGGCGAGTCAGTCGCCCTGTCCGAGCCTCAGTTTCCCCATCTATAAATAGGTCTAATGGGCCCTGCCCTGGATAGTTGAGCAGATTAATCAAAAAAATGATGCGCAGGAGCTTTGTCACACAGTCAGGGGGTGGCCAGTTTTTATTGCACTTCGTTCCGTTTGAGATTCTTTTAAAGGCTTGTTGTGTGTCCTGAACTGAGCTTATTGGGAAAGGAAGAAACAGTTTCACTAGGAAACTCACTGGCCTGATAGAGCCTGAGGGGAGCCATACAGGCTGGTGGCCGTGTCCCAGCCTAGAAGCTGGGAGACCTGGGTTCCTGCTGCTCCCCCAGCGTTTAGGATGTGTTCCTCCCTCAGGATCCTCTGTACAAGGAGAGGTTCGGGGAGGGAGTGCTGCTTGCTGGCCCCGGGGTGGCACAGCGGCCTCCTGCCGCCCTTGTCCCAGGGAAAGGACTTTCCTCTAGCCACCAGGTAGGCGCTCCTGACTGTGGCCTTGGGCTTTAGTCCCTCTGGATTGAGTCTCTGCCTCTGCACATGCTGACCTCCCAGGCCCACAGGTCATGCAGCCATTGGTCACCCTGGGGTTGCACGGACACTGGTGGCCCGGGGGGCAGGGTGCAGACCTCCCGTGGGTTTGCAGTGGGTGATGCATCAGATGACTGCTGGTCTGAGCTAACCAGGCTGCTTCCCACTCCAGCCCACTGCAGCCTGCACTCAGGAACTCAGTAGTGAGGACCGGGCAGAGAGGACACTAAACACCCCGGGGAACGTAAACAAGCCACGAACCTGGTGTTCAACAAGGGAGGCAGTCGGAGTGTGTCTGCTGCTAAGCTGGGGGCAGGGGGGTGCTCCTGGGCACTGCATGCTAGAGTAGACACAGCCCTGGACTGGGTGACATTCGTCCTGGGCACTGGTCCCAGCTCTGCCACCAGTTCCTGTGTGGCCTTGGCAGGGTGGCTCTGATTTGTAGGCCCAGATCACAGGCTCCATTCCCGCATGGTCACTGCTCGCTTGGCAGCAGGAACCTGGAAACGAGAGAGGAAGACGTGCTAGGGAATTGGCCTGGGAAGGCTGCCTCCCCCATGTCCAAGTGTGGCTGTAAGTCAGTCCAAAATGGAGGGGCCTTCTTGATAAACGAGAGGAGCCAGCCAGAGAGATGGCAGAGGGGGGGAGGGGAGCCACGGGGCTTGGG
Source organism: Myotis yumanensis (assembly GCF_028538775.1). Lineage (NCBI taxonomy): Eukaryota > Metazoa > Chordata > Mammalia > Chiroptera > Vespertilionidae > Myotis > Myotis yumanensis. Next base: position 13,471,121 of record NW_027223752.1, read on the forward strand.
CCTCTGCCCAGCCCCGACCAGGTGGCTGTCGTGTGCTGGCCAGAAATCCCATCGAGCCTCACGGAGCAGGTGCTGGATCCTTTGTCTCGGGAGCTCCTGGGAGCTCAGGTTCCATCCCTTCCGGAGGCCCAGGGGATGCCTTTCCTATGGAGGCTAACTCGAAACCTGGCCGTCCCTCTGTCCCAGAGGAGCGGGGGGCCGGTGTCCCCGAGCCTCATAAATGTTAATGGGTAGGCAGGAGGATGGCCTTTCTCAGGAGGAGGTGTCAGCAGTGGCCCACTGCAGGCTGTGCCCTGCGCCCGCCAGTCTCACGGGGCTGGGGTCCCAGAAGGCTCTTCCCTCTGTGGGGACTCTGCCATTTGTCTTTAGTATAAGGTAGGGCATCCTTCATTTGCCTGATGTGGAAGTTGAAAAGAGGGAAGTAATCCCGCAGTCCAGAGATAGCCACTGTTACCATTCTGGTACATTTTCTTCCTTGTCCCTTCACACTGCAGAGATTTGGAACCCAATGGCCTTGGTTCCACCCTTCTCATTTTATAGGAAACTGAGGCCCAGAGAGGGGCTCCCCATAATTACTTGTGGCAGAACTCCAGCAAAAACGGGGGTCTCCTGGCTCCAAGTTCCCTCTGCGGGGGTCTGTACAAACTGGAACAGTCTGGAAGAGGCCAGCCAGGAATGGGGAGGGACTGGGAACGGGAGTGAGGGGCAGCAGCGGTCTGGAGGGGCACAAGCACTGTTCTCACTGTCCAGCGGCCGTCAAGCCACCAACCCTGGAAAGACTGACCATCTGTCGGGTCCTGCAGGGACCGCTGGGGGCAGTGCTAGCAAGGTGGGTCTCAGCGCACTGGGAGGAAGCCACTGGCGGCTAGAACCGCCCTCCCCTCTGTGATCAAGTCCCATCACACCTTCAGCCCTCTACACAGAGGCCAGACCAGGGCAGCCCGAGAGCCTGGGACAGGCACTCATTTGCACACACCTCACCCACGCGCTCCAGGGACGGAGCACCAGGGCAAGGACAGGCGGGAGGCAGCATCAGGCAGACCCACAGCCTCACTTCCAGAGGCCAGCAGGTGCTGAGAGGCTGTGGCTCCTGCCCGCCCCACCCCACCCCTCCCCTCCCTCTCTCCCACATGGTTCATGTGCTCAGCCCTTCCTGACCCTCTGAAGGACCCTTGCTTCTCCCCACCTCTCTGCCCACCCTTCCTTCCTCTGGAGGGAAGTCCAGCATGTGCTTCAGTGCCCTGGGGTCACACGCAGCAGTGGAGGGCATTGGCTTCAGAGCCTCTGTTCTGGGGCTGGAGCTGGTTTCACTGGTGACTTATGTTACCAGCTTTCCAGCTTCTCGTGGAGAAAATGGAGATGAGTGTGAGGATTCCATGAGGGCTCTCTGTAAACTGCCCAATAAACTTGAGTTCTCTCTTCCCTTTCCCTTCCCACTGTATGTATGTTCCAAGTGTCTCCACCAGTGGCCTGCAGTGTCTCACCTGCTCTCGAGGCTTATGGGGCACAGTCCCAGCCCAACCAGTTTCCAGCGGTGAGAAAAGCTGTACAAATGTCACCTGCCCTCGTCTCCACAGTTGGCTGGAGATGCGCAGACCATTCGCCCAGGGCCCAGTCATTTATTGTCAACAAATATTTACTGAGCATTGACCAGAGGCCAAGAACGCAGTTGGGTGCTGGGAACCTGGAGAACAGAACAGTCCTATCCCTGGAGCGTAAAAGGCAGGCTCTGTGGAGGTGTACAGGCTGTGTCCTGGGACGAGGGCCCAGCGCTGGCAGAGTCCCTGCACGGCGAGCGTGACCTGGGCCCACCTGCCTCCTGCCTGCCCCAGCTCTGCAGCGTTCTCCTGGAGCCCAGCCTGCTCTGCTCTCCCCGCCCCTCTCCGTTAGACAAGGGCAGCTGTCCTGGGCATGATCATCCCTCTCGGTGGGATCCTGTGTCAGATCATGGCAGAGATAGGGATGGAAGCCTTTAGGGAGGCTGCCTGAGCTCATTACCACCTGCTCACAGGTGAGAAACTGAGGGCTGCCTCCCCAGGCCTCAGGGCGATCCAGGTAGGGACACACCACTGACCAACACAGAGGTGACTTCAGACCTCCTGGCCCCACTGCCTCCTTCAGTCTGGCCCACGTCAGTGCCTCCGGTCAGCCAGGCTGACTCTCGCCTGGGTCCCCATCTGTGGCTCGGGGTCAGCCCCGGCCCAGGTGGGCTCATGGCTGGAGTCTGGCCCAGCGACCCACTCCCCCAGTGTTGTTTCCCCCGACTTCAGTCAGCTCCCAGATTCAGCAAGCTCATGACACCAAGGCCAGCATCATGAGCCCCATGGCACTGGGCCAGCCCCCTCACCTCTCAGAGCCACCACCACTCACTCTGTGTCCCTCCGGGGTGGGGGGTCCAGCTGGGAGCGGGCATTTGGTGGGCTTAGGAGAGAGGCAGGTCTGTGCGGAGGCGGGCCCAGGAGAAGTGGCTGCAGTGTGGGCTGGAATCTTGTTCGATGGAGCTCGGACTGAACCCCGTAAAGGTCAGGCTTATGTTTCCAGAGCGTAGTCTGCACTGTCAGTGTGGAGAGCAGACAGGAGGAGGGAAGGTGGAGAAGGCTCCTGAGGTAGATCGAGGCATCACAGGAGGCAGATGCTGAGGCAGCCACATGGCGATGGACTCTGTCGGGGTCTCAGACACAGCAGCTATGGAACTCGGTAACTGACGAGATGTGGGAGGAGCTGGAGCTGGGTCCCACCCGCTCCCTCGCCTGGATCCTGGAGGTGGGACGTGACTAGAGGTGACTCCGTGACACAGGAGAGCCTGTGGCCTCCTCCCTGGCTTCCGATGCTCCACCAGGGAATCATGCAGGTGACTCAACACCGGGACAGGGAAGTGGCCACCAGTCACCCAGTGCCCCACCCTGAGATTTTCTCATTGGGGAAGCACTTACATATGTCTGTACCAGCAGTTTCCCAAGGGATCCCAGACAGTTCTGGGGGAGCAATCCTTCTCCCAGTCCCTCCACCCTGCCTCTGCCAGGGGGCAGCCAGGCCAGTGGGGGGAATCAGCCAGGAGGCCGTCTGCTGCAGGTACCGTGGGCCACTGGGCAGACCCTTCCACAGGGAGGGACTGTACCAATGTTCTGGACACTCAGAGCTCAAAGCAGACTAACATTTCTTAGTTTGAACAGAATTCATGGAAGGCCTTATGCAACCCAGTGTTGTCTCTTCCCTCTGTGCTAAGATGCCAGCTGTCTAATTTTAAAGCATGTCTCAAGTACAGGGGCCAGAGCCCCTGGGGACAGCGAGAGCCCCTGTTAGATCCCCCACCTCTGGACGACAGGCTGGCGGGGGCCTGGGAGGAGCCGAGCTCTACAGGCCGATGAGGGACCCAAGCACAGGATCAGCACAGACCACTGTGTGGACAGCTGGCTGCCATCTGGGGTCCTGACAAAGGGTGGCCAACACTTCCTGTGACCAGACCAGTGCAGCAGACGCAGAGACCTTCAAACAGCTAGTATTGCCCAGGTGTGAGATCTCGGTCCTAGGGCGGGGCCTGGCCAGGGTATGGTGGGCTTCAGGCGCTAGACAGGGTCTCTGGGACAGGGCCTCAGCCTCCAGATTCAGGCCGTGGGCTCAGCAGCAGAGACCAGGGCTAGGACGCCCTCCCTCCTACCTCGGCCAGGATGTGGGTGGGTCAGAGCTGGGGGACCCCTGTCTGCTGCGTGGACACCAGGCAGAGGCTGTGCACCCCTGAGGCTACGACCCTGTGGTCCTGCTCTTTGTCAGCGGGCCAGCCGCCCCTTCTCCTGTGTTCTTCCTCCTCAAGCCGGTCTCCATCCGACCCCGCAGTGTGGTTGAGTTTAAGAAAGAAAGTGTGTTTGGCACGTAGTTTGAGTCTGGCTTCACCGCCTGCCGTCTGTGAGGCCCTGAGCGAGTCACTCCCCCTTTCTGGGCTGTTTCCTTGCCTGGTACAAGCGGCGCTGTCGGGTAGGGCTGGGAGTTAGAATCAGGGCGTTGAGGAGAGCTGCTGCCGCTGTCATTGGTGCTCTCATGTTCCTGATGACCAGGGAGGCTCCCGGGACCTGAGCCTGGCCCGCTGGGCGAGGGAAAAGCTTGTCCCTCCGGATCTTCTTAATTGAGAATGTTTCTTTTCTTTGTTAAACTTTTCAAATTTTCTAATGTCTGTTAGACTGAACATATATTACATGTCATTTATAGTCAGGAAAATAAATGTTTTAGAGCACATAATTATGTGTTAAATAAAGGGGAAAAAAGTATTTAGAGATAGGGAAAGAAAATAACACATTTCCTACTACAGCCAGGCCACCACGCCAGACATCGTTAGTCACCTCTAAAAAAATCCGCAGGCCTCTCCCCTGCTGCCCCCGAGCAGGCCTGGCAGGTCCACCACGGAGTTTTCCTCGAGTGCTGGGTGGCCTCTCCTCCTCCCACCCAGCTTGGCCCCACCCACCATCGCAGGGCGGGCAAGCCACAAAGCATGGCTCCGGGAAACCATGCCAGAAGCAGATAGATGCCGGGCCCCAGACAGCAAAGTCTGAAACTGTCAGATATGGAGGCTAATGGAGGGTCTGGAAAGGTCTGTCAAGCAGAGGAAGCATTCAGACCATGTTGCGCCACATGGTGGAGGAAATAGGGCCTTTGAGGGTGGGTGGGTTTGGCACCTCAGAGTAAGAAAGCCCTTGCTCACCTGGGAGGCAGTGGGGTGCACCCGAGTACCTGCCCAGGAGGCACACAGGTTCCTGTGCTGGGCAGGAGGCTGCCCGCAATCAGAGGGTCCGTTTCACCTCTGAGATCCTGGTACCCTACCCCACAGGGCCTTGATCCAGGGCACAGCCCGCTCACCCCTCCTCTGCCTGAAGCCCCTCCAGAGGCCTTCTGCACCGGGTGGGTTTTGTCGCAGGCTGATGCTGTCACCTCCTCCTGGGGAGGAGACAAGCCCCTGCCCCACCTAGTCAGCAAGAGAGAGACCCGCTCGAGCCCCGCCCCCTCGCTGAGACTCCACACTTCCCATGACACCTGAGCTGGCAAGGGGAAGGAACAATCAGCTCTTTCTTGGGTCGGGGCAGAAGCCTGGCTTTTCTTATAAATGTGACAGCATCAGCCTCATATGGACATGGGTCATGGGCAGGCCTCCCCCTGCTCCAGGCCCTGCCTTCAGGGTCCAGGGCAAGGGTATGGCCTGGGAGGCTCCACAGTGACAGCTCTGCCTCCACCGGCCACTCCTCCCCCACAGCTGCAGACCCAGAGGTGCAGGCAGCCCAGGGCTAACCCTGGCTCTGACACTTACCTGCTCTAGGGCTGTTCCTTTGCTCAAAAGTCGGAAGAAATGGGTCTTCGGGGTTTGATGACGCCAAGTAAGTGCACTGGCGATTTTAGTTACAGTGGCTTCGGGGGACAGTGGCAAGTGAGGAAGTAGAAACGGCAAATGTGGTTAGAGAGGCGTCGGTAGCCAGAAGGGGTGATCTGCACCATGTGAAAACGCCATCCCACTTATTGGCTCTGACGGAAGAGCCACAGGAAGGGTGAGAGGTGACTGAGAGGCTGAGATAGGGCCGGCTATTACACAGGTGTCAGAACCCCTGTCGAAAGGTCAAGGACGCCTCATGGGACCGACCAGGAGGACAAAGACAGGTCCAGGTGTGTTTGCCGGGGCCTTTCTTCTCCACTAACCACCGTACTCTGTGCTTCTCTGCCCCACAGGCCCGTCCACCCAGCGGCAGGTGCAGAATGGCCCCTCTCCTGATGAGATGGACATCCAGAGAAGGTAACACCCCCACAGCAGGGCTCAGCCAAGTGGCCAGGGCACCGTTCAGCCAGCGCAGGACACGCCGCAGCTAGGGCCAGGACTCCGAGAGCCGCCCGCCAGGACAGGGAGCAGGCCTGAGCACAGAGGAGGAGGGAGCCAGGCCATTGTTGCTTTGCCAGGGGGGTGAGCGCCGTGGTTTCACAGAGAGCCCCAGGCCTCCCGTCGCAGCCCTCTTGAACCAGGCAGTGCCCTGTGGGCTGTGCTCTTAGCTAACACGCCTTCCAGGTGTATGAGGAGGTAGTCGGCATGATGGGAAGGGATTGGGTCACGTGGCCAAGGCTGCCCGGGTCTGTCTGACTGAGGCCCTGGCCTTGGCACCGTCCTGTGCCGTCTCCCCTCACTCTGTGTGAAGGCCTCTTGAAACCTGGCCCTACCCAGGAGGCCTTGGGCAGGCCACAGCCTCTCTGGAGGACCTCAGCCCCCTGCCCACTCAGCTCCCGGGAAGGTTAAAGTGGCGGAGGCCATGAGAGCGCTGTGTGAGCCAGGGCCAGGGCCGCAGCGATGTCCTTGTGCGGCCAGCCTGTGGAGGAGGCAGCTCCTGGGGGGCACGGGCCCTAGGATGGCACCCCACCCGCTCTGAGCTGCTCCTACAGTGTGCGAACTGGGAGGAAGGGCAGTGCTGTTGTCCTGACGTTACAGCAGAGGTCCTGGTGGCCAAGGAGGGCGTGGCCTCCCAGGTCACGTTGCCAGGAAAGGCAGGGCCAGGGCTTGAACCTGGGCGGCCATGCCCTGCGGGGCTCTGCCTCTCTGTGAGGCTTTGCATCCCACTTGTGGGAGCTGCGCCAGGAGGTAGGCCTGGTCCCCACCATGCTCCCCAGCTCCTGGGAAAGGCCAGAACCCCAAGGGCTGTGGCTAGATGCCAGTCGGGCCCCAGGCTGGGGTGGGAGGGACGTCCCAGCCTCGCCTGGCCTGAGGCTCCCTCAGGGTGTTCTCTCCAGCCTCTTCCTCCCCCGGGAGAGAAGGATCTCTGAGCGCACTGCTCTGACGTGTACTTAGGACCCTCGGCAGTTCCCAGGCCTTAGTTTCCCATTTGAATATGACAGGGATTTTTTTATTTTTGTTTTTATTTTTGTTTTCATTCTTTTTTTGTGTCTATTTTTATTTTATTTTTAAGTTAAAGTTTACATCAGTATTTTGTATTAGTTTCATGTACCGCATAGTGGTTAGGCAATCATGTAATTTACAAAGTGGTCCCCTCCGTATTCCCAGAACCCACCTGGCAGCATACAGTTACTACAGTGTGACTGCCTATGCTCCCTGTGCTGTGCTCTACATTCCCGTGACTGTTCTTAACTACCGAGCTGCACTTCTCGGTCCCTTCACCTTTGTCACACAGTCCCCAGCCCGCTCCCCTCTGGCATCATCATCAGTCCTCGGTGTCTGTAAGTCTGTTTTAATTTGTTTGTTCGTGTATGTTTTTGTTAGATTCCGCATATAAGTGAAATCATGGTATTTGAGTATTCACTGAGCACAATACCCTCCAGGTCCTTTGTGCTGTGAGGATGACAGTGTTAGTTTAGTCCTCACTCTGCTCAGGTCAAGCAATGAGTGGGGGAGGGAACGCTCCCTGGACAGACTCCTTTGCACGAACTCCCATATTGACTGACTCCTCAGGCCTGTCTTCTGGCCTCTCAGGAAAACAGCAACTGTTCACAAGGGCTCTGCCCCATTGAACCCCCCACTGCCCTCAGGGCACTGGGGGGGCTTGCCCAAAGGAGGCAGGAGTTAGAGGCAGAACCAAGTACCTGGTCCAGCCCAGCTCAGCCGCCCGCCAGGTCCCAGAGGTCAGGAGTGAGCCCTACCAGACTGCGAGAGAATGCACTGGGGCATGTGGGCCTAAACAGACCCTCCCTTGGCTCTCAGAACTGGTGGAACATCACCACGCTGCATTGTCTTAACCCACCACCCAAGTCCAAGGCCCCTGGCTGCAGGCAGTCAGTGTTGCCAGCAGTCAACTGTCCGCAGGCCAGAGCGCCCCTGGAAGTCTGTCTGTGAACTGCAGGAGGCAAACTACAGAGCAGGGGCCCTGCTGGTGCCTGCCACTTCACACACAGGGAGAGGTGGCTGACGGAGCCTGCACCATGAGCTGTGATAAGCACAACCCGATTTGTAAATACTTCCAAACACCTCATTTTACTGAGGGCTTCTAAGTATGAATTCTGCTGGGCAGGGTGGAGTGTGGGGTGATGTCTCGGCAGTTTAGAAGGAGAGGCTAATGGAGCTGCTGCTGGGAGTTGTTCAGACATCTTTAATGCCAAAGGGTCTTTTCTGTTATTTTTTAGGTACAACTCTTAAAAGAACTCCCTAGGACAGGTGATAGTATGCTTATTTTATAGAGAAGAATCGGAGGCCCACAAAGCCAGGAACCCCAGAATGGGAACCAGAAAGCTCCCTCCCTCTGAATGGTCTTTGCAGTAAACTGTGACCTTCCTCTAAGATGTGAGCAGCTGTACTTACTGAGTGTGGGACCCGGTGCCAAGCACCAGAGAAAGGCCAGCTCGCCGTGCACAGGGCACAGACTCACGGCCCACAGCCCCCCTGCCATGCAGACACACTGCTGGCCTCCAGTTCAGCCTCCCCTGAGACAGGTGGGCATCAAAGCGCCTGCCCCCTGCTGCACAGCAGGCATTTAGGGTGGGCACACACCAGTGAGGCTGCTGCCGTCCCTGGTCCACATGATTCCTGAGCCCCCTCCTGCTCCAGCGCCACCGTCCCAGATTCTGCGGACGTGTTTGTGGGTCAGTGTCCTCACTTGACCGGCCTGTGAGAGTGCCCGAAGTGCTCTGCCGTCAGGAGCTCGGTGTGGGTTCCCCACGAGGCTCACAGCCTGCACGGCCTGCACCACATGGCCCTGCCGTGGAGGCCAGGCCTGCGGCTACATCTGTGCTGAAAAGAATGAGCACGTGCCCGCGGAGTGTCCGCTTCTGACAACCCCCAGCGCCTGGGAATTGTTCCGGGTCTTAGCCAGGTGCTGTGGGGACAGGCACAGAAGCCAGGGGGCCCATCCAGCCTAGAGGAAAGTGTGGTCACTCGTCCACATGGCGCCCGAGCCTTCGTGGGGGGCTCCCTGTTTAGGGGTGCCTGAGACTCAGGAGGCTGCCGACACCCACCTGTTTGGAGATCATGGACCAGTCACGTGCCCCACCTCTGTTAAGTGGGGGAGGCAAGCCCAGTGGCCATCAGAGCCAGGGAGGGGATGAGGGAAGCTCACTGTGAGCCCCTCTCCCCCAGCCCAGGGCGCACAGTGGGTCTTCAGAAAGAGCCAGCAAAACCCAGCTTTGCAGCCTGTGCTCCGTGGACCCCCTGGTTCTTTTGCTTTTCAGACAAGTGATGGAGCAGCAGCGCCAGGAGTCTCTAGAGAGAAGAACCTCAGCCACAGGTGAGAGCCTGCAGGCCTGCTCCCCATACTGCTCAGTAGCAGCTCCCCACCGAGGTGGTGCCGTGCGCATCGGGCCTCTGTGAAGAGCTACATAGGTCTCAGTGTGCCAGTCACCTTCGATGACAGTGGGGGACCCAGAGAACAGGAGAGAGTGGGCGGTTAGCTCAGCTTGGTGGCTCCTCCCATCAGCCTCTGGTGCTGGATGTTGAGGGGAGATAGGGACAGGGGACTGACCAGCACTCAGCATTGCTCCCTGAGATACGGCCCAGTCAGCCCTGTGACCCACAGTTACCTGCCACAGTCCCCAAAGGCCAAGGGTCACTCACAGTCGCATCTCAGGGACCAGCGTCTGCTGGTGCCTAGGGTGGTGCAAGACACAGAGAAGGGACACAGGAGAAAAGGGTACAGTCTGAGCCACCAAAGACCTTCCTCCCCCTGGAGACCCACCATTAGAGCAGGACAAAGGTAGCTGAGCTCAAGGGGTATTAGACACTGTGGGTCCAGCCAGGGGACTGGCATAGGGAGTGACCGGAGCAGGGCCAAGCTCACCCCAAGGGGATGGAAGAGGCAGCCTGAGCTGTCCCTGCTCCCTCAGAGCTGCAGGCTGACCTGTCCCTCCTCCCTCCCAGGAAGCACAGTGAGGGCTAGGGACTAACTGAGCCCCTCTGTTGTGTTTCAGGACCCACCCTCCCACCGGGGCACCCCTCATCTGCAGTCAGCGCCCCCCTCTCGTGTAGTGGGCCTCCACCCCCGCCCCCACCCCCTGTCCCACCGCCACCCACAGGGGCCACTCCCCCTCCCCCACCCCCACTGCCAGCCGGAGGAGCCCAGGGCGCCAGCCACGACGAGAGCTCCGTGTCAGGCCTGGCTGCTGCCCTGGCGGGGGCCAAGCTGAGGAGGGTCCAGCGGGTAAGCGTCCCTGAGCACAGGCCGGATGGGCTGGGGGCCAGTTTCTAACTGCCGAATGGACAGAGCCTTCCCCTGTCCCTGACACCCCGAGCAAAGCCCCGCCCTCCCCAATCTGGACACCACTTCTGCCGGCTGTTTTCAGTGAGAACCGGACAGGACGGCACTGGGTAGACCAGGAGCCGCTTGCAGCTTTGTAACCTGCTGTGATCCTCACGGTGACCTTCACGGCAGGGCAGGAAGTGGTTCCCTCATCCGGCGCAGTTAGGACTTGGGCCCCGGGTCCATCCCTCCATCAGTGCTTCTCATGGAAACCAGCCCCCTCAGGCCCAGCCTTACTTCCTGAGCCCTTCCTTCCGCCCACTGCTGGAAGGCAGAGCTCCTGGACCGAGGCCGGGGCTCGGACACCTCTGATGGGAGGCCGGCTTCCATCCCAAGGATTGTCTCCTCCCCTCGGGTCATGCTGGGCGCCAGGAGAGCATCGACTGTGACCGGCCAGGCCTGGTCCCTCTCTGTTTGTCACCTGTGGGTCGGGGGGATGGGACTCGACCCCTCGGGCCTCTTCTGCGCTGCATCATGGGAATCACACGTCCACACTCACACACATCCCCATGATCCCCTCGAGTGACGTCCACCACGACAGCAGACTAAACACTGGTCCTTCCCCGCAGCCCGAAGATGCGTCCGGAGGCTCCAGTCCCAGCGGGACCTCCAAGTCTGACGCCAATCGGGCGAGCAGTGGGGGCGGAGGAGGAGGCCTCATGGAAGAGATGAACAAGCTGCTGGCCAAGAGGTAGGGGTTTAGGGGTTTTAGGGCGTTCGGGGTATTTGCGCACCTCAGCGGCCCCAGCACCGAAGGGGAGCCCTTGCCTGAGCCCAGGACGCCTTGTCACCTGGGCTCAGCCAGGCGGACAGCCCTTAAGTTTCCTCTTCTCCTGGCGTCAGTCTGAGGCGTCAGGCCGAAAGGGGTCCGTGAACTTCAGTGTAACAAGTATTGAAGCATCTTTCAAGTACAGCCATCCTGAGAAGGGAGAAACTGGGCGATAGTTTCAGAGGGAAATGAGGAGTATTCCCTGCACTTAGGATCCCAACACAAACAAGGTGTGGGCCAGGACTGGGCGGTGTGGCTGCCCCACGTGAGGGCCGTGATGGAGGACACAGGAAAGGGGACTGTGAGGTGGCCAGAGCCCGAAGGACATCACCCTGAGGTGGAGGAACAGTTCCATCCGTGTCCTGTTGGGCCCTGCGGCCTGCCAGCCACGTCTCTGCCCACACCCGCAGGTGTGGCTCCAGCTTGCCCAAGGCCACTAGCCTGTCACCGGCTCTTAGTTGTTCCCCAGATGAAACCTGAGCAGGTGGAGAGATCACACAGTTCCTCGGAAGGGTTGCAAAACTTGATTTTACTCGTTAATGTGGCGTGGTGGCAGGAATGCCCTGACAGGTCCCAGTGTCATGGCTCACCTGTCGGATGCCTCTGTGGTCCAAGAAAAGCCAGGGCCGGGACCTTGCTCCAGCCGGGACCTCTCCTGCCTGCTGTTACCCTCCGGGCTCTTCCCTCTGCCCTCCAAGTCAGCTGAGTGCGAGCTCTCTGTGTGCCCGGGGTCTTCATGTCCTGTTTCACCTCCTTAAATCTGCTCTGCTCTGTGAGGGTGAGGTGGGAGCAGAGGCCCCAGCGTGCAGGTAGCTGGTCTGTCGCTTCTCAGCTGGGGCAGAGCCAGTACTTCCTGCCCAAGGCCTCCTGAGCCTGCAGCGGAGCCTGAGCATATAGAGGAAACCAAGAGGGGACAGACAGTGACCGGGTGCAGGGTGACCGCGGCTGCACCATGGTGGGAACAGCTCCCTGGGGGAGAGAGCCGGGAGGGCTTCTCAGAGGAGGTTCCACACGTGCTGGGCCTTGAAGGACAAGAACACTTCTGGGGCTGAGGTGGGAGAGAACAGCAATCCAGGCAAAACAAGAGCAGAGGGTGGAGGGGTCAGTGCCTGGGAAGGCTGAGCCGCACCCTGAGCCCTGGGAGTGGAGAACACAGCCTCCTCGCAGGTGCGTTGGATTCTATCTCAGAGAGGTGAACGGGGCCTCCTGGAAAAACAAGGTGTTTTTCAAAAAGAAAACATTCACTCTTCCCCCGAGTCCAAAACCAACACGTTAACAATGACAGCTTGGCCTAGATGGCCCCTAGACCAAAGGGAGAGGAAGTTCCTGAGAACCGGAAAAGGCTCATTGCCAAGAGCGGGTGGGACGCCAGATGCTGGTGGGCTCTACCGAGAACAAACACATTTGCACAACTCGGCAGGATTACTTGAGTTGCTCTTTGACGTCCACCAAGAGGTGGATGTGGCGGAGCCCACTTCTTCATGCAGGTAATGGCCGACTGCCTCCTCCCTCTGCGCCCTCCATGCAGCGCCACCGGGCTGGGGTGGCCTGGCCTGCTTAGGGTGGGAGCAGAGTGACAGCAGGTGGGCCAGGGAGCACACCACCGGCGTCCAGGAAGCGATGATGGTGGCTTGCACCAGTTGTCCAAAGTGAGACAGGGAAACACAGATTCGAAATAAAGCAGGGGGAGAAGCGACCTGCCTGGCTGTGTGGGGAGGAAGATGGTGTCTGAGGAGCGATAGGTGGGTGGACCTGCTCCCTGAGACGAGACATCTGAAGAAGGAGCCCTGTGTGGCTTGAGGGGCCAAATGTGTGGGCTCCGTCACCCCACTGGTGACGGCCAACCTGCAGCCCCTCACCACTTGCGGGGCTGGCTTCCTTTTTTCTCATTTTAAAATATTTTTTTTTATTGATTTCAGAGAGGAAGTGAGCGGGAGAGAGAGAGAAACATCAATGATGAGAGAGAATTATTGTTCAGCTGCTTCCTGCATGCCCCCTGCTGGGGATCAAGCCCGCAACCCGGCCATGTGCCCCAACCAGGAATTGAACCATGACCGCCACACTGGCCAGGCATCAGCTTCCTTCTTGATGGGTTGCTCACCCCCCAGATCTAAGAGTTGTGTGCACTGGCGGCTTCATAGAGCTGAAGGTCCCAACAGCAGGTCTTGGGGAATATCGAAGGTCTACGTGTGTAGATTTGGAAGTCGGGCGTTATTTCAAAGCTGCCTTTTCCCATCTCACATATTGGCAGCCACTTAGGTGAGATTTTGAAGTTCGTGGGAAATACATGAGTTGTCTAGAGGCATCGGCTCGGCTATTCAGAGTCTTTCCTTTCCTGAGCATGTCCGTTCTCAGTGGTGGTCCATGCTGGGTAGAACAAAAAGGGTCCCTCCTTCCTCCTGCAAGGGGGTCTGCTCACCAGGCAGTGGCCCGCAGACGAAATGTTCCCGTGGCCTAGACGGGCTCCTCTCCCGTCCCATGTGGCCAGGCCAGTTTCGTGTCCAGGGTCATGGGACCAGCACAGAAGATCTGGACACTTCGCCACAGACCAGAAGGGGCTTCAGAATGGGTCCGATCCCACCACGGCATCCTCTGAGGACCAAGTGTGTCCACACAGAGGCGTCTGGGTGGGTGCGGAACCTCCCAGAGCTGACTTGCTGCTTCTTGCTCTGTGTTAGGAGAAAAGCAGCCTCCCAGACAGACAAGCCGGCTGATAAAAAGGAAGACGAAAGCCAAACGGTGAGCAAGCGCCCCTCGCACCCCCACCTGCGTGAATACCCGGGAAGGCTCTCTGGCCCCACGCCAGGCCTTGGGGCATGCGGTGCACTTGGTGCACATGATAGGTACGTCCCCAGGTGATCTGCAGGAGCGATGGGCAGGGGGACAGGAGGAGGACGACAGGAGGGCCTGCGGAGCACTCACTGTCATCCCCACGGCACGGCACCAGCCAGTTAGGCTCTAACGACCAGTCCCACCCACAGCCCTGTGGCACGCCGGCTAGGCAGCCGCACCAGCTGTGCGACTGGCAGAGAAGCTCTGCCGTGGGCCAGGCCATGCACGTGCTGGGGCTCCAGAGATGGACAGGATGTGGCCTCTGCCCTCGAGGGAGGGGACACAGGAAATACTGAGGGTAGAGAGAAAAGGAGCACCAGGGGCCCTGGGAGCTGAAGGAGGAGCCCCAAAAGCCCTCCTGGGGCACCCACGAGAAGCACCGTTTGCCCTGAGCCTCAAGGCCGAGACCAGAGCAGAGAACGCAGCGCAGGGAGCAGCGTCGGCAAAAGCACTATAGGCCGAGGGCCCGGGAGGCGGCTCTGCCCACCCACCTATCACGCTGCCTCCACCTCCCGCCAGGTGACTCCAGAGACTTTCCACAGAGGGGTGAGGGACAGACCTAGCGTTTAGAACACATTTTGGCAGCAGTGTTCATGAACTTGTGGGCTGATGGGGACAGAGATACCTTAGGATAGATTCTCAGAACCACCTCTCTGGTGAAGGACAAGTGAAGCATCCCACAGCCTCCCCCAGCCTGGTCCCTGGGAAGTGGGCTGTGGGTGGCCACAGCACCCTCTAGGTCACCCAGACATCTGGTCCTCACATCAGCCATCAGAGGCGGAGCCGCCCAAAGAGCAGCGGTCCCTTAGGTGGGTCCCACCTGGCTACTCCCCTCACAGTGGACAGCAAGGCAGAAGCTGCTCGTGGGCCGGGAGTGGCGGGCACACCCAGGAGCTCAGGCCGCTGTTGTGCGGAGGGTCGGGCCCTTGGTGGCTGCATCAGGTTGGTGCAGCCGTAGAGTCTGCCCCACTAGGCAGGAGCCTGTGTCTCCCTGCAGCCCTCTCCTTCCCTGGTTCCATGGGCCAGACCACCTCCCACCCGGACTTGGGGTTTCATTTGGGTTTTTTGGTTTTTTAAATATATTTTATTGATTTTTTACAGAGAGGAAGGGAGAGGGATAGCTAGAAACATCGATGAGAGAGAAACATCGATCAGCTGCCTCCTGCACACCCCCTACTGGGGATGTGCCCGCAACCAAGGTACATGCCCCTGACCAGAATAGAACCTGGGACCCTTGAGTCCGCAGACCGACGCTCTATCCACTGAGCCAAACCAGTTAGGGCTCATTTGTTAATAATACTCATTATTTTGCCGATTATAAAAGTAACATATGTTCCCTAAGAAAAAACCTAGCGTTTTCTAGATGGCCCTGGTCACAGCCCAACAGCCTTCGTAAGCAGACTGACGGCCAAGCTTTTCTCCCATTTTAGGAAGAGCCCAGCACCTCTCCATCTCCGGGTACCCGAGCAGCCAGCCAGCCACCCAACTCCTCAGGTAAGAGGTGCCCTGCCCGCCTGCGCGGGCCAGGGTCTCAGAGCAGGAGGCACTCCCACAGGAACATGATCCAGTCCCTCCGCCTCACTTTACGAATGAGCAGAGACAGCCAGAGGGGCTGCGCTAGGGGCCTCCCTGCCACCTCCCCCAAAGCCACCACTCTGGTGAGCCCCAGGCTCCCTCGGTGGCCAGAGCAAAGAGTGCTAGCGTCCAGGGGATGGCTGCCTGTGGGCATCGGAGCTGCCAGGCCACAGAGCCCACCCACCCAGCCCTGTCTTCCTCACACGAGAGGAGCGCTGCCTGCCAGCCTGTCCAGGGCAGGGGCTCCAACCTGCCCCGCCTCGTGGCCTGGCGCTCTGTTAGCGCATCTGCCTCCCTGGCGGGACTGCTCCGTGGGATGCCGCGTGGGCTCTCGGTGAATGAGTGTGTAAATACCTCCCGCCAGGCCACGGGGCTGGTGTTGGCCCAGTGTAGGAGGTCGAAGCTCAGTGTAGTTACATGGTTTGCTCAGGGCCACACGCCTGCAGCGTGGATGTGTCCCAGCTCCTGTGCCAGCAGGTCCCCGGGGTGGCTTTCAGGAGACCTGCCTTGACCTGCGGTCGGCCTCTCTGCTGCCTGGGCATTTTCCCTTCTGCCTCTCTGCTCATCCACAAAGTCAGTGAATTCAATTCATTTTGACAGATCTCTTGACAAAAGGGAAATATAATTTAATAATTTAACCAGCCCTCACGCCCAGGATAGGGAAGGGCCAGCTGTCCTGTGGGGAGCACCAACGAGTCAGAGGACAGCAGGTGCTCGTGGGGCCCCAGGGGCCTGGCCCCCAAAAGCAAACGTGGGCCTCAGGCTGGCCGAGCCCCTGGCGTGGCTTTCTCTGCCCGCTCCCCCCTGCTGGCGCCACTCCGACAGCAGAGGGCGTAGCTGAGAGCTCCCTGGCGCTTGGTTCGCACTTTAAGGAAGGTGGGCTTTCATGGTGAGGCCCGAAACCAGACCACACGTCAAGGCCAGCCAGGTCCTGAGTCGGGGAGACACGGGTGACAGCAGGGTCATCCACAGCCTGCAAGAGCTGCCTGGGCCCAAGGGGGACTGAGGACAAGCCAGGCATCAGCTCCCCCAAAGCAGAGCTTCCTGAAGGGCACGGGGGGAGCGGGGACCCTCCTGTCAGGGATGTTGGGCGGGGGCCTGGGTCCTCTCAACCCTAAGGCTCCTCGTCCTGATGTGACTTGACAGAGGCCGGCCGGAAGCCCTGGGAGCGGAGCAACTCCGTGGAGAAGCCCGTGTCCTCGTTGCTGTCCAGGTGAGCGGCCCCGAGGAGGCCCGAGCTGCGCCGTCGGTGGGGCCGAGGCCGCCACAGTGCCCATTCACGTGTCTGTTTCATTCCCCTGCCCTAGAACCCCGTCCGTGGCCAAGAGCCCCGAAGCTAAGAGCCCCCTTCAGTCGCAGCCTCACTCTAGGTACCGAACGGCCCTCTCTGGGGCCTCCGTTGTCCCCTGCCCGTGACTAACACCAGACCCTGTGTCTGTCCTGTCGTCTAACGGTGCTCTGGCTGGGGACCGCTCCTCCTCCGTCTCGGGGAGGGAGAGACGGGCGGGAGGGCAACCTGCCCGAAGGGGCGTGAGCGGAGCTGAAGGGAGTCCCAGCTCCGGGCTGTGTCGTTGGGCACACCCCACCCCCACTCCGTGAAGAGTCTGTCGGCCTCTGCCTCACGGGCGGCCGTGTGGACAGCTGTGTGGACAGGAGCTGGACACAGGAAGTGCTCACTAGCCACAGCGGCGCCCCACAGCTCAGCCATGCGGGGCCTGGCCCGGCGCCCCGCCTCCTCGCCTTCCTCCGAGTACAGCACGCACAGCCAGGTTCCCTGGCGGATGCTGACCATGTTTCCCAAACCAAGAGCTGGTATGGTAACAGGATAGGATATTTGAAACTGAGGAAGCCCCAAAAGTCAGAGACTAGCAGCCTCATAGTAACCAGAGGCCAAGTTGACCTGAACCGCAGGCTCCAGAACCCGGGTAAGAAATGTCTCCATTGACCACCAAGATTGAGGGAAGCCCCTCGTATGGCAGAGCAGGTGGCATCTGAGGCTGGTCTTGCAGAGCGAAACGGGGGATGAGCAGGGCACGCTGGCCTGGCCCTGGCCGGAGGGTCGATAACACACTCGGTGAGCAGGGAGAGGACTCAGGGACAGCCAGGGCTTGTCCAGGGCCAGTGTCTGCCAGGTCTGGGCGGGGTCCTGCTCATCCTGCCTGCAGGGACCTCATCTCTGCTGGGAAGGCCTGTGGTTGGACAGCTGTGGGTTCTGACAGGTGCTCGGGAAGCTCGGAGGGTCACATGGGAGACAGCACTGGGGACAGGCGCTGTAGCGAATGGGCTGGGCAGGCCTCCCTCAGAGTGGCATCTGGGTGGCTCTGAGATTGGGGGGACCGCCTTCCCATCAGAGGCATGGAACTGCTGAGGCCCTGTGGCTACAAAGTGGGAAGGAAAGAGGAAGGGCAGTGGGTAGGAAGGTGTCTCGTGATTGGACTCTGTGCAGGCCCAGGTACGCACCCTTGACACAGGCGCTGGGCTGTCAGCTGTTGGGGAAGCTCGCTCGGCTGTGAAGGGAGGTGCATGGAGGGGCAGGGTGTCCGGGGCACAGTGGTCACTTCCTGCTGCTGGAGGAAGGGCGGGCTGCCCGTGCCCCCTCAGAAGGGGACTCTCCAGCCCTGAGACAGATCCTTTCTCTAGCGCGGTCCGTCCCTCCGGCAGGGGCGTCCCTGCGCTCACGGGGTGTGACAGTGCCACCATCTGGGGCTGCTGGGTGTACATACCTCGTATGGAGAGAACGGGGGCACAGAGGTGAGGCAGTTGGCCCAGGTGACCCGGAAGGTTTCCGTTGCAACAGGGACTTGAACCTCCAGGATGGGTGTGATGGCCCTGGGGGTCTCCAGGCTGTACCCACAGTTACTTACAAACTCATTTGGGACCACGTTTGGCCTCTCTCTTGAGTTCATCTGGGAGGGGTGGGGAGCATTTAATTTATTCGTTCGTTTTAATTCAGTTCTGTGCCCTGGGCCACCGAAGTTTTGCACGGCAGGCAGCGGGATTTTCCCAGCTGTGTTGAGTTACAATTGACGTCTCCCATTGTGCAGGTGCAAGGCGTACAGCGTGGTATCTGACATGCGCGTACGTTGTGCAGTGATTACAGGGAGGTCAGTTAGCCTCGCCCAGTTACCGGTGTGTGTGGTGAGAATCTCAGGATCTGCTTCCTTAGCTACTTTCAAGCACACAATGCAATGTTGCCACCCAGTCACCATCCCCAGAGCGCATCCATTGGCTAACCGGAAGTGCGTGCCCTGGACCACCCTCACCCGTCCCCCCAGCCCCTGACAACCACCAACATATTCTTTGTTTCGATAAGTCTGGTTTTTTTTCTTAGATTCCATATACAAGTGAGATTATACCGTGTCTGTCTTTCTCTGCCTGGCTTATTCCAGCAGCCTCATGCCCTCTAGTCCATCCATGTTGCCACACATCGTGGCTTCCTCTGTCTCACAGCTGAATAATCCCACATGTGTATGTTCTACGTCTTCTTACCCACCCGTCTGTCCACGGACACTTGGCGGCTTCTGTGTCCTGACTGCTGTGGCTAATGCTGCAGCGAACACGGGGGTGCAGGTACCTCGTCAAGATTCCCTCCTCCAGCGGTTGCATCTCCTTCACATAAAACCCAGACGTGGGGTTGCTGGCTGTTTCTCGTTGTCTGAGGAGCCTCCGTGCTGTTTCCCAGTGAGGCTGCGACAGCACCGTAGCTTTCACGCCTCCTCTCCATGGCCATGTATAACAGTGGACCTCGATTTCACCACACGCTCTCATCCGTCCGATCACGGTCACAGTGTGTCCACCAGCCGTCACGTCCACGGACCCTGCAGTGGTTCAGCCACGTCCTTGCCCAGAACACGCAGGCCCCGCCCGCCTCTCTGTCCATGTGGGGAGAGAAATCGGGTGTTTTGCTAAGATTTTCCAGGAAAGATTCATGTGGAAGAGACATTACAGTTCGAATCAGCTTTAGTTCAGAAACTTCTCAAAGACGCAGCCCAGGAAACGGAAACCTTGGCCTCCAAAGAGCAAAGCCATGTCCAAGGGCGTTGCCTGCAGTCAGGCCTTTACGCGGGTGTTTGCTGCTCAGGTTTTGTGATTCGCATTGTCCTCAATGCCGCCATTGCTGGTTTCCCGTTTGCCAGGAACATAGAGCGCGCGCCGAGGACTAGCTTGTCAGTGTTTTCTTTCCCAGGGAGGCCGCATGGGCATTGCCGCCTGCGAGAGCTCTCAGCTCAGGGAGCAGCTCCTCAGTTGGACCCTGAACCCTGACTCTTGGCTGGGAAACATGGTCACAGCATCCCGAGGTCTGGAGGCGGCGGTAGAAACCTCCTCGCGTGGCTAAGGAGCGGCCACAGATACAAGCAAAGAGGGTTTGAAGGGCCACGGGAAGGGGCAGTCTCATCCCGCAGGGCCCGCCCCAAGCAGGAGGCCCTGGTGCGCCCAGGTCCCTGCTCAGGCTCGGTCCCCGGTGTGGTGCGTGCCTGCCAGGCCCCGCCACCTGCCTCACTGCACCCACCGTCCTCTCCCCAGGATGAAGCCGGCCGGGAGTGTGAACGACGTGGCCCTGGATGCCTTCGATTTGGACCGGATGAAGCAGGTGAGTGTGTCCTTTGCTGAGAGGCTGTGAAGGAGCCCGGGGCTGGGACCACCCCAGTGGGGCCCTCAGTCAGGGAGCCAGCAGTGGAGGGGGTCGTAGCATTTGCCCCAGGCCCACCCCTGCCCCCCATCGCAGAAATAAACATCCCCTGCCGTCCGGCCACTCCAGAAGGGCCTGAGGTGCTGGAGGCCAGGCAGGGCCGGCCAGGGTGTCCCATCCCCCGGGCACACCATCCTCCCCCCAGCTCCGGGGTGTGTGTGAGGGTGAGGCAGGGGCTGTGGCTCCGGAGGGAGGCCCAGGACACCCCCACCCCATCCAACACCTCACCCCCGCAAGGCCGCCTTCCCGTCCCTGTCTCTGAGGCTCTGCTCCCACAGGAGATCCTGGAGGAGGTGGTCCGAGAGCTCCACAAAGTGAAGGAGGAGATCATCGATGGTGAGTCGGGCTCACCCTGGTCCTGAGGGAGGGCAGAGCCGCCGCCACCAGAGCCGCACAGCGGCAGAGCCAGGGCGGCCCGGCCGGGAGGCATCCAGGGACCCGGAGGCCTTTGGCTTTGTGCTTCGGAGGTTTCCTTCTCCCCCTAACAGCCCACAGGCCCTCCCCATTCTCTAGCCAAGCAAACTGAGGCTCAGATGGCGAAGGGACTGGCTAAGTATACACCCCTCCCAGGAAGCAGAGCCATTTTGTGGCCCTGACCCGGCTCCCAGCTGCGTGGCCTGGGCTGAGGGAGCAGGTGGTGGCGCTCCCCCAAAGAGCCAGGTTCCAGAGGGCAGGGCCTGGCCACAGTGAGTCACACCCGCCCGGGCCCCCACCGAGCCTTTGATACAGCGGCTCAGATCTGGAGCCAGAGGGGAGGACAGGGCCCTCGGTGGGGCTGGCTCGGCCCCGGGACAGCAGGGAGGCGCCTCAGGCCCCACCCGCTCCCCACCAGCGGGGGACGAAGTCACAGCGGGGTGGCAGAGGGCTGCCGGAACTCTGGAGAGAGAGGAGGTGAGCGTGAGAGCCTACCTGGGTGACCGAGCCACACCCTGTCCTGGTCCCAGCGGAGAACACTGGGTTCCTGTTTGTCAGGTCTCCGCAGGCCTGAGCTGGACAGATAAGGAGTTAATGAATAGAGACAGCGAGAAGGAGCTGGAGCCAGGACGGAGACGGGCCAACTATTAACTCGGCTTCATAGCTGGGCGACCCCCAGGAGGGGCTACCTGGGCTGGAAGCAGCCTGTGTGGGAGGGAGCGGGCAGTGGGGCAGTGGGCTGCGGGCACAGGTGGAGCTGCCTCGGCTGTGAGCGGCCCCAGGAGTCCGGGCTCTGCGGCCGGAAGCAGCCTTTCATCTGACAAGGCCCAGCTCTCATCGGACTTTCTCTGGTGGCCTTGGCTCCAGGCCCGGTCCAGGGAAAGGCCCAGATTTGGGGGAAATCCTCGGGGTGGGGACAGGAGGAAGCAGAATCTCTGCCCTCCTGGGGGAAGAGCTCAGGACAGGTGCCCACCTGCCCAGACCTGCCTGGGGCTCCTGGTGCCTGCCTGCCCCTCCCGGCTCCAAGGCTGCCTGCAGCCACTGCCCCCACCCCAGCGGGCCTCTACCAAGACTGCCAGCTAGGGGTGCAGGGGAGCCCCCCAGACCTCACCAGGGCCTCTGACCTTTGCGAGCCTGGGTCTCAGGAGACCAGAGGCGCTGGAGCGACCTCACCGGAGGTGGGCAGGCCCTGCGGAGGAGGAGGTGGGCTGGTTCCCACCACAGCTGAGCTGCCCTCTCCTCTCCTCCTGTCCTCAGCCATCAGGCAGGAGCTGAGCGGAATCAGCACCTCGTAGAGCGTGCAGGGCCCGAGCCACGGCCCCCTGACGGACGGCGGGGACAGAGGAGCACAGCCAGGCCTCCAGCCACCGAGCACGCACTGAAGCTAGGATGTGTTTCACTTAAGTCTTAACCTGTGAGAAAATATTAAAATGAGGGAAAAGTTCAATTCCTGGATTTTTTTAGATTCTACCTGACACAGAACACCAGGTCTACTCGCCTTTTTTTGTATTTTATATTTGTCTATTTAAGTGTACATTTCTTTTGGTTTATAGAAAAGATACCCCCAAACCACACGCTTCATTAGGTGGTTCCGAGTTCCTCCTGGGTGCCCCTCGCACCTGGGCCTGGCGCACTGTGCCAGCAGCTCCTCCCAGCGTCACGGTGTGAAGTCTGTCCACGCCCCTCGGTGTCTGTGTCCACGTGGTAATAAACGCTTACTGTCCACACCCCGGCTTCCGCTCACTCTCTCGCCTCCTCTTGGTCACTCCTGGCTGGGCACCCCTTGTGGGGGAAGGTCTCCCGGCAGTGGTGACCAGGACAAGATGGGGGCCTTGTGGGGCAGCTGGGATGGACGGGAGGGTGAGCAGGCAGTTCAGGCACTTCCTGGGGGCCTGGGGTGGCCACGGAGCCACACCCACAGGGGAGTGGGACGTGGCCTTGAGAGGCAGCCTGGCCTGGAACATCAGAGGGAGTCGCGTGCGTTCTGACCAGCAGGGCCGGGAGGATAAACCTCTCCTCCCTCCAGCGCTTGGTTGGCTTGGCATCTGCTGAGCCCCCACAGGGATGCCCCTGAGGCACCTGCCAGCCCTTCTCAGACCAGCCAGGGAGGGTCTGACTCAGCCTAGCCCGTGAGCAGGCCTGGAAATCCAGTGACCGTGCCGCGGCCACCAGACACAGCAGTGTGCCCAGCCGCATGAGGGCCACGGGAGGATGGGGGGTGGGGCAGGCCCCAGTCTGGCTGATGATGGACCGATTTTCCTGATCAGACTCTGGACATATTCATCCCACTGAGTGTCCTCAGCTCTGAAGGGAAGGGGATTGATCTGCCCGCCAGGAGGTGGGCCTGAGGCTCCGGTCTCTGAGAGGCTGCCCGCATCAGCTGCTCTCCTGCTCCCTCCCACCTCCCGGTCCAGGAGGCCTGCAGTCTCGGGGCTGGGAGAGGGGGGCCCAGGGCGGACAGGAAGGATGACTCCCGAGGTCAGCCGTGCCATCGGCCTCACCAAAGTCAGGCAGAGCCATGTCCCCCTCACAGAGACACGGGACACCCACCCGCCTCCCTCTGACTAGTCACCTGTCTGCCAAGCCACCTGTGGCCCCTGGTCTGTGAGAATCTCAAGTCCCACATCTCAGCTGGTTGGGGGGACAGACCCCACGGTGTGAAGCCTGAACCCTCAAGCCTCCGAAGGCTTCCCACGAGGGTGCAGGCTCGAGGCTGGATTGGGGGGTGGGGGGCGGGGGTGGGGGCTGGAGCAGACATGGACCGAGGGGAGGCCATGTTGGCAGCACCCAGCAGGGTGAACAGGAGGGAGGGCTTCGGGACACATGGGCTTGGCAAAAATGCGGAGCCTTCTGCTGCCTACACCCCCAAAGGCTGCCCCCCACAAAGGCAGGGCCCTCAGGAAATGCTGCTAAGCACCCACGCATGGGAGCAGGAGCAGGAGCAGGTGGGGACCGCCTCCAGGCAGCCAGGCCCAAGCTGGGGCCGAGACCCCTCAAAAGCACGTCGTGGATGTGGAAAGAAACGCTGATATTTAATTGAGGGCAGGGGCCCACCAGACAAGTCAGCCCCATGGAGGCTGTGCACAGAGCGCAGGGGCAGGGCGCCCCGGGAGGCCCAGAAAGGGCGGCCTGGCCGGAGGCAGCAGCGAGTCCACGTGCAGAGCCTGTGTCCGCTGTCCCGGCGCAGTACCGGAACCTGGGGACAAGCAGCAGCTCAGGGGTCCAGGACCAAAGGCAGCCACGGAGTTCTGAGCACCAGGCTGAGGGCCGTGACCACCAGCTCCGCAGCGACGGGCCGGCGCCAGCGGCCCAGCTCACAGGCCGTCCCCTGCCAGCTTGCACACCCGCTTCACCCTGGCGTAGGGCCCCAGGGAGTCCTCGAACACAAAGTCCCAGAGCACCTTCACCCACGAGTGGTGCTGCGGCAGGTGGTCGTAGTACTCGGGCGCGATCTTCCGCACCTGCGGGGAGGCGGGGGTCAGAGGCCAGGCCTTGGCACAGACAGGCCTCTGCCACACATGTGCACATGAGCATGTACACACACAGACACGTGGGTACACAAACACATGAGCGTGTACACACAGACACGCGGGTACACAAACACGTGATCATGTACACGGTGACACATGAGCGTGTACACACAGACACGTGTGTACACAGAGACACACACCCTGTCATCCCCAGGGTGCCTGTGTCCAGCTCAGCCTGGCAGGAGGCTGGCTGGTGCTGGCCACTAGCCCTGGCACAGTCTCTGCCCCCTGCCCAGGCTCATATGCACCTGTCTCTGGGCTGTGCTGGAGCTTCTGACCCAGGAGCCGGGGGAGGCCGGCTGTCTTCCCTCCAGCACCTGCCCGGTTCTGAGGCACAGCCTGGCCTGGTCATTCATGCTCCGCACCCGCTTCCAGTGCCCTCCCCAGCCGGCCAACCCTCTGCCTTGGCTCCCACCACACCCCCCATTGCCCACCTCTCAGCCTCAGTACTTGTTTCCCAAATGCCTATCTTTCACCCCTGTGCCCCTTCAGCTCCTCACCCCTGCCTGCTCACAACACCCTCAGCTACCTCCTCCAGGAAGTGCTCCCTGCCTCAGCACCTGCAGCAGCCGCAGCACCACCACCCCCATGGAGGGCACGCTGGGCACACCAGTGCTCCAGGCCTGCGTTATAGCTGCAGACGGGCTCGGGGAGACCAGGTGACCTGCACGGGCGCAAGCACGGGGCCATTCACTTTGCCCGGAAGTAAAGACACTCTCACAACCACCCGAGTCTAGGTTCTGGCTCTGCTGCTTCCTGCGACAGGCTCCTCCCCTCTGGACCTTTACCTTCTCATCTGTGAAATGGGGATAATGGGTAGGCGGGCACCTGCCAAATCGGCTTGTGGTGAGGCTTAAGTGAGCCGGACCTCAGTGCCTTCAGCAGGGTGGGAGGGGGAGGGGAGGGAAGGAGAGTCGGGGCTGTCAGACTCTCGGTCACACAGGCCAGGGCGCAAACACCTGCACACCCAGACAAACGCTCACACATAACCACATGCACACATACATGTACGCACCAGGCACACTCATAGGCACACATGCAAACCCCTAAAGGCATGTGCACACCATGCACACACAGAAGACCCCACTGCCCCCTCTCCTGCCCCGAGGGGCACCTCAGCTCTTTCTATCCCACCCACACCAGACTGAACTCCTCCTCCTCCCCGCCCTGCCCTCCCTCCTCCTTCAGAAATTCTCCATCCGCAGGCCTCCCAAGGCAGAGCCACCAGCCCGGAGGCTTCCACTCTGCACCAACTCAGGCCGAGCCCCTTGGGTCACAGAACCCTCCCTGTCCTCTCCGCCATGTGGGGCCCCTGGAAAGTCACGGGCAGTGACAAGAAATGGGGAGGGACAGGGAGTCAGGACCCAAGAAGGGGAGGTACTTTTCACGCACTATCACTACCGCTGCCCCGTTTTACAAGAGGAAGCAGAGGCACAGAGAGGGCAAGCAGTTTGCCCAAGGATGCACAGCCAGTACATGCCATAGCTGGGCTCAATCAGGTTTGCTTTACACTAAGCGTCTAAATGGTTAATGCGCCTTGAGCCCCTGCCCTGCTGGGATTCACCTTGTCACTCTCCGGGCGCACGCCCGGCCCCACTCCTGTGCGGCCTCTCCCTTCGCCCTGGAACCACAACTGAGAACGTGGCCACCCCATGATCAGCAGGAAAGGAAAAGGAGGTCAGAGCCTGGCCCCAGGTCCACCCCGCCACACCTCCCGCCTCCTCAGACACCGTGCACCCCTCACCGCTGCGCCCCGGCCCACGCGGCCACCTACCAGGGGCAGGTTGCAGCCGGGGATGCTGGGGAAGTCGTGGTGCTCCATGTGGTAGCCCACGTTGAAGGTGATCCAGTTGAGGGGCCCATAATAGGAGTAGGTCTCGTGGCCCTTGACGAACATGTAGTGCTCAGCCACGAAGTGGCCGGAGATGGGGTGCAGGCCCAGGCCCAGCAGGGTGCTGGCCAGCAGGTAGACCACGGGCTTGAGCCCCCAGAGGGCGAAGATGGTCGCGTCGGCCGCCAGCTGGACCAGGGCGTTGAACACCTCCATGCGCGTCAGGGCCTTGGGGTTCACGCAGAGCGGCCGCAGGGAGTAGAACAGGGGCTGCAGCACCAGCCAGAGCAGCTTCCGGGCCGGCGTGCAGAAGAGCCAGCCCTCCAGGCGCGTGGGCACATCCACGTCCAGCCCGTCGCCGCCCAGGTAGCGGTGGTGGTCCACGTGGTACTTCTTGAAGGAGGCGGCGTAGGGCACGCCCACGGGCAGGTTGGCGAAGATGGCGAACCAGCGGTTGTGGGCGGCGCGGCCCGTGCCGAAGGCCGTGTTGTGCGAGATGTCGTGGATGGCCAGCGTCAGCGAGTGGTTCACGCAGCCGCCGAAGGCGTAGGCCCAGAAGAGCAGCCAGCGCCACGCCAGCCCCCGAACCAGCCAGCAGGCCAGCAGCTGCACCAGCACCAGCCCCAGCACCGTCCACTTGAGATGAGGGTCCGGCCGCATCAGGGCCTTGATGGCCGGGTACTTGGCTGCAGGTAGGACCAGGAGAGAAGGTGGTGAGGGGGGTGCGGCCGCATAGGCCCCCAGCCATATGCCCACTCTCCCCTCCTCCCTCCCTTCCTCCCTTCATTCCGTTTGTCCCACTGGCTTCCCTCCGGTCCTCCTCCGCCATCCACTAAGCCCCTGGGCAGTGACACGGGATAATTCGCCCTCAAGGATCATGCTAAGACCTTGCCCTGCGTGTGATTCTGGACCTAGGACCAGCCGGGCCTATGGGCACCCAGACAGGCAGACCTGCCTCCTCCCCACCGCCTGGGGGCGCTGGGGAGACTTCCCGGGGGTGGGGGGCTTTGCCATCAGCCTATATAAAGAGCAGGTGTCCCCACAGGTCACTGAAATGTAATCAGAAATCAAAGCAGCTGCAGAGCCAGGAGCTGCCGGCTGCACCAGTGAACCTCACACACGGTGCAGCGGACTGTGACCGGGTGGACCAGGCATATCGGGAACCCGGGAGGGGCAGGCGGCTGGGGGAGGGGCACATGGAGGGCTCAGGCTTGCTCTCAAGTGTTTCAGTTCTTAAAACAAGATCTGAAGGAAGTGCCATAAAATGTGGAATGTGTTTATTTGGGGGGGGAGGGGTATAGTATCTTTTGTATTTTCTATGTTTTGTTTCACAGAAAAGGAAAAAACAATGAGAGTTGGGGTTGGCCAAACCCATGGGGGCCTTCCCGGCCCAGAAGCAGCAAGCCCTGCAGGAACGGGGGAAAGGGGTGTGGGGGGCGTACCCTCTATCAAGACAGCCGTGCCTTCTAGAACCTCTGCAGCTGCGGGCAGGAGGGCCGGCAGGGCCAGGCCGGGGAGGGTGCTACGTCCAGGGACAGGGACGGACAGGGTGACAGACGCCCACCAGGTCTGCTCCGTCCCGCCTCCCCGGGCACAGCAGGTGGGCACTCAGCGCCCACGATGCACAGAGAGGGAAACTGAGGCTATGAGGGTGGGGCTCGTCCCAGGGTCCCCTCAGGACAGGCGGTGTCCACCCTCCTGAGTAGTGAGTGGGCAGCCTCAGGCTCACCCTCCCAGGCTGTCCCATGAAGAGGGTCCCAGGACGGCAGCAGAGGCTGGGCCCCGACTGGAAATGGCCAGGCCAAGGCTGAGTCCTGCCCAGCTCTGCCCAGCTCTTTCCTTCGAGTGACCCAGGCAGTGGCTCCCCCTCTGTGCTTGGTCCGGAAGGATATGACAGCCCAGCTCAACCGACCCAAGGCCCTCCTCCCTCCTGCCATCCTGTGTGCCATTGACAGATGAGGAGACTGCGTCTCAGGGTGATGCCTGGGCTCAGCCAGCACCGAGGGCATGTCCCCAGCCTCCCTCTTGAGAAGGTGCCTCTGGCATGGGGACGCCAGCCTTCAAGGTGTAGTTACGTCTCTCCAGTGACTAAGACAAGCCAGGGTGTCCGGCTACAGCATCCTTTCTGTCAGAGCCACCCAGCAATAGGCCAGGCTGTTTCAGAGGTGGTGAGCTGCCTGTCCCTGGGAGTATGCAAAGAGAAACACAGCAACATGGCAAAGGGAGTCTGTTCCAGAGGTAAGACTCGGGCTCACAATCGGAGTTCTGTGGCCATGGGTTCGTTCCCACCTCTGTGGGCCGTGGTGTCCCAGTGTGAGACGGCGAGGACACAGCGCGCCTCTCAGTGTCTGTCCCCTCGGGCAGGTCCTGGCTCCCGGACAGCAGGACAGCCCTCATCTGCTGGAAGATGCTGGGGGGTATCGGGGTCCCCGAATCCTAGAATCACAGGCCACCTCTGCCCAGGGAGCAGCGTCCAGAGTGGGTTCAAATCCCAGCTCTGGACAAGGATCTTATTTTAATTTAGTTTATTTTGGTTAATCCTCACCTGAGGATATTTTCCCATTGATTTTTAGGGAGAGTGGAAGAGAGAAGGAAAGACAGAGAGAAACATTGATATGAGAGAAACACATCGATTGGTTGCCTCCTGCACGCGCCCCGACCAGGGCCGGGGCCAGGGAGGAGCCTGAAACCAAGGTACCTGTCCTTGAGCGGAATTGAACCCGGGACCCTTTGGTCCACAGCCAACACTCTGTCCACTGAGCCAAACCGGCTAGGATTGGACAAGAATCTTGAATCCACAACATGTAAAGATCTCCTACAACTGAACAACAAAAGGCAAACCACCCAATGTAAAAACCGGCAAAGGACTTGAATAGGCATTTCTCCAAAGACGTGCAACTAACCAATGAGCACATGGGAAGATGCTCAGTGTCACAGTCACTAGGGAAACGCAAATCCAAACCACAATGAGACACTGCTTCACCCGCACGAGGATGGCTACATGTAAAAAGCAGAAGGTAACAAGCGACGACAATGTGGAGAAATCAGAACCCTTGTTTGTACGTTACTGGTAAGATCACAAAAAACGGTACAGCCGCTGTGGAAAATAACTTGATGGTTCCTCAAAAAAAAGTTAAACATAGAATTACCATACAACCCAGCAATTCCACTCCTAAATATATCCCTAAAAGAATGTAAGCCCCGGCCGGGGAGCCCAGTTGGTAGAGCGTTGTCCCCATACTCCAAGGCTGTGGGTTTGATCCCAGGTCAGGGCACATACAAGAAGCAAGTAAAGAATGCATCAGTAAGTGGAACAACAAACCAATGTTTTTTTCTCACTCTCACTCTCTGTCTCTCCTTCTCGCTCTAGAATTAATTGTGGCAAAATATATAGAGCATAAAATTTGCCATTTTAACTATGTTTTGGTTTTGTTCTTGTCTTTTTAAAAAACTTCTCAGCTCCAAGCAAGTAACCTCAGCTCCAAGGAGCCGTCTCTGAACCACAGACGCGGTCACTGGCAGGAGGAATGGATACGCACAGGAAGCCCAGGGGGGAGCAGGGCTCAGGTTATGCTGCGCGTGGCGATGGCTGGGCAGCACATGCGCCCTCTGAGGCAGGGCTCAGGCGCACACAGATGCCCGACCAGCACTGCAGATGGTCACGGCTCCTGAAAGCTTTAGGACTGGGAGACGGCGGGGACCGTGCTGAGGCAATACCAGGCTGGTTACCTGCTCTCCCAGGCCTGCCCCACGGTGGCTGCTTGGGCCGTGGCTGCACAGTGGGAGGTCAGCTGGCTGCCCAGGAAAGGCCAGAGGTCCCCTTGGGTGCTCGGCGCCCCAGCATCATCCCACCAGGTGAGGCGAGAGAGACCAAAAGACCCAGGTGAGGGATGGGGGACACAGGCAGGTGGACAACTTGTGGACCCCGCTTGGGAGCGGGGCAGGGGGCAGGCCTCATCCCAGCTTATTCCTGCCCCAAAAGGGGTCACAGTGAACTTCTGAGGGTGTGCCCAGGAAGATGGGTGCCTCCAGCGGAGGATGGGGGCTTGCGGGTGGGAATCCAGCAGGGAAACAGGTTTCCCCGTGATGGCCGGGGCCAGGAGGAAGTACCAGCCACCTCCTCATCAGGAATGCCCTCGCCCACAGCCCTTGCCCACAGCTGGAGCCAGGCAATCGCAGGCAAAGTGCCCTGTACCTTTGCATACCTGGCTGTGGGGCGGGGACTACAGACCCAGAGGCTCCAGCCTCCCGCTCACCAGCCGTGACCTCTGGGCAGCAGCCTCCCCCCTCGGGCACCTGGGGGCCAGGCGCTCACCTGCCAAGGCGCACCTGGGAACCAACCGAGCCACCAGCCTCCACAGGGTGGGCCTCCCCTGCTTCCCCTTGGAAGGAGGCCAAGCCCAGGCAGGAGGGCGGGGCAGGCCACACCTGCGCCAGGTGAGCACTGACTCGCAAGCTCTGGGGCAGCTGAGAGGACCCTGGCTCTGGGATCCAGGCCAGCACACGGGCCACTCCTGTGCCCCCCAGGGGCCAGGGCAGGCACAGAGCTGCCAGCGGTGACCTTGGACAGTGGGCTTCCGGGCCTCCATCGAGCAGATAATACGTCCTGCCTGTGGGAGCGAAGGAGAAGACCCCCCGGGGCCTTCCCTGCCCAGCCCACCCTCGGGGGACTGCTGCCCCTTCCCCCTCTCCCAATAGTTTCCCACGAAGCTCAGGCACGGGGTGCCAGGTTCCCAGCCCCTCCCCCAGCCGCCCCACCTCCCCGCTGGGGCTCAGCGCCTCCGAGGCCGGCCTGAGCCTCCGAGCCCCCAGAGCTGTTGTGACTGCGGTTATGACACACAGTTCTCGGGCCTGAGAGCACACACAGCCCCTTTCTGACCTTTGGGACCAGCGTGCTGCTCACCATCTGGCCTACGTTGCTTTTACCTCTGCTCCCGGGCCCAGAGGGTCCCTGGACCTGGCCATCCTGCTGGAAGCAATAAAATGCAGGCTGAGGGCCCTAGCTGGTTTGGCTCAATGGATAGAGCATCAGCCTACGGACTGAAGGGTCCCGGGTTCGATTCCGGCCAAGGGCACATGCCTGGGTTGCAGGCTCGATCCCCAGTAGGGGTTGTGCAGGAGGCAGCCAATCAATGATTCTCTCTCATCATTGATGTTTCTATCTCTCTCTCCCTCTCCCTTCTTCTCTAAAAATCAATAAAATATATTTTTTTTAAAAAATGCAGGCCAAGGGGTGAGGCAGCTGGATGCTGGCAGCTCAGGGGCGACCCCCAAGAGTGTAAGCTCCCGGTCACCTCACTGGGCCTGAGAGCACCTTCCCCCACAGAGCAGGGAGGAGCCCCCACAAGTCCGCAGGCCCAGCACAGCCCTCAGGGAAGCCTTGCAGAACAGGCACTGAGGCCTACGGCGTGGTCCCGGGTGCCGTGGCTAAAAGCATGGGGGGGCCGGGCACCCATCGTGCTGGGAAGTGAGGCTGGGAGCCCTCCAGTGGAGACCCCAGAAGGCCCCTCCAGGACGAGGGCTCCTCTGGACCATCCTAACAGCCCTGTGACCAGGAGCCCGCTGACTCCCCACCCCACCTCCCATCCCTTCACCCACGCCTGCCAGGCGGAAACTCAATCCTCACTCAAGGGAAACAAATATCTAACCTCTTCAATTCCAGAGCTTCCGGTTCCCTGACGAGGTGGGAGCCTGGGGACCGCCCGGGGAGCCCGGGGACCGCCCGGGGAGCCCCTCCGAGGACCACCAGCCACACAGACCCCGGCTGAGGTCACTGGGCAGGGCAGGGCTTGGGGCAACTGGAGCCATGGACTCAGGGGTGTCAGCTGGGGGAGGTCAAGGAGAGTCACAGACAGGAAGACAAGACAGGGGCCCACTGAACTTGGCAACGTCACAGGGGTCCCAGCAGGAGCCATTTTGGCACAGCCAGGGGTGACATGGCCGAGAGGTGAGGTGGTGAGGGTGTGTGTGGGCATGAAGGGGCAGGACACCAGGGTGGGGTCATGGACAAGGCAAGCAGTGCTGGCCTGACAGGAGGGCCTCTTCCAGGGGCTCAGGGAAGGCAGATGAGGAGAGGGGGTGTGAGTGGGGAGGGGGAGAGAACCAGAACCGCACCCCGCAGCTGCCCCAGGAGGAGCCCTGCCCAGGCTCTGCCCCGTGGGACCTCAGCTGACCTGGGGGGACCTGCCCAGGCCTCCTGCCCCGAGGACCAGAGCAGCGGGGCTAGGCCCTGCCCGCCTCCTGCAGAGCCCAGGGCAAGCGTGGATGGTCACCTGGAACCACAGACAACACGCCCGTGCAGACGGCTCCCGGCAATGGCCCGGCCAGAGCCGCTGGCCATGAGTGACAGCATTGCTAGAAGTCACCCTGTCCAGGCACAGCTCAGAAAGGAGGGTCTAAGACCCAGAGAGGCCCGGAGAACGTCAGACAAGGCAGGGAAAGGCTGGCAGAGCCAGCTGTGACCTCGGGACCTCCGAGTCCAGGTCTGCAGGATGCAAGCCGGGACCAGGCCTGGACGCAGAGGCCAGCAGGGCCGCATGCCCGGCGTCTGACACACACACACACACACACACACACACCCAGGAGGGGACTACGCCATCATAGAGCGGAGGAAACAGGTTCCACCACCAGGTGAAACACCTAATTTCCAGGGGCCCCTCTGGAGGGTGGAATGAGCCTCAGCCCCCAGAGGAGCTATTTCCGGGGCCGGGCTGCTTCGGGCAAAGCGCCCTGAGAATCCGGTCCCGGTTCAGGAGAGCCACACTGCGGCCAGGCTCAGGCCCACGGCTGTGTGCCCTTGGGCAAGGCCCTGTCCCTCTCTGGGCTGCTTCCTCACCACCCGTCCCCAAGGTGCCCACTCTGACAGCCCTGGGGGCACATGGAGGTGGGGTCTGCCCTGGGGATGGGGGCACATGGCCACCTCGGGGTGAGGAGGCGGCAGGTGCTCAGGGGCTGGGAAGCAGGGCTCCAGCAGGTGTGTGCACTTACATGCATTACATATATTTACATACATGACAGGCTGGGTCATCAAGACCCAGAGAGCAGAGCAGGCGGACACGCCTGCTGGGAGGGCGGCCTGACCCGAACCCCACACCAATCTCAGCTGGGGACCTAGGGTTCTCCCAGAACTTCTCCTGCCGCTTCTGCTGGGCCAGTCGAGTGGAGGGAAGATGGCAGACGCCGCAGCCGGGCAGGGGAGGCGCTGGGCCCGCACCCCCGCAGACAGCAGGGTCCCGAGGCGGGCACCGGGCTCCTGCCCGCAGCGCAGGCCTCCGCTCCTCCCTGGGGTCCGGCTGGCGATGAAGTCACACCCCCTGGTCTCCAGCAGGGCTCCCGGGAGCACAGGGGCTCCTCCCCTCTCTCACCTGGACCTGGACCCGTCACACACCAGGCCCGGCACCGTCTAGGACGCACTCCATCCCCAGGGCCGCCAAACACCACTGCTGCCAGTCTCCTGTGACGGCCCAGGTCTCGAATGTTCCATCGCAGAGTCAGCTCCTGCTGCCACCCGCCTCCAAGCCCCCGCCTGACCCTCCGCACACAAGCCGCTGTGCACAGGGCACCAGCAGCCCCGGCCTTCCCTCACTGTCCCCCCCGCAGCCCAGTAACCTGACCTCCGACGGCCTCTCCCGACAAAGGCTCCAAAGCCCAACTAATCCCACTTCCCAGCCCGCTTCCTCGAAGCACGGCCGCGGC
This sequence comes from Myotis yumanensis, assembly GCF_028538775.1. Classification (NCBI taxonomy): domain Eukaryota; kingdom Metazoa; phylum Chordata; class Mammalia; order Chiroptera; family Vespertilionidae; genus Myotis; species Myotis yumanensis. The sequence goes on from NW_027223752.1 coordinate 13,504,656, forward strand.
GCCTGGTGTGCCACCTCCCAGCTCAGCCCCCCGCCTTTTCCACTCTGGAGCCAAAGGCCAGCCTCGCCCGTCTGGTCCATGTGGGAGGCCCTCTGGGACCCGGTTCCACAGAGAAAAGGTGGAAAGTGGCCCAAAGTGCCTTCAGCAGCCACTGTTCGCCTCCTCACCTGCCTCCTGTTAAACCTGCTTTTTGCTCGTTGACAAATATTTGCTGAAGGTCTGGGCAGCCAGGCCCCAGATCACAGAGATGGACGGGGTGCCCAGGCGGAGCGGGGTGCGGTGCCAGGGCATGGGCAGTGTGCCCCGGATAGAGTGTGCCAAGAGAAGGAGGCACACACACACAAAGCCCAGCGACATGCCAGCTAAACTCAAAGGAGAAAGAATTTGGATTTCACCCCGCAGGTATGGCTCAGTGGTTAAGCATCCACCCAATATGCCAGGGTTTAGTTTCAATTCCTAGGCAGGGCACATGCCCAGGTTTCAGGCTCAATCCTGGTGGGGGCGTGTAGGAGGCAGCCAATCGATGTTGTTTCTCTCTCATCGATGTTCCTCTCTCTCCCTCTCCCTCTCCCTTCCTCTCTCTCTAAAAATCAATAAAAACATATTTTTAAAAAAGAATGTGGCCCTGGCTGGTGTTTCTCAGTGGTTAGAGCATCATCCCTATGTGCCAGGGTTGTGGGTTCGGTCCCAGTTGGGATGTGCAGGAATCAACCAATGAATGCAGGGGTGGGTGGAGCAATGAATCGGTGTTTCTCACGTGTGCGCGGGGCACTGGCTCTCTCTCTCTCTTTCTTTTTAAGTCAATAATTTTTAAAAAATTTTTTTTAAAGGTTTTGGAGCCCTGGCTGGTTTGCTCAGTGGTTAGAGTGTCAGCCCAGCCTGGAGCCCAGGTGGTAGTGGGCTCAATTTCAGGTCAAGGGCACATACCTCAGTCACAGGTTCAATCCCCAGAATGGTCACGGAGAGAGCAGGAGGTAGCCAATTGATGTTTCTCTCTCTCCTCCTTCCCCTCCCTCCCTCCCACTCTCTCTAAAAATCAATGGGAAATATCCTCACTCCTTGGGTGAGGACTTAGAAGAGGGGATTTGGATTTAAGAATATGGGGTGGGGCTGTGGAGTGACCGCGAGTGGTCATAGGCATCTTTTTCAGGCCACAGAGATACTCTCAGTGGAATGACTAAAAGCCATTGGACTGTGCCTTTAAAGTGAGTAAATGCTCCAGTATGTAAATCATACCTCACAAAAGCGGGTGCAAATCAAGGAGGCGGGGGACGCACACACCCATCTCCATGGAGGCTGGGAGGGACACGTGATCTGGCACCTGTCAGCAGTCATGTGTGAGGGACCGAGGGCAGACAGGGGCTCCGTCCCACCTCTAACTCGCTGGGTAACCATGGGCAAGCGACAAGTTCCCAGGGCCCTGCTGTGCATAAAACGTCCAAGTGTCTAGGCGGCAGGAAAGAGAGGACAGAAGACATATTCAGGTGAGAGGACAAGGGCCAGCCAGGGCAGGTACTTGTCACCTGGGCCGGCACAGGGCCTCCGTGAGACAAAGTGAAAACCAACAACTCAGAAATCCAGAAAAAGGACAACTTCGATGGAAAGGGAACCAAGGGCGCGACAGGACATCCACAAAAGAAGGCAGAGGAATCAGGAAGAGCAGCTCAGCCTCACCGAGCAGCTGAGAAATGCCACTTAAAACGGGGTGCCGCCCTGGCTGGTTTGGCTCAGGGGATAGAGCGTCGGCCTGCGGACTGAAGGGTCCTGAGTTCGATTCCGGTCAGGGGCACATGCCTGGGTGGAGGGCTCGACCCCAGTGGGGGGCGTGCAGAGGCAGCCAACAATGATTCTCTCCCATTGTTGATGTTTCTATCTCTCTCTCCCTCTCCCTTCCTCTCTGAAATCAATAAAAATATATATTTTTTAAAAACGGGGTGCCTCCCAACCACCAGCTGCAAGGATGACGCCTTGCACTGTGAGCTCCTCAAAGTGCCGGGCTGGAGCCAGGAACACGCCTGTTTCAGGGCTCACTCAGACTCTCTGGGAAGCCAGAGCCGCACCAGGCCACGCCAGGTGGAGGTGGGCCTGGCCCTGCCCTCGGGGAAGCTCAGAGGTGACTGGGGAAGTCACAGTTGAAGCAATCACCCCACAGATCAAGGCAGGATTGAAGACAGGGCAAAGGCCGCGGGTAAAGGTGCCCCGCAGGGGAGCAGGGAGGAGAGCTCAGCGGGGAGGCAGGTCGTAGGTGGGCCAGCTGGCTCCTCCCTTCCCAACCCCGTGATCAGGGATGATGCATGTTGATCACTTATAATTGATCATAATAGAAACATTTACAAATATTTACAGATCGGGGCTCTTGTTCCCTCCAGAGACTCAGTCACTTAACGCTGACCAGCACGCAGTGTGCGTGTGCGTGTGCGTGTGTGTGTGTGTGTGTGTGTGTGTGTTGTTAGAGAGTGTTTTAGAGAAAAGGGACATTTAGGCTGAAACCTGAAGGATGCATAGGAGTTCGGTAGAGGGAAAGAATACAGGCAGAGAGAACAGTATCTGCAAAAGCCACAAAGTAGGAAATGGGCAGAAGACAGGGTGCGTTCCACAAAGTGGCTGGAGAGCAAAAAGTAAGAAGGGGCAGGGCCGGGGCCGGGGTGTGCCGCACGGGCCCGGGCAGAGGTGGAAGTTTCCAGCAGGGGCGGCCCAGGGAGGGTCTGAGCAGAGAGGACAGGCCCAGGTCAGTCAGGGTCCAGGAGGAACCCTGTCAGGACCACCTATTCTCTGTGCTGCTGCGGGCCAGACCCACAGCACCCTTCCCGCCTCCTCCCAGCTTAGCCCCTTCCTCTCCTTGGCCAGCTGCTTCTCTCTGCCCTTCCCAAGCCCATCACAGCCCACCGGCCAATCACAGGGCCCTGGCTCCAGGGAGGTCGTGCTACTCAGAGCAGGAGGGGAAGGAGGTACACCCCCCCCTCTCTTCTATGGAATCTCAGGGCTGGGAGGGCACAGAGTAGGCATCGCCTGCAGCCTGCCTGGAAGAGGAGGGCAGGGTCTGTGTGCTGACTGCAGCAGGGACAGGGGCACGAGAGAACGGCCCTGTGACCAACCTGCTCGCCTCCCTGCAGCCACATCTCTGTGGCTGGGTGAGAACCGTCCACACAGCCCCCAGAGAGCGGAGCGGAGAGCTCAGCCAGTTCTGGTCTGGATCTCACCGCTTTGCCGCCAAGACATCCCCAGCCAAGTTCTTTCCTGAGCAAATAATCCAGCCAGTGCCAACAGTCTCACTTCCTTGTTTTCCTTTGATTATTTGAACTTCTCTTTACTATATGTGTGCCCTATTTTTGTAAGTCAAGAACAAAAACAAAATCACAAAGCTATTTGTTTTTGAAAAGACAAGTCCAAAGCCTTCCTTTTATTCCACGGCCACGCCTGGCGTGGGTTCTGATCTCAACCAGACAGACTCCCGCTGGCTCTGCTCTGCCCTCACAGTCCAGGAAGCCTCGGGCCCGCCTGGGACACCGGGCTCCTCGGGGCTGCCCTGGGACCCCCTTTTGCTAGGACACCGTGCCCTGGGAGCAGGTCCCCACCCAGGCAGGCAGGCAGGAGCTGCACGTGGACTTTGGTCCTTGCCGGGGGAGCACTCAGCAGCTCTGTGCCAGGACTTTCTGGGTCCTGACTCTGCGATTAGGATCTTTATTGAGCATCCATTTGCCCTGGCAGCTTGGCATGGGCACAGCAGCCACCTGGGTGGGGCACAGCAGATGCCCGGGTAGGGCCGCAGCACGTCCTGAGCAGGAGACTGCCTGAGCACCAACCTGGCCTCTGTGACCTCCAAGCTGTGTGGCCGTAGGCAAGTCGCTTCCCCTCTCTGAACCTCATGCTGCTGCCTCTTCTGTAAAGAGATGCTGGCTGGCAGTTACCCATAAGCCATCTCTCCAGCTGGAAACGGCACAGGTGGTCCCAGTCCTGGGGGGAAACACGGGCCTGCCCGCAGGAGGTAACAGCTGAGCACTCAGCATTCCCTCCATTTCACCTGCACAACAACTCTGTTAGGAAAGTATTACCACGAATCCCTTTTAACGCCAACAAGCCTCCGTTTCCTCATCTGTTTATTGACTTGACCGAAGGTAACATGGCTAATGAGTGTGTGTTGAGGTCCTTGCCAGGAGATCACTCCCCAGCCACGCCCCAGACCCCTGCAGCCTGCCCCAAAGAGACAAGGACCCATGGCCTGAAGCCACGGAGCTCCCTCACCCAGCCCGGGTCCACGAGGGAAGCCAGGGGGGCTTCCTGCAGGAGGTGGAACTGAGCAAGAGCCCGCTGGGCAGAGCAGGGGAGGACATTCAGGCAGGGGAATAGCAAATGCAGGGGAGGGAGGGAGAATGGCACAGTCCGAGTTCACTGGCTTAAAACTAGATGCAAAGGGAGGACCCACAGCACCCAGTGGGAGTGGAAATGATCAAGGCGCCCTGGAGAATCAGCCCTTGAGAACGTGTGCAGTCCCTGGCCAGGCCAAGATGCCTCCCTCTCCAAGTCCTCCAGCCTTCCTGGCCACCTGGCCAGTAGGCGTCCAGGATTGGTGCCAGGGCCCGTGGCTCCTCTCTTTAGAGCGTTCCTTCTCCGTGACCTGGAGTGCTGGGGACCACACTGAGCACCTTCCCGTCCCCATACCCACTCCGCCAGGCAAGGATGAATGTGCCCACTTTACAGACGTCACCATATGTCCCCCAGCCTTCTCCACCTGGGCCAGGTGCCCAGTGAGTCTCGTAAGGGAAGGTGGGGGGGAAGCAGAGGAGCCAGGGGGCGTGACAGGAACGCAGCCTTGCCTTGGACCTCCCGAGGGGCAGCAGCCCCTGCTCTCGGGTGGGCGCTGGTGGGAGGGAGGCCCAGATGATCACCAAGGCCCTCCCAGCACCCCCCCCCCCCCGCCCGGGAAGTTCACAGGTGCAGGGGACCATGCTGCCACAGCTGAGACCACAAACAATGCTGGACTATCGCTCACCTCACAGGAGAAAAACACAAAGGCACAAACCCACCCAGGGGTCTGCAGCCCCTGATCCTCCAGCTAGAGCAGGGTGGTCACACACTAACCACTCAACAGGCCCAGTGTCTGGAAGGTTTAAAGTAGTGGGAAGCATTCACCCTGGCCAGGTAGCTCAGTTGGTTAGAGCGTCGTCCCCATAGGCCAAGGTTGCTGGTTCGATCCCTGGTCAGGGCACATACAAGCATCAACCAATGAATGCATGAATACGCGGAACAACAAATCAATGTTTCTCTCTCGCTCGCTCTCCTTTCCTTTCTCTCTCTAAAAATCAATAACAATTCTAAAAAGTAATAGGGTGCATATTTCCATAGTCTTGGGGTGGGGGGAGGAGGCACCAAGGGACAAGCACTAAAGACAAAAACGAGTCCCTTCAAACGCATTAAGAAAACAGTTCCCGTGATCGCAAAAGACAAAAATTGTAAAGGAGAAAATGCATTGCGACATGCGAGACACGGGGTTAAAAGCTTCCAGTACCCAGAGCTAACAATCAACAAGCAACAGACCAACCCGAGAAAGGAAGAAACGACCCTAGCCAGTCAAATGCGAGAACCGGTTGTTAAATAAATGTACATACATGAAACCCACGGCGAATTCTACTGCATTCTCAGTCCCGTGGCAGAGACGAGAAGTGTGGGAGGGAGGCAGGAGCGTGTCCACGCGCGGCCGCCGCCTGGCACTGTGGGGGCGATTTCGGCGGCATCTCATCAGAGCTGTTTGGGGGTGTGGGCCCTTTCTCCCTTAACCCCGGGGCCAGAGGAAGGCGCTGGCACGCGAGTCCGCAGGGTGAGCATGTGGGTAAAAATGCCCTGGCGGGACACTCGACGAGAGAGGGGCGGCCACCGCGCGTCCAGCCACAAGGTTCAGGGCAGGATCTCTGGTTTTTAAAGCAGCTGAATCTCCGGTTCACATTAGCTTCCATCCAGGTGCCCGTCCTGCCTACACTCGGTTTGGGGTGGGCGTGGCGCCCTCTCCGCGGCCTCCAGGGCCGCGGGCGCCCGGTGCCCAGGGGACCAGTGGCCCCCGAGCTTCTTCCCTGGGCGGGGGCAGCGCCTCCCCAGCAGCTGGTCCCTGTGGCCAACCCCTGCGCCGCCGCGTCCCGCGTCCGGGAGCCCCAGGTTTCGCCCGGGTCCCCGCCGGGACGCAGCAGCTGAGACGTGCTCCCCGGCGCACGGGTCCCCGTGTCCCGGGTCCCGAGACGGAGGCAGAGACAGGGCGGGGAGACGCGAGGGACGCGGGCGGAGGGGAGCCGCTCCCACCCCCACCCCACCCCACCCCCGGAGCAGGGGTAGGGGAGCGCCCAGGGGCCTCGGGCGGCGCTCACCCAGCATCTCCTTCCGGCGCTGCGTGTGCGGCTGGTCGGTGTAGACCCACTCGAAGTCGCTGCGACCCGCGCTGTTGCCCATGGTGGGCCGGGAGCGCGCACGGAGCAGGGAGCAGGGAGCAGGGAGCAGGGAGCAGGGAGCAGGGCAAGGCTCGGCTGCGCTCCACCTGTCGCCGGCTCCGCGCCGCGCGGGGCCAGTTAGGGGCTGGGGGCGGGACTGCGGGGGCGGGGACTCCGGGGCGGGACTGCGGGGCGGGGACTCCGGCGGCGGGGTGCGCCCGGGACTGCCTGACCTGGGCGGTGGCACCCCGGCCGGGAGCACGGGTCGCGGAGGCTCTCGGGGCCTCAGTGGCCTCCGTGGGGAACTGGAACTGTGAGCGCGCGACCCGCCGCAGTCCCTGCCCCGAGGTGGTGCTGGGGGCGCCGGTGCCCTCGCGGCCCGCCAGGGGCGCCATCCTAGGTCTCCCTGAGCCCCCACCCACTCGCGTTCCTGCTGCTCACGGCGCACTGACGAGTCAGTAAACCCGAGGTGCTCGCGGAAGCCCCGCCACGCCGTGCTCCCTCCCCCCTCCCACTCCTCCAGGCAAGAACGCGGAGGCCGGTGAGGTGTCCCTGACACACTCCTCGGAGCCGGACCGCCCTGCCTTCGGGGACACGGGACACGAGGCATTAGGGACAAACAGGGAATCTGAAGGCAGGATGCGCTTTGGTTAAAAATAGTGTGTTGAGCTCAGCTGGTGTGGCTCAGTGGTTGAGTGTCCACCTGTGAACCAGGAGGTCCCGGTTGGATTCCCAGTCAGGGCACAGGCCTGGGTTGCAGGCTCCGTCCCCAGTAGGGGATGGGAAGGAGGCAGCCGACCAATGATCCTCTCACCATAGACGTTTCTTTCTCTCTCTCCCTCTCCCTTCCTCTCTGAAATCAATAATAAATAAATAATAAATAAATAAATATTAAAAATTAAAAGAGTGTGTCAAGCCCTGGTTGGGTAGCTCACTTGGTTGGAGCATTGTCCCCATATGCGAAGGTTGTGGGTTCGATCCCAGGTCAGGGCACATACAAGCATCAACCCATGAATGCACAAATAAGCGGAACAACAAATCCATGTTTCTCTTGTTCTCTCTCAAATCAATAAATAAAACTTGTAAAAAACAAAATAAATAATGGTGTGTCAATATCAGTTCATTAACTGTAACAAATGCACCACACTGTTATACGATATTAAAATAAAGTTGGGTGCAGGAAGCATCTACATCCAGTCTTGACTGTAGTGTGTGCTGCCCCGCAGGAAGTCCCCTTTCTGCCCCCCATTTGCAGAAAACGGGCCAATGCATGGGGCACAGCGCCTTCCAGCACCTGAAGCCAGCGGAGTGTGACAGCCTGCCCCAGAGCCGCCCACCTCGGAGGGAGGCGCTCGTGAAAGAGGGAAGAGCTTCCCACCCAGGGAAACAGGGCTATTGGAGGGGCAGAGCCGGGCTGAGCTCAGAGGAAACCTCTCCCAAGAGACGCAAAAGGCTGTTTCATCGGTGAAGTGAATAAATAAATAAAGCAGAGATGGACCAGTATAAATTGCTTGTTTAAAAAAAAAAAAAAAAAAAAAAACTAGCCCTGCCAGCGTGGCTCAGTGGGTTGAGCGTCCTCCTGCTCGAGGAAAGGTCACTGAGTCTGAGTCCCAGGCAGGGCACCTGCCTGGGTTGCAGGTTGGATCCCCACTCCATCGGGATATGTGCAGGAGGCAACCAATCGATTTTTCTCCCTCCTCCTCTCCCTTCCTCTTTCTCTAAAATCGATGAAAACTTATTTTTTGAAAGATATTTTTTAAATATATTTTTATTGATTTCAGAGAGGAAGGGAGAGGGGGAGAGAGATAGAAACATCATTGATGAGAGAAAACCACTGATTGGTGCCTCCTGCACGCCCCACACTGGAGATGGAACCCGCAACCCGGGCATGTGCCCTGCCCTGGAGTAAAACCACGACCTCCTGGTTCATCGGTCGATACTCAACCACTGAGCCACCACTGGCCAGGCTAAAATATATATATATTTAAAAAAAAAAAAACACTAATAAAAATAAAGAAAACATGAAAAGGGGAAAAACAAACAACCCTATTTTGAAATGAAAGACAAGAGACAAGCGCCCCAAGCTCAGCTGGTTGGAGCTGATGTCGGGACAACCACCGGGATTGATGTATCTCTCTCACATAGATGTCTCTCTCTCTCTCTCTCTCTCTCTCTCTCTCTCTCCCCCTCCCTCCTTCCCTCACACCCTCCCTTCCTCCCTGTCTAAAGTCAATTAACAAAAATAAAATAAAATGAAAAAGGGAAAGAGACAAGGAAGCCAGAATCCCAGCCTCCAACTAATGAAACGCCTAGAAGGGCAGAGAATGGAGGAGAGGCCCCATTCACCCCTCCCCTGCCTTGTTTTCTTTACGGAAGTCATCTCTCCCGGAGATTATAGTTACAATGTAATTACATGTGACTATGGCTATCCTTATCTGAATAATTTTTTATAGCGTGTATTTATTTATTGTTTATGCTCTGTTCCCTCTTCTGGGCTGTCTGCGCTCTTGGGGTCACACCTGGTAGCCATATCAGTTTCTAGCAAAGGAGTCGGGGCACTTAATACTGATTTGCTAAATGAAAGAATAAATATGTCTTGTCAAACAAGTCCCATCGAGGGCCCCAGATCAGAAGAAAGACAGGCGCGCAGGCTGAAGAGTTCCAGGACTCACTTGGTTCTAGCCCGGAACCCGGGCCTCTCCTCCTGGGCACAGGCCCAGAGAAATGAAAACCTGTCCCCACAGGTGCAGGGATGTGCGGGACCGCGTTACCGGTAAGAGCCCGGCCCTGGAGACAGCTGCCCTGCCCTCCCGGAGCGTGGAGAGGCGTCTCACGGTGGTGTGCACGCTGCAATGGTGCGCGGCCACAAAACAAACACTGCTGCCCACACCCACGCGGTGTGTCACCCGAGCCTCTTTATTTCCTGTGATTCTGCTGCTGTGACACGTTGGGGCGGTGCTGACCCTGAGGAGCCTGCCCCTCCCAGGGAAGCCAGTTCCAGAGACAGTAAATGCCTGACCTGGGAGGGTGCCTTCATGGGCACACTGCCCAGGCCGGTGCCCACACGCAGGGCTGGTGTCCCCCACCTTAAGCACCAGGCCTGGCGCCACACTCTGGGCAGACACCTGGAATAAACTTATTCAAGAAGCCGATACTGAGCCTGCTCACCCTCCTCCTGTCCCTTCCTCCTTCCCGGGAAGCCTGGTGAGAGGCTCCTGTCCAGCTGCTGCTCCCTCCTTCTGCTCCCGGTCACCCTGGTGCTTAAGGGATGGGGCCGGGGGCAGGGGGGCCCCTTCTGGGAACTATACCTAACAAGCCATCTTGTGGATGGCAGTCCCCTCCTAACCGGTTGGTTACATATAATTAAATAAGAATGAAGCCAGCCCTAGCCGGTTTGGCTCAGTGGATGGAGTTTCAGCCTGCAGACTGAAGGGTTCCAGGTTCGATTCCGGTCAAGGGCACATGCCTGGATTGCGTGCTCGATCCCCAGTGGGGGGCATGCAGGAGGCAGCCGATCAATGATTCTCTTTCATCATTGATGTTTCCATTTCTCCCTCTCCTTTCCTCTCTGAAATCAATACAAATATATTTTTTAAAAAATGAATGAAGCCTGCACAGCAGGGAGCAGGTGGCTGGCCTCAGACTGGGAATGACAGGCCACTAGCCTGCTGGTGGCTCAGGGAGTGGTTCCCGCGGGTGTCCCTGGCAGCCCGAGGTGCGCCGCCTGCTGGCACCACGGGCACCTGGCATCCCTGCTGCCGCTGCACTTGCCAGGCGGCTGCGATTCCCTTTGGGACGGAGAAAGCTGGGCCTCCTGGGGTCCTGGTCTGAGCCTGGGCTCTGGGAGGATGTTCCGGTCCCTTTCCTGGCTGACCAGCTACGTTCAGGGAAGGCTCCTCCAAAGGGAGAGAAGTGGGACATCCTCCTGACCCTGAGCACTAAGGGTGGGGGACTGAGGCGCCATGTGTATCATTCATCCTGCCCCTCCCAGGAGCCCAGCGGGGCGCTGTCACCACACAGAGTCCTGAAAGCACCCACCTCCGGGACCGTGGCACCCGCAGGTCCTGTGGGAAGGGCCCTGATGGTTGTGGGTTTGTCTGGCTGCCGTCCTGAGTCCTCCCTGATCCAGTGGCAGGTGGGATCACACCTGTGGAGACTTGGTCAGAGGGAGGTGAGGAGGAGCAGGGGGCAGAGGGGAAGGAAGGGGGGACCAGGAGGAGGGAGAAGAGTGTAGCCGGTCAAGTGGAATGAAGTTAACTAGAAGAGGACGTTCTGCCAAGAAAAGGCGGGGGCCTGCAAGCGGGCCACGTCAGAACAAAGTCTTGCATGCAAGATTTATTGTTCCGAGGCAGAATTTCCTTGGTGATGAATAGTCCATGAGGGCATGGAAAGCCAGGGAGGGTGCACTGCTGCAGGTGGAAAGGGTCTTTGTATAACATAAGAAATTAATAGTTTAATGTATAACTTAGCTCAGATGATCTCATAGGCATGCCTGTTTTCCATTGTTACTTGCTGTACTCCCCAAATAAAAGCCATGAGAGCCTTGGAGGTTTTGCTACAACGCCTGAGCGAGCGGTAGCCCTCTGCTTCTCTTAGCTCAATCCTGCTTGCCGAACTCATCTCAGCGTCACTGTTCACCTGCAGACCACCTGCAAAGAGGGAGAGGAGGGGGGAGGGGAATTGTGGGGAAGAGTGAGGAAAAGGGGAAGGAGGAAGGTGAGGAGAGAGTAGGGGGCAGGAGGGAAGAGGAAGAATGGGAGAAGAGAAAGGAGGAACAGAAGGAGGGGAAGAAAAAGGAGAGAAAGGAGGAGGAGGAGTGTGGGGCAGGAGTGAGGAAGAGGAGAAGGGACTTCCCAGGTAGAGGCTGTGGCCTAGAGGCCGGCTACTGGGTCCCTCTCCCTGCCCCCTTCTTTCCTATCTGCCTGAGATAGAAAACAAAGCCCACAGCCTCAGGAGGCTAAAAGCTTAAAACAGAAAAAAAGGAGGGTGGGAAGGGTTGAAAGGAAAAAAAAGGAAGAAACCCTAGCTACAGGGAAAAGAAACTAAAGGTTAATAAATGTTACATATATTATCTATATATATAAAAGCCTAAGTGATTGTTATGACCAGTTGACTGGTTGCTATGACAATGCACTGACCACCAGGGGGCAGATGCTCAATGCAGGAGCTGCCCCCTGGCGGTCAGTGCGCTCCCACAGCCAACCTCCTGTGGCCGGCCAACCTCCCGAGGTCACTCCCCACCCCCCACCCGCTCTGATCACCAGCCAGGCCAAGGGACCCCACCCATGCACGAATTCGTGCACTGGGACTCTAGTATATTTATAAAAACACTAGAGGCCTGGTGCACGATATTCATGCACTGGGGGGTAGGGGTGGGTCCCTCAGCCCAAATTGCAAGAGAGCACTGGCCAGGCCGAGGTACCCCGCCAGTGCACAATCAGGACCAGGAGGGACACAGGAGGTTGGCCAGCCAAGGAGGGACCGTGGGGGAGCTCCAGGTGTGTCCAGTCCATCTCACTCAGTCCTGATGGGCCAGACCCCAGCAGCAAGCTAACCTACCGGTCAGAGCATCTGCCCCCTGGTGGTCAGTGCATGTCATAGCAACTGGTCGGCTGGTTGACTGTCTGCCCCCTGGTGGTGAGTGCACGTCATAGCAAGCTGTTGAGCGGCCTTAGCATATCATTAGCATATTACGCTTTGATTGGTTGAATGGCCGACCAAATGACCAGACACTTGGCATATTAGGCTTTTATTATATAGGGTATGATAAATACATTATCTATAATAATAAAAGTGTAATATGCTAATTAGACCAGACATCCTTCCGAACAAAGCCGAGGCTGCTCTGGTCCCGGGTGCCTGCCAGCAGCCAGAGGGAAGCCCGGGTCCCAGGTGCCAGAGGGAAGCGGTGCCAGTAGCCAGGGGAAGGAAGGCCTGCTCTTGCACAAATTTCATGCATCGGGCCTTTTGATAGGTATATCAAAAGCCCATAATTTGCCCTAACCGGTTTGGCTCAGTGGATAGAGCATCGGCCTGCGGACTCAAGGGTCCAAGGTTCGATTCCGGTCAAGGGCATGTACCTTGGTTGTGGGCACATACCCAGTGAGGAGTGTGCAGGAGGCAGCTGATTGATGTTTCTCTCTCATCGATGTTTCTAACTCTCTGTCCCTCTCCCTTCCTCTCTCTAAAAAATCAATAAAATTTAAAAAAAGAAAAGCCCATAATTTGACTGAGTTGGAAATTAAAAGTACATACACTGACTGACCAGAGTGGCTCAGTTGGTTGAGCATCAGCCTGTGCACCAAAAGGTTGCAGGTTCGATTCCTCGTCAGGGAATATACATGGGTTGTGTGTTTGATTCGCAGTCAGGGGAGGTACAGAAGGCAACGGATCAATGTTTCTCATCTCTCTCTTCCTCTCCCTAGTCCTCTCTCTAAGCAGGTCCTCAGATGAGAATTTCAAAATATATTTAAAATATATTTAAAAATTTAAAAAGCTTATACCCTAAAAATATATATAATATATATATATAATAATTATATGTAAAAAATATACAACAGAATTTATATACTAAGATAATTTTTATAAAAAATATTGTTAAAAGTGCTGACTGGCTCTGGAGCCTCTACGGCAGGGCGCCCATTGACAAAACCTTATGGAATTAATCAATACTGGGGATCAAATGATAGTCATATGGGGGATCCCACTGAATTTAAACATGGTAGCCCCTATAATCTTAGGGAAGCAACTAAGTAGAGGGAAACTAGACATAACTCATTTAAACTGCAGCTTTGCCTAAATTTCCATAGTCAAGTACTCTTTGCCCCAAAGTATCCCATATTGGGCAAAGATGGGCTAACGGAATGAATAAGAAGTTGATACCAAAGTCTCTGGCATTTACAAATGGGCTTGATTAATTGTACCTCCACTTAAAATAGTTACTCTGGCCCAAGGCAAGTTAAAACGGGGCCTTCGGGGAGCATGACTTATCCTTTAAAACTTAATGAAGGGAGGCCCAGGTCTCTGGTTTCACGAAGGAGCTTCTCTATTAAGAATCCTACAAACCAGCCTGGCCGGCATAGCTGTGGTTGAGCATCGACCTATGTCTGTGGTTGATATGGTTCCCACCCTGCCCAAGGGGCAGCACCTTCTCTGGACACAGACAGGTGCAGTGAGGCCACAGCTCCACCTATCACAGGCCAGGTGGCCTTGAGCAAGCCACCTCACAAACTCCCAGCCTCAGTTTCCTCATCTGTAAAGTGGGGATTAGCTCCCCTACTTTCTAGAGCAGTGGCGTGGGAAGCACCCCAAGACCTCACCTGGCACATAGTAGGCCTTCAACCACCAGCAGTGGTCCACTGGGAACACCCAGGCTGCTGAGGCAGGAAGTGTACATGGGACAGTGGGGGTCATTGGCTGCCTGGGGAGGCTTATCAATCGTCCTGGGGCCCTCAGACCCAGGCCTGAGATTTAATTCAGGACACCTCTTTGATTAAGTCATTTTCAAATGGGGCTTAAGGACAAAATAAAAGCCAGTTGGAGAAGTCTGCCCTGTTTCTGGGGAGGAAATTCCAACTGCAGACCACATGCCAACAAAACCAGCCATCATGGCCATTGGAGCAGGGGATGTGGTACCAGCCCACAGGTGAGAGCCAACTCCAAGCCAGAAGTCCGGTCCTTTTCCAGGCCATGCCAGCTCCACTCCTGGGTCAACAGCGACGTGTCTTGCCCTTCTGGAAGCTTGGCAATGAAGGAAACAGGCGCAGCACCCGGCCCAGGCTTGCCTAGCGGTGAGCACTGCACCAGACATCCAGGTCCACGGAACTGAGGTTCCAAATCAGAGCTCTGGAATGCTCGTGGTCTCCAGCCCAGGCCCAGGTGTGCCAGGGGGCAGCCAGGCCCAGGGGCAGCCTGGGGTTGGCACACTGCAGCCCAGTGCCCTCCTGTCTCCCTCCGTAGCTCTCTGTGGGGCCTGTCAGGATGCACTCTATAGGGCCACCACCTGACCCGGCAGCCTGCAGAGACGCCTCCTGAAGCTCAGGTCTTGTGGGGAGGGGGAGGCCACTAACTGCCTTTGCTGCTGGCCCCACCCAACGGAACGCATTCCAAGTGGGGACCTGGAGCTGGTCCCCGGATGGAGGAGCTGAGGTTGAAATGCTGGCAGGGAGGCAGCAAGGTGCCCAGCTCCCCCACCCAACACCCACACCCACACCCACACCCACACACACACACACACACACACACTGAAGTCAGTGTCACCAATTCAGCCCCCCTCGGGCTCTGTTGGGGTTAGGGTCACCCCCTGTCCCCAATTGGGGCATAGTGGCTTTTAAAAAACTTATGTGTTTATTGATTTCAGAGAGGAAGGGAGAGGAAAAGAGAGATAGAAACACCAATGATGAGACTTATTGATCTGCTGCTTCCTACAGGCCCCTGACTGGGGACCCAGCCTGCAACCCAGGCATGTGCCCTGACCGGGAATTGAACTGTGTCCTCCTGGTTCATAGGTCGATGCTCAACCACTGAGCCACACCAGCTGGGCCATAGTGGCTTTGAAGAGGAAAACTCCCTGGAAAGAGTTTGTGTGTGTGTGTGGGGGGGGGGGGGGAGGCAGGGGGGGCGGGCAGGTTAATGGTAGAATCACAGGCAGAGGGTGTTCAGATACACCAGAGACTGGCTATGGGAGAGCCCTCAGGAGTTTCTCAGAGATCTCTTTTCAGTTCAACGTGATTGCATTTTCAGCAAATAATCAATGTTCGTGGTCCACACAAAACCCAAAGGTCTCAGACACGTGCCTCCAGAAGGTCAAGGGTCAGCCCGGCCCAGCTGCTGGCCTCTGTCTTCTCCTCACCTTGGCTTTGCCCTCACACCCAGGGCATCTTCCTGAATCTGAATCCCATGCCCACACCCAGGGCACCTGAACAGCCCTGCCAGGTGTCCTCGCTGGAAGAGTTGAGATATGGACACTGGGCACCTAGCAACTTCAGCTGGGCCTCCCCCACAGCGCAGACATGGCATGGAAACACGAAATGCTTGCTGATGGCGGGGCAGGAGGAGGGCCAGAAAAGGAGGTGGGGTTTCCTACAGCAAAACCTGTAAAAATGAAATTTACATAATTAATCATTAAAGACGCCTCTGCATAAATACGCCCACACCACGGAATATTCTGACCAACCTCTTTATGCAATCCAAGGGCTCCCACGTGTGTTCCTGAGTGCCTCTGGGTGGATGTGTCTGCGCATGTCTGCGAGCACGGCAGCTGGGAGTGAGCACGTGCTCGTGTGTGAGTGAATGCTCCGGAGAAGGCGTGGAGGATGCTCTCAAACCGGAAGCTGGGATTACTTCCGGGAGGCGAGGCTTTGGGTCCAGGGTAGTTATTTTAACATTTCGGCTCTGTTTGAGCTTTGCAGGCATGGGTCATTTAAAGGGACAAGAGATGGCTGAGCATTTGAGATCTTGCTCCCTGGCCTATGCCGCCAGTTTGGCCCAAATAAATTCATAAAAATTAATTTAAAAAAAGAAGAGAATAAGAGCTTTCTAACTTAATGTTTTTATTTATTTTATTTTTTAAAATATATTTTATTGATTTTTTTACAGAGAGGAAGGGAGAGAGATAGAGAGTTAGAAACATCGATCAGGTGCCTCCTGCACACCTCCTACTGGGGATGTGCCCGCAACCAAGGTACATGCCCTTGACCGGAATCGAACCTGGGACCTTTCAGTCCGCAGGCCGACGCTCTATCCACTGAGCCAAACCGGTTTTGGCGATGTTTTTATTTTTTTTAATATATATATTTTTTCTTGATTTCAGAGAGAAAGGGAGAGGGAGAGAGAGACACATCAATGATGAGAGGGAATCATCTGATCAGCTGCCTCCTGCACGCCCCCTACTGGGGATCGAGCCTACAACCAGGGCATGGGCATGTGCCCTGGACTGGAATCCAACCTGGGACCCTTCAGTCCTCAGGCCGCCGCTCTAACCACTGAGCAAAACCGGCTAGGGCGCTGAATGTTTTTAAAGTAGTGGACTCCTACGGGGCAGTAATCCTGGGGCTCGCCCTCCTCCACGCCCCGCCAGCGCCCCCTGCTGGCCAGGAGGCCCATCAGCGCTCCCCGAGCCCCACGTGGCTCCGAGCAGACCCCGGTCTTTGCGCTTGGCGCTCGCGGTTCCACCCCTGGGAGCACTACCCTCTGACCCCCACCCCAACCCCGGCCCGCGGAGGCAGCGCAGACCCTACCCATGAACCTGCCACCAGCACCACCACCACCACCACCACCCCGTCCCTACCTCGGGGCTCTCCTGGGCAAGGATGTGCATGCAGGGGGTGGGAGCTGGGCGCGGGCGGCCAAAGGGCCCCCCCATCCCACCCTCCACAAGCTCGGGGCCCGAGAGGAGAAGGCCGCAGAGGGCCAAGGGAATCGCCAGTCAGCGTCTCAGCAGCGGGCGAAAGGCAGAGGAGAGAAATGCTCCTGAAATTCCTATGGTACGCCCTTTTTTGCCCATCTGTCCCCTATCTGGGAGGGCAGCTGGGTCAGAGGCTGCACCGGGAAGGAGCGAGCTTGCAGGTCACGGGCTGGGGGCGGAAGGGCGATTGCCCGGGGCTGGGGCGGGACTTAGCGGGGGGTGGGGAGTGGAGGCGTGGCAGAGAGGCAGCCACAGGAGAGGACCGTTAAAATGTCCAGTAAAACATGCATTCAAGAATGAACCCTCCTCTGCCCTGACCAGTGTGGTTCGGTTGGTTGGGTGTCCATGCACCCAAAGGTTGTGGGTTTTATTGGTGATCAGGGCGCTACCTGGGTTGCCAGTTAGATCCTCAGTAGGGGAACTTAGGAGCAGCTGATGGATGTTTCTCTCTCACATGGATATTTCTCTCCCTCTCCCCCAATCCCTCCATATATATATATATATATATATATTTAAAACACACACACACACACACACACACACAATAACTCAATGAAAAAGTATTGAAAAAATAAAAAAGAATGAATCCTTCTCAAACATTCCTTCCTAGGCCCTGCTCCTGGAGCTAACTGCAGGAGCTAGGTCAGTGGCACTTCCATCTCTTCAAAAAGCAAAGGCAAAGGGGGGACTTGAAAGAGACAAGTGCATCTGGCAAGTTGGTCACTGGTTGAACCAGGCGAAGTGGGCAAGTCTCTGGTCAGCTCTGCCAGAGAAAGGGAGGCTGATCCCCTGGAAGGCGGAGTGCAGGAATGGCCTGCTCCAGGAGGTGAGAACAGAGAGCATGACTAATACAGTAGTTCCCCCTGACCCTCCGTTTCCCTTCCTACCGTTTCAGTTACCGGTGGTCGAGTGCATTCCAAAAATATTAAACGGAAAATTACAGAAATAAACAAATTATCAGTTTTAAATTGCACACAGTTCTGGACTTGGCTGATGAAATCTCACACCACCCCTCTCTGTCCTGTCTGGGCCGTGAATCATCCCTTTGTCCCGTGTCTCCACACTGTGTGCGCTGCCCACTCTGCCCTCTCAGCCCACTCTCAGCCTCTTAGTAGTGACTCCTCTTGGTTATCAGAGAGACCTCCTAGTATCACAGTGCTTGTGTTAAAATGACCCTTATTTTACTTAATAATGGCCCTAAAATGCAACAGTAGTGATGCTGGTAATTTGGATATGCCTAGGGGGCTGGCTCCAGGGAGGCAACCCTGCCAGTCTCCCTGGCCCAGACTGCTGCATTCAAACTCCAGTCACTGACTCACTGACCTCGCTCCCCAGGCACCACAGGGAGGGATTACCTTGGAGCCAGCACAGGGTCACACAGAGGGTGTAAGGGAGGACCTGGAGCCAGGGTCCTGCCCTGTCCCAAAGGGAGTCTCAGGGTTCACCAGCATCACCCCAAAACAGGTCTTGTATGGCTTCATCCAAGCCTCTCTCTCGAATGCGACTCTCAGTGCAGCCAGTGAATGCCCTTGACCACGGTCGCGCTGCTGGTCACACTGCTTTGCCCCTGCTCAGCAGCTCCCTCGGCCTGGAGTGCCCTCACTCAGACCTGGCAAGTCCCACTCACCCTGCCAAGGCCACCGCCTGGTAAAGCTTTCCCAGACCCCTCCCCTGAGCATGGCTCTCTGGGTCCTCGATGCCAATTCAGGGCACACTGCAGGAGCCTAGTAGGTGCAGGCAGTCCATTCCCCGTCCGCTCCCTGAGTGAAGACTCAGCCTGCGCTCTGAGCCTCAGTGTTCCATCTGTGGAAGGAATGCTGGGAAGAGCAAGCCACAGCCTGGCCCTCCAGGAGCGTCCTGGTGCACGGGAGTGACTCCGGGACCAACGGGAACCTAGCCCCTGGGAGCCTCGGGCCTGAGACACCAGCCGGAGATTTCTACCTGGGGCCTTCGGAGCAGGATGAGGGATGCTTTCTCCCTTTGAGACCAAGCCCAGGGGCCCTGTGCCTGTCTCACCTCCTGGGTGCCCACCCAGACCACAGAGGACAAGAGAGGGGGCCCACCTGACAGGTGGAGACACCAAGGCTAGTTAAGGAGCAGGCACTGGGCCTGGATGGACCAGGCGGAGTGGAGGGGCAGGGCCCAGTGAGCCGGAGGGAGGCCCGCAGCCACTAGCCTGGAGTGACCTCAGGACGCTGCCAGGGTATTTATAAACAGCCAAGCCAACCTGGGTGTCATCGACCTGTAAAATGAACTCCTTGGCATTCCCTGCTGCCCTGGTTTGTAGCTTCAGTGCCTTTCTCAACAATGGACTCGACTCAGGCCACATCCTAGTATTTAAAAAAGCTGAATGGGTCAAGTTGCCTCCACCAAGACTCACTATGAAGTAATCCCTTGCCATGGGCCAGGTCCCAGGGGAAGGATGATACAAGTATGAGGCTATCACAACATATAGCAGCGGTTCTCAACCTGTGGGTCACTACCCCTTTGGGGGGTCAAACGACCCTTTCACAGGGGTTGCCTAAGACCACCAGAAAACACATATAGAATTACATATTGTTTTTGTGATTAATCACTATGCTTTAATTATGTTCAATTTGCAACAATGAAATTGGG
Source organism: Myotis yumanensis (assembly GCF_028538775.1). Classification (NCBI taxonomy): domain Eukaryota; kingdom Metazoa; phylum Chordata; class Mammalia; order Chiroptera; family Vespertilionidae; genus Myotis; species Myotis yumanensis. The sequence continues at coordinate 13,524,090 of NW_027223752.1, forward strand.
GGTCACCACAACACGAGGAACTGTATTAAAGGGTCGCAGCATTAGGAAGGTTGAGAACCATTGACATATAGGCAAATAACATAATAATGTTGAGTGGAAGAAGCCAGACCTGAGAGAGCACAGACTGCATGATTCCATTTTTAAAAAGTACAGAAGCAGCCCTGGCTGGGGCGCCTCAGTTGGTTGGAGCATTGTCCCAGACACCAAAAGGTTTGATTCCTGGTCAGGGCACATACCCAGGTTGTGGATTCAATTCCCAGTCTGGGCATGTGCGGGAGCCAACTGATCAATGTTTCTCTCTCACTTCAATGTTTCTCTCCCTCTAAAAAAAAAAAAAAAAAAAAAAAAAATCAATTAAAAAATAAAATAAAAAGTACAAAAAACAGGCAAAGTTCATCTATGGTGGTAAAAATCAAAATAGTAGTTGCCCTCAGAGGGGGCTCTGCATGGAGCCACAGTGAGGACGTGGGAAAGCTCATCTGCATATTCACATGAGATTTTGCCCTTTAATGTAAAGAACCAGTACGACTGATATAATAATAATATAGGCTAATCTATCTATATAAAAGCCTAAGCAACCATCGTAACCGAACCGACGACCAAACAGGCTGCATGGGGCAACCAGGCCGGCAGGGGTGTTAATGAGGGGTGACCAAATGACCAAGCAGCAGGCTGTGTGGGCCAACCAGGCCGATGGGGTGGGGGGGTGGGGGCAGTTGGGGATGATCAGGCCAGCACGGGGGCAGTTAGGGGCAATCAGGCAGGCAGGCAGGTGAGCAGTTAGGAGCCAGAGGTCCAGGATTGTGAGAGGGATGTCTGACTGCCGGTATTGGATCGGGCCTAAACTGGCAGTCGGACATCCCCCGAGGGGTCCTGGATTGGAGAGGGTGCAGTCTGGGCTGAGGGGACCTTCCCCCCTCCCCTGCATGAATTTCGTGCACAGGGCCTCTAGTATAATAATAATGTGCCACCAGTGCTAATGATAGCTCCTCATTTCTGAGCCCCATCCATGCTGGCAGGCAGGGCTGGCTCCACCTGTGTGCCCCTCCCATCCATCTTCCCACAGCAAATGATCAGCAATATTCCCACTATCCCACTTCATAACCATGGAAACTGCAATCAGTACAGGTGGGTCTTGACTGATTCCAAAGTTCTTCCCAGAAAGTTCCATGGCCACCCAGCTCTGGGAGGGGAGCGGAGATCTGAGTCAGAGGATGCAGATCAGACTCTGCTTCTCTCTCTCTCCAGGCCTCACCAGCAGCCGTGGTAGCCGCTGATCAGCCCCACCTCTCTCTCTCCTCAGAGGTCAGCAGTTCAGCCCGCTCGCCAGTCCCCACCCCCTGGAGCCTGCTGCACGCGCAGCCTAGCATTCTGTCGAGCCTTCGGTCATTTTGGATGTTATGGACCCTAGGTTCTTATATATTAGGAGGATTTTATAATAAATTCATGTATTTACCCTGATGTTTGTTTTCATTTAAAATCAAGGAGGTAGAGGGAAGGAAGGAGGAAGAAAAAAATAGTGTTGTCCTAGCCGATTTGGCTCAGTGGATAGAGCGTTGGCCTGCAGACCGAAGGGACCCAGGTTCAATTCAGGTCAAGGGCACATGCTCAGGTTGTGGGCTTGGTCCCCAGTGGGGGGCGTGCAGGAGGCAGCTGATCAATGATTCTCTCTCATCATTGATGTTCCTATCTCTCTCTCCCTCTCCCTTCCTCTCTGAAATTAATAAAAATATATTTAAAAAGAAACAAATAATAGTGCCATTATTACTCATAGCTGGAAGTCAATGGACACTCTTTAGAGAAATAAAGGATTAAGGGAGCTATGTGAAATTAACAAGGTAACCACAAGTACACAGCTACAAAATTTCCAATATCAGGAGAAACACTTGCACCCAAATTAAGCAAATATTTTATAAGCTGCAAAACCTAGAAAGTATCAAATAAAATGACTTCACTGAGACCAAGATGGATTTGTCACATCGATATATGCAAATAGGTTAACTCATCTGTAAAGGGAAATGCCTGCTAGATGGTTCACATTCCACGCTGAGCTGGAGGCAAAAGACACTGCCCAGACAGGAAGACTCAGAAAGAATGAAGATAGAAGGGTGGTGCAAGGGGTAACAGGCAAAAGCCAACAGAAAGCAGGGGTCAGGTTCAAGGCACAACATTAGACGAGACCAAGAGGAGCACTTTAAAATGACAATGCGTGCAAGTCACAGGGAGGATACCACGTACCTACACTGTACCAGAGCATGCATTCATATGTGTGCGTTGAGAAACAGAGTGAAGACATAAAATGGAGTTACTCTAGTCCAGCGGTCGGCAAACTCATTAGTCAACAGAGCCAAATATCAACAGTACAACGATTGAAATTTCTTTTGGGAGCCAGATTTTTTAAACTTAAACTATACAGGTAGGTACATTGTTATTAACTTAATTAGGGTACTCCTAAGGCTTAGGAAGAGCCACACTCAAGGGGCCAAAGAGCCGCATGTGGCTTGCGAGCCGCAGTTTGCCGACCACGGCTCTAGTCAAGCTGCTAAATTACTAAAATCAGGTGGGTTGAGATATGAGGAAATGATTCCATTCTTGTTCTAACAAGCCTGGGAATGTAAACTTTCGAACTTTCTAGTCCTGCATCAATGCCTCGATACACATACATCAAACCTCCAGATAACCTTGACCCCCACCCACTCCCAAAGGACTCATATGTCCACACCACCTAGCGTTCATTATCCAGATCATTCATTGTGACCAGAGTTCGTGGTGCCCATCTTTGACCACCTAGGGCCCTCATCCAGATGTCCAACATCTGACTGATAACCATCCTGGACTAATTCTAGGTCTGAGTGCAGGAGTGATACTTCTCAAAAATGTACTTTTTACTAGAACAACTCTTAACTTTTCTTTCTTCTTTCAAACACTTCTGGGTTTGGTCTAGCTAAGTTCATAGTTTTTACTTTTTTTATTTTTTATTTTTAAATATATTTTATTGATTTCTTACAGAGAGGAAGGGAGAGAGATAGAGAGCTAGAAACATCGATGAGAGAGAACCATTGATCAGCTGCCTCCTGCACATCTCCCACTGGGGATGTGCCCGCAACCCAGGTACATGCCCCTGACCGGAATCGAACCTGGGACCTTTCAGTCCGCAGGCCGACGCTCTATCCACTGAGCCAAACCGGTTTCGGCAAGTTCATAGTTTTTAAACTCTAAGATCCTTGAATAAGTCTTTCTCAACCTTGGCCAGATAGCTCAATTGGTTAGAGTGTCATCCTGATACGCCAAGGTTGTGGGATCGATCCCTGGTCAGGGCACATACAAGAATCAATCAGTGAATGGATATATAAGTGGAACAACAAGTAAATGTTTCTCTCTCTCTCTCTCTTCCTCTCCCTCAATTTAAAAATAACAACAGCCCTAACCAGTTTGGCTCAGTGGATAGAGTGTCGGCCTGTGGACTAAAGGGTCCCAGGTTTGATTCCGGTTAAGGGCATGTACCTTGGTTGAGGGCACATCCCCAGTAGGGAGTGTGCAGGAGGCAGTTGTCGATGTTTCTCTCTCAATGTTTCTAACTCTCTATCCCTCTTCCTTCCTCTCTGTAAAAAATCAATAAAATTTATTTTAAAAACAACAACAACAAAAACCCCAACTTATTTATTTCTAGCAAAACCTCCAGATCCTTTTTGAGTTAGTTCGACAGCATTACACAACACAGTACAGTATCTGCATTCTTACAATTGAAAGAAATACAAGGAGAAAGAGTGAAAAACACAATTGTAGTAGGAAATTTTAATTCATCTTTCTCCCCCCCGCCCCCCCACTATCACAAATTATACAGTCAAATTCCCACATTTGGGGAAATCGCAGGGGTGAGGACACCCGAGAGCAATGGATAAGCCGGGCCCCGGGAAACCATCTTCGTGATCATGGCATCTCCCCAGCCAGGTAAGTGCTAATTAATTCATCTTTCATAGACGTGTATACAAGAAAACAAGTCAGATTAGAAAGGACCTAATAACATAATTTGAGATTTAGTTAATGTATATTAAACTCTTTATCTTAAAAACAGACTACTCCTTTGCACATGAACATCTGAACATGAACAAATGACCACCTATTAAATCATTATTTAAAAAACCAATATATAATGAAAAGTAGTATAGAATAGACAGCATTCTCCAATTACCAGAAATTAATACCAAACTACAAAACTAAACAAAAAAGACCTTACTACCTGTTAGTTTTGAAACTCTTAAATTGTCTTTGGTCAGAAAATAAATCAAGTTAAAATTTCATAGAAAATAACCCTAGTTGAGACACTGCATAGCAGAACCTAAGCTAAAGCAGTGCTTGGAGGTAAATTCATAGCTTTAAATATTCACATTAATAAGGATGAATAAAAAAAATTAATGAGCTAAGTATCTAACTCAAGATAAACAACAACAAAATAACAAAAACAGAAGGCTAGAAATAATAAAGATAAAAGTGTAAAGTGATTTAGAAAAATCAGTAGAGCTAATCTAAATAAAATAAACGGAGTAAAAACAAAATTTTAAAATTTGGAAATGGCTAAATCTGTAGTTGATCTAGTCGGGAAAAGAAAGGAATAAATTACATATACACTAAAAAAAATTACAACGAAGGACAGACTTCTTATTGCATACTTCGATGTAGTGATTTAGAAGATATTTGGTCCTCATCCATAGTTAACTAACTCAGAGTTCCCAAAATCCTTGGAATTTCCTAAGAGTTGAGAGTGATACAGGTGTCTTTTGTTATGTTAATGAATGGCTTTTGGATCTCACTGAAGGGTGAGGGCTGGCTGCCAGGTAAACCAACCAAGTGATTAGAAGTTTCTAACTTTCAGTCCAACCCCAGGACCTCCAGAGAGGGGAGAGAGGCTGAGATGGAGCTCCATTGCCAATGGCCAATAACTTAGTCGTGACTAGGTAATGAAACCTCCATAAAATCCCCCGAAAAGAACAGCTCCTTGGCCCTTTTTCAGAGAGCTTGGGGGGTGGGGGAAGAAGGAAGGGGGCAAATGCTTTCAGGTGCCACCTTGCGGGCCCCAAGCTCCATGAGACAGAAGCTCCTTCATTCGGGACTTTGCCCCAAATATCTTCATCTGACTGGTGATTTGCATCATTTAAGGCCCTTTGTGATAAACCAATAACCCAGTGAATACATGGGTTTTCCTGACTGCCAAACCGTTCTAGCAAATTAATTGAACCCAAAGACAGGGTATTGGAAACCTCTGATTGACAGCCAGTCAGTCAGAGGCTCAGGTGACAACCTGAAGCGGAGGGCAGTCTTGTGGGCCCCGGCCCTTCACCTGCGGAATGTGCGTCTGCCTCCAGGTAGATGGGTCAGAACCGAGCTGACCTGCCCCACACCTGCTGTTTGCTGTTGGTGTGGGGCATACCGCCCCCTCCACCCCCATTCCAGGGAATCGGAGCCAGAAACCCTTTTGAATACCCTGTGCGGCCTTTAGAGCTGACCTACGCGGGAGAGCGGACGTAAGGAGACAAATCAATAAGGTTCCATTTCGTGCTCCTGGTTTGGGCAAAGCCCTTGCTCCCGTGGGAGTGCCTGGCCACCCTACCGGGGCCAACTTCAGCCCTTTACCTCACCTTGACGGCCCCCCCAACAAGCCTGGGGCTCTGGGTGGGGAGGGGCCCCTGTGGAAGCCCTGACTCTGGGATGAACCTTCCAGACTGAGAGCAGCGGAGGGTGCCCGCGGGAAGGCTTCCTGGAGGCGGCGTGCACGCTGGGACTCGGGATCCAGCGCTCCGAGGAGGCGGGGACCGTCCAGGGAGAGGGGCTTTAACTCCCCAGGCCCCCGCCGGCCCCCTGACCTCAGCAGCCTGGCCCTGAGGCTCTGCAGAGCAGGGCGGGGCGGTGAGCACGCGCCAGACCCCACAAGAAACGAGCACTGCCCAGTGGATGCCGGGGGCGGGGGGCGAACAGACACGTCCCAGGAAGTTGTTAGGAATTGGTCAGTGGGCCAAGCGGACGTCCCGGAATGGCTCACCGCCAGCCCTGGCACAGCTGTCCCTTCCCGAGGCTCTATTGGCGCGTGTTCGGGGCCAGAGACGCCCCCTGCCGGCCAGTCTGTTCACTGCTCCCAGGGCAGCTGGGGCTGGAAGATGAGACCCGCGGAGCCCGGAAGCCACGGGCTCGAGCCCTGCCCGCGCGAGGATTGGCTGCCCGGGTCAGGTCCCCGCCCCAGGCAACCAGAGGAGGCGGGGTCTCACCTGCGGCGGGCTGGGGGCTGGGGGTGGGGGCGGGGGCGGGGGCTGGGGGCTGGGGGCTGAGGGCTGGGGCTGGAGGCTGGAGCTGGAGGCTGGGGGCGGGGGGGGGGGGGGTTGGGGGCTGGAGGCTGGGGGTTGGAGGCTGGGGCTGGGGCTGGAGGCTGGGGGCTGGGGGTTGGAGGCTGGGGCTGGAGGCTGGAGGCTGGGGGTTGGAGGCTGGGGGTTGGGGCTGGAGGCTGGGGGCTGGAGGCTGGGGTCGGGGGCTGGGGCTGGGGCTGGAGGCTGGGGGCTGGGGGCTGGGGGTTGGAAGCTGGGGCTGGGGCTGGAGGCTGGGGGCTGGGGGTTGGAGGCTGGGGCTGGAGGCTGGAGGCTGGGGGTTGGAGGCTGGGGGTTGGGGCTGGAGGCTGGGGGCTGGAGGCTGGGGTCGGGGGCTGGGGCTGGGGGCTGGGGGCTGGAGGCTGGGGTTGGGGGCTGGGGCTGGAGGCTGGGGGCTGGGGGCTGGAGGTTGGAGGCTGGGGGCAGAGGGTTGGAGGCTGGGGGCTGGGGGTTGGAGGCTGGGGGCTGAGGGCTGGAGGCTGGGGGCTGGGGCTGGGAGCTGAGGGCTGGAGGCTGGGGGTGGGGCTAGAGGCTGGAGGCAAGGGGCTGGGGGTTGGAGACTGGGGCTGGAGGGTGGGGGCGAGGCTGAGGGGAACGGGGGCGGGGGCGGGGTGGTGGGAGGCCAAGTACATTCCTCCCTCCCTGCGCCCTGGACCTGCTGCTTTTTTCTCTTTCCTTTTCCGCTCTGAGACTGGAGCAGCTTTCAAACCCCAAAGTAGTTTGTTGTTTTTTAAATATAAAGACATAAATTCTTGCCAGGTTCTGGGACCCCGTGGCCCCCTCTCTAGCCCCTTGGCCTTCTACGCCTGTTCCTTCCTGCGCAGAGCGTTTGCCCAGCCCGTGCCCTGCCCTCCGCTTGGCCTGCCTTTCCCCCCACTTCCCCCTCTAGCTTGCTCAGACAGACCTTTCCAGACCTAGGTGACCTTGAGTTAAGGTTCCTCTGGGGGCTTCTTCAGACCCTGTGCACATTCCTTTTCCAGCCACCGACCACCCGACTCTAGGCTGGTGGCCTGCCTGTCTACATCTCTGTATCTCCCCCACCACATGTACATGGTACACAGTGATTATCTGAACTGTGGACAAAAGGGGCCACATGCTAACCTGACAAGCTCAGGAAAGTTTGCATGGCAGTCTGGCAAACTCAGAGACCTAAAATAATTACAAAGGATGGTCTGAAATTAAACTTTAACTAAAAGCAGTTATGGTGGGTAGTTACATCCTAGGCTAGTATCTTCACTGACAAGGCCAACCTTTACCTTAACTGAGCCTATCTGTCTTTTTGCATCTATAATAACACAAGAGGCCCTCTCACCCTCTGGGAGCCCTCGGGGGATGTCTGAGAGATGGCTTAGGTCTGCTCCCAGTGGGACATCCTTAGCCCTGCTGCAGAGGCCGCTGTGAGCCCGGCTTCTGGCTGAGCAGTGCTCCCCCTGTGGGAGCACACTGACCACCAGGGGGCAGCTCCTGCATTCAGCGTCTGCCCCCAGGTGGTCAGTGTGTGTCATAGTGACTGGTCGTTCTGCCGTTCAATTTGCATATTAGCCTTTTATTATATAGGATACCCTTGAAATGTCTGGGTAACTTGTAACTTCCCTTTTTCTGGACCCCTTTGGGCACAACCTAATGTGCTTGGGCGCCAGGACAGATACCACAATTCCTTCATTGTTATCATTATTAATTATTCCTGCACCCACCTAAGTATGTGTCTATCATTTTACTTTTTATCCAATCCCAGGGGTTTTCCCGCTTTGCTTTCTCCCGCCTCTCTAGTCTATCACCAATAGATTTCACATAACCCACCTACATCCCTTTCCTTTGATTGCAATGTATAAATACAGATGTAACCTGCCATTCTCGGGAGCATTCTCTCAATTCATTGAGGTTCTGCTTCCTGCCATATGTCGACAGTTTGGCTCAAATAAACTCACAAAAATTCTTTTCCCGTTTGAATGTTTTTATGTTAACAGAACCAAGGAGAGGGATGATGGCTTAAGGAATTAACATCCCTGGGCACCATCGAAGTACCAAGACCCAAGCCAGGTACTCTAACAGGAGCAGGCTTCCTGTTAGAGGCGGGTTTAGTGGCAAGGCTGCCTGCCATTCAGTTCCCTGTAGCCCTAAAGTGATGTGTTGGGGTCCCCTTTTCCTGGGAAGTCAAGGGAAGCTCCACGAGGCTGAATGGCCCAGGATTCCTCACCTCAGCTGGACTGCTTAGGGGCAGGTCTGTGGGCCTGGGGACACCCTCCATGCCAGGCAGCCTGGACCTGAAGGCAACTGATGGACAGGTCCCTCGAAGGGAGCGTTCCCATGGTAAGATGAATGCAGTAAGATAAGTGAAAAATTATCTCTTAAATGCTTTTATTGATTTTCAGAGAGAGAGAAAAGGGAGAGGGATAGAAACATCGATGAGAGAGACATGGATCTGCTGCCTCCTGCACACCCTCTCCTGGGGATCGAGCCCGAAACCTGAGCATATGCCTGACAGGAAATCAAACCAATCAAACCAGGGACCTCTTGGTTCAGGGATCAACACTCAACCACGGGGCCACACAGGTCAGGCAGAAGTGAAAATTTGGGGTTTCCAACAGGGACACGCAGCTTGACTCACATTTTTTAAAAGGTAGTGGGTGGGTTAGGGTAGCGGGCTCAGAGCTGGGCTGCCTGAGTTAAAATCCAGACCCGCCATTCCTTTGACCTTTGACTTAAGCTCTCTGTGTCTGTTTCCTCACCTATAAGACTGTAGAGTAATACGTACCCATCCAGGTAGTTTAGGCAGGTTATTATATGCGTTTTTAAAACTGGAAAGAAATGCTCCAATACATTGGTGGGATTCTGGGTGATTTTTTTCCCCTCATCTGCTGCTTTATTTCCCACTGGCTGGAAGGTTCTGAAGTGGTTGGAACCCATTTTAGTTACTGATGCATCCCAGTACCCAGCACCCAGCACAGTGCTTTCGCAATGGACTGGACATGTTTGTTGACTGAGTAAGTGAATGATCACAAATATATGCCTGCCCTTTCAGAACATTCACTTGAGTGCAGAATTCTACCCAAATCAGTTTTGATAATATGCAAAAATGCAGAGCTATAGGAGGGAGGCAACTGTAGCTAACGGGGAGGGGCAGGCTTCCTGTTAGAGGCGGGTTTAGTGGCAGGAGAGGTCAGCATGGGACAGACTTTTGTGTCCATCTTCATGGGCAGAAGAAGCCCAGGTGTGGCAGGAGCTCAGCAGGGCGCAGCAGAAGGGAAGGGTAGACAGGTGGTCCACCCTTGAGGGTCTCGCTGTGGATTTGGATTTGACCTCGGTGTTAGGTCGGAGGGAGCCCGGGATCGGATACATGCGGACATGGGATGAGACAATGGACTTCCTCTGGAATTTCTCACAGATCTGGAATCTCTCACAGATCAACGTGCCAGACACAGATACCTGCTTCTCCTTGAAGTTCACAGAGATCCCCACACAGATACTGACCCATTCCTGAATGTGCCGCCCACCCCCTGCGGCCGAGACTCCCTCAGTTGAATGTGTGATGATCCCTGCTGCGGGCACTTCCTCAGTTCAGGCCCCCGCCCTCACCAAACACCTGAATAAAGAGATGTCCCTCCCTCCCTGAAGTCGCGAAATTCACTGGCCCCACCTTTTAGGCCGGTGGGTCTTGCCCGAGAACGCAAATAAACTTCTCCTTTTTCTTTCTGATTCTCTCGATTCTCTTTGTTTTCCTCGCCGCCGCTTTCCTGGGCCACCTAACATTTGGTGCCTTGAAACCCGGGTGGCGCGAGCACCTAGTCTTGCCGTCCCTCCACGGCTTGAGGTGCCCGCCTCTCCCTCCTTGTGGCCCAGGACCCGTCGGGACCTCGTTTCTTCAACTCGGCAGCCTCTTCCCGGTGGCAACATCAGCGGTGAGTCTTGCCCCGCCCCGTGCCGCTCCCCCGTGGCCACACACCTGCCGGCGTCTCTGTCCGTAAAACACGGCCGCGTCAGAGACTGTCCTCCGGACCCTTCCAGGAAGGTTCCTTTGGACCTCAGGAGATAGTGGAGACGTCCCTAACTCCTTTGGTCTACTCCGTCTGTCCGTGGCGTGGTTCAAATTGCTAGGACGCTAGCTTTTTGGCCCCGCTACTGGCCACGGGGAACCAACCATGGGCAATCAAAACTCCAAACCTGACCCGAGCACACCTCTAGGGTGTCTGCTCACCAATCTGGCTGAACTGGGCCTGTCGCAGGACCTGCGTCCGAAACGTCTCATTCATTTCTGTAACGTGACATGGCCCCAGTATGAATTGGATAATGCTTCTAGATGGCCTAAGAACGGGACATTTGATTTTACCATCCTCACCGACCTCAGTAATTTCTGCCAACGAACCGGGAAGTGGCTCAAGATCCCCTACGTTCAAGCCTTCCTTTGTTTGCGTTCTCGTCCCTCCCTCTGTTCTTCCTGCCCCACGGCCCAGGTTCTCCTGGCCCGTGGGAAACCTACTCTCCCTACTGAGATCTTTTCGTTTTCTGCCTTATCTGAACCACCCGAGAATCTTTCCTCCCCGCCCCAGCGCCGTCCGCCCCAGCGCCGTCCGCCCCAGCATCCTCACTCTCCGCACCCTCTGCTCCTCCCTCCCTGCCGGACTCTCCTCCGGCCATGCCTTAAAGGGAGAGAGTCTTGGGGGCAGCGATGGACCATGCCGGTAGGGGCCCAGGCCGTTCCTCGCCAGGAGCCGGGCTGGGAGTATCAACTAGGCACCCCCGAAGGGCAAAACGGGCGCCGACGCCGAGACCAGATGCTCCAGTGCCTGATGGCTGGTCTAAAGGCCGTCTCCCACAAGGTAGTTAATTATGACAAATTAAGGGAGATCACCCAGGGCCCAGATGAGAACCCCGCAGTCTTCCTTAACAGGCTGACTGAGGCTCTGACCTTGTATACTCGTCTGGACCCTGGGTCTCTGGCTGGGGCAACGGTCTTGGCCACCCATTTCATTTCGCAGTCAGCACCAGATATTCGGAAGAAATTAAAAAAGGCAGAGGATGGTCCTCAAACTCCTGTCCGAGATTTAGTGAATATGGCATTTAAGGTATTTAATGCCCGTGAGGAGAAGGCAGAATCAGAACGGGAGGCCCGCCTTAGACAGAAGGTAGACCTGCAAACGCAAGCCTTGATTGCAGCCCTGAGGCCGGCAGCAGCTGCACATGGTCCCAAGAGGGCCGTGCGCAGTGGGAGTGCAACGAAAGGACGCACACCGCCTGGACAATGCTTCAAATGTGGCAATGAAGGCCACTGGGCAAAGCAGTGCCCCCAGCCCCGTGCTCCGACCAAGCCCTGCCCGGCGTGCGGTCAAAATGGTCACTGGAAGAGTGACTGCTCCTGGAAAAGTGGCGAGCCTTCCACGTCTCAACGTGGTGGGGTCGCCCTTCCGGGCCATGATGCACCGCTGGCCATGCTAGGATTGACTGAAGACTGAAGACGCCCGGACTCGTCCACTCCGATCACCTTAGCCGAGCCTCGGGTTGAGATGAAGGTAGCGGGCGCACGAGTCTCCTTCTTGATCGACACGGGGGCTACCTTCTCTGTCCTTCCCTCTTTTTCAGGGCCCCTTTATCCTTCCAAAATCTCGGACATGGGTATTGACTGCAAATCCACCTGCCTTCTGGCCACTGGACCCCTTCCTTGCCTTCATCATAGCCCTATAACCCACTCGTTCTTAGTCAAGCCTTCATGCCCCATGCCCCTGTTAGGACGAGATATCCTTACCATCCTAGCAGCCTCTTTGCCCTTCAGCCTCCCCACTCCAGCTTCCCTGCTCCTTCCACTCCTGGCCCCCTCCCTTTACAGGGACACCGATCCTCCACTGCCATGCGTCCTGTCATGGGGCCTAGTTGTCCCAGACCACAGTCGCCTAGCTCAGTCTCTCAGTCCTCTGTGAATGCCTTATCTCTTTATCTCCTCCACACTGTCTCCTCCTTTGAACTGAAAACTGCTCTGATCTCGACCCATCCCCCGCCACCCTTCCCAAAGGAAAAAATGCGGCAGTTTTAAAATCCAAGCAGCTAGAGACCTGGGAACAGGCTGCGCGACCTGCTCCCTCCCTCCCAGCCTTTTCTCCAGCCTCCAGGTCCCTGGCTTCCACTGCTCCTTCCATTTTCCCTTGGATAGCAGCGTATTCTAACATTTCCTCCCACTTTCACTGCAATGCCTACCTCTCTCAGGCTCACCGAGTGCCTCCCATCATCCCCGAAGAAGATTCGGCGACACCATCCAGGACCAGATGACTCATCATTCCTCACAGGCTCTTACCTGGCAAGCGACCCTCCAATTTTTCTCAGGTTTTTCATATTTTCAGGTGAAATAGATACGAAATGATGAGGGAGTCATCAATTCTACTGTCTGGGATGGGAAATCCTCTAGTGTTGCTCTCTATTTACAAACCCTGGACCTACTCCTATGCCCACGCTCATCAACGCAACTTTCCATCTACTCTCTAACATCAATCCCTCCTCTACATTCTGCTGGATTTGTCTGTCACTCGCTCGTACCCTCATCATAGCCACTCAATTCCAACCTATTGGACCATCTAACTAAACTCTCTCTAGAAATTAGCAGCTCCTGGACCGGACCTCCTGCCCATGGCCTCAACCAGAAGTCCGGGCTACACCAAGGAGCCCCACTTTCCTGAGCCCTTTTGACCCTTTTTGCTCAACCACCACCTCCTTACTGATCCCCCTCCCCTGGGTACGTATCTCCCATATCTGTCTTTACCCAGGCAAGTGCTCCGAGAACATGAGAACAGGTTTCTGCCCAAGCCAGAGCCAACCGACCAGGACTCCCAGGACCAGCCCTTCACCCTGGTGACTCGGTCCTCCTTAAGAACCTACATCCACAAGCCTTGGAGCCTAGGTGGACAGGACTTCACACTGTAATCCTCACAGCCCCCACCGCGGCCAAGCTGCTTGGCGACCTGTCCTGGCACTGCCTCTCCAGACTCAAGAGGACCCCGGAGCAGCATGACTTCTATAAATGTGATGTATTGGGTCCCACTAAGGTCCGCCTTAGCCGTCCTCCCCCTCCTTCTCCTCCCGGCCCTGAGCAACCTACACCAACCCCCACCCGCTTATGTGTGGAGGTTCAAGGTCCGTGAAACCTACTATCAGAACGGCAAACAAGTCACCCGGCAGGTAGGATCTCAGGACTGCCCTCTAGCGGGATGCCAGACAAGGATGCAGATGGCTGTCGACATCCGGTCAGTGTACCATGGTGGCCGGCCCTATGCTTGTTTTGCTTACGACCAAGAGGACCCAGACAGGTGTAATCAAGAGGTCGACACCTATGGGGGTTGCCGCTGGAGGGGCTGTGTTGTCAATGATGCCTACAGGGGTGGCTCCTTTATCTGGAAGGATGGGGCCTTCCACATCATAATCCAGGATCCCTGGGACCAGCGGTGGGTTACGGGTGTCGTGGGAAAGCTATACTTAAGTAGTTGGAGCTCAACCCCCTCAGGGACCATTTACATCTCCCGGGAATATGTCCTGGCCCAAGAGGCCCGAGTCCAGGTCTCCAACAGCATCCTACAGGCCGAACAGTCCCTTAAAGGGAAGCTGCCTGACTCCCCCCGGGTAGAAGTCCTGTCTTCTTGGCTCCAACTTATTCAACACACCCTACTATTCCTCAACGAGACCCACACCCTGCCCAATGTCTCCCACTGCTTTCTGTGTGCCTCTCTCCGAAGGTCTTTGCTGGCTGCCATCCCACTCATGACTTCTCCAAGAGCCCAAGGGAAAGGTGAATGTCAGCCTCCCGTGGCTGGCATTCCCCTTTGGGAACCTGAAACTCCAGAGCCCACCCTGCCCCCACGGATATGCTACCAGACCAGTAATCCGGTAACTGGGGGACGAGTCATGTGGAACTGCACCCAGAACTACACTGCATCCAGCCTCACCAAGGCCAGTCCAGGTACCTTCTTTTGGTGCAACGGCACCTTAAGCAACTGCATGAACCCCTGACCCCGGGCCTTGCTTCGTGGTCACAGTAGTTCCCCAACTAACCTTATATGGAGAGTCAGAGCTCGCCTGGCTGCTCCCTCCGTCCCGCCGGACTCGCTGGGCAGCTTTCCTCCCTGTCATGTTAGGGGTGAGTATCGCTACCTCGATAGGCCTTGCGGGGGGGGCCCTCGGGAACAGTCTGGTCACTGCTCAATACTTTAATGACAAGCTCCAGTTAGCCCTGGAGTCTACTACTGTCTCTTTTAGCCTCCCTACAGCAGCAAGTGACATCAATAGCCCAAGTAGCCCTGCAGAACCGGCGCGCCTTAGACCTTCTGACTGCAGAAAGAGGAGGAACCTGCATATTCCTTCAGGAAAAATGCTGTTAACTACATCGAGTCCGGAGCAGTGGAGCAAAACTTGCAGACCCTAAGCTGAGTGAAGAACTACATGCAGGACACTTCCAGGACAACTCCCCTTTCAGCTGGTTCCAAAGCCCCTTAGCTACCTGGGTCCTGCCCATGATAGGGCCCCTGATTCTCATCTGTGTCTTTTTTCTCCTAGCCCCCTGCCTCGTCAAGTTCATCCGCTCCCGGATCGCAGAGATGTCACGGGTGACTGTGAATCAGCTCCTGCTCCATCCCTACACTCGGCTCCCCTCCGACCCGACTCTGCCTAACCCCGGCCTTTAACCGCCGCCCCCCTCGTCGTCCCTGTTCAGCTGGAAGCAGTCAGAGAGTCGCCGACCCTTATCACCAAAAGGCCGGGATGTTAGGTCGGAGGGAGCCCGGGATCGGATACATGCGGACATGGGATGAGACAATGGACTTCCTCTGGAATTTCTCACAGATCTGGAATCTCTCACAGATCAACGTGCCAGACACAGATACCTGCTTCTCCTTGAAGTTCACAGAGATCCCCACACAGATACTGACCCATTCCTGAATGTGCCGCCCACCCCCTGCGGCCGAGACTCCCTCAGTTGAATGTGTGATGATCCCTGCTGCGGGCACTTCCTCAGTTCAGGCCCCCGCCCTCACCAAACACCTGAATAAAGAGATGTCCCTCCCTCCCTGAAGTCGCGAAATTCACTGGCCCCACCTTTTGGGCCGGTGGGTCTCGCCCGAGAACGCAAATAAACTTCTCCTTTTTCTTTCTGATTCACTCGATTCTCTTTGTTTTCCTCGCCGCCGCTTTCCTGGGCCACCTAACACTTGGAGCGGTGGTTCCGTGGACGCTGTGGGGCAGGAGGGAGCTGGGAGCCAGGTGGAGCTTCGGCAAGACTGGCTGGGGAGGCCCCTCACAGTGACGCCAGGGTGCCCGGTGGTCCAGCTGTGAGGTGGTGGCTCTGGGAGGAAGGGGTGAGATTTCTGAAAGTGAAAGTTGATCAGGAGTCGACCTTCCCACCGAGCGAACCCCAGAACCATGCATGTGGTTCTCACGTGCATTTAAGGAACAGACAGCCCCACTTACACAAACTCCACGGAGACAAAGAGGGAACTGCCCTACCCGTTCTGTGAGGGAATCATAACCTTGACCCAAACCCTGGCAAGGGAAATGTGAAACAGGAGAGGGCAATCCCATTCAGGAGTCGGTTCTGTGCTGGAGAGCAGCATCCAGGTAATCTGTCACTTACCAGGAAAGGGGAGCGGTCAGGCGTCCTCTCTGCGGGAGAGATGGATAAAACTCGAGATCTCTTCTCCAGAAAAACTTAGCAAAATGGGAAGGGAGGGCCTTCCTCGCTCTGATAAAGGGCAGCTGCAGGACCCACTGACAGACCTCCCTTACGGGGTGCAGCCTGACCGCTTTCCTGTGAGAGCGGGAACGGACCAACCGCTTCCAGGATGGCTCCAACCGCACCGGAGGACCTGGCCAGGGCAGTAAGGCCAGGAAGAAAGGGCACCAGGAAAGATTCCAAAGGAAGGAACAAAATTCCTCACTTAGAGATGATAGAAACATCAAAGAATCAACAAATAAGTTACTAGATTGGGGTTTGCAAGGTTACTGGATATAAAAATCAATGTGCAAACACACACACACACACATCAAACATAGGCCTCTTAATAAAACATGCTCAAGCCCCGTTTGATCCCCAGTGGGAGCATATAAAGGGGAAGGCAGCCAATTAATGTTTCTCTCTCTTTCTCCTCCTCCTCCTCCTCCTCCTCCCCCTCCGCTTCTTCTTCTTTCTTCTTCTCCTTCTCTTCCTCCTCTTTCTTCTCCTTCCTCCCCTCCCCCCCCTCCTCCCTCCCTCTTTTCCTCTCTGTCTCAAATCAATAAGCATATCCTAATAAGGAATAATTTTTAAAAAAACATGTACAAGAGCTCCTTGGAGATAAAACTATTGTGAGATAAAGAGGCCTCAGTAAGTGTTGACGTACACCATGTCCATGGATTGGAAGACTTATTATAAGGAGGTCCCCTGTCTCATGTGATACCCAAGTTCAGTGCAATCCCAGTTAAAGCTGGGCTGTATCACGGAACTCTGCACCGGGCTCACCTGCAGGGAGAAGGGAGGGTCATGGTCAGGACTGGGCACAGCTTCTGCGGGGCGGCAGTGTTGCTGGGGAAGGGGAGTCATTTTCAGGTGAACAGGCCCATGGTTGCTGGCCTTGTAAGTTGATGCACCCATTTGGGGGCAAAATTTGATCATTATATATCAAGATCTATGATCATGCTCCTATGTTTTGACCTTGTAATTTTGCTCCTGAAAAATCATCCAAAAGAAAAATAAACAACTTATTCCTTGCCAGTGTTACTTACAACACTGAAAACTATTAGAATAAAACCCCCATACTCAGCAACGGGGTTGAGTTCTCTGCCACTTACTAGCTGCTTGAAATAGAGGGAATGGGTCCCACAGCCCTTGGAAGCCTTTCTGGATAAGAAGGAAGGTTCCATCTCCTGCCCTTGCCCACGCCTCTGGGAGACGTCTCTCCTGAGGTCAGTGCCGCGGTGGCCACCACCCCTGGCAACAGAAGCAAAGAATTTGAGAGCTGGAGGGGCAGGTGCTGTTTCCTGCCACACCCAGAAGGAAAGGCAGAGTCGGGCCTCTGCGAGCCCCGGACCCGCAAGCCCAGGAAGGAACACAAGCACGGGCTGCCTGGCTTCCTTCTCCGCTCTCGGGTCAACCTGCTTTTCCTCATGCTCTGTCCCCGGGAACTCTGTGTCTACCACAGACGTCAAGGTCATTAGGAAGCCCAACACGGGGCAGAGTCCCACCCCAAGTAACTGCCTCCTCGAGCCTCAGGAAGTCACCTCCATCCACTTTGTTTAACCAACCCAGGTGGCTTCCTCCCTCCCTTGATCTTGAGACAATTGTTCCACTTGAGAGAGAGCAGAAACTTGTTTTACAGCTTTTAAGCTGATACATACCCCAGCCTCCTTTAACCTCCGTCCCTGAGGCAGGCCCAGAAAGCTGCCCTCAGGACATCACAGGCAGGACCCAGGGCCTGGCAGAATTCCTGAATTCTGGGATGGGCTTGGTTGTTTGGGGGATCAGAACCTTGTGAAACCTCCCGGAAACTTGGTCTCAGGCAGGAACCAGCCAGCTTCCGCCAACCCTGGGCATAAGCAATGTGTAAATTACAGGCTGAAGTTACAGCAGGAAGTGACAGTGCCAATGATGGAGCTCTCCGCTCCCCCACAAGGCCTGGGAGAGCGGCTGCTGGCCCCCAAGTGCAGCCAGAGGCGCTGCCGTGGGCGGGTGTGGCGCTGGACCCCTCACGTGACTCAGTGAGCACGGACAAGCCCTGGGCAGGAGTCCAGGTCGATGCACAGAGCCTGCACCCAGTACCTTACAGCCGAATGGCAGAGAAATGAATGGCGGAGAAACGAGGCACCCAGCCCCACCTAACTGCACACTGTGACAGGTAGGGGGGGAGCAGGGGTCCAGGGGAAGAGGCTCTGTCTTAGTCCGCTCCAGCTGCTGTCTATAAGGAAGCACCAGAGACAGGTGCTTATAAAAACAGGCATTTATTTCTCACAGTTCTGGAGGCTGGAAGCCTGAGATGAGGGTGCCAGCATGGCCTGGTTCTGGTGCCAGCTATCTCCCAGTCACAGAAGACCCTTCTCTGTGACTTCACATGACAGAAAGGGCAGAGGGGCTCGGTGGGGTCTAATAAAGGCACCAATCCCGTTCACCAGCCTCCGCCCTCAGGACTAATCACCCCAAAGGCTCCACTCCTGACACCTAGTACCACTGCACCGGAACATCTTTGGGGATTTGTGTGGACCAAAAGGGGCGACACGCTAAACCTGACAAGCTCAGGGGAGACCTGTAAGGCAGCCTCACAAACTCAGAGACCTAAAGCACCACAATAGGATGCTCTGAAATTAAAACTTTCTAGCCCGGCCACCGTGGCTCAGTGGCTGAGCATCGACCTATGATTGATTCCCTGGGCTGTGGGTTTGATCCCCAGTGGGGGGCGTGCAGGAGGCAGCTGATCAATGATTCTCTCTCATCATTGATGTTTCTATCTCTCTCTCCCTCTCTGAATTCAATCCTATATAATAAAAGCCTAATATGCTAAGTGTCCGGTTGTCCAGTCACCCGTTCAACCAATCAAAGTGTAATATGCTAATGATATGCTAAAGCTGCTCAACCGCTCGATATGACATGCACTGACCACCAAGGGGCAGAAGCTCAGACCAGTAGGTTAGCTTGCTGCTGGGGTCTGGCCAATCAGGACTGAGCAAGATGGGCTGGACACGCCCTGGAGCCCTCCCATGGTCCCTCCCTGGCTGGCCAACCTCCTGTGTCCCTCCCCGGCCCAATAGTGCACTGGTGGGGTCCCTCAGCCTGGCCTTCGCCCTCTGGTAATCCGGGACCCCTCAGGGGATGTCAGAGAATCGGTTTCAGCCCGATCCTGTAGGCCAGGCAGAGAGACCCCACTGGTGCACAAATATGTGCACCGGGCCTCTAGTAAAATAAAAATTATATATATATATATATATATATAACGTCTTGCCCTAGCCGGTTTGACTCCGTGGACAGAGCATCATCAGCCTGCGGACTCAAGGGTTCCGGGTTCAATCCCTGTCAAGGGCACATGCTTGGGTTGTTGGCTCCATCCTCGATAGTGGGGCGTGCAGGAGGCAGCCAATCACTGATTCTCTCTCATCATTGATGTTTCTATCTCTCTCTCTCCTTTCCTCTCTGAAATCAATAAAAGCGTATATTAAAAAAAAATTTCTAACTAAAAGCAGTTCAGCGAGTAGTCATGTACTACGGCAGTATTTTTCCCAACAAAAGTCTATCTTCACCTTAATTGAGCCAATTATCTTTGCTAACCTACCTTAGGAATATCAAGTAATTTCCTTTTTTCAGACCCCTCAACTACACAGGCACAGATCCCCATTGTATTGTTATCATGTTAATTGTTGTTAACTATCCTGCACCCACAGATGTCAAAGTGGTATCCATCATTTCACTGTTTTGTTTTTTTCTCATTTCACTTTTTATCCAATCCCAGAGGTTTCCCATTTGCTTTCTCCCATCTCCCAAATCTATCACTAATAGATTTCATGTAACCTGGGTACGCCTCCTCTTCTGATTGTAATGTATAAAATAAGATGCAAAACTGCCATTTTTCTGGAGCTTTTTCTCAATTCTTTGAGGTTTTAATACCTGGCAATTGTCAGTTTGGCTCAAACTCATAAAAATTCTCTACAGGTCTGAACGTTTCTTACATTGACTTTAGGGTTCCACATGTGAATTTTGGGTGAGAAAACATTCAGACCTTAGCAGGCTCTTTGCAGTGGTGATATGTTAAACTGACAAGGACTAACACAGGGAATTAGGAGCTTACCACACCACTGGATGGGCTGAAAACAATGCGCCAGAGATCCAGGAATGGGGACGCAAGTGGGGTGGGGGTGGGGTGGGGGGGTGCATTGAGTGCAAGGGACCCAACACAGTGTGACTGCTGCTGCCAACTGCCAGCCGGGACCCAGAAAACAGCCATAGGGACGGGGTAGAGCTAAGGAAGTGGCCCTGCCACTGGGTACTTTAAATTCAGGCTGTAATTTACACGTCACATACACCTTGTTGTAAGAAATGCTCAGACCTGTAGAAAATTTTCGTGAGCTGGAGCCAAATTGTTGAGAGGCCGGGAGCAAGGTCTCCATTGCTGTTTCTTTTCATTTAGAATTAAGACAGACAGCAAGGCGGGGGTGGACTACAGGGTAGTTAACTAGAAAGATTACGTGCCCTCTGGAGGGTGGTTATGCCTTGAGGGGCCTGAAAAGCAGGTTCACTCTGGCCTTGCAAAGCTGTGTTAACCTAGAGGCACAGACACAATGGGCGGGGCAGGTATTAAAAAAATTCTGTGCCTGGGGCTTGCTTACCCACGGAGACCTGCCCAGCTAGGGATTTGTGATCAGGCCACCCCGTGAGGTTACTTCGTCACTGGACTCAGATTTATTACAGAGCTCCTTTTTCATCCATAACCTGCAAACACCAAAGCCTACAGTAGGAAACAGGCCTCTGTGATCCATCTTCATCATAGTCAACTTTTAATGGAAGCGGTTACTGAATCTCCCCTGGGCAAACAGAATGTAGGGAGGAGGGAAGAGGATATAAGAACAAAGAACTGTGTATGTGAGCTAGCATCATGGTGGAAACCCCCGGCGTGCCCAGGATAAAACACCTGATGCTGCCTCAACTAGACAGGGGGAGGTGGAGACAGCTAGAAAAGGCCTCAGCCCATTAAAAAAAAAATAACCCAATAAGAGACAATAAGAGCCAGGCAACATGTGAGGAAACTATTAACCCCAAAGCACTCAGCCAATGAGGAGCCGGAGGAGGGACTCTCGTACCCTAGGGGATAAATAGCCTGCGGTCACTACTCTATGTGTGCCTGTACAATGGCACAGACACCCACTCTTGCGAGGACGTATTAAAAGTCTTGTTTTTGCCATACTTCTTTCTCTGAGCCCATTATTTGAATTTGGACAGGTGAGCATTTCTCACACTGCTTTACCTCAGCCTTCCAAAACTGGGCATCAGATTGAAGCAACCCAATTGCCGCCCAGAAGCCCAGGTACCAGGGAGTCTGAAAATGTTTGCACCTTGCTGTTCTCAGCAGTGTGGGGAGCAGCTCAGGAAAGGCGCCAGCCCCGCTCTCGCCCCCCACCCGCCGCCCGAGGCTGGGGGATCACTTCATAGAGACCTGATTCCAGGGCGGGGAGCAGCTCTGCGCACGGAGGCTCTGGGAGTCCTTCCCGCCTGTAGATCACTGTTCCAAGGGGAGAAAAATCAATACAAGTCCATGGACTGAAAAAATAACTTGGGCTGGAACTTTTCTAGGGAAAAAAAAGCTCCACACCATAACTCATCGGCTGGTTCTATGAACAACACAGAAAGCCACGGCCGATCAACGGGATGAGTGTGAACATATACACTGACTACGTTAAGGAGGCAGGCTTCGAATGGCCCAGGGCAGGGAAGAAGGGTGTGGGGGGTGGGAAAGGAAAAATGATCGGACAGGAAAGCTGGGGAAGTTGGAGGCAAGACGCAAAAGGGAGGAAGAGGTGAGAGCTGGGTGCAGAGGAAGCAGGGTGTGGAGGAAGGGGGACAGGTCACCGCAGCTGCAGTCAGACAGTGGGTCTCATGTGAGAGAGGTGATTCTGGCCGACCTCCCGTACCTGAGCGCTCCGTGCACTGCACTGTGAATAAGACACCATGCCCCCGGAGCATCTCCAACTCCAGTGCCCAGTCGTGATGGCAACAACCCACACCCTAGTGACCCAGATGTGGGCTGCCAGCCTCCTCCTAGCTTCAGAGTTCAACTGTAAGTTTGTCTTTAATTCTCTTTTTTAAAAAAATGTATTTTTATTGATTTAAGAGAGGAAGGGAGAGGGATAGAGAAACATCAATGATGAGAGAGAATCATTGATTGGCTGCCCCCTACTGGGGATCGAGCCTGCAATTGGGGCATGTGCCTTTGACCGGAATCAAACCCGGGATCCTTGAGTCCACAGGCCGACGCTCTATCCACTAAGCCAAACTGGCTAGGGCCTTATTTTTACTTTTAAAAACATTTTTATTGATTTGAGAGAAACATTAATTTGTTGTTTCACTTATTTATGAATTAATTGGTTGCTTCTTGTATGTGCCCTGACTAGAGATCAAACCCACAACCTTGGGGCATCAGTATGATGCTCTAACTAACTGAGCTACCTGGCCAGGGCCTACTACCTTTTGTCTGATTATAAAATAGATGTTTACTTGTACGCCCATCACCTGCTACCCACTGGATTAATACATCCATCAATAAGGCACTGATTTCGACGGGAGATGGCCATTTTATATGCACTCTCTTTGCTGTGGTAGCTGTGCTAATAGGATTTTACATGTAATGCGTTTGCTTTGAGAGGGCTGGTTGAACGATTATGTCAGCTTCATCTGAGCTGGTCAAAATAAGATGATCTTTCCAGAGCTCAGTGTGCTTAAAGACTTTCTTTTGAATATGCTCCTGAGAGATAATGAGACATGCACATCACTTCATGCAGTCGGGGACAAGCAATATTCTTTCTTCACATTATGAACTAATTCCAAGATGGATGCTTTTTCACTGTTTGAAGTGAATTTTCTAGAATTGTGTCTAATTTCCAGACAAGTGATGATTTGCTTGCAAATTCCCATCACTCAAAATCTTAAGGACAAGTGAGCTGATGTGCAGACTCACAACTATTCAGCCCGGTGAAGAAGCCTTCCCCTGCCTGCCACCCCCTCAGAGTAAGCCACCATTTATTTAAGTCTCCTCATGTCCCAGCCCTGAGCTCAGAAGCATAAAGAGCTGCAAAAACGTAGAAGAAACACCCCTACCTTCCAGGAGCTTCCAACCCAGGAACCATCTACGAGTCCAGCTGCCTGAGTCGTGAGGACTCCCACACGCTGTGGGGGAACAGGAGCCCAGGGAAGGGGTTCTTTCCAACTGGAAGATCTGAGCGAGTGGAGGCTGGTGGGTGTGAGGAAGTTCCTTCATGAAGGGAGTGTGAGCCAAGGCAGGAAGGCCAAGGGGCAAGAACAAGGAAACTTCCGTGAGGCCGGATGTCAGGATGGAGCAGGAGGGAGAGAGGAACAGCAGTAACAGATAAAGACATTTATTTAGCACCTATTACATGTCAGGGGCTTTGTATATATTATTTCACTCAAACTTTACAGCAATCTTAAACAGTAATTAATAGTCCTAATGTACAGATAAGAAACTGGCCCAGACAGGTTAAGAAACTCACATAAGATCCCTTAGCTAATCACTGATGGAACAAATTTTCGAATCCAGGCCTGTCTGCTTTCAGAACTCCTTTTTCTCCTCTGCCACGTTCCCTTAATGCAGCTAAGGGTCCTGGACCTGACACTCCAAGCAGTAGGGCAGAGGACACAGGTAGTAGCATCACCAGCTATTTCTGCTGATTGGTCCCAACCATATCTTACCTGGGCTGGCCCTGCTTCCCTGCCCTCAAAGGTGTGGTTTTGTGGGAAAGCAGACACATTACAGCCACTTTCGTAATAACGTAAGAACAACTGCAGTTGGGGCAGAGCGCTGTGGAAACACCTGTCCAGGGAAAGCTTCCTAGAGGCGTCTCGGCTGTTTGGAAAGAGGAGTAAAGTTGAGGAGGTGGGAAAGGACATTTCAGGCAGAGGAAAATGAAGTCCAGAGGTAGCCGGACAGAAAAGGAGGCTAGGAGGTCTTGGAATGCCTTGCCAAGGAGCTGGTAGACCCTGAGGCCCCCCTGCAATGATCCGGGAGGGTGTGTTGCATCTGCATGCTAGAAAAGTTCAGGAGAGCCTGGGGGAGGAAGATTGCAGGGGGTAGAGCAGCTGGTTAGCAAAGGTTTAGGTGAGAGCCAGGGCCTGCACGGGACAGGAGCAGCAGGAATGGAGCAAAGTCCGCTTGAGAAATATTTAGGGGGTAAACACATTAGGATTTGGTGGCTACCAGTGAGGATTAGGGAGCAAGAGGAGTCAACTGGCGAGAGATACCTGCGGAAAGGAGGTAGAGGGAAGGGTAGAGGGAAGGCCGGTGGACCCAGTGAGAGTGAGCCTGTGGGACAGGAGCAGGGAGACCTGAACAGCGGGGCATGGACTTAGAGCTCTGGGGAGAATCCAGATAGAGACTCAGCACGGTCAGCACACTGGTGCTTGTTAAGCCACAAGAGTGGATCAGATGACCCAGGAGGACAGGCAGAACCAGCAGAGCAGCAGGAGAAGCAAGTCAGAGACAGGAAGTGAACGGGAAGTGAAGAAAAAGGAGAGTGGTGGAAGTCCCAGGGACAGAGAGGCAGACGGTGTCAAGTGTTAAGACAGGAAGAGTCAAGATCAGGAGTCTTCACCTGTATGGGCACAAGACCAGGTAGATGACAGAATGTCGGGCACGCTGCTGCAGACACAATCCCGGGATGAACAGATAAAGTAGAGACCATTACAACAAACCTGGTCTCAGAATGGAAGGTGATAAGGCAATGGCCGGAGGGAGACAGGGTCATGGGAGTCTTGTTTAAGGAGCAGGACTTAACGCAAAGGAAGAGAGCCAGGGAAAATGGCAGGCGCATGGGAGAAGACCAGTGAGCGTGCAGGGACGTGAGGGACGAGAGGGACGAGAGGTGGGCGAGAGCACAGGTGGAGGACGCAGGCTCAGCATGGAGCAGCACTGCCAGTGGAGGGAGCTTGTCTGTTAATGTGTAGGGAGACGGCACAAAGGGAGGAAATAAACTCTGAGCCCTCCAATGTCCATGAAGCAGGAGGCCAGGGCATTGGGCTACTGCAGGGGGATGAGAAATGGACAGAAGCAGATTTCTTAAGGATTTTGAGGAAAGTCATTTAGAGAATTTGCTGAGCAAAATGGCGCAGGGAGCTTGACTTAGGACAAGTAGGAAGGGTTGTCAAGTGACATACACTCAGCTGATGCTGGAGACCATGAATAAGGCAAGACAAAATCTATGTACACCGGTGGGGTTTCCAGATCGCAGGGTTTCAGAAGTATAGACAGAAGTGGGTTGTTTGGTGACATTTCATCAGACACAAGTAGTACTGGCGGCCGAGGGTGCTGGGAAAGAGAGGGATTGAAAGGTGTGAGGCTGAAGTATAGCAGTAACGGGACAGAAGGTGTGAGCGTCAGAGAGGATGGGATATTGGGAGTTAAGATTCCAGATGTGGTGTTGTTCGTAAGCATGACAAGGACATGGCAGCTGAAGAGATGGAAATGAGAGTAACAAGTTAGAAGGCCAACATATAAGGAGGCTGTGCTGGCTCAAGTCAACCAAGGGTCAGGTATGGCTTAAGTTCAGGAGGAAAATTGTAGATTAAGTGCCAAGTCTTCAATGAACACAGGAGAAGTTGAGATGGTAGAGAGGGTGGCATCTGAGATGGCGTTAGCCTTGAATCATGTCAGAGTAAACACTGCCTTTGGATGACTTGGTCAGAATGTCACCAGGAACTTGGGGTGGTAAACACACAATACAGTGTACAGATGATGTGTTATGGAATTGTGGCCCTGAAGCCTGTATAATTTTGTTAACCAGCATGACCCTAATAATTTCAGTGAAAAGGAAAAAAAAAAAAAAGGAAAGATTCAGGCAATCTAAGGGTGCATTCTTACAATGACAATGCCACTTAAGCAAAATAGTACATGGTCACTCCAATCCATCCTCAGGCAGAGATAGGATGGCATAGTTTGCAACATAATGAAGTCCTTCCTCCCCACCCATCCTTTCAACCCAAGTTTAAAACTGTACATGACCTAAGGGAGGGAAGAACTGTGCCAGGAAGAGTGCCATGGCGGTTTGGTGACAATTCTGAATTGGGCTGTGGTTTGCTGAAGCGTGCAGAGAAGAGGCTGATGGTGTTCCTCTTGTCTGTCTTGCACCTCTAGGCTGCAGTTTTGTCAGCAGCTGCTGACCCACCATGATAATGTCCTTGCCAAGTCTTCTTGGGTTTACCCTCCCCATCCAAAGCACCCGTGTCACAGGGGGAAAGTGACCAGGAACACGGCAGCACCTGGATCACAGATATAGACACACTCCCTAAAGGAGCTCCAACGTTGAGAAATTGTGTTCTGATTGACACAAAACAGTAAAGCAAGTTGTTTATTCTACTTTTTAAAAATATATATTTTTTATTGATTTTTTTTTTTTTTACAGAGAGGAAGGGAGAAGGAGAGGGAGAGAGTTAGAAACATCGATAAGAGAGAAACATCGATTCAGCTGCTTCCTGCACACCCCCTACTGGGGATGTGCCTGCAACCAAGGTACATGCCCTTGACCGGAATCAAACCTGGGACCCTTCAGTCCGCAGGCCGACGCTCTATCCACTGAGCCAAACCGGTCAGGGCTCTACTTTTAATAGAAAGTAATCCACCTAGCTCCGAGAGATTAAAAACCTATTGCTGACGACAAAAAGTCTGGTCGGCAAATGAGTTCTCATTTGCTCTAAGACACCATGTGAGTACTGGGCCCTGTCTGTAAGCTTTAGCCCCAAAGCTGGCAGTGGATGCAAAGCATAAGCACAGAAGTGGAGAGGTGTGCAGGCAGGGCTGGTTCACCTAGCAATGAAAAGGAACCGTGAGAAGAAACCCGAACCAGTCCTGGGGAGCATAAACTTTTCCTGCCCCAGTTGGGCACTCCACTTACCATCTCCGCTTACTCCTCTAACCCGAGCACTGGCAGTGCTCGGCCCATTGAATAGCTGAGAAAATGCAGTTTAGAGCAGTGATTCCCAAAGTGGGCACTACCGCCCCCTGGTGGGCGCTGTAGCGATCCAGGGGGGGCGGTGATGGCCACAGGTGCATTTGTTTTAAGTTTTTTTGTATTACCTTTCTATTCTGAGTTCAATAAATAGTTTCATAATTTCAAACTTCAATGTTTCTAATTTACACCTTTCTTTACTATATTTTACGAAAAAGGTAGAAACATTAATACATATATCTTTCTGTTTAATTGCTATTAAAATTTAAAAAAAATTAATTTCCAGGGGGCGCTGAGTAATATTTTTTCTGGAAAGGGGGCGGTAGGCCAAATAAGTTTGGGAACCACTGGTTTAGAGGTTCCAGGACTTCGCTGATGTTACCTGGATGATAAATGGCATGACCAGGACCCGAAGTCAAGTTCTGAGGACTCAAGTCTGTCCTTCCCACTGACCAGTTCCACAGCTGTTCTACCTTCCAAAGCCCGAAACTCCCAAATAATCTCCCGGATTAATTCCCAAATTAAGGTGGGAATTTTGAACAAGGAAAAGGTCATAAAAAGCAGGTTGGAGGGTGGCACATGATGTTAGAAAACAAGTACTGAGAAACCTCAACTATCCTCAACAACAGTTTCAGTGGATTAATTTGATGAATTTCCAAGGCTAAAAATACCCTTTTTGTCCTCAGTGTTATGGGCTTGTCCCAAATGTTTACAATTTTATCACCTGACTTATTTTATCTACTCCCTTCTCATATAGAAATTAACACAGAAAAAGCTAAGCGCTGCACTGGGCACTGTGTGGTCTGTTCAACTCTCCCAAGCCTTTATCTGATGAGGTTGGGCCCCACCCTCTCTACTTCCTAGGACTAGATTAGAACCAAGACAAGTATTTGTGAGCCTATCTCCCCTCCGTACTGCAGGCTTCATGAAGACAGCTGTTTCTCTTGCTCACACTGCAAGAGCAGGTACTCACAAGTGGGGCAGGAACACGGGGCTCACCTAATCCTAGTTCTGTCCTATTTAACAAACGAAAAACCCCTATTCCGTTCACTCTCGCAGAGAAAAGGTAAGTCCCAGTCCACTAGAGCTCTCCCCATTCCACCACACTAACCTGCCTCACACCCACCAGCATGGGAATAAGACAACATCCTGTTTCTTCCAGGGCAGTAAGTATGCTGTGAAACAAGTGTGGTGATAAGTTACATTGGGTTGAAGGAGAATTTTCTGCCCCTTCTGCTCGAGTGTGCAGGTTGCATTCACTTGGAAGGGCAGTGGCAGGAGCAACTGCCATACAAATAAGTTGATGTAGCTGCTTTGAAGGGGCATTCTAACAATAAACTAGAGAAAAATGAGGCTCGTCTATTATTATTATTTGGGGGGGGAGGGGAGGAGTGCCAGGACCAACAATCACCAGCTGCCTAAATAACAAAAAAATTTGCTTCTGAAATCTCTTGATGTCGATTATGCACGTGAACAATCAAGCTGCCCTACCCTACGTGTGCCACTCCAGACAGAAGCCCTTTTTTGAGGTTCATCTATTATTAAAGATTTTGACTTCCCTTATACTTATGGGCAATAACCAGGTTCATTTACTGTAATAAACCACTTAGCCCCACAGAAAGACTTTGACTAAGACCTTTAGGTGGGCTTAATAGACATCTAGTTAGGCCATTTCACCATAATTTAACTCCATATCTAATATATGCATTGATTTGGAGAGTTATCCCTTTAATAGCTCATATTTCATAGATCCCACAATTAGGAAAAATAATTATAGTTTAAATGATTAAGAAAACCGCACACGCCCTGACTGGTTTGGCTCAGTGGATGGAGCGTTGGCCTGCGGACTGAAGGGTCCCAGGTTCGATTCCGGTCAAGGGCATGTACCGTGGTTACGGGCACATCCCCAGTGGGGGGTGTGCAGGAGGCAGCTGATCGACGTTTCTCTCTCATTGATGTTTCTGACTCTCTGTCCCTCTCCTTTCCTCTCTGTAAAAAAATCAATAAAATATATTAAAAAAAAAAAAAAAAAAGAAAACCGCACACTTCTGTAATTTTTCATTTAACTTGTACTAATCCAAACTAGGGGCAACTAATTTAGATGCACACACATGAATTTTCATCTTAACTTTCCTAAGTATTTTATTGGAAACTCAGCATGGATCTGAACTGGAACAGAGGCTTTGCAGCCGAGCAAGGGCAGGAAATGCTGGCGCTGGCTGCAAACCCCAATACTGCCTTGCAGTGAGACCATGAGCTCCTCTCTGAGCAGGTTTCCTTGAAGACTGGCCCCACCCATGTCAACCAGTCTCCATACTGTAACTGATGCAGAGCAGGGCAATTTCATGAGGCAGCTAAATTAGTTTGTGGTAAAGGAAATTATTTTTGATGAACATTCAATATAATTAACACCCAGCTGGCATGGCTCAGTGGTTGAGCATCAACCTATGAACTAGGAGGTCAAGGTTTGATTCCCAGTCAGAGCACATGCCTGGGTTGCAGGCTTAATTCTCCCCAGTGTGGGGCATGCAAGAGGCAGCACGATCAATGATTCTCTCTCATCATTGATGTTTCTTTCTCTCTCCCTCTCCCTTCCTCTTGGAAATCAATAAAAATATATGTATTTTAAAATATATGTAATACAATTAACAAGGAATTCAGTGGCATACATTTTAGAATTGTGACTTATAAAGTTGTATCTGATATATCACATTTAGGAATTTCTTACAAATATACCCTTAAAAATTACGATCACTTCTTGTTTGACAATGCTTCCTATATAAATCAACATATCAAATAAGCCTAATTAGTTTACTATTTTTTTCATAATGAGAGAGAACATATATTTTGAGATTTTTTCCAAGGGCACTCTGGAAAATCCCAATGTTAGTCCAAAGTCAAGAAGACTTTAGCTGTCAGTCTTATGGGGAGCTCCCTTGTAGGCAACTAACTGCTTTTCTCTTGCTGTTAAGATTATCTCTGTCTTTAACGTTTGTCATTTTAATTATTAAGTGTCTTGGTGTGGGCCTCTTGGGGTTAATCTTGTTTGGGACTCTCCTCCAGAGTCATCCACATTTCCTCAACCATTAGTGAGCTTTGACTTCTTGGAGATTCTAGAAAGATTTATATAGCTCTTATGATTCTAATGGTCTACTTCTGTAGTTGACATTAATTTCCACAGTAGACTGGAAGCTTTGTACAAAGTTGGAGCTTTTATTTATTTACTAGAGGCCTGGTGCATGACCCGCGGGTCCCTCAGCATGGCCTGCAGGGATCGGCTGAAACTGCAAGGAGTCCCAGATTGCAAGGGCACAGGCCAGGCAAGGGACCCCACCAATACATGATCGGGGCTGTGGAGGGACCATTTGAGGGCTCCAGGGCGTGACCGGCCTGTCTCGCCCAGTCTCGCCCAGTCCTGATGGGCCGGACCCCAGCAGCAAGCTAACCTACGGGTCGGAGCATCTGCCCCCTGGTGGTCAGTGCGCACCATAGCAACTGGTTGAACTGACGGTCAGACACTTAGCATATTAGGCTTTTATTATACTAGAGGCCCGGTGCATGAAATTCATGCACTGGGGGTCGGGGGTGGGGAAGAGGAGTGTCCCCTCAGCCCAGCCTGCGCCCTCTTGCAGTACGGGAGCCCTCGGGAGAGGGTCCCACCACCGCCGCTGCGCTGGCCAGCCATGAGCCTGCCAGCTGTGAGCCCCGCTCAGGGCTTTTGGCTGAGTGGCACTCCCCCTGTGGGAGCACACTGACCACCAGGGGGCAGCTCCAGCGTTGAGCGCTGCCCCATGGTGGTCAGTGCCCATGATAGCAACCGGTCGTTCTGCAATTTGGTCAATTTGCATATTAGTCTTTTATTATATAGGAGGCTAGGGGCCCAATGCACGAATTCGTGCACCTTGAAAGGAACTGTGGGCCACAAGGCTGAGGTGGGCACAGGGCGGGTCTCAGCCCATCCTCTGCACCCCTACCTGGCCCCTACTGCCATGGCCCCTGGGCCCATCAGTCAGCAGCCCTGCTCCTGCCACCACCACTCCCACGTGCTGACAGCGCCAGCCCCACTCGCACCCGCTGACAGCACGGAGCGATTGAGGCCGGCACAAGCAGTGGGTGCAAGCAGCGGATGCTGCCCTGATTGTCCCCAGGAGCAGGAGGAGGTGGAGAAGCCCTCAAGGGCGATTGGGGCCAGCAGCCGCTGCTCCCATCTGCTGATGGCGCTGAGCAATCAAGCAATCGGAACCAGCACCGGGCACCGACACAGGGTGCAAGTGGTGGCTCTGGTGCCGGCAGTGGGTGTGAGTGACAGCTCCAGAGCTGCAGCAGGTGCGAGCGGCGCTGTCATTGGTAGCGGGTGCGAGAGGTGGCTGCTGGCCCCGATCGCCCCTCAGGAGCAGGGGAGGTGGAGAAGCTCTGAGGGGCAATCAGGGCCGGTGCTGGGCACCAGCAGCGGGTGTGAGCGGGGCCAGCAGCAGGTGCGAGCACTGGGCAGGACTACGGCATGCGGGAGCAAAGAATTTTCAGTAACCACCAGAGGTTCACCCCAATGACAGTGACCGGCACCCCCACTCACTTGCTCCACTATCCCACCACGGCCGATGCCTGCCATGTTCTGCGCGTGTCCTATAGTGGTCGGCACACATCATAGCGAACAGTTGTTGGTCCGCTGTTCAGTCTATTTGCACATTAGCCTTTTATTATATAGGACACGATTTACTTATTTATTTTTAATACATTTTTGTTGATTTCAGAGAGGGAGAGGGAGAAATAGAAACATTAATGATGAGAGGCATGCCCCCTACTGGGGATTGAGCCTGCTACCTGGGCATGTGCCCTGACTGGGACTGGAACAGTGATATCCTGGTTCATTGGCCCTTGCTCAACCACTGAGCCATGCTGTTAATCTTCACCTGAGCATATTTTTTCCATTGATTTTTAGAGAGAGTAAAAGGGAGGGAAGAAACAAGGGAGGGAGAGGGAAAAGGAGGCAGAGAGAGAGAGAGAGAGAGAGAGAGAGGGAGAAATGTGAGTGTGAGAGTGACACACTGATTGGCTGCCTCTCACCCATGCTGTGATGGGGCTGGGAATCAACCTGCAAAGCAGGTATGTGCCTGGAAATTGAATCTGAAACCCTTTTGTGCATGGGCTGATGCTCTAACCACTGTACAACCAGCCAGGGCCAAAGTTGGAGCTTTTGAGACAGGTGAGAGGGTCAAGCACTACCCCACAGAACTCCTCTGTCAGTGCTTTCCACCTCATAACTCTACGTGCAAAGCATTGAGCTGTAGACAGACATAGCCATGGCCTGTGGAAGCGGGAAGGGTAAAAACACTGGTGGTGTAAGAGAAATACCAGATTAAGTGATGTTAAATCATCTGTCCTGGGGGCGGGGGGGGAAGACTCTAGAAGTTCAGAGGGAATGCTCATTGGTCCAATTCATTCTGCTCAAACAGAGCATAATAAAAGTGAGATTATCTCTACATTTAAAGCTTCATGTCTCTGAAATTGCAATTTAACCTGATCTTTTAATTTGATTTTCACTTTTAGCAGCAAGTGCAAGCAGGCTAGAGCTCATTCAGGACAGTGCATGTCAAGCCAAAAGATACTCCACAGCTAAAGAGAGGAAGACAAGAACATCTCTCACCACAGAAAACTGGAGGCCAGTCTAACAGGTCACCTGCTCCAGGGCAAGTTAAAACAAAAAATACTATTCATGAGCAGGTGCTAGGATAGCATTTAGGAGCACCTCACACCTACCACCTTCCTGACAATTTGAAAAACCCTTCCAGCTTTCTCCACGCTGGCCTGTGTAGTCTACAGATCTGTGACCAGAAGCTAGACTACCTAATTGGGTACTTTCCCCTTTTTCTTTTCTCTAAGGGGAAGTATCAACAACTTGCAAAGACATTTTCCCATCATTTAAGCCACAAAAATTCTCCCACAACTGGTTTTCATATGTGAAATATTTCTGCAGAATTTACAAGCTAGAAAGGAAGTATTTCAACAGACTTGACTTTGCCAAACTGTGTGGGTGCAGCATTCCAAGGGGAATTACTCAGTTTTTAAATCTCAGATTCAAAATGATCTAATTTTTCACTACTTTACAATAATATTCTCAAAATTCACGTCCCATGCCACTTAGAAATAAGTAGGAATTAAGAGTAATTAAGTCACTTAATCAAAATGCAAATATTTCCCTAATATGGCCCCATAAGGACACCAACTTGTTTTAACAAGTTGGATCTAAGATTAATGTATCACAGTTCATATAATCAGGGGCTTCAACTGCAAGAACACTACCCAAAAGACAAGAGTAAACATGGAGAACATACACGTTCAGGAAATTCACGTGGGCCAAACGCGCACAGCAAAGACACACCGTCCCAAGTTTTCAGTTTCTCATGGCTTTTTAAAAAAATCAGCGCACCTTTATTTCTATTGCTTGAAACCAGGCCCAAAGAGCAAACGGGCAAAACCACTTCGCTGGAATGCAGCTAGCTGTTCAGGAAGGTTCAACTTGCCCCGCTAACTCGTGCCAGGAAAAACGTAGGCTCTGCGGCAGGTAGAATGAAGAACAGGGCGGGAAAATGGTGTTATTTTTAAAGAGACCGATGCAAAGCCTGGTGGGCATAAGGCGGAGCATCTGTGGATGTGAGAAATGGGTGAAGACCGGGGTCAGGGGAAGCCATGATTGGCTGGAGAGCGAAGAGGGAAGCTCAGAAGGAAACTGCAGAAAACCAAAAGGAGCCGAGCGGCACAGCGAGCGGCCGGGACCCTGGTTCTAAGCTCTATCGGGAAGCGGGCACCAACGGCTCCGCCCCAGGTTTCCGCGGGTCAGAAGAGGATAACGGACACCCTCCCAACGGCGGACCTGGGGGCTCCGCGCGCCACGTCCACCTGCCCGCTCCGCGCGGCCCATCGGCGCTCCGCCCCGGGCCCAGCGGGGCAATGCGGGAGCGCGCAGACCGCAGGCATTGTCCTGCTGCCCGCCCACCTTCGTCGCGGCCGTCATCGCCTGCCCGAAGACAGGCGCCAAGAGCAAACGCCGTCCCGCGAGAAAAAGGAGGCTCAGGCGTGTCTCGTCAAAACAGACTTTATTGGGGCGCCGGGGCTGCCTCGCACGCGCCGCCCGCTTCCCCAGGCGGTCCCCCGGTTCGGATCCCCGCGCTCGGCCGGCCGTCCCTCCCCCGCGGTGCCCCGGGCCACGCGCACCGCTCACCAGCTCCTGAGGTAGCGGCTGCCGCGGCGACGCCCGGATCCCGAGTGCGGCCCGGGCCTGGGGCGACGGGTTTTGCCACTGTTGCACCGCGGAGGGCGGGAGTCGCGCGACTAGCGGCGACGGCGCAGTGACATCACGCGCCGCGGGCCAGCCAGCGCGCGCGGGGGCCGTCCCGCCTGCCCCAATCCGGGAGGAGCCCGGGAGAGTGGGCGGGGCCTCAGTGGCGAACGGCTGACCGATTGGCAGAGGAGGAGGAGCGAGAGGGCAAGCTGGCGAGTAGGAGCGAGGCGGGGTGGGCCGGGCCAGCGCGGAAGTCTCGCGAGGCGAGCTCGAGCGCAGTGTGGCGGCGGTGGCGGCGACGGCCAGATCTGGGCTCGGGGTGAGGAGTTGGTATTTGTGTGGAAGGAGGCGGAGGTGCAGGAGGAAGGGGGAAGCGGAGCGCCGGCCCGGAGGGCGGGAGGAGGCGCGGCCAGAGCAGGAGGCCGAGGCGCGGTAAGGCGGGGCGCCGGGGTGAGCAGCGGCCGAGCGAGCGAGCGCGGGGCGCACCGAGGCTAGGAGGCGGGGAAGCCCGCCGCCGCCGCCGCCGCGCCCGCCCCTTCCCCCTGCCGCCCGCCCCCTCTCCCCCCGCCCGCCCGCCGCCTTCCTCCCTCTGCCTTCCTTCCCCACGGCCGGCCGCCTCCTCGCTCGGAGCCGAGGCCGCCGCGGCCGTGGCGGAGGAGCCCTCAGCCATGGCCTCGGGCGACACCCTCTACATCGCCGCGGACGGCTCGGAGATGCCGGCCGAGATCGTGGAGCTGCACGAGATCGAGGTGGAGACTATCCCGGTGGAGACCATCGAGACTACCGTGGTGGGCGAGGAAGAGGAGGACGACGACGATGAGGACGGCGGCGGCGGAGACCACGGCGGCGGGGGCGGCCACGGGCACATGGGCCATCACCACCACCACCACCACCACCACCACCCGCCCATGATCGCGCTGCAGCCTCTGGTCACCGACGACCCGACCCAGGTGCACCACCACCAGGAGGTGATCCTGGTGCAGACGCGCGAGGAGGTGGTGGGCGGCGACGACTCCGACGGGCTGCGCGCCGAGGACGGCTTCGAGGACCAGATCCTCATCCCGGTGCCCGCGCCGGCCGGCGGCGACGACGACTACATCGAGCAGACGCTGGTCACCGTGGCGGCGGCCGGCAAAAGCGGCGGCGGCTCGTCGTCGGGCGGCGGCCGCGTCAAGAAGGGCGGCGGCAAGAAGAGCGGCAAGAAGGGCTACCTCGGCGGCGGAGCCGGGACGGCCGGTGGCGCGGACGCGGGCAACAAGAAGTGGGAGCAGAAGCAGGTGCAGATCAAGACCCTGGAGGGCGAGTTCTCGGTCACCATGTGGTCCTCAGGTGAGCGACCGCGCGCGCCGGCCCGCGCCGGCCCCCGGGATGTTTTTGTTTTGAAGGGAAGCCATGTTTTATGTGTGTGATGGGCGCCGCCATCTTCTTCGCAGGGCAAGTATGGCGGCCCCAAAAGATGGCGGGCGGGCCGCGGCGGGGGCGGCGGGCGGCGGCCGCGGCCCGAAAAGATGGCGGCGGAGGAGCGGCGCCGCCCGCTAGGCCGCAATGGCGTAGTTTCCCTGGACTGGGCGGCCCCGCGGCGCGGGCGGGGCGGGGCGGGGCGCGCTCGGGCCAACGGACGGCCCGTCGGCTCGTTGTCCTTGGCCCCCGCCCGCCCGGCTCCCCGCGAGGCCCAGGGATCGGGGCGCGAAGAGGGCGTTGGTGGGGCGGGCGGATCTCGCGCCCGGCCGGGCAGCGCGTCCCGCCGCCGCCGTTCCCCCGCCTTCCTGTAGAGGGCGTCGCTCACCCTCACGCCGCCCCCGCCCCCTTCCCCGGACCCTCCACTGCTCCCGGGAGGCGCCTTCCGAAGGGGGCGGGAGTGCCCGGGCCCTTTGCTCCCACGCACAGCGCAGGCCGGGCCCCGCCCGCGGCCGCGCTCCTCTTCGCGGGGCGGGACTTGGGCGGCACGTCGGGCTGGCGTCTGCGGGCTTGGCGTCGGCCGGCCTGTCACCGTGTCGGCCCGGCCTGGACCGCGCTCCCCCGCGGCACGTCGTGGACGGGGGCCACGCATGTTTGGAGATAATTGTTAGCGTTTGACGATTCCGGAAGTTTTTTAAGTACTGTTTGCCTCTTTGCAAATAAGTTGGTTGGCTGTGCCACTAAATAAAATCGGGTACTGTAAGCTTCTGCATGCTTTCTACTTGGTAGAAAGCTACCTTATTTTTCCCGTGAAAAGTACTCCAGAAAAGCGTCATTTTACTATTTTAATACTGCTTTAAACGAAGGCCAGAAAAACATCTAAGGCGTGTGTAAATCTCTTAATAGGGTATTTATGATTTTCAAAAGGCAGGTTTTTTTTTATGTCTGTATCTTATTTGTGAATCTAACAAGTTAAATTGCTGGGATAGTAAATAGGCTGACAATAATCCTGCAATAGCTAACCTAGTGCCTGTGATGGTTAAGTTTAGTACTAAGTTACTTTAATGCTATTTCATAAATTCTCAAAATTGAATGGAGTCTCAAAATGTGACCTTTGAGTATTAACGGGTTTTAAAAGTTAGAGGAATGATTTAAATAGAAGGTGAAAAGTGTGCACTGAAAAGCTGGTCTGGTGGTATCTATTGAAAGCCCCAAGTTGAGATAACTAATAACTAAAGCTGTTTGGATGGACCTGTGACTCAGAGCTCAGCAAAGGGGATCAGAGCTGCTGCCATAATCTCAATAGCAAGTGCTAACAGCCGCTGCTCTGCATTTCAGAGGGCCTTTAGTTTAGCAGGAGCTCTAAGTTAAAATGAAATCTCTTTACTTTAGGACCTAATGATTATCAAAAGATGCCTTCTGTATGTTTTGGTAGCTCAGAATAAGTGCCCACTGAGTGTATGTTTTTGCACTAATACGCATGGAATAAGGGAGGGAGAAAAGGTGTTGGTTATGTTGAGTTGGCTGAATGGTGGATTTCTTTGAAATTTGATATTTAGGTAGAGATATGTTAACCATGTAACATTAAATTTACTTTTTCTTATGGTATGGTCATGTTGGTTTTATGGTAACTTAGAAAACGAGGGAATTTTACAGATTCTGCATTTGATCTTACCAAATTGCTAACCTATTTTGAATACCTTGAAATTTTGATTATGAGGCTTTACTTGATGAAATGGTACATATCAAATCAGTCAGGGAGGAAAGTCTCAGGGCTTGACTAATGGGAGTTAATTTACACTTAAGTCTAGTTTAAAATTCATTACTATCCATGTGCAAGTGGCTGCTTACCTGGTTGCACAGTCTGGGGTAATTGTCTCTCCCCACCCCCCCTTTTTTTTTTAAAGAATGTCTGGTGTTACAGAGTCCTCTGTGCATAAAGGTGGTAGATATTTGATGGCAATAACATAATATGGCCTATTTCCTAACATGTTTTTTTGCAAACTAGCCTTCTTTTTGTGGTTGGAATTATTGCCAAAGAGAAGCTAAATAGTTGGTAATTAACTATACATGTCCCAAGTTAAAAATTCTCCATACACTGTAGTTTCATCTTCAGACCTGAAATAAGGAGCTAATTGTTAAGAGGTGAAGAAATCAGCCCTGCGGGCATGGCTCAGTGGTTGAGTGTGTGGACCGAGGAACCAGGAGGTCACGATCGGATTCCTGGTCAGGGCACATGCCCAGGTTGTGGCTCAATCCCCAGTGGGGTGTGCAGGAGGCAGCTGATCAATGATTCTCTCATCATTGATGTTTCCCTCTCCCTTCCTCTCTGAAATCAATAAAAATCTATTAAAGAAATCAAAGCAGGTTATTTGTTAAGCTAAGAGAGAGAGAGAGAGAGAGAGAGAGAGAGAGAGAGAGCGCGCGCAAGCGCGCGCGCGCGCAGGCGATGTACTCACTGCTTCACATACTTGCTCTCATTTGATCCTAGTCTCGAAAGTTTCAACTACACTAGAGTTTCACTAAAACTTTTCTTTTAGGTTGGAATGAGTTCTGTGAGGTGACAGTTTTGTCTAACCCAGGGGTGGGCAAACTTTTTGACTCGAGGGCCACAATGGGTTCTTAAACTGGACCGGAGGGCCGGAACAAAGGCATGGATGGAGTGTTTGTGTGAACTAATATAAATTCAAAGTAAACATCATTACATAAAAGGGTACGGTCTTTTTTTTTTAGTTTTATTCATTTCAAACGGGCCGGATCCGGCCCGCGGGCCTACGGCTGGTCTAACCCCAAGTTCTTAACACGTTAAGTGCCATGTCAGTCCCGGTGACTGACACTACTTTCTGTCCGGAAGACAAAACAGGCTGGGCGCTTAACCTGTTAATAAAAGTAACTGTATATATAGGGTCATATTCTCAGGACTCTAGTTACTTATTAGTGCCTCTTGGTTTAAAAAAAAAAGCTGAATGAGGAGGGCCCAGCATGTTTGTGGAAATCAAATATTTGGGTTTTATCGGTTTCTTTTGCTTATATTCCATCTTTGATTTACCACCACAGTAACAGTAATACCTATGGTTGATGCCTTTGAATTGGACAGCACTAGCTATAGGGTAGTTTTAGATCTGAAAGTTATAAAGTCCTTAGACATCTGCTTTTTCCTTTTTTAAATTGATATAATTCACATATGCACAGTTCAGTAGTTCCTAGTATATATTCACCAGGTTGTACAACCATGACCACTAATTCCAGAACATTTTCATCATCCCAAAGAGAAACACCATACCTGTTAGCAGTCACTCCCCATTTCCTTCTCCCCCCAGCCCCTGGCAACCACTAATCTGCTTTCTGTCTCTCTGGATTTGCCTGTTCTGGACATTTCATTTAAGTGGAATTATATAGTATGTGGCCTTTTGTGTCTGGCTTAGTCTGTTTTCAAGGTTCGCCCATGTTGTGGATGTACTTTTTATGGCTGAATAGGGCTCCATTGTATGGATAACAGGACCTTCTTATTTTTCACATGAGAAGGTTAAGGCCCAGGTAAGGCTGAACACATTCAGTATTTAATCACAGTTCAACTATGTTTTCATTATTTATTTATTTTTTATTTCAGAGAGGAAGGGAGGGAGAGAGAAACATCAATGATGAGAAAGAATCATTGATTGGCCGCCTCCTGCACGCCCCCTACTGGGGATAGAACCCGAAACCCTGGTATGTGCCCTTCACCGGAATTGCACCTGGGACCCTTCAGTCCACAGGCTGATGCTCTGTCTACTGAGCCAAACCAGCTAGGGCAGTGGTTCTCAACCTTTTGGCCCTTTAAATACAGTTCCTCGTGTTGTGACCCAACCATAAAATTATTTTCGTTGCTACTTCATAACTGTAATATTGCTACTGTTATGAATCGTAATGTAAATATCTGATATGCAGGATGGTCTTAGGCGACTCCTGTGAAAGGGTCGTTCGACCGCCAAAGGGGTCGCGACCCACAGGTTGAGAACCGCTGAGCTAAGGCTTTTTTTTTTTTTCCATTATTTTTTATATATATATATTTTTATTTCAGAGAGGGAGAGAGAGATAGAAATATCAATGATGACAGAGAATCATTGATCGGCTGCCTCCTACACTGGGGATCGAGCCTGCAACCCGGGTATGTGCCCTTGACCAGAATCAAACCTGAGATCTTTCAGTCCGCAGGCTGACACTCTATCCACTGACCCAAACCGGCTAGGGCTGTTTTCATTATTCTTAATTCATCGCTTCAAGGCCCATGTCCCCCCCGTCCCTGTCCCCCCCCCCCCCCCCCCCCGCATATAATTAATGACTGTTTCAATATTTGCCTGATTAGGGGCACAATATTATTCATCACTACTGCAAAGGAGCGACATACTGTTTACGGAGCTTATTGTAAACTAAACCACTTAACTAGAGCATTAGGTGGAGTAGGGAGGCTAATGATAAAAGCTGAGTATTTAAAACATTTAGTTTTGAGAAAGACCTAAGAAGGCTTTAAAATCTTGATGTTTCAGGTAGTTAAAAATTGTGGCCTTCACTCAAGGCTGTTGATGTTTTAATTATCTTGTTAGAACAAATGCAGAAGTGCTTTGTGCTGGATTGAGCAAAACATCTAAGACCAGAAAACTTTCGATACTTGAGTCAGTAAATTGAAAGAAAATGGAAATGTCTTAAAATGTTTTCAGTGTTTCCTGGCTGGCATGGCTCAGTGGTTGAGCATCAACCCATGAACCAGGAGGTCACTGATCGATCCCCAGTGGGGCATGCAGGGGGTAGCCGATCAGTGGTTCTTTCTCATCATTGATGTTTCTCTCTCTCTCCCTGTCCCTTCCTCTCTGAAATAAAAGTATATTTTTAAAAAATTTTTTAATGTTACATATTCAAAAAATTCAGGTATGTCAACAATCACTAGTTGTGCATATTTGCCATTCTTCTGTGGATTTTCAAGTTCTTTTTGGCCGTGCTATTTATCACTAAGTAGGAATGCTATAAACATAAATTTCCATGGAGCAAAGCCAAAGAAGTCCTCTCCAAAGTGATGATGTCAGCAGCTACTTGGGGCAGCCTAAGTCAGATCCTGATTCCTGACCTGGTAGCTCTGGAAGCCTGGTTTACTGATAAAGCCTCCACTGTCAGACTCTCCAGTCCACATTATTAACCCTTTCTTCTCCCTCCCCCCTTCAACAGCCGACTTTCCTTAGTGGGGAAAGAAGAATCCATATCAGGAAAAGGTCAGAGCTCCTGACCTACCTCCCAGCATTTTGGGCTTTTGGAAGAGAATAAATAAAATAATATTTTGAAAGTATGCCAGACTCCTGCGTGGGTATGTACTAAGTCTGCTTATAAAGGTCGGTTTGGTTTTTTTAGTTTTTTTTTTTTAGGTCGGTTTGTTTTAAGGCAGCGAAATTTAGGGTCCATAACATGTTATTACCAAAAAAGGGGGGGGGGGGGGTATTAGAACAAACAGTTCTTAAGATCTGCTTTTTGTTGTTATCTCCAGATCTGTTCTTTCCAGGTGACCATTTTATAAACCCTGCTCTAACTGCTTCCCATAGGAACAGTATGCAAAAGTGAAAACTTTTTATAATTTTAGGATCTGGACATTTACCCGTGAGTTGTATTTAATAATAATGGATAAACACTCAAACCTTGTATATTTAAAATTTGCTGTCTTACACGTAACTTGGATGTTGAAAATAACACACATTTCCCTATTGTTAGCAAAACATTAGGAAGATGTGGGGAGGTCATGGAAGTTAATGGACTCTGTTGTATAAATTTGTACCTTCCTATGTATGGTGGGCTTTAATTTCAGTACAGGAAAGGAACCATTTCCTAGTGCTAAGTATATTGTTAGCAGGTCCCATTCTATTAAACTTAGTGGTTAATTATCAATAATAGCAAGCCCAGTGGTTTTGGGAATCAGATTTCCTCTTTAGAGGGCATTGACCCAAAGTATCTGACCTTGTTATATCTTAACTTATGACCTTGGGATCTTTGTAAAATGACTTGTTTGGAGTAGGGGTATCCCTAAAAGCATTTTCAGTTCCTTTATACCAAGGAATTCTCCTTTCCGAATTCCTCTGTGACAGGAAACAATATACTGTATTCCATTTCTTAAAGCATAGCTCTTTAATTGTGAATATTAGGAACTCTCTTGAGTAAAATTCTTTTTTTTTTTTTAATATATTATTGATTTTTTACAGAGAGGAAGGGAGAGAGACAGAGAGCCAGAAACATCGATGAGAGAGAAACATCGATCAGCTGCCTCCTGCACATCTCCCACTGGGGATGTGCCCGCAACCCAGGTACATGCCCTTGACCGGAATCGAACCCGGGACCCCTCAGTCCGCAGGCCGACGCTCCATCCACTGAGCCAAACCGGCCCTGGCATGAGTAAAATTCTTAATCATTCATTTACTTAGTCTTACACAGTGGTTTCAGATATGACTAAACGTTAAAACAATCTTAACTGGTTGTGATGGACTTTTTTTTGTATAAATATGGTTTCTATATTAAATAAGTTTTTAAAGATTTTTAATAAGGACTAAATACAGACCTCTGGATTTCACACACACACACAATCTATTCTTTTCTGAATTTTCTAAGACTTTGAAATCATTTGGCTTCATTCCCTGGCTTAAAAAACCCTCACAACAATGAATATGCTTAATGCCACTGAGCTATAGACTTAGAAATGGTTAAAATGGTAAACTTTATATTTTGTATGTTTTAACACACCCGCACCCCACAGACATCCCATTATTGTCAGGAAAATCCAAACACCTTATCATAACCTGCAGGGCCACACATGATTTGGCCCCTGTTTTCTTCCCCGCTCCTCCCTCTACTCCCATTATGCTGCAGCCTTCCTGCCTTCTTTCAGTTCCTTAAATTTGTTTCTTAGCACTTGCTCTTAACCTCTGCTTCCAGTGCTCTGAGCCAGGTACTCCCATTCTTAGTGTAACCTTGTTTTCAAGTCTCAGCTCTAAGAGGCAGCCTCTGCTCATTCAAATTAGTGTGCACACACTCTGTCACTCTATCCCATAACTGTTGTTTTATTTTCTTTGTAGCACTGTCTACAAACGTCTTGCCCTTTTTTAATTTTCTTGTCTACTTCCTCTAGAGCAGTGGTTCCCAACCTTTTTTGGGTCATGCCCCACTTAAGCATCTCTGAAATCCTGATGTATCCCCACACACACACCCTCCACCCCCGGTGACATATAATTCTTATTATTCAAAAAGTGAACTTCTATTCACATGGAGGAACCCTAAAAGGCCATTAACTTCATCTAAACAAGCTTCCAAGAAACATGGCATCCATGAAAGAGAAAAATAAAAGAACGAAAGAACAGTTGAAGAACTGAGGAGGAAAACACTAAGAAATTGTTAAAAAATAATAATATGAAGTGATATGAAAAAATAGCAAATAAAGTTTCAAAACATAATAGAGAACGCAAATGCATGAATGTCACTATATATTTATATACTGTATATGAGGCCCCTAGAACCATAAAAAATGCAAAAAAAAATCACTGTTAACTCATTCTTGAATTGCCCCCCTGTGGGGCATATGCCCCACAATGGGAACCACTGCTCTAGAGCGTAAGCCCTGGTCTATAACCCTGCAGCCTTAGAACAGCACTAGACGCAGACTATTCTCAGCAACTAGCTAAGTGCACAGAAGTGCACAAGGCAGAATCCTAGCCTGTAGACCCAAATGCCACACTTCTCTATTACGACAGAGGTGGGAAAGAAATGACGAGGAGGGGTGGAAAAGCCTTCCCTTTTTAGAAAAGGCATGGACTTCAGAATCAATCCTAGATCTGTGACTTACTGTGCTTAGGTACATTACTTGTTATTTCTGAGGCTTGATTTCTTCAACCAAAAAACATGGGCTTAATATCTTAAAGGTTTTTGCTTAAATTAAGGAATGTGATAGTTGCTGGCATAAAACAGGTACCAGGTACTCAGTAAATGATATTATCCCTACTTAGGGTCTTCATTAGTGGGGGAAAGTGTAAACAGCCTATGGCTCACTTTTGCCTATTGCTTAGCAGTGAGTCTCAAATATGTAGCTCTATCCCATTTAAGCGAAGGAGGTGGTAGTGGTGAATAAGGAATGTCATTTTTGCTAAAAGTCACCTAGAATGGTCATACCAAAGTTAATGGACTAAAATGGAAGGTGTGGAGAAATAAAATCTAGTCAATGCATAAATAAGTAATAAATAAATAGGTAAATAATTGTGAGAATTGGTAAAAATAGAAAATCAGGTTCAGAAGAAAGGAAACATTAGGCTCCATCCTGGTCAGTGCTCAGTGGTTAGAGCATCACCCTACGCACCAAAGGGTCTTGGGTTCAATTCCAGGTCAAAGGTGGTGCGCATGCAGGAGGCAACCGATCTCGTTGATATTCTTCTCTCTCCCTCCCTTCCACTCTAAAAAAGCAATGGAAAAAATATTCTTGGGTGAGGATTAACAAAACAACAAAATAAGGAATATAAATAAGGAAGCACTAGGGTCAACCCTAATGAGCTTCCTGGCAATCAAGGTACAGAAGGAAACCTTATACCGTTATCTGATTCTAAGATGGGAAAATATTATAAGGAAAATCAAGCTTTACTTAAGACTGAATTCTAAAATAAACTGCTTTATATTTGAAGGGGACCACTGACTGGTAGTAATGCACAGATTCCCACCAATCTAATGTCACATTTCACACACTTAGAATGGCCAAAAGATTTAAAGTGTAACCTAACTGAAGATTGTCTATAATTTTCTATGTTTTTTACTTGCTTACTACATT
Organism: Myotis yumanensis; assembly: GCF_028538775.1. Taxonomy (NCBI): domain Eukaryota; kingdom Metazoa; phylum Chordata; class Mammalia; order Chiroptera; family Vespertilionidae; genus Myotis; species Myotis yumanensis. The sequence goes on from NW_027223752.1 coordinate 13,568,590, forward strand.
CTTTTTTTTTGTTTGTTTGTTTTTATTTTTTTATTTATTTATTTATTTTTTAAATTAAATCTTTATTGTTCAGATTATTACATTTGTTCCTCTTTTTTCCCCCCATAACTCCCCTCCTTCCAGCTCCCACCCCACCCTCCACCCTCACTCCCCACCCACTGTGTTCATCCATAGGTGCATGATTTTTGTCCAGTCACTTCCCGCATCTCCCACACCCCTTTTTCCCCCAAGAATAGTCAGTCTATTCCCTTTCTATGTCCCTGATTCTATTATAATCACCAGTTCATTCTGTACATCAGGTTATTTATTCACTTGATTCTTAGATTCATTTGTTGATAGATGCATGTTTGTTGTTCATAATTTGTATCTTTACCTTTTTCTTCTTCTTCCTCTTCTTAAAGGATACCTTTCAGCATTTCATATAATACTGGTTTGGCGGTGATGAACTCCTTTAGCTTTTCCTTATCTGTGAAGCTCTTTATCTGACCTTCAATTCTGAATGATAGCTTTGCTGGATAAAGTAATCTTGGTTGTAGGTTCTTGGTATTCAGCACTTTGAATATTTCTTGCCATTCCCTTCTGGCCTGCAAAGTTTCTGTTGAGAAATCAGCTGACGGTCGTATGGGTATTCCCTTGTAGGTAATTGAGCCTCTTTCTCTTGCTGCTTTTAAGATTTTCTCTTTGTCTTTTGCTCTTGGCATTTTAATGATGATGTGTCTTGGTGTGGTCCTCTTTGGATTCCTTTTGTTTGGGGTTCTCTGCGCTTCTTGGACCTGTAAGTCCATTTCTTTCACCAGGTGGGGGAAGTTTTCTGCCATTATTTCTTGAAATAGGTTTTCAATATCTTGCTGTCTCTCATCTTCTGGCACTCCAATGACTCTGATATTAGACCGCTTAAAGCTGTCCCAGAGGCTCCTTACACTATCTTCACACTTTCGGATTCTTTTTTCATTTTGCTTTTCCAATTGGGTGTTTTTTGTCGAATCTTTGGTTTGATTATTGTACTCCTCTGGTCTGCTATTGGGTATAATATTCTTTATTTCAGTCCGTGTATGCTTACTTTCTAATTTCTTTATCGTAGCATCGAGGGTCTCATTAGTTTTCGTGAGGCTCTGCACAAATTTATGGCAAGCCCTCAAAATTGCGATTCTTAGCTCCATATCCTCCATTTCTGTCATGTTTTTTTGTCTCCGCATCTTTTATGCTTTCTTGGTGCACCCCCTTGTGGTCTCTGTGCGCAGTCTTGTTCTAGCCAAGCCTTAATTGTTGTAGTTAACACTAGAGGGGTTTGACCACCAGGCCGGCTGGCTGTGGAAATCAGCTGTGTGGAAAACGTCTGCCTTCTGGGGAGGTGCTAATCCAGCCTTTGCCTGAGGCAATTGGCAAATGGCTGTGCGCAGGTTTTGGGCGGGGCGGGATCAACAGGGCGGGCGGAGGGAGCAGTTATGGCCACGCTCAGTCCCGTTCCCAGAGGCTCTGCTTCTCAGAACCCCGGCAGCCGCTGCAAACCTCGGAGAGAAAGCTGCCCTCAGGTCCCAACTGATGCCGGATAATCCCGCTTCTCCCGTTTGAGTCTGGGTCCCTAGAGACTCGCCCGGATCTGGAGCCCAGAGTCTGAGACTCACTCCCGGCAGAAAACGACAACCGCGCCCTCAGCCACCAGCCCGCTTTGCGCGCGCACCTCGGTACCTTTGTATTTTCCACACTGCGCCACCTCTGAGCCTCGATTTGCTGTTCTCTTTCCTTCTAGTTGTAGAGTCTCTCTTCAGCCAGCCTTCCTGTGGTTCTGGGTGATGTCCGTTCAGTCTTTTAGTTGTATTTTTGAAATGGTTGTTTGCGGCAGCGGTCTCCGGTGTTTACCTACGCCGCCATCTTGGTCTCTCGGGCGACAGGCACACCGGAAGCCACAATGTCCGCCTCGAGGACGATACCGGAAGTCCCCTTGCTTACTACATTCTTTAAAAACCATTAAGCATAGTACCTACTGTCTCCTTAAACCCAGGAGGGAGGGAAAAGTGGACTGAAGGAGTTTTTGCACGCTCCTCTATTCTAGACAGAATGGTTGGCATTAGTGTGTTATCTTGTCTTAACCTTATAAGTAGGTGCCATTCTCTTTATTCATTACCAAGGAAACCAAGCAAGGTTCATGAATAGGAAGGAAAGGCGTCTTGATAGAAGAAGGGAGATGGAGAGAAACATTAATGTGAGAGCATAACATCGACTGCCTCCTGCACATCCCCTACCGGGGATCAAGCCCACAACTCTGGCATATGCCCTGACTGGAATCAAACCAGTGACCTTTCATTGTACAGGATGTAGCTCTAAACTATCTGAACCACACCTGCCAGGGCTATCATGTACCTTATATCAGACATTGAATCACACAAAACCAGTTTAGTTGGAGCATGAAGGGCAGGTGAGACTGCACTTTTTAAATAGCTCAGAAACAGTCCTTATTTATCTTCTATATTTTTGTGCACGGAGGTGGGGGGGGCGGGCGTCCCTCAGCCCGGCCTGCACCCTCTCCAATCTGGGACATCCCTCTCGCAATCCAGGACTGCTGGCTCCTAACCACTCGCCTGCCTGCCTGCCTGCCGGCCTGGCCGCACCTTAACTGCCCCTCTGTTGGCCTGGCCCGCCCCCTAACTGCCCCTCTGCCGGCCTGCTTGATCACCCCAAACCACCCTAACTGCCTCTGCCTCTGCCAGCCTGGTCACCACTTAACTGGTTCCCTGCCAGCTTGGTGTTCCCCTAACTGCCCCCCTCCCGGCTTGGATGCCCACTAACTCTGCTGGCCTGGCCGCCCCCTAACTGCTCCCCTGCTGGCCTGATCACCCTAACTGCCTCTGCCTTGGCTCCCTCCACCTCGGCTCCAGCTTTGTCCAGAAGGAACTTGGATGTCTGGAAGATGTCTGGTTGACCCGGTCTAATTAGCATATTACCCTTTTATTAGTATAGATTTTCAATATATGTATTTTTTAAATTTTTTTATTTTCTTGTTTAAAGTATTACAAATAGTAGTACATATGTCTCAGATTTTCAATATATTTTTATTGCTTTCAGAGAGGAAGGGAGGGGGAGCGAGAGATAGAAAAAATCAATGAGAGAGAATCATTGATGGGCTGCCTCCTGCATACCCTCTACTGGGGATCATGCCCGCAACCTGGGCATATGCCCTTAACTGGAATTGAACTCGGGACCCTTTAGTCCGCCAGCCGACCCTCTATCCTCTGAGCAAAACCAGCTAGGGTGAGACTCCACTTTTTAACCTCTTCTCTGGAGACCTGTAGAATGCTCCCAGCCTTTTCATTTAGTTCCTTAATCATACCTTTTGGACTGTAAATTATTTTGAGTCTCTTTGCTTTGCCTCTCAATCTAGACTTTCAGTGATTATAGCTTTGTTAACAGAGAAGGAAAGGTATATATGAGAAATGGACTTATTATACAACTTTCTACCCTTTGAATAGTTTCATATGCAAGAAATAGAGAATATCTTTAAAATGTGAATGAATTGATTATTTAATTTCTGAAATAATTAAAAATGTGTGTCCCATTTATGGGTGGCATTGGCTAGCTTTTCCACGTTCCATTTTAGGCCATTAAACTAAACTTTGGTCTGATTGTAGCAGGTCATTTGTGTTTGACCAGAGGTTAGTGACATGACCAATCCACAATTTTGATGAGAATTTATCAATATAATTTCCCCCACTACCCAGCTATCCGTATGAAGCAGTGCCTTGCATTCTCAGCTTTTTTCATATAGGAATTGTGACATTGGTTTTTTTAAAAAAAATATTTTTTTATTTCAGAGAGGAAGAGAGAGGTAGAAACATCAGTGATGAGAGAGAATCATTGATCAGCTGCCTCCTGCATGGGATTGAGCCCTCAAGCCAGGCATATGCCCCGACCGGGAATCGAACTGTAACCTCCTGGCTCATAGGTCAACGCTCAACCATTGAACCACGCCAGCCAGGCATTGTGACGTAGGTTTTAATTTATTTGCTTTGCCCAGTTGTGTTCTGGTAATCACAATTTTAAATTTAAGTTAACACTGGTTATAGAAACTCATTGCAATGAAACTTCTAATGTGGATTGACCCTGTCTCCTTGAAACAATGAAGGGATAGTTAACTAAGTCCACCCTCTAGGAAAACTCCAGAGAGGATGTATACCTAGTATACACACAATTGACCCTTGAACAAGAAAAGGTTATGGGTGCCACATCTGCACAGTTGAAATTCCACGTACTCCCCACCTCTGATAGAAAACAATAACAGGTATTATTGAAAAAATCTGCGTACAAGTGAACCTGTGCAGTTCAAGCCTATGTTGTTTAATGATCAACTATACAACAATTTTTTAAAGCAGATTTAGATACTTTGCTTCATTAACATGCTTTACTTAGATGGGTATTGCTATCACCCCATTGCCAATAAGTACAGCTCAGTAGTGTACATAACATTTGACATTGAGAGTGGATCAGTTAACACCTTCTTTTCCCTCTATATGGCAAATCTATTTCCATAGAAATGGTTATGTGGCCAGTGCAGACAGTGAAAGTCTTCTTCATTTGAATGCATATTATAACTGTAAAACATTTTACAATAAAATTGTTTAAAAAAAAAAAGAAAAATGAGTAACTTTTCACTACTATATTTTTTGAACATATGGTCTGTAAATTTAATAAAATATTAATTTATATTTTAGAGCATCATAAATTTCTATTTGGCAAAGGTTTCTGAAGATTTTCTTTTGCAAAAATCAAATAAAATTGCCAGAACCGGTTTGGCTCAGTGGATAGAGCGTCGGCCTGCAGACTCAAGGGTCCCGGGTTCGATTCCGGTCAAGGGCATGTACCTTGGTTGCGGGCACATCCCCAGTGGGGGGCGTGCAGGAGGCGGCTGATCGGTGTTTCTCTCTCATCGATGTTTCTAACTTTCTATCCCTCTCCCTTCCTCTCTGTAGAAAATCAATAAAACATATTTTTAAAAAAATCAAATAAAATGGCCAAGTAATAACAAGCACTGCCATTATTTGATCTGTTATTTTAATATGTGCCCATCTCTTGCTGAAAATGAGACAAAAATTGTCTGATTTCTCCTGGCCAAAGAACCCAGTATCTTTTGTCATTTCTCTGGCAATCTCTCTTCTTCAGAATGTGAATTTTTTTTTCTATGTAAATAGTTTATTTCCTTGCATTTTGTTATTGAAGAGTTAACGACCCTCTTTACAATTTCTGTGCATCAGTCTTCAAGTTTTCCAAATTTACTTCCAGGTAATTAATATACTGCTTATTAAGTAATAAGTAAAAAAACATGAAAGTGTACAGAAACCACAGCAATTATTTAGAACTTAGACCAACAAGATTTTTTTAAGGCAAGAATATTATATCACTGACATTTAGAAATGCATGTGTATGGTGATAATCAAAAGCAGACTGACTGCACAGACCATGCTCTTACTGTCTGTACTTGGGAGAGACTGCCTTCACTGTGAACCACTTGCATTTGGTGTGTCACTGAGTAAAAGTCTCAGTAGACAAAGCTAGTTTTCTCCCTACATCTGGACACATCTCTCCAGTCTCCTTTGCAGAGTCTTCCTCATTCTCAACATTGGAATTATCTGGATTTTGGTTCTGAGTTCTTTCTTTGTCTATGTATTTTTCAATAGATAATATTCTACATTTTGGTGGCTTTAAATACAGTCTGTATACCATTAACTCCCATATATTTCTCCAACCTAGATTTCTTCTCCCCCACAGTTGCATCTCCAAGTACCTCCTTGAGGTCTGTCCACGGGATGTCACACAGATCTCAGTGGAACTCCAGACCTGCTCCTACACAGTCTCTCTTCCCCCATTGTCCTCCATATCAGCTGATGATACACCATCCTCTAAGAAATGGAAACAAGAAACTCAACATTCTTATCCTACTCCCGGGCATCGAGTCATTGCCCAGTCATATTTATTCCTCCAAAATAAAACTTCACTCCAATCTGTTTTAAAGACTTGACAGACGTTGTCCTTTTTGGTAGTAAACCCCATTGTTTAGTAATCTCCCCATCAAAAATTGTTTCTTTTTTTTAAATAGAAGGCTTGCCGCTGTGGTTTAATTCCATTTTCTCCTAAGTGAAATCTCATTAAATAGACCAAAGGTCGCCCTAACTGGTTTGGCTCAGTGGATGGAGCATCAGCCTGGGGACTGAAGGGTCCCAGGTTCAATTCACGTCAAGGGCATGTACCTTGGTTGTGGGCACAACCCCAGTAGGGGGTGTGCAGGAGGCAGCTGATCAATGTTTCTCTCTCATTGATGTTTCTAACTCTCTATCCCTCTCCCTTCCTTTCTGTAGAAAATCAATAAAAATATATTTTAAAAAAATAGACCAAAAGTCAGCAAACCTTTTCTGTAAAATTGTTAGTGATATTTTAGGATTTGAAAATCCTGCAATCTTTGTTGCAGCTAATCAACTCCATGTGTCATTGTAGCAGGAAAGCAGCCATAGGAGGTATGTAAACAAAACAAATCAGTATGGCAGTTCCAATCAAATTTTATTTATAAAAATAGAAGGTGTATTTGTACACCATCATTCTGTTATTCACAGTAGTTAAAAGATGGAAATAACCTAAGTGTCCATCAATAGATGAATGAATAAGCGAAAGGTGGTATGCCCATACAGGTATATTATGCAAGCATGAAAAAGAATGAAATTTTGATACATGTTACAACATGGATAAATCTTGAAAACATGCTCAGTGACATGAGTCAGGCACAGAAGGATAAGTACTGTATGGATCCACTTATAAAAGATACTTAGAATAGGTAAATTCATAGAAACAATAGAATAGAGCTTACCTGAGGCTGGAGAAGGAGGGGTTATTTTTAATGGGTACCAAGTTTCTGTTGGGGCAATTAAGTGATGGATATAGATCAGGGCTGGGCAAACTTTTTGACTCGAGGGCCACAATGGGTTCTTAAACTGGACCGGAGGGCCGGAACAAAAGCATGGGTGGAGTGTTTGTGTGAACTAATATAAATTCAAAGTAAACATCATTACATAAAAGGGTACGGTCTTTTTTTTTTTTTTTTTTTTTAGTTTTATTATCCGGCCCACAGGCCGTAGTTTGCCCACGGCTGGTATAGATAGTGGTGATAGTTACACAACATCGTGAATGTACTTAATGCCACTGAATTGCACATTTACAGAGTTAAATATTATGTTCATATCTCTTACCAAAATTTTAAAAAAGAGGATAAAAAGGAAACAATGAAAATGAGGGGTGTGGGACAGGCCGAGCTTGACCCACAGGCTGTTCCTGGAGGTTGTAAAATCTTGCCAGCCTCTGCTCTGGGTTTATTTTGTTCATTAAAAAAAAATTTATTGATTTTAGAGAGAGAAACATCAATTTGTTGTTTCACCCACTTATGCATTCATTGGTTGACTTTTGTGTGTGCCCAGTGGGGATTGAACCCACAACCTTGGTATATCCTGACAATGCTGTAACCAACCCAGTTACCAGGCCAGGGCTATATTCTAATTCTTAATTATCTTAGTGCCGCCCCCAACCCCCACCCTCATGCTTCGTCTTGAATATTAAAACTAAGAACTGAGCCTTAAGTATTTCCTCTTTTGACTTCTGTTTGTGTTACTCCAAAAGTCAGATACTGAAGCCCTAATCCCTAGGGGTAGGGCCTTTGGGAACTAATTAAATTATGAGGATAGAGCCCTGGTAAATGGGATTAGTGCCCTTATAGGAAGAGACAGGAATTCTGGGTATGTGAGGACACAGCAAGAAGGCATTTGTCTAAAAACCAGGAAGAAGAGCTTTGCTGAGCCCTGAATTGGCTGGCACCTTGATCTTAAGAACAGAGGGCAGAACTTTTGTTTCTGGCTTTTGTTCCTGAACAGCCAGAAATGGAACAGTGCCAGGCACATAGGAGGCCCTTAGTCATGGTTTGAACTAATACAGTGAGTGATTTAGCCTGTGACTTTATGCCAGGAGGTCAGTCTTTTTCTGCCCCAGCATACTTGAGATGTGCTCTCATCAGTAGCTTGCTCAGAGCAGCAGTGTTTCTGAGTCTTGGTATCATTCTAATATCAGAAATGTAAAACATCACTGAAGAAAAATAGCTTCCCTGCCCACCAATATGTTTCTTTGCCACTTGAAAGTTGATGCATAGTAGCAGTCGTGTAAGTTGGAGAAATTGGAGGTGAATTGCCTCGGCCCTGAGAAGAGGAATGAAAGAATCTGGTCACAGTGCAGAGCCCCAGCCTTGTGACTTATGATCAATAACTACATTTCTTGAATTTGCTTATTAATACACCCAGCCATTGTTTTCTTAGGCCCCTTCATTCCTGGATGGATATTCTTCATCTCTCAATGGGTAACCCGGGAGATATTATCTAGTTCGTTTTTTGGTTTGTTTTTGCTAGGCATTGTGCCAACTGGTTTATTTTATTTTTCCTTTTTACTAATTTTATTGGGGTGACACTGGTTAACAAAATTATCCAGGTTTCAGGTGCACAGTTCTATCTAGTCCAGCTGTGGGCAAACTACGGCCTGTTTGAAATGAATAAAACTAAAAAAAAAAAAAAAGACCGTACCCTTTTGGTGTACAGGAGGATGCTCCAACCAACTGAGCCACCCAGCCAGGGCTTGACCGTACCCTTTTATGTAATGATGTTTACTTTGAATTTATATTAGTTCACACAAACACTCCATCCATGCTTTTGTTCCGGCCCTCCGGTCCAGTTTAAGAACCCATTGTGGCCCTCGAGTCAAAAAGTTTGCCCACCCCTGATCTAGTCCTTTCTAGTTCCAAATAAGAGACAGCTGAGTGTAATGGCTGAGCACACGGGTCTTAGACTTCATGAGCTCACATTTGCTACTGACTTCACTTTTCTGTACCTCATCGTTCTCCTCTGTAAAATGCAGTTGCTAATTTTCCCACTTCGTAGGGTGATGTGTGATTAAACTAGTTCCTACACACAGTCAGTGAAATGTCTGCTGCTGTTCTGTTCTGCAATTCCTTGTAATGACCAACAAGAGTTCCTGAAATGGAGAGTGATGGGCAAAGAGAGGCGCTAAAAGTTTAAAGCAGTTGTATTCTGTGCTTTCCATTGCTGAGGGGAACTGAACTTGAATCAAATGAACCTACGTTCTACCTGTTCTACTTGTGTCTTTCCCTCACGTCTGGCGTCAGAGAGCAGGGTGCTAAACAGCTATGTGCTGTTTTTGGTAGTGACATTAATTGCAGAATTTGGTTTGGTTTTTAGTCATGGGTTTAACACCGGTGGAAGGTAATGCAAGAGTTGGACAACCAAGCTTTCACTTCTGAAAGTTCTAGTGTTCCTGCTTTTTGTGAATCACTTTGGTGGAGAAAAAGAACATTTCAGTTAACATTGTATTTTTGGAGCACTTGTTTTCTGCTTTTAGCCACCAGAGTTGTACGAGGCTGGTTTGGTCTCTGGGCTTTCCCTCCAGTGTAGGAGAGCAGGCTGATAAAAACTCACAACAGCATGATTTTAGTGTTTTGGCAGTGTTATTAGCAATAAATAAATACAGAAATTGAAAGTAAGAATGGGAGGCTCGGAGGTAGGCTGGAATTAGAGTAAGGGAGAACTGGTGCTTATGGAGTATCTTGCCAGGCACTTGTGAATTAACCTGTGGGAAAATGGCTGGTTGGAGTATGGAGAGCACGTGTACAGGAGACATAGAGAAATAGAGGGTGAGCCGAGATGTGTTAAAATGAAACCAGACAGCATAGGACCCAGAGTGCCAGGCTGAAGTAGTTCTCTGTTGAGGCACCACCAGTGAAAGTGTATCCGCTTACATTTTCTGTATCAGTTTATCCTTTGGAGCATCACTAGAGCAGAACATGATTGTGAAGCTCAGTTAAGAACTTCAGTAGTCGCCGAAACCGGTTTGGCTCAGTGGATGGAGCGTCAGCCTGCGGACTCAAAGGTCCCAGGTTCGATTCCGATCAAGGGCGTGTGCCTGGGTTGCGGGCACATCCCCAGTGGGAGATGTGCAGGAGGCAGCTCATCTATGTTTCTCTCTCATCGATGTTTCTGACTCTCTATCTCTCTCCCTTCCTCTCTGTGAAAAATCAGTAAAGTATAAAAAAAAAAAAAAAAAAAAAGAACTTCAGTAGTCATTTCAGGCTTGAGGTAATAACTAAGTTGATGGTGGTAGGACAAAGGGAGAGAAGACCTTTTCAAAATGATCAATAGTATTTGATGTCTGTGATACAGGAGATTAATTGTGGGGATCAATATTCCTTTACCCTATTGGATTTGAGATGATGGTAACACATGAGTTAGAGATGTCCTACATTCTTCAAGCCAGGTGCTCATTGAGGGCCAATCGTGCAGACTTTGAACAAGGCTCTGCAGATACATGGGGTCAGGACTGACCAGCACCCCTGTCCTGGAGGGGCTGGCAGTCTGGTGGAAGAGCCGACAACTATTACACAGCTATAGTTATAAGTCGAAGTCAAGAGCGAGTTGCAGAGGAAAGGCGCTGAGCCATGGTGCATTTGAGGAACTAAAAGGCCAATGGAGCTGAGCAGAGTGAGGAGAGAAGAGTGAAGAATGAGGAGGCTGGAGAGGTAGGCAGGAGTCTACCTAAGGTGAAGGCTATAAAGTGAGACTTGTTGCAATGTTGGTGGTTAACAGGAAATGTGTGTGGTAGACCAAAAGCAGAACTCTGAGAGAGGTGGAAGGAGAAGCAAGAAGCTGAACATAAGCCAGAGAGAGAAGTGGATGAATCCAGGGAAGCAGGTGCTGGGGAACCACCCTGTGGGCTGGGAAGGAGCATTTGGAGACAGACCTGTTGGGTTTGGCATTGAAGATTTTGGTGACCTTCAAGCAAAAATGGGATTTTAAGAGATTAAGGAAAAAAGACTGGGTGCTTAAGAAATTGAGGTGTGGCTATAAATCTCCCATTTAAGAAGCTGCTAATGAAAACACTTTATATAGTTTTTAAAATGTATTTGCCCACATAGACATTTTTATTTAGCTAAGATCATCTTTTGGTGTGCTTCAGATGAAAAAAAAGATATTGACCATGAGACGGTGGTTGAAGAACAGATCATTGGCGAGAACTCACCTCCTGACTATTCAGAGTACATGACAGGAAAGAAACTTCCTCCTGGAGGGATACCTGGCATTGACCTCTCAGATCCCAAACAACTGGCAGAATTTGCTAGGTAAGTTACAAGAACTTTCTTTTCATCTTACTTGAGTGTTGCCAGCTGTATTTTTTTGTGCCTAAGTTACAATGGTGGTTTGTATTTTTGCTCTAGGGAAACACTTGAAAACAAAAGCAGTTGGTTTTATTTTTAATAGTAACTATACTGTTAATGTGAGTGGCACCATTTTAGATCCTTGAAGACAATAAGATGAAGTAAATACTCTTTAATTCCATAAATGACATTGCTTGTGAATAAATAAATTGGACATAATTTGTTTGGAAATGGATATCTTTATACCATCCCCTGGCCTGCTCGTGTAAATTTCATATGCAGTGTGTTGTCCTGGGCTAAGCCGCAGGAGACCTGGGTCTGTACTACTTTGTACAGCTGACCACGAGAGAGGATTTCATGCGTTCATGATTCACTGGGGCACTAGGGAAACTCCCATCATTTTGTTAATGTAAGCTGGTGGGACAGGAAGAGTTCAGGTATTCATGCCAGGGACCCTATGACTATAAAGAGGTGAGCAGCAAGGAAGGTCTGAATCCATTGGATGTTTGTTTTGCCTGAAACAGGCTGGGCTCCTTATAGAAGCCTCTGCCCTTTTTACATTATTTATTTTCCAGTATTGTTGGGCAGTTTTTACAGAGATGTAAACTTTTAAGTAAAATGAAATGAACTAATAAACTCTGGAGCAGAGCGTCCTCTTTTCCCTGCCTGAATGGAGCCTGGACCCAAACAGGAAATTTAAGGGCTGGGTCAGGAAGAAATCTATGATGCTACTGTCTTAAGGACAGAGTGGGGCACCTTTTTTTCTTTCTCTCGAGAGCAGAGCGGAGTAGGAAGGAGCTGGAGGCCCTGGAGTCTCCCAGTGTCTCCTCCAGGCCTGCCAAAAAGAAGGTGGGCGACCTCTTGCCATTTGGAGCCTCAGTTTCCCCACGTTAATAAATGAGTTTAAGAATTCCATTATGTTTTAACAAGGGTTCCAACACTGTTCTCCTGTCCAGTGAAACTAGTTATAGAGAAAAATATACACATTAATTTATTTCTAGTTTGTTATGGCTTAACAAAAAAGTTAAAGCTCAGTACTCATGTTAATGACATTGTTCCAGCTGTTAAACTGCCATTCATATTTTAAATGCAGGCCTGTGTCAAATATTAGCCACCCTCCACCCCAGGACAAATATAGATGGAATCTGTAGGATACATAGTCATTAGTGAGATTAGAAATTTGGGGGAGATTAGGGCAGATGTCATGCCAATTTTTAATATTGCCATGTGTTCTTAAAGTTAGTGACCTCTTCCTTATGGTACTCAGAATCTAGTGAGATATGATATAGGCTCTACCCCAGGGCTAGAGTTAATAAGACACTGGGGTCAAAGAAAGCTTTGTGGCAAGTGGCATTTGATTTGGGCCTTAAGAGCATTGAGCTTTGATGGGTAGGTGGGGTTTCTGTGGTGGGCTGCATGCTAGATTGGCATGATCATGGTGCACACATTCCATATCCAGTATATAATCAGAGAACAGTAAGCAGTCAGGTGTGCCTGCGAGATAGGGTGCTGTGAAAGAGTAAACATGACACGAGATAGTGGGAAGGGAGATAAAAAGCTTTGCTCCTTGCCCTGGCCAGTGTGGCTTAGTTGATTGAACATTGTTCCATGCATTGAGAGGTTGATGGTTCAACAATACCCAGTCAGGGCACTTGCCTGGATTACGGGCTCGATCCCAGGTAGGGGGTGTGCGGAAGGGAGCTAATCAATGTTTCTCATCTATATTTCTCTTTCCCGCTCCCTTTCTCTCGCTATAAAAAAGAAAACAAATAAAAAAATTTTATTAATCTTTTCTCCTTAGATGATGGGAAATGGGGAGAAGGTGCTGGTCTGGGATTCAGGGTAGGCAGCGTTTGGTTTTAGGTACTAATGAAACATCCATTCTGGACTTGAGGTGGTTTTGGGAAATTGGGGCTGCTGAGGAGTGGCTGAAAGCCTGGAAGTGTTAAGTAAGTCAGCTCTCTGAGGGAGAGGTTTTGGAGGGAAAAGACTCTGCAGGAAGTCCTGGGAAAGCCCTGGTATTCAGAGAGTAAGAGGAACCAGGGAAGGACCAGAGGATCTTGCAGGTGAGGAGGAGGAGACTCGGGTAGGTGAGCACAGCATGGAGAGAGCCAGGAGTCTGCAGGGGGCTGAAGGAGGAAGCAGTGCAGCACTAAAATGTCCATTGTGATGTGACCTCTTGAAGGAGCAGGGAGTGTTGCAGAAAGAGTACCTGTGGGTAGCGAGCAGTGGACAACCCTTGGCACTGCTCACCTTCCGGGAGAATCAGAGCAGCTGATCTGGGAGCTGGCCCCCGGTTCTCTGAACAGAAAACCCAGGGTCTTTCAGCCCTAAACCCAGGAGGGATGTGTCACTGTTGTGGAATAGAAGCCTCTGTTTCCCCAAGTGGTTTGCCTCTGTATCAGGGCTCCCAAAGACCTTCCTTCTGAGGACCCAGGTACCAGATATCTTAAAGGTACCATTTATGAAATTTCAAAACACTAAGGATAAAGAATCTAAAAACGTTGAGGGAGAAAAGATCGCTCATCTACAAAAGAATGATTGAGACTTCTTAAACAGCAGTAGATAACAAGAAATTATCTGACAGTGGAGCAGTGTTTTGAGGTTTCTGAGGAAAAATTATAAACGTAGAATTCTTGATCCAGCAAAGCTATCGATCAATATAAGATTTGTTTTATGTAGCATGCATGCTTTCCGAGGAGGTTACTTGAGGATCTATTCTAGTAAAATGAGAGTGAACATCAAAAGGAAGACTTCCTAAAGAATACAGTGAAAAGAAAACCAAGAAGACAGCTTTGCAAGAGGCAGTTTAGTACAGGAAGTCTGTGGGTTGTGAGAATTGCTATAGGAAAAGTCGATCTCATTCAGTAGTGGACAGAATGAGTAAGAAGTTAGGAGATTTTGGTGGTATGGGAGTTTTCTAAAAATGAAAAGATAAATCAGAAACTCCCTGAAAAGGGGGCAGGATGAGGGAAAGCAATGGCATAAAAATGGGGCATACCACTGACAGTATTTGAAGAGAGCTCATTTAACTGACTGTAGGAGAAGGTTCTTGTGGGACTGAAGCTACTCCTTTGGACTTCTGGAGCAAGCAGTGTGATCCTGGCACAGAGTTAAATTCTGTAGTAAGTAGTGTTTACATGATCACCTGAATATAGCATGGGTTTATTTCTGTTATGGCCAACCTGCTAAAGATTTCATTTATATACAACAGAATGAGATCTTGCTTCACCTTGACAATGTATATGAAGTGTATAAGGTTGGGCTCATTCTCACCCCCATTTCCCATGGTATCTTGAAAAGATCATGTAAAACGGAACAAATCTCTAATTGGACAGTAGTGGCGGTGAGAAATACTGAGCCTGGAATGCCCTATTTTGAGAATGGGAGTGACAGCAGCTGAATGGGATTTCCCAGAGTCCCCAGAATTGGTGACTGAGACTCTGAAAGCTGAAGGCACCAAATTTCAAACTGTTGGGGCCAGACCACATCTTGTTGCTTTTAAAGATCCACAGAACTTGTTTTGCTGGCCTCCACTCTTCATCCACTTCCTCTTGTAATTTGGCTGTTGGCTTAAGGAGGTGTGTTAGCTGCTCGTTTCTCTCCTTCATATACTGGGTGCAGGGATTCTGCACTGGACTTTCAACAGACCACAGGATGTTTCAGGCTTCTGCTGCACTGACCCTAGACTGCTTAGTCAGTCAGTTAGTGTGTGGGCAAGTACAAATAATGACTTACACTTGGAAGTCATGGTATTTGAGAGGTGGGGCTATGGGTCACTTATTTCCTGAAATGTCTTTTTAGTAAATACTTCCAAAAGGGTCAGTGGGTGGGACCTGGCAAATTCTATTTCCTGATTAAATGGACAACTTTTGTGCATTTTTCATTAACTAAAGTTAGCCCTTTGGAAACTTTTGGTCTAGAAAGATCAGAATAAAGAGTGCTTAAGTTAGTCCCAGGTTGGTTATTTTGTTGTTCTTTTCCCACCCTGAGACTTTAAGCACAGGATTAACATGAATGTGATCATGGAGCTGAAAGGACCTTAAATCTCTTCAGTATCATCACATGAATATGCACTGTTATTTAGGAGATAATTCATTTAACAAATGTTGTCTCACTTGTCTAAGGCAGCATTATTCCTTGTATAGTTCTTTACCATGCTTGCAAACGCTAGCTGTATACACAGAAACCTCTGTCCTGTCAGCACAATTGGTGGTTCCAGTCTGAAGTCAAGTAAGCTTCTTTTGCAGGCAAGAGGCTTATTTTTATTCAAGAATCATTGCTTCAGAAATGTAATCTCAGCTTGGGGACATTGCAGATTTAACTTGACTGGAACTTCTGGTTTACTCAATGCCCTGCAGGAAATCGTACCAGGAAATTCCTACAGTTTCTGGTCCTGGAGTCCAATCTTTACCATGTCTTCCTTCCACAGATGCAGAATCAGACAGCATGAAACCAGTCATGTCATAGGGGGCGGGTTCTCCATGTTAATTGAACGGGAAACATCTCTTGTTGACACCTGGCTCCTCATATAATTTCTAACACGTTGAGGAGGCCTTTTTCTCCAGTCTCACAGTCCTTTAGTTGAAAGGGTGGTTCAGTGGAGCACCAGACCTGGGTTGTTAAGTATTACTGGCATATATATATTTATATTTAAGGAATTAACTCATTTTTAGCTAGGTCCATTTAACACACAGCCAGACGGTGATAATAATAGCTATCATTTCCCAAGAGTTTAATGTGCAACTTTTAACCTTCACAGCTCTAAAGTAGGCAGCATTATACCTTTTTACAGAGTAAGAAACTGAGGCTGAGAAGTTAAGTAATTTGCTCAAGGTCGTGAAACTAGTAGAAGTCAGCATCAAGTCGCACATCCCATTCCGTCTCATTTGTAGTGCCTTTGGTGTTGTCGTTGTTGTCTTTGGATCAAAAGATCTTTGTAAAGTATCACAGTCCATGAAAACTCCAGTCTTGGCTACTTCTGACTCCTTTGGGCAAGTCAAGAAGATATTCAAAATGGTAATATGTGATTTTAGTCTTTTTTATAATTTTTGGATTTCAAATATAGAATATATATATTTTTGTTTGCAAGTTATATATAAATTGGTGCTGTGAAGATTTTAGTCTTTATTCACAAAACAAAACTCTTTCCGCCTAAGTATACTTCTTTGGGAAATGACCTTTTCCCAGTGTTTGCATTGGAATAGAGTGTAAAAGGTACCAGCATCTACTGCCTCATTCACTGCTCTGAGTGAAGCAGGGTGATTTGCCAAGCAGCTTAAGAGTGGCTGCAATTAAACACCTTCCACTTCCTTTTTGTCCAAATGCATTTTAAACTTGCACACATTTTGAAAATGACATTTAAGGAAAAAGAACACTCAGTAAATAGCATTTTTAAAAATTCAAAGAGTTGAGTAAATGGTACACAGCACCATTCTCTTTACTTTTGTGTATATTTAAAGTTTATCATGTTTTTAAAAATGCAGTTCCTAGGAATAATCTAAGAAAATGTTTGGGGTGTGGAAACTCAGCTGAGCCACACCTGCCCTCCTGGTACAGGGACCTCCACTGCTGCAATATTCAGACCCCGAGATGGGTGGGTCAGGGAAAAGGTTGTCTGTAGGACTTCTTTGTCATTCCAATGGGCATGTTTTAAAAAAATGATTTATTGAGAGAATTTGCAGGCAGTAAAATTGACCCTCACCTTTAGGGTGAGGACCATTTAATGAATTTAGGCACCAACAGTTGTGTAGCTATCTCTAGAGTCCAGACCTAGAACACGTCAGTGGGGTCATCAAAGGTAAAAACATTCATACTTGGGAAGACTGAGCTTGGTTCTTGATATTCTCTTTTTTTTAAAAAAATATATATTTTTTATTCAGAGAGGAAAGAAGAGGGAGAGATAGAGATAGAAACATGAAGGATGAGAGAGAATCATTGATTGGCTGCCTCCTGCACACCCCCTACTGAGGATCGAGCCTGCATTCCAGGCATGTGCCTTTGACTGGAATCAAACCCGGGACTCTTCAGTCCACCGACTGACACTCTGTCGAATGAGCCAAACCAGCTAGGGCAATATTTAGTCTTTTTGATTGATATTTGGAGTAGAACCATTTCATATAAATTACTGTAGTTTTTCAAACTTTGACATAACCTCCAGGTGGCGCAGTGGCATCAAATTTTTGTCCTATTTAGTTTTGTGAACTCAAACCCAACCAAACTCTAGGATTGAGTGGTATTTAAAATAACAAAGGCTAGTTCAGAGCCCTTGTACACAACAGGCACTTAGAAAATATTTGCTAATTGATGTTGTAATTCTCTTAAGTACAAGAAAGGCCCAGTACCTACAAGGTTGGGGTAGGGGGAGGATATTAGACTGAAAATGTCATGTAAAATAGGAAATTTGTACAGTCTTGAACAAATGCCTTAGAGATAAGTTATAGCTGCCAGATAAATTGTTTCACCTCTGCTCCTCCTCGGCATGGAAAGTTTAGGTGATTCCTGAGTTAGGCTTTATAAAGTAAGAAGCTAGTCCTTATCCCAGATGAAGGGTGAATATGGATGTTGTTAGGGCCTTTGCAATTACAAAGATGACAGCAAAACTCTAATAAAAAGGTGGTGGTTGGTCAATTGGCTCTTGGTGAGGAATCATTGACTTAGTTGTTCATTAAATATGTATCCTCCTGTAGGAACGTGAGATGGCAAAACTAGGGACAGAAAGAACACCTGTTCCAGAGATTTACATCTTTTTTCTAGGAACTCTTAATTTCTCACCCCTCCACCACACACAGATCTGTAGGGAATATTTGGAGAGAAAGTTTTGACAAAAGACCAAGTGTTGGTTCAGTGGAAATAGCAGGTAGGTAAGTTACCCACTTCAGCAAGCTCTCTGGATAGGAATTCCATGCAGGGCTCAATCTGGCTGCCCACGGGATCAGTACTCTCATTGCACTCCCTCCCTTGCAAGCAGGGCCAGGCATCTCTGTCCTTTTAAAGAAATGCTCTTATTTTTTTAAAAACCAATAGTGTGTTAAAAATTAAGCAGGATGAAGAGATATGGGTGTTCCCACCTGTCCACCAGTCCCTTGGGGGCTCCTAAAGCAGCCAACACTACAGTTACAGCAGTTAGGTTCCCTTCCAGAGCTATTACACCCATGTGTGATCTAAAAGGTCAGTTCTGTCAATATGAGTGGATCCCCTCCCTTTTTTTAGTATTTGTGTATATTTGTGTTAGGAACACAAATACTATATTTTTTAGTATTTGTATTTTAGAGGGAGAGGGAGAGAGAAACATCTGTGATGAGAGAGAATCATTGATTGGCTGCCTCCTGCACGCACCACACAACCTGGGCATGTGTCCTGACCGGGAATCAAACCATGATCTCCTGGTTCATAAATGCTCAACCACTGAGCCACACAGGCTGGGGCTGGGATATGTGTTTGTTTGTTTGTTTTTTTGGTTTTTTTTTTTTTTAATGTATTTTTACTGATTTTTACAGAGAGGAAGGGAGAGGGATAGAGAGCCAGAAACATCAATGAGAGAGAAACATCGATCAGCTGCCTCCTGCACACCCCCCACTGGGATTGTGCCCGCAACCAAGGCACATGCCCCTGACCGGAATCGAACCTGGGACCCCTCAGTCCACAGGCCGACGCTCTATCCACTGAGCCAAACCGGGCCGGGTGGGGGTGGGTGGTGTATATGTTTTTAAGAGCCTCCCATATCTGTTTCTCTGGGTATACAGCATCCTTATTATCACAGCAACTGCTCTTGGATACATTGTTTCACTCCTGATTTCCTGTTTATCTGGGCTGCTGATCTTTTGTATCTTTTAAAGAGTTCCGTGGAAGGAGCAGATATTTGAGTCACACAGATCACAGCATGGCCATCCTAAACTGCCCCACCAGCTCATTAGCATTGCGACCCTAGGCAGCAACCCGGTCTTTCTGAACATCCGCATTCTTTTCTGGCCAGTGGGAAGAGCTTCACACGCATAGGTATTCCGAATGTGAGTTGTCTCATCCCTCCCCTTCACAGAAGCATATTGTAATCTTAGCTTTTGGACCTGTAAGGAAAACATTTTAGGGACTATATGATTTATGCCAGTCGAGTCTACCCACTCCTACAAATCTCTCTTTCTCTCTCTCTTTTTTTCTTTTGGTAAGAATGAAGCCAAGAAAAATTAAAGAAGATGATGCTCCAAGAACAATAGCTTGCCCTCATAAAGTAAGTAATGCTAGGGGAAAAGTGTTCATTAGACTGTTAATGAAGTTTTAGAGAGATTATAAGAAATTTGTACTTTTTATTTCTGTTTTCATATTTTTTGAGATTAAGTGAGGAGCTATATAATCTTTGATGTCTAAATTCAAGAGACTATATTTTGTAATGTAAGTTTTGTTCAGTAAAGGCCACTTAAATTTAAATACTATTAAAATGGGGTTACTATAGGGCACCAGTGTTTTTTATTATTACTATATATTGAATATATGTTAGGATTTTATTTCTTTTTGGATCATCAACAAGTCAGTTTTAGACACTGGGTTGTGTGCTCACCCATGGACTTTATTGGGACTGTAGGTGTGTTATAGGAATTTGGGGATTATTTTGAATGTTGCTAAAGTAAGCTTAATAAGACTTCATCATTTTCTTCACAGTTTTCTTAATTTACTCTATTAATTGTGTGTTACTAAAGAGGTACTTAATTGTTTTCAAATGTGATTTAGTCTTTAAAATAGAATGATAGCCCAAAAAGATACTTTGAGGTATTGGCTTGGGTCAGTTTCAAACTTAGTTGGATGTAAAATGAACAGAAAATCACACAGGTGCAGAAAAACAAAGGGCAGAATTTTTGAATGGAATAAATGATTTTTTAAAATGAAGGATTGGAGGACAAATTTAGCTTTGAGGTGTCACCTCTAATGACTGTGCAACTCACAAGTTCTTTGTTCTTTTTAATGCTCTTCCGTGTGGAGAGTTAGAAATGTAAAGTGATTCACTGGGGCCAAAATATTGACAAGCATTTGAAAACAGTTCTGCCTTTGAGTGCCTGCCATCTCTCTAGCTTCTCTGTCTACTTCTTTAAAATCCCATTTTCTAAATGGAAATTCAACCTAGGGGTCAAGGTGAAAAAACTGTGGCTTTTCCTGCCCGCCCTTCTGCCTGTGAAGCTGTCCACTGGTTGGCTTGTGCTGTCCTCTGTTGTGCTGTCTGTCATTTCCCCCACCCACTCCATCACTGGGCAACAACTGCAGAAGAAATTGGGCAGGACATGCTTCTCTGAGCGCCACCCTCCCATCTGCCGCCCCCGCTCTCGTATCAGTTTGCCTGCTTCTTTTCCTAGTGTCTCACAAAATAAATTTCTTCTGTAGTTGCCATTCCTTGGAGACCCTCTTGCTTCTTTCTCTGTCAAGAAGGGGAAAGAGGCAAAGAGAGAAGAGGGAACAGTAGGCGATGGAGAATGACAGCCCATTCTTGCAGCACAGAATATGGGGCCCACCAAAGGTAGTGGTGGACTGCCGTCATTTTAACTCCATTTATTTCTCAGGGCTTCTGTTACTTCATGTGGGGGACGGAGTTGGGTGAGGCAGCGGTGGTATAGCTGGAAGCCAGGGTGTTGGGTTCTACTCCCATCTCGGCTACTAGTAGTGTGACCTTGGGCAAGTCTACTTAAAGACATCTCTAAGCCTCAGTTTCCTCATCTGTAAAACAAGGGTTTACATTAAATGATAAGGCCTTTTTCAGCTGTCTGTTTTTTGTCTTAAATATTTTAATATTTCTGCTGTAATACTAAGTAAAATTAAAATGGGGCTGGGGTTGTTTTGTTTTAATGTGTCAGTGAAGGCTGTTCAGTGGTTGACCCTTTGCGCACTTTGCAGTGTGAACCACTAAGCTTCTCTCTCTGTTTGAAGGGCTGCACAAAGATGTTCAGGGATAACTCTGCCATGAGAAAGCATCTGCACACCCACGGCCCCCGAGTCCACGTCTGTGCAGAGTGTGGCAAAGCTTTTGTTGAGAGCTCAAAACTAAAACGGCACCAACTGGTTCATACTGGAGAGAAGCCCTTTCAGGTAGAGCCAGTCCCTCCCCTGCCCCCCCCCCCCCCCCCAACCCCCACCCCCGAGTGTAGGCAGGCAGCTCTAGCTCAGGGAGAGATGGCCTGGTGTCCTGTCACAGGAGGGCTGCTCTGTGACATACTGGAGACCATTGTAGTGTCCGTCATATCAGGAGAAAGGATTGCTCAAGAGCAAGCCCAAAACTAAATTTCGGGTGCATCCACTGTGGGGTCAAAGCAGTTTAATTTGGGTAGTTAGTAGTATATTGAATCACTAATTGGCAGGGAACTTCTAAAATTTTACTGTACAAGAGTAAGTACAGTTAACACTTTGTCTCATTTTAGAAGCCCATGAACAAGGGAACAGACTCCCAGTACAGACAATAAACCTGACCTGGTTCTTGATTTGGCACCAGAAGCTTTCCTGTTTTTTTGTACATAAGTTTTAGGACCATCACATACTATTTAGAGAGATCCACGTGTTTCTCTTACATTGCATTCAAATGGTTCAGGAGGGCGCTCCTGTGGGTCTTAGGAGTAGTTCGCGCAGAGCTAGAGCTCCATGCCCACTAATTCTAGAACAGCTAGAAAATTCCCCTGGGCAGGGAGAAAAGAGTCAGGTCAAAGAAGTAAGCTGCCCTCCAGCACAGCAGCGGGTCCTTGTGTCACTGAGCGGGTTCTCTGGTCTTTCCCCGGCAGTGCACGTTCGAAGGCTGCGGGAAACGCTTTTCACTGGACTTCAATTTGCGCACACATGTGCGAATCCACACCGGAGACAGGCCCTATGTGTGCCCCTTCGATGGTTGTAATAAGAAGTTTGCTCAGTCGACTAACCTGAAATCTCACATCTTAACACATGCAAAGGCCAAAAACAACCAGTGAGAAGACGAGAGAGAAGAGCCTTCTAGACCTCGGGAAGCATCTTCCAGGAGTGTGTTTGGGAATAACTATGCCTCTCCTTTGTATATTGTTTCTAGGAAAGAATTTTAAAAATGAATCCTACACACCTAAGGGACATGTTTTGATAAAGTAGTAAAAATTTAAAAAACTTTAATAAGATGACATTGCTAAGATACGACTCTATCTGGCTCTGTAATCTCGTTTCAAAAACACGGTGTTTTGTAAAGTGTGGTCCCAACAGGAGGACAAGTCATGAACTTTGCATCAAAAGACAATTCTTTATACAACAGTGCTAAAAACGGGACTTCTTTTCACATTCTTATAAATATGAAGCTCACCTGTTGCTTACAATTTTTTTAATTTTGTATTTTCCAAGTGTGCATATTGTACACTTTTTGGGGATATGCTTAGTAATGCTATGTGTGATTTTTCTGGAGGTTGATAACTTTGCTTGCAGTAGATTTTCTTTAAAAGAATGGGCAGTTACATGCATACTTCAAAAGTATTTTCCTGTAAAAAAAAAAGTTATATAGGTTTTGTTTGCTATCTTAATTTTGGTTGTATTCTTTGATGTTAACACATTTTGTATAATTGTATCGTATAGCTGTATTGAATCATGTAGTATCAAATATTAGATGTGATTTAATAGTGTTAATCAATTTAAACCCATTTTAGTCACATTTTTTTTTTCCGAAAAATACTGCCAGATGCTGATGTTCAGTGTAATCTCTTTGCCTGTTCAGTTACAGAAAGTGGTGCTCAGTTGTAGAATGTATTGTACCTTTTAACACCTGGTGTGTACATCCATGTAACAGAAAGGGCAACAATAAAATAGCAATCCTACAGAAAGAATATGGCAGAAAAGATCTGTAAGCACAGTCTTATTTCCTTTTGTTGTCCAGAATAATTATAATTCTTGAGCCTCCCAGAAATTGGAAGCTAAATAAAGCAACTCAAGTTTCCTTTATTTTGCACTCAATTACAGTGACTTACGATTAAAGCAATGCATGGGTATTTCAATACTTTCCCGCATGGACTGAGTTCTGAGAGAGTAGGTAACAGGCATCCCGAGTTAAGGAACTACCTCAGAGGACTCCCAACCAGGCCCTTTGGCAATTGGGTTTTGATTTGAGCTCCCCCAGCAAAGATGTGACTGACAGTTGCACCCTGGCCTGTGTTCTCAAGGTAAGGTGTTACCTGGCAGGGACAAGCAGGTGTCCAGTGCTCAGGCCGCCCTCTGGGTGGCTCCAGCAGGTCCTCGCCCAGCCAGAGGCAGGCCCTGGTTATGCTGTGTGGTTGAGAGCCTTGGGGCCTTTGGCAGTGGAGTCCTCAGTGCTAGCACATGTAGCAGTTGAGCGCCAGCAGCTTAATCTCATGCTTCTAAATGGACACTGAGTACTGATTGGCAAGGTGATTCGATTAAGGGAATTGTACTCAATGAGTACTTTGCCTCTCACATTGTGACCTCTTAAATGTACCGTTATGATTTTTCGAATTTTACTTCGAGTCAAATATCAGACCCATGAGAATATTTTATAAACTGCCACAATACAGCAAAATCCCATTTACTCAGAATGCAAACATCCGTGTGTCTTTGTGCTGTGTGCTCGACAAACTAGCTGAACCAGATTTATTCAACTGATATCCAGGGCACCGTCAGGTCAGAAACGTAGCCCTGTCTCCAGCTCCTCCTCCAGTCCTGTGCAGGATTGGTGGCCCAGGAGCAGTGACACTGGCTCTCCGGAATTTTGAAGTGCCTTCTGATTCATAAATGAAAAATTTAACTTGAGACAATTTTTTTATTCGTTCAGAATCTGTTTTCCATTGAATGAGTAGTTTGCTGGAACTGAGTTAATCCGAAGAGCCCAGCTGTCCCCTCGATAAGCCAGGAGTGGCTGTATCTGGCAGTCGGGAGCGAGGTAAGCCATGGTGGAGCTCCCCTTCAAAGCTGAGCGCCCGGAGTGCTTCTCTGGCTAGACCTGGGGCAGAGGCCTCCTCAGGTGCCCGTGGTGTGAGCAACCATTCCTTCCCTCCCTGCCAGCAGGCAAGCAGTCCTGGGGGGCATACGAGGTCTGGAGCTGCATCACCCTTGCCCAGCATTGCACCAGCCTGGAGCCTGATCCTGGCACTGTCCTTGGGATTCCTTCCCCAACGGCCCACGGCAGGGCAGTCTTGTGCTGTGGGGACATGCTGGCAGTCCAGAGAGCCACTCTATGTCCTATGACCTACAGAAGCCAGGACCCTGGAGGAGGTTGGTCCCTCTTCCCGTGCCTTGACCCCTAGGCGGGTGCCTTTGGTCATCTCTTCCATCCCTCTGTCTGAGTGAAACAGTCATCACCCCCCTTGACTCTGTTCATGTATCTTCTCTCAATCTGCAGTTTGTTTCTGAAAGGAATGTAATTGGGGGGTTGAAGAAATGTACTGTCCAAGTTCCTTGTTGAAGGAACATTCAACCCCGGTATAGAGAACAAGTAGGTGAGTGACAGTTAAAGAGCAGAGTCGTTCTCACTGGGGGTAACTGAAACCCAGTTCGCTGTGGTTAAAATTCTTAAGTTTGCTGAGGATGTACATGACAAAACTTTGACATGGTGTTTGAACAGTGAGTGAGTCAATTGGTGGTCTTGAGGGTTAACCTGATTTATAAGTAATACTGATAGACATATTTTCCTACATCTGAGCTGAGATACTTGCATGTTTGTAGGATATGTAATATAAGAGCCCAGAGGATACGTTTACATTTAATAAGATGTTGTTTTCTATTTTTGGATTTCTTATTATTTCCCCCCTCTTTGGTAGTGAAGTTAGGGGGAAGCATAATATTTGTATAAAGAACTGTCGCCTCAGAGTGACATTTATTTTCCAGGGTGACATTGAACTCACACTGTTGGTTTCATATGGTGTTTGTGTGCTTTGCCTAGATTCAAGACCTGAGGATTTGAGGAATATCAAGATTATTTTTTCTGTCTGGTTTTCACGTACAGTTCTTTTACATGTTACTTATTTTACTAAATTTGAGTAAAGTGAGACCCTTGGCAGAAGAGGAAGCCCGCTGCCTGCCCATGTTCCCAGCAGAATTCTGGTTTGTTTCTTCACAAACAGAAGAGACACTTCCAGCCAGCCAGCAGCCCAGAGGGACGCTGGGCAGGTCAGGCGGGTGGTGGGCAGAGGGCTTTGTCTCTGCCCCCAGTCTGCTTAGCAAAACTTACCTGTTGTAACTTATCTCAGATTTGCTTGTGGCACAGGAAAACTGGGCCCTCAGAAGCTTTTTGGTTGGAAATCTGATAGTTGTACCCCCATGACAGGCAGAGAGAATTGATCACTTCTTGTATCTGACTGATTTGGTATTTCATGGTTTAGGAAGGCCATGTTATTCATCTTAAATTCTCCAAGTTCCTCCTGCTTTCTTGACATCTGGCCATGAGCCAGAGCATGGTTCCAGGGGTCAAAAAGGTGGTGAGAACTGAAGCTGCCGACAGGCACCCACTAATGCCATACCCACGCCACGAGCTTCCTTGCAGCTGCTCCGCCGGCTGCCGAAGGCAGCGCCTTGCCTGTCACTGGACGGCCTCGGACCCAGCGGCAGGTGCATTCATTCCACCCGAACTTTTAACCCAAGCTCTGCCCCCTTACAGCTCGGCTGTGCGCTCCCCAGCCTGCTCATCAGCATGGCGAAAGGCACCTCTTGCCAGCTCAGAAGCTTTGCTTGAGTGGGTGGCTAGGACTCCTACACCCTAACGTATTGACCTTGGTTGACTTTGATGGTTACTGCATGGGCTGTGCTCAGGTCCCTGGCTGCCGAAGACAATGCAGTGCAGGCCTTTCAGAGCAGCAGCATCAGACAGGAATGGTCAGGCTCCTCCACATGTGGGCTTCTCGTCGCCTCCAAGCCTAAGTGGTGAGCAGAGAGCCAGAGAGGTGTAAGCTGGGAGGGCAGGTGGCATATTGTCCACATACTTAATCAGCTCCTCTTATAAAAAGAAGGAGACGTTGACAGCAGGTAAATCAAATTCCCATGAGCTGGTCACCTGGCCCCATGGTTCTGGCCAGGATGTGGGAATCTGCACAGGGTGACAGTGATGGTAGCACGTTCATCCTAAAGCACAACGGTTTTCCACAAAGTGGCAGATTTGATGAGAATGCTTCTCGATAAGGACACTCAGACGCCATAAGAAACAGCATTGGGGTGTCACGGGGGGGGGCAGTTGCTGTGCTGTATTCTGTTGGCTGCGCTGTCGAGGGGACTGCACAATGTCTGCATGTACTTTACATGGAGGGGAAAAAGGCATCGATACCAAACCACCTTTTCTACAATACCTGTAACTGTTATGAGGCTCTTATTATCTACAGCTGGTGATTGGTCAAGTCATTTTCATAGAACAATTGTTTTTATTCGCTTTCTGGTAACTTCTGTAGGCCCTGGCTCAAGGACTTAGCGTTGCGTCTCATGTGCATCTTTTTCTTAAATGTTTTTTGCCATTTCTGGAATTGTCCTTGGTTTTTCCTTAGCTCATAGGTCTTAGATGCAGAAGTATTATCGCATTTAAGGCATCCGCATCTCAAGCATCAAGCAAGATGGCTTTGCATCCAGAAAAACATTTAACGTAATCCAGTTTGAAGCACCAAGCATGTATAATAACATGGCTCTATAAGATATAATAAACGCATAATGTTAAGCTTTTTAATGCCTGTGGTTCTTGTTTGTTCCTCAAGCCTCTAAGCCACCTCTTGTCCTGCATTTCATCCCACAGTAAACCTGGCCGGAGGCTCCTGTCTGGTCTGAGGCAGACCCTCCTGGGTTCCCTTGTGGCTCAGGAATGGAAACTCCAGGATTCATTCGGTCTCACCAGCAGGAAATGCTTCCTTAGTGCAGCCTCTCAGCTCCAGGATGGACTGATGGACTGGAAGAGTTTAAATGAGAAACTCGCCCACTTTTCAGGAAGCAAGTTCTCAACCCCAAGTGATAGTTCCGGGCACTCCAGTAAGAAACTCTTAACTAGCTGTAATTAGGCTCCTGAAGACTTGATAAAATAAACCAGGAGCTAGCTAGGAGTCGGCCAAAAGCAAACGCAGAGAAGCACTTACTCCCCTGACTGCTGGCAGGATGCTGCTGAGTGAAGGGCCAAAGAGCTGGTGATGTTCAGATTTTGGATCAAAAGATTGCAGGCAACCTGCCCCCACCCACATCCACTGTTCCTATTTCACACTTGCCGGCATCTCCACTTAGGTGTAACAACGTGTGTTAGGGACCTAACTGTCCCCAGTACCATGCCGGGCACTGTGAACACCATTTCATATGACTGTCAGGGATGAGGGTCATTGGCAAAGATCTAGGCAGCAGGAAGTCAAACCCCAGGCCTGCCTGGCTCCTGCTGCCTCTGGCCAGCAGCCAGAATTCATCTCCAACCCCTTGGGAAGAAGCCCTGGCCGCTGGTGATGGAGTGGCACCCTGGCCTCGGTTCCCATGGGTTCCCAGCATGGCGGCCTGGGGCGCTGGCTCTGGGCCCCCACCGCCGGCATTCCTCACCCGCCTGTTCTGGCCCAGCCGCTCCTCTCCAGCTTCCTGACACACGGCGCTGTGCAGTCCCCCTAATGGGGCTCCAGCGTGGATCTCCCCTGCCCACCTGAACCTACAGGGGCTCCCCACTTCCTACCAGATCAAGTCCAGCCCTGACCTACTTTTCCAACCTCAGCCCCCTCGCAGCTTCTCACTGCCGAAGTTTCTGGACCCTCCGACTCCCAGGTTCACTCATTCAGCAGCTACTGAGCCCCAGTTATGTGTCAGGCTTTTTCAGGTGCTAATGGAACTGCATTACATCTAGTGGAGGGAGCAGGAGATGGATGACCGGAGGGAGGGGCCTCGCCCAAACTCCAGCTCTCCCATCAACTGCAACAGGTTGCTTACCGGTGTCCCAGAAGCTGGTGGCCAGAGCGCCTCTCCAGCCCCAGGCAGGGCCGGCCCGCCCCCCCCCCCCCCCCCCCCACCCCTCGCTGCCTGAGTTGCTTCCCCTCTGCTCTGGCCCCCCAGGCCTGAGGGTTAGTCAGTTCTCCAGACTTAGACCCCTGACTGCGCCGGCACCAGCGGGTGCGCCTTCCCCTCTGCCACCGGAGGGCGCTGTGCTGCGGCCGCTCCCACACGGTGTGAGGTGGGGGCGCGCTGCGCTGGGCGTGGGGCTGCCAGGACCCATCTGCGTAGGCCTGGCTGGGTCCGGAGCCCGGGTCCCGCGGGGGAAGCTTAGAAGCCTGCACCTTGGCGCCCACAGCCTTTCGTGCCATCCGCGAACACGCTCGGCCCAGCGTGGGGACCCACAAGATGGGGGAGGGGGGGTCACATTTGTCCTCCAGCACCTGTGGGGCCACCAGCTGCTAAGGGGACACTCGGGGAGGCCAGCCAGTTGGAAAGGCCTCGGGATTCGCCAAGGCAGAGGGCAGATGACCTTGGGCCAGTCGGGAGCTTCATTTTCCTCGGCAGAAGCTGGGCGGAGGGGAGAAGGGGGCTGGGGCAGGCTGGACCCCAGGAGAGGCCGGGAGGGAGGGGCCTGCGCTCGTGGTGCCCTTGTAGGACCAGAGGGGAGACATTAGAGGAGGGGCCACCTGAGCAAGGCCTGGGGTTGGGAGGCTCCCGGCGCACCCCTGGACCAGGGGAGGGGTGGCCGGATCCCCGTCTAGTCCTGGGTGAAGTCAAGGCCTGGTGTGGGTTGGGAAGAGGGACCAGAAGCCCCCCAAGCCGGGCTGCTTTTTCTCTCCCCGCCCCCATACCACAGGAGCGGTGGGTGGGCTCTCCCTCCTCAGCCCACTTCCACTCCAAATCCTTCCACCCCATCCCAGCCCCACTCCGCCAGTCCCCCCGTTCATTCTAATGCTGGGCCACTGGCTCCCCACCCATCTTCACCGGTGACCTCAGCATCAGTCTGCAGGATGGTCCATCCTTGGCCTTGTCCTCCTGATGACCCCACTCCACCTGCCACTGCCATGGCAACCCCCAAACCTCGTGTTTCCAACACCTGCAACCCCCAGTCTCTGTCCTGGGGTCCTGCTCTCTCACTGCCACTCCTGCTTCTCTGGGACGGCACCCCAGTGCCCTCAGCCAATCACCTCCTCACCATCCGGCCCCACACAGCTCCATGTCCCAGCTTCCCGCCCTCCTACATTTTTGCCTTCCCTTGTCTCTCTCTAGCAAAACCCAACCTGGCCCTGTGCTCAGCAGCCTCTGCCCTCATCTATCCACTCAGCCATTTATTTGCTGTGCCACCCCCACCCCTCACCCCTCTTCCCATCCTGTCTCCCACCATCCACAGGGACATTTAAGCCAGAAGAGGCTGTCATGGTGGCCTCCCACCTCTCACCCCCTCACATCCACTCAGGCATCAATTCTGCCCACTTTGTTTCCCAAGCCCACCTGGATGCCCAGGGGTGGCTTTCAGGGTCTGCCCAGCAGGCTGAGGAGCCCACCACACCTTGAGAGCTGCCGAGGGAGCTCCAGGGACGGACAGTCCGCACTGCAGACCTGTCCTGCCAGCCTGCCAGGGCACGGCTCCCACCCAGCAGCACCTAATGTGGAGCATCACCGCCCCGCTCAGGTGAGCTTCCTGGCCTTGGGAGGGCTGGACACCCAATGCCCATCAGCAGGCCTGCAGAGCCAGACTGGGTGGGTGGGGGCCACGGGAGGGCTTCCCAGTGTGGGGGGTGAGCAAAGGGCTGTATTGGCCCAGCTCCCCGAGGCCACTGCCTCCACCGTCATCACAGTGGGCACACCCTCCCCTGGGAGGGCCGGTGGGTGCCATGTAAGGGAGGCACAGCAGCAAGGAAGCCGAGACCAAGGGGCACACAGGGTGGGTCCCGAACCTGTCCAAGGTTCCTGCCCCTCCCTGTGCTGCTGGGGTGCCATCGGGGTGTCTGTCATTGCAGCCACGGGAACTCGGTGATCAGCCTGGGCTGTAGGTGCAGGCGGGCCACGTGGTGCATAGCCAGGCCCAGTGCAGGGCTGCAGTGAGGGCTGCAGACCAGGAAGGCCTTCGGGCTCTTGACCCAGCACCAACTGGCCGTGTGACCTTGGACAGGGCCCTCCCCACTGGCATCCCCCGCTGCAAAACGGAGGCTAAGAAGACTGGAGAGGGAGTGTGCACAGGGGTGAGGCGCTGCCTGTTACAAGATCCTGCCATCAGGGGGAGGCCGGGAAGGTCCTCCCTCAATCCCAGCGGCCTGCAGTGCTGACAGTGAAGGTGACTTCTGACCTTCCAGCCCTTCCAGAGGATAAATGCCTGCCGTTTGAGCCACATCTCCAAGATAACTGTCACGTTCAAAGAACAGTCAGTACCTAGGCCACAGTCTGCAGGAGTGGAGTGTTCCCACGGGCTGGGACTCACCCAGGACATGCCGGACGTCCTCCAGGAACTGAGACAGCCCCGGGCTCCAGGGGGGTTGGGAGGGGTGGGGGAGGGTGCTGGCTGGGGAGGCGCTGGGGACCAGGTTTCCCCTTCATTACACAGTCTGGGTTTTGTCCGCATTTTTATTTTTTGCCACATTAATAGATTACTTATTCCAAATAGAATAGACATAAATTTAAGTCAGGAAGAAAATAAATTGTCAAGTAAATTGATAAAAACCCCACACTTCTCCCAACCCCTCTTCCCACCCAACCTGTCGGTAATGTTTAACCGTCAGTGCTCACAGTGGGAGTGGGGGACCCTGGTTTTTAGCATTTGCCTGGGTTCTCTCAGAGGAAAGAGGCGAGAGAAGCCAGGGGGCTTTATGGGGGAAGGAGCTGCTGCCTGGGACCCTAGGGAGGGCACACGGTTAACAGGGTCTGTGACACACCCGAGGGCACCTCACCCACCCCCTCCTGGCCTCCTCTCCCTGGAAACCGCAGACAAGCCCAACCTCACAGGCTGGTGCTGGGTTAAATGGGGTGTAAAGGCACCGGAGAGCTGGCTCTGCTCCTGCAGGGAGAGCCGGGGGCCCTCTCTCCTGCCCACCCTGGGGGGGCGGGCAAAGCTTTTTGGCTCAGCAGTTGGGAAGGAAAGGGCCTCCATCCAGGCTGGTAGCTTGGGAGACACAGGGTGTCCAGGATTGACCCCAAGAGGCTGAGAAGTGGGGGTGGGCACCCACGGCCACCTCGAGGCGCCCTCAGGAACCTCTTCGGCTGGGTTAGGTCTAATCTCGGCTGGGCAGTTCCACTCACCCTCCTGCCAGCGGCCATGTCTGACCTGAGCACAGCTGGGTCCTCCCGAGAGCTCACAGCTCATACTGCCAGCCCCGCCCAGCGGAAGGAAGAGGGCCAGGCCTCCTGTCGCTGGGGTAGCCAGACACCTGGGGAGCTCCTGCTGAACGCCCAGCCCTTGCCCAGCACGTCTGAGCTGTGCTCACTCGATCCTCATGCCTCTGTGAGCCCCATATTGCAGACCAGGAAACTGAGGTCTAAGACGTGCCCCAAAGCCGACCCCAGGTCACACAGCTGGGGCTGCCAGCAGGGCTGGAGGGTGCAGACCACCGAGCCAACCCCTCTCGCTCCGGGGAGGGTGTGGAATGAAGCCCCTTCTGTGATACACAAACGAAGCCTTGATCTTAAAAAACAAATAACTTTAATACCAGTGACACCCATGCACAGGGTGGGAGTCCTGTCTTCCTTGCCCACAGGGCCTCCTGGGAGAGCTTGGCACTGCCCAAGAGGCTGAGCCCACTCAGGGCAAAGCGGGCCACAGGCACCTTCCTCTATGCAGAACCATCCACCTCCCCAGCCGGTCACATGGCCACACGGCACTGGATGTGCCGGGGCCACCCCGAATTCCCACCGCAACCCTAGCTTCGAGTGGAAGCCCCAGAGTGTGGGCTCAGCTCCCCCTCAACCCGCAGGGGCCCAAACTGGCCACAGCCATGCCCACTAATGGGCCCTCCCACCTCACAGGAACACCAGGCACCAAGGAGCTTGCCCAGGAAAGACACCATTTGCTGGAGAAGGGGGGTGGGGTGGGGGGCCCATACTATCTCCCTCTCCACCCCTCCACTCGCCTTTGGAAACCCTGGCTGGGGGTAGTGGGCCAGAGCTCCAGATATCGGCCGACCCGTGTCCCCATTTTATAGATGGGCAGCCTGAGCCCCAGAGGGTACAAGAATTCCCCTTTCCCTGGCTGTGTTTAAAACTATGGAGGATACGGAGCCTCCAGCAAATCCCATGGCCTTTCGGCGGTCCCAGGTCAGCCTCCACTGGGAGTGGCAGCAGCAGGGGTACCCCCCGCAGTGCCATGTGGAGAAGCTGGGGTGCATTAGGAGAGGTTCAGTTCTGATACCAGGAGGCAACGGGGCTGCCTGTCCTCATCCTAGAGCCTGGACAGGTGGCCAAGAGGGGCCTGGAGCTCTGCCAGGTGGAGGATGCGCACTGAGTGTCACTGGGCAGCCCAGCCACGGGAGAGCTGGGGTGGTGGATGGGATCCCAGGGAAGCACTGGAGTGTTGGCTGGGTTTCTGGAAACTTCCAGGTAACAGGGCCAGCTTCCTGACTGCACAGCGTGGGTGTGAGCATCCCCACTTCACAGCTGAGAAAAATGAGGAGTCAAGGCTGTGGCCAAGGTAACCCGGCTGATGAGTGGCACCGGGCCCAGATCTGATGGAGTCCCAGCCCTCCGGTCTGCGCAGGGGGCCGATTTATGTGGATGTTGGGTGGATGAAAGGTGGCCCCGGGGAGGTCACGCCCTCTGTCAAGGGGGCGGAGCTTCACAGGCTGGAGGGCTGGGCCAGCGCAGGCCCCGAGGCGGCGGGCACACCCTCGTCCTCGGACTGGTCCTCGGGGCCACGTGCATAGGTGAGCACGATGGTCACGGTGGCGAAGGTGGCGGCGTTGACGGGGAAGGCGCGCAGCAGCGTGGACGTCAGCCCGCGCGTGAACACACGCCAGCCCTCGGCGCGGTAGCTCTGGCGCATGCAGTCGAGGATCCCGTTGTAGCGCGGGGCGCCCCGCACCCCGTCGGCCTGCAGCCGGGACTTGACCACGTCCACGGGGTAGGTGGAGAGCCAGGACAGGATGCCCGACGTACCGCCCGCCAGCAGCAGCTTGGGCACCAGCAGCGAGTCCCCCGGCTCGCAGCCCAGGGCACGCGTCACCACGTCGTAGGTGAGGAAGTAGACGCCGAAGCTGGGCGTCTCGCGCAGCAGGGTGGACACCATGCCCCGGTTCACGCCGCGCAGGCCCTCGTGCCGGTAGATCTGCGCCAGGCAGTCCAGGGAGCCCTGGTAGTTGCGGGCCGCGCCCACGTCCTGCAGCTGCAGCCGCGTCTTGGCCAGCTCCATCGGGCAGCAGATGACGCACTGGATGGCGCCGGCCGCCGCCCCCGCCAGGAACTGGTTCATTGGCGAGTCTTGGCCCAGGGCCCGCAGGGTGTTGCCCTGCACGCCGAACACCAGCGCGTTGATGAAGGTGAGCCCCATGAGTGGTGAGCCCAGGCCCTTGTACAGGCCCAGCACCTGCGGGGCAGAGGGGTGTCAGGTGCCCACCCCCTACCTGGGGCCTGGGCAGCCCAGCCTACCTCTCCTGGGAATCTGCACTGCAGGTGGCGGCAGCCCCAGCCCACCCCAGGCTTCCTAAGGATCAAACAGAGCCTTATTAAAGCCAGAGCCCCCAACCTGAGCGTCCTGGGCATTCACACCATCCCATTTCCAAAGTCCCGATTCCCCCAACAGGCTCCCGAAGCCTCCTCCTGGCTGGCTCCGCCCCTGCCCACCTGCCCCGGCCCAGGCCACTCACGCTCTCCTGCTTGATGATGGACTGGAAGCAGTGCAGGGTGCCTCGGTACTGGGGCTTCTCCAGGCTCTGGACCTGAAGCCTCACCTGGAATGAAGGCCCGGTGAGCGGTGGGCAAGCCAGGGACAGAGCACCCAGCTCCATGGCACCCATGACCACGGCAGAGGCCAGACCCACAGGGCAGGGGGCCACGCAGATAGCTTTCTGTGGCTTTTGGAATCCCAAGGTGGGATGAGGCCAAGTGTCCGCGCCTCTTCAGGGAGGGGTATCAGTGAGCAAACAGCCAGAGATAGCCAGCTGCACTGGACGACACCCAGAGGGGCAGGGGCCCCCCGACCTGAGACGGGTAGAGGCTAAGTGTGAACAAAACCAACTCTGTCTCTGTGACCTCACTGTCCTTAGCAAGGAGAGCAAAGCCTGCTAGGTGATGATGACCTGCGTTCCTTAAAGTGTAGCCATGGGCAGTATTGTCAGTTAACAGCGGGGACAGCATGACAACTGAGAAAAAGATCAAATTGGTGGTAGTGTCAATGATACGCTTCTAACCCCTGGGTCTGGGGTGAAATGCGGCCCAGGGACCACGTCTTACAGTATCTAGAATGGAGAGCTTTAAGGTTTGGGGAGTCAGGAGCTCCTTTAGAACGAATGACCCCGCCCTGGAAAAGTGGTCGTTCTCACACAAGCCCAGGAAGACCCCTGATCCAGGGGGGATGATTTTTCTCGACCAGCCCCGCCCAGGCCCCCAACCCAGGACCTGTGCTATGCCCTCCTGACCCTCCTGCCCCTCCTGCCCTTGCTAGGCCCACAGGGAACTTGGGGTCAGGCCCAGGGAGGACAGAAATATGGGGTTCACCTGGTCTCTGGGTGAGGCTTTGGCTCCCCTATAACAGAGTTACATTTTTGCTCAGGGTGGAGCCAGCTCCAGCTCAGGAAGTAAAGGCGGTTAAAGCAACACAAAATTTCAACATCGCATGCGGGCCTATCCCCTGCCCTGGGACAGCCACTCCCTGGCGAAGGTGTCCCCGGCTACTGTCATGTCCCTGGAGTCTAAGGACAGAAACCCACCCTCGTGTGAGGGCAGTGTGGCCGAAGACAGTGGCTGTGGTTCTAGGCTCCACAGAGGGAAACCAAATTTTGGACTCAAATTTCGGTCTCCAGGGTCTGGAGGAATAAACTGGGAACGTGCCTGCTGTGAGGCAGTGTGACTGACACAGAACACAGGTGTCCCCTCACCCCTCTGGAGCCCAGGTCTGATGACACGAGGCTCAAGGAAAGGCCAAGTGAAATGGGCCCTGGCCTTGGGAGTGAGGGGGGGGGGCGGGGGTTGGAGAGGGGAGGGGGCTTCGGGCCTTGTTCTTCTCCCATGATTCCTAGCACTTTTGCCCTTTCCTATACATTAAGTTTTCATTTCAGCTGCAGAGCTATGAAACAAATCCTATCTCTGCAGAAGCAAGCATGTATGACATTTCTGTTTTTCAGCAGACATCACCCACCGGGCGGGGACGATGTATGAAGGACTGTGGGTTTTTTCCTTTTAGTTTATATGTCTCTGTTACGGTTAACAACTTGAATTACTTTTGTAACAGAAAGCCAACCAAGAAGAATGTGTGTGTACCTGATGACTATACACAGAAACGTCGCCTGGAGCCAGTGCATAATGCGGGGCCCTAACATCCCTGCTGCAGGACACCCAGCCCCCAGCTCGCACCGGGTGTGAGGGCCGGTTGGTCTGCTGGAGGAAGTCACTTGCTTTTCTACATTTCCCAATTTGCTTGTAAGAAGAGCGTTTAACTTTTATAATGGAAAACAGCCAGTGAAAAAATGAAGCCATTATAACATTAAATTAAACCACAAGAGCGCTCCACGCCCAGCACCATGTGAGCCCTGGGCGGGAAGTACGGTCACGGGTGATGACTGGGACAGGTTTCTCCCCTTTATAAAAAACTCAGATTTTAAAGACAGTTTGCCCAGATGTGATGCTGGTGGGGAAAAAAAAAAAAAGTCACAGATTTGCTCCCTCTAGGTGCCCGGTAAGGGGGTTCCAGAGAGCATTAGCCCAGGAGGTGCAGAAGCTCCTGCACCCCACTTGCTGCAAGGGGTGCTTGTCCGGCTCAGGAGCCAGAGGGGACAGGGATGCCAGGACCAGTGCTCTGGCCTGAGGGACCCAACGGGAGCCTGCAGAAGGCCTGGCCAGGCCTGGGCTGAGTCACAGCTCAGAGCGGCCTCCGCAGCGCTGGGCTGAGGACGTGAATCAGAGCCACTTCTTGGCTGGACGCAGCTTCAAGAGGCCTTTACAACACGTGACCACCAGATATAAACACAGCACAACGTGGACACTGCCAGGCTGGCCTGGGCTGCCTGGCTGTGGACAGGCTTCACAGGCGGTCAGCTGAGCAGAGCCTGGGCAGCCGTGTGGACACACGCCACCAGGGCCTCGCTCTCGGTGGCCCTCAGGGAACTCAGGAGCCGCTGTGTGGCCAGAAAGCCTGGCCCTTCGGCCTCCTCCCCGGACCCGCCCGCAGTGCGATGGGAGGAA
Organism: Myotis yumanensis; assembly: GCF_028538775.1. NCBI lineage: Eukaryota > Metazoa > Chordata > Mammalia > Chiroptera > Vespertilionidae > Myotis > Myotis yumanensis. Next base: position 13,605,050 of record NW_027223752.1, read on the forward strand.
AACTGTGCTCTTCGGGACCGGCCTCTCCTCCAATGTAGCCTACACCGTGCGCCGGTCACCACCGGGGCCCCAGGAATCTTGCCCAACCCCTCACCGTGCAGACGGGGATGTCTGGGCCCAGAAGCAAAGTGACAGGCCCACGTCACTGCGCAGACCAGCGGGAGGGAGGCCTGGCCCTGCACCAGGCCCAGGGACAGACCTTCCCCAGGAGCCAGTGCATTAGGCGGGGCCCCAACATCTCTGCTGCAGGACACCCAGCCCCCAGCTCGCAGGTCCTTTTCCTGGCACAGGAACCCCTGGGTCCGGAAACAAGGAGACCGGAAGCCCGCCTCGAACCAGCGAAGGGGATGTCCTTGCCTGAGCTCTGCCCTGCGCCCGTGGGCAGTGTTCACAGGGGACAGGTCTGCCCTGTGCCCTGCCGTGTACAACAGCCGCCCTGGCTCCCGGGCGAGCAGATAAGGTCGGGCCCTGACTTGGCTAGTTCAAGGGCGTGAAACCCCAACCACAGGGAAAATCTGAGCTGGAACCTCTGGAGGGAGGACGTGGCCTTGCTTGGTTTCTGCTCTGAGGCGTCTGAGAACCTGGGACTCGGGTTTCTCGGGGTGCGGGGCTTGCTGCGTGCAGCACCGCACAGGTGTGCACCTGCCCTGGGAAACGCTCACCAATGTCTTGACAATGACGGTCACCTTCCTGGGGAATCCTGACGAGTTTGGATTTTTCTGTATTTTCTCCCTGAGCTTTTCTTTCCTTTAGGAAGCGGTCTGAAGGAGTTTTGCAAGAACAGTTGGGGATCCCTGCTCTCGGCGAGGGGAGACCGGCCCCCCGGTCTCAGCTGGCCAAGCCCCAGGATGGACCTGGACGGGCTGCCCCCACTGGGAGATGTGGGGCAGACCAGGAGGCCCGGCCCACTCGGCTCAGTGGGTAAGTGGTCGCCCATCTGGCGTCACAGAGACCCATTCTCCATGTTCCTCTAGAACAGTGGTTCTCAACCTGTGGGTCGCGACCCCTTTGGGGGTTGAACGACCCTTTCACAGGGGTCGTCTAAGACCATCGGAAAACACATATATAATTACATACTGTTTTTGTGATTAGTCACTATGCTTTAATTATGTTCAATTTGTAACAATGAAAATACATCCTGCATATCAGATATTTACATTACGATTCATAACGGTAGCAACATTACAGTTATGAAGTAGCAACGAAAATAATTTTATGGTTGGGGGTCACTACAACATGAGGAACTGTATTAAAGGGTCGCGGCGTTAGGAAGGTTGAGAACCACTGCTCTAGAACCTGTGGGAAGACGCTGAGGGTTCCTAAGGTGGGCCCTGGGAAGGAGCCCCAGCCACCCAGACACTGCAGGCTTCTGTCTTCTGTATGGGCCTCCACCGGGCCCGACACTAAAACCACGACAAGTGACTCACCTTGACCGTGTCAAATGGGTGTCCCACCAGCACGCCTGCCACACCTGGAGGAAGAAACGGGGACTTGAAACCCAGATGTCTGACACCTGCAGTGGGGGGTGGAGCTATGGGAGGCCGTTACCTGCTGTGCGCCGGGCTCCTCCCCGGAGCCCCTTAATCCTCATGGCTGGAGGATGAGGGAGCATGTGAGGGTGACATCCCCAAGGTCACGCCAGGATCTGTCCAACTCAAAGCTGGTGTCTCTCCCTCACCCTGCTGCTCACGCAGCTGAAACAGAAGATGTCCCCTGGGGGCTGCATGGTCCCACTGCTCCAAACACCCCTGGCATTGGCAGGGGACTCCAGAAACTTTGGACTTGGACACTCACTCAGAATTGGGTTTCCCCTCTGTCACCAGCTGGCCGAGCTCACAGAGGGCTCAGTGTCTGAGCCTCATCTCCGAGTCAGTCCCGGTGTGAGCACCGACTTCCCCCAGGGGATTCCCGGGAAACACCCACCCAGGACCTGGTGCGTGGCAAGTGCCGGCTGACCACTCCCTTCCCGAGTGGGAGTCGCCTGATACCCAGGGAACAGCTTGTGACTGTGGTCATGCCTGGTGGTGTGTCGGCCCCGGCCCTGCCAAAATCCAGCCCCCCTCGGGGACAAAGGCTCACAGACACTTCTGAGTCCTGCACGCTGTGCAGATTGCAGACACCTTGTTACCCCACCTCATGGCGGAGATGCTGAGGTTCAGTGAGACTGAGTAACTGCTGCGCTTTCCTCCCTAGGATTTTTTAAAAATATGTTTTTATTGGTTTCAGAAAAAGAGGAAGGGAGAGAGAGAGAGATATCGATGTGAGAAAGAAACAGCCATCAGTTGGTTGCCTACCATACACACACCGAGAGGGGGATGAACCTGCAACCCGGGCATGTGCCCAGGCCAGGAATCGAACCTTGGTGCAGGGGACGATGTTCAACCCACTGAACCACACCGGCCAGGGCTTCTCCCTAGAATTTTATGTGTGTACATCCTAGAGTCCTTTTACTGCCAGGAGTGTTTACGTATAATTAAAACAGCTAACATGTATCGTTTCTGCCTGCTGGTTATTATTCTTAGTTTTGTACCTATACTAGTTCTCTCTCTTGATACCTATACAGAAAGGACTATTCGCCCATTTGATGGATGAGGAAACTAAGGCATGTAACATGTCCACGCTACACAGCTAGAAATGGCGGAGCCGGGCCCGGCTGGTGTAGCTCAGTGGTTGAGTGTCGACCAATGAACCAGGAAGTCACAGCTCGATTCCTAGTCAGGGCACATGCCTGGTGTTGCAGGCTCAGTCCCCAGTAGGGATCATGCAGAAGGCAGCTGATCAATGATTCTCTCTCATCACTGATGCTTCAATTTTTCTCTCTTTCCCTTCCTCTCTGAAATCAATAAAAAATATATAAATTAGAAATGGTGGAGCCAGGACTCAAACCCTGTAACCCACTGGGAAATGCCCCCCGGCAATCCAGCTCTTCTGCAAAAGCCATTTTTTTTAACGCCGCCAGGGAATGGTTCTGTGTCTGCTGAGGTTCTGGGGCGAGGTGAGAAGGGGGCGGCGTCCCAGAAGTCCTTTGGCTTCCAGGCTTTTTCTGTGTCAATAACTGATTTATTCAGACAGGAAGACTGAGATCTTATCGTGGACTTCAGGAATGCCGCTGGAGATGCCAAGGGCGTGTGCCTTTCTTCTTCAAAACAACCCTGCCTGGCACTGCACCAGCCCTGTCACTCTGCAGACTCACCTTTTTGTGATCAGAGAAAATTTCCACTTTCACTTATCCATCACAGTCGCCATCGCCAGGCCTTTCCTCCTCCTGGAGCCCTGAGGCTCACAGGTGGACGAGGAGGCCTGGCTTCCACACTGTGGTTTTGGTCCTGAGACACACTTAGCTTCTGTAGCGTGAGATCAGCCTTTTTTTTTCCATTTCATGTTTTGAATTTCAAAATCCTAGATCTAGAGCCTCTCTTCTTGGGCTGTAACTGGATTCGGGGTGACTGGGATACCTAACACTTGCCCGTGGTGTGCTGATTGGCCTTCCTTCTGCCTCCGGCCAGGCCCCTCCAGCCTCGGGGTCCCGGGGATGCAGGTGCTGGGAGCGCTGGAGGTTCCCTCCCTGTGGGAGAGTCCTGCCTCCGGCTCCAGACTTGTCTCAGCCTCCGGGATGGGAGGGGCAGACCCTCACCCACCGGCCTCTGCTGGCAGGCCCCAGGCAGGGTCTCCGGGGGCCGACACCTGCATTCCCACTCGCTCCCTTCACTGGTCTCAGCGCCCTCGCCCAGAACATTCTGCAGGCACAGAGGGGGCCGCGGGGCCTGCCTGCGTCAGGGCCTCAGGCCCCCAAAGCCTCATCCTTTTAACCTCACAGTCACCTGAGAGCCAGGAGGCCTCGCCAGGCCATCTCCCTGAGAGGACCCTGTCTCCCAACTCCAAAGCCAGTGCCCGCTGCCCTACAGAAGCTGGACTCGCGGGGACACCTCCCATCCCATGACCGTCCAGAGAGGCGGAGGGAGCCACCATCCTGAAGGCACCTGGCAGCGGGGCGGGGGGGGGGGGGGGGGTACCTGTCCTCCCCACAGGGCGTCCCCCTGCCCACGTTGCACTTCTCTCTGCACTTCCTCCTATCCATGCCCCCAGCAGGGAGACCCCAACCAGAGCCCAGGGTCTAAGCAGGCAGAAGACCTGAGGCTGGCCCCCTGGTTGGAGAGCAGGCGCATTCTGAGCCTTCCAAGGCCCCGAGGTTGCTGTCAATCCAGGTCCTGCCTGGCCTCTCTCAGAGCCAGTTGAACAGGAGACCCACCCTCAGACAAACAGCCTGTGTGCTGTCTGTCCTCCCCTGACTGGGAAGGCAGAATCTAGGGACCCCGGCCACTGAGGAGAAGCTCCGACCTCATCTGCCCTGAGCCTCCAGGCCTTGAGGAGCCAGACAGGGGCATCTGGAGGGGCGAGGGCACGCTCTGAGGGGGAGGTGTCACCTGCACATGGTTCCTGCAGCCTCCCTGCCAGGGCCAGGCCATGCCAGGGGGCCACGGCGGCCCTGGCACACAACCAGGTCACTGTTGCATGGGTTAAAGGGGCGAGGACTGCCCTTGCCTGCTCTGTGGTAGGAGCGGGCAGTATGATTTTGTACTAGTCCCTCCACTTCTCATACTGACCCTTTGCACCCCTCCCGGCAGCTACTTCCACCCTCGTCCACCTGGGAGGCTCAGGCCTCGGCTCACACAGCAGGGAGGTAGGTGGGCACCACTCACCCTGTGCTTGCATGGGGACCCCAGTGGACAGTGGGGGGCAGCTGGTGAAGCGCCTACAGCTCAGCTGGACCCTGGGGCCTGGTGAGGATGGGCCGAAAGGCATTCTAGGAAGAGGTGCCGCCTGAGCAAGAGCCCAGAGTGACTGGACGTCTCTAAGCAGGCCTGGCCTGGGACGAGGATTCCTACCCCGAACCCCAAACTCCCAGGACACCTGCAGGAAAACAGAAGGAATCCTGCCCCTCTGGGGAGAGAACCCACATTCCCCAAGAAGTTGGGAAGGGGCCTTGGCCCTGGGACAGCCCCCCACCCTCTGGAGCCACCACGGAGTGGAGGGTGGGGGCAGCGGGGCGGGGCAGACATCAAGGGAAGGGAAAGAGGAGCGGAGTGGGATCAGAGGAGGGTGGAGGGATAACAGCTGGATGGGCAGAGGCCCCTCCTTCCTGTCTCCTCCGGGGCCTGGGCTGGGAGAAATTCTCCACTGGCTTCTTGAAAACTCTGGGGTTTCTACCCGCTTTTGAGGCTCTCGTCTGTGGTTTCCTGAGGCCTGACTGGGTAACAGTCTGGTAAATTCTTAAATCCCTTCCCACACACCACACTCCCTTCACCAGCCTTCTCTCACTCAGAGCTTAAGGCACGCCTCTTCCTCCGGGGCACCCACCACTGGCAGGTGCTGGAGGAGAGAAGCCGGAGGTCAGAGCTGGACTGGGCCCGGGACACCCAGCCAGCCCTCTCTCTGCCCAGGAGGCAGGGCCTGCCAACTCATTGCCAAATTCCCATGGCGAAACCTGGCTCCCAATTAATACCTGTTGAGTAAATTAACTCTCCAAGTAAAAGCTAAAAGCCAAACAGGCAGGGCCACAGCAGACCCGGGACTGCACACCCACCAGGGCCTCCAGGGAACGCAGCCTTGGACCCAGCCAGCGTCAAGGCCCGGCCTCCGGGAAGGTGTCCCACGTTGGGAGACACGTCCACGTAAGCCCAAGAGCTAGCCACAGGGCGTCAGGCCACTCTGCCACTCGGGTGGAGTCCGCCCCCCAGCAGCTCACTGATAGAGGCAGGAAGGGGGCAGCGTGCGAAAGGAGACCCGGGCCTGGGGTCCAGCGGGCGCCTGGCAGTGCTCACAGGCCGGCCCGCTGGGGGGTGATTGGTGCCCCAGCTCTGCCCAGAAGGCTGCAGGAGAAGGTGGAGCCAGCCCCAAACTTCTCGAGGCCCAGGGAGCGGACCCGCTCCAGATGGGATGGAGCTGAGGGACGAGGATTCTTACCCCGAACCCCAAACTCCCAGGACACCTGCAGGACACCAGGGGCCTTGGGCGAGGAGGGCGCAGGGGGCGGCGAGGCATCTTCCTGGCGGCCCCCCCCCCCCCCCCATCTCCACCAAATCAGAGCTGCCGCGGGGCCCCAGACCTCCTGCCCGAACGCGCCTGGAAGGATTTAAAAACAGCAGCTCCCGGGCCTGGTGTCAATTCACGCCCACGAGAACCCCGTGAGATGAGAGCTTTCTTATCCCCATTTTGCAGATGAGAAACCCCAGCCAGGGGGCCAGCTGCTGGGCCGAGCGCCCGCAGGTGAGCTGGCCTCCCAGCCCTGGCGCCCGGCACGCAGCCCGCCCGCCTCCTTACCCCCGGCGCATCCAGCCAGGAAGTCGAGAGCCATGGCCGTCCTTCCTCCACGTCCTTCTCCTTCTCGGGCCCTTTGCGGGGTCGGGAGCCCCCGGCTCGCGGAGCAGATACTCGGTCTGGCCGCCGCCTCCTGGCGCAGAGCCTGATCAGCGCCGGGGCAGGGGTGGCAGCGGCGGCGGCGGCTCAGCGCGCGGCTCCTCGCCCGGCAAAGGTGCCCGCAGGCCGGCTCGCGAGCCCTCGAGGCGGTCCGTCGGCCAGTGGTCCCCGACTTCGGGCCGCGCGCCCCGCCCCTCGGCCGGCCGGCGGCGGGGGGTGGGGGGAGGCTCGGGCGGGGCGCAGGGCGCAGCGAATGGGCGGGCGGGGTGCGGACAACGCCCGAGGCCTGCGCGCCGCCGCCGCGCCTCATTGGCGGGCGTGCCCGGGGGCGGGGCGCGGGGACGTGGCGGGCGGGCCGGCGGGGGGGGCGAGGCGAGCGGACAAAGAGTGTGCTTCGTGCGCCCGCCCGCGCGCCGCCCGGGGCCGGAGGGAGCGCGGTGTTCGCAGAAGCCGGACCGTGGACCCGGCCGGGAGCTCACACCCTGACCCGGCCTGGAGCCCGGGAACCCCGCGGCGTGCGCGAGGCGTGCCTGCTGGGAGGGACGTGGGGTGCGCTCCCTCCGGACTGGGCCCGGGAACCTGGGGCCTGGGTTCAGATCCCGGCTCCGCCGCTGGACCTCAGTGTCCTCGTCTGTATAATGGGGACATGGCCGCGAAAACGGATGTGGAGCGCCTGGCCCCTCCAGACCTGCAGGCTTGCGCACAACTAACTAGTTGCCTCGGGGAGCCTTCGCCCTCCCGCCTGCGCGCCCCTGTGCGGGGGGCGAGAGGGGGGTGTCTTGTGGGAGGGCGGCCCGGGCCCCTGGTCGTCCGGCCCTACACATGGCGTCTCAGGGTCTGAGCGCTCCGGCATTTCGGGGGGCGGAGAGCGAACCTGAAAAGGGAACGGGGACTCGGGCGCGGGGCGCGGCCAGGCCCTCGGAGTCCTGCACCTGCCTGCGGACTGTGAAGCGGGGGAGGTCCCTGGACCGGGCCGGGAGCCGCGGGGCAGGACCGGGCCATCGCAGCGCGTCCAACGCGGCGGCCAGGACACCCTGTGGCCGTGGCCGGAGCCGGAGTGCGGCTCTGGGTAGTGGGGGGAGGGGGTAAGGAGCAGCCGAATCCGCTGCCGCCACCCCCACCCTGGGAGTCCCTGAGGTTGGGGCCACTCCCTGGAGACTTCCCCCCACACTCCTTCCCAGCGGCTCATGAAGTGCGGACTGCGGACTGTCCGGTTGGGGCCCGAGCTTGGCTGGGAGCTCTCTCCTTCACTGTGGGAGTCAAATAACACTCAGGGGCCAACTTCCTATTCACCACCTGCGGTCAGGACCACAAAGCCGTGCTTCCGGTAGCAGGGCACACAGCGCTTTCACTCTAGTTTGACGGGTCTGGTAGCAGGATGGAGAGTACCGTGGATATATCTCAGACAGGTTGTAAAGGCGATATTTGGTACGAGGGGATGATGTCAGGCATATGTGAACAGTGAACTATAGTGACACAGAGGCCTCTGGGAAGCCAACCAGCAGTGTGGTTTCCTTTTATTCTTCTTAGAATCTAAGTAGAGCAATCATTCAGGAGAGACCCAAACCCAGGTCTGCTGACTCCTAGTCCAGTGCTTGTGATGGCTGGTGGGCCCTGCATTAGGGGTCTGGAGGCCTGGGTGTGAATATCGCCAGCCTTGCCGACCCAGCTCCATGCCTCAAGGCAGCAGGGGAGGCCGAGGGTGGAAGAGTGACCAAGAACCCAGAAAAGCCGCAGCTTGTAGGCCCCAGAAGTCTAGACCCCAAACAGGGCGGGAGTGGACGGTGGGGCTGCTCAGGTGGCTGGAGGCCTCTGAGACCATGACAATTAAACAGGGCAACCCTATGTCCAGGTGTCGCCTCGAGGAAGGGGTGTCCCTGGGCTGCCCAGACCTCGGGAGGTAAAGCACAATAGCCTGCAGCATCCGTCCCTGTGTTTGGAGGTTTAAGAGGAAGTCACGTACCTTAACAGGGCAGTCAGTCAAATTATTATGGAATGATTGAACAGTGCTGTGCCTTTAATGCCCTGCTTGGGGCAGGTTGCACAAGCCCTCCTACGAAGGTAGATGTGAACAAAACCAACTCAAAAAAAAAAGAACAAAACCAACTCCATCTCTGTTACCTCTGACCAGGCTCACTGTCGTTAGCAAGGAAAGCAAAGCCTTCTAGTTGATGATCCTCTGCGTTCCTTAAAATATAGCCATGAATAGTATTGTTAGTAACAGCCAGGATGGCATGACAACCGAGATCAATATCAAAATAGTGTCAATTATAAGCAGTCACCTGTCTGTCACAAGGCCACCAGGAGGGGTGGCCCCGGCACTCCTGCAGTCCTTATCCCTGTGTCTTGTCAGTCATTAGCTGGTTGTGAAACGGAATTTTTGGACTGGAACCCGGATTCTTTGTCCGCCAGAGTCGAAGAATGAATCCACAGACAGAGAGTAGTATAACAAAGGTGGAGATTTATTGAAGAACAAGTACAGACTCCCACGTGGGGAGGGGGAAAGGGTCCCACTGAGTTCCTTTTCCCTATGGCTTATAAAGGCTGCAGATCCTGGTGCCTTGATATCCCCTCTGATTGGTCACTATTCCCTTAGACTGGATACTATAGTAACTCCTGAGCTCAAAGGTCGAACACCACATGGGACATGTGAGGCCTCCTCCCTCATTGTTCTTTTCTTTCTGGCTTTCTTCCTTCTTTATTTTGTAAATATAGACCTTTTTGGCTACTTCCAGCTCTTTGTCTTATGTAAATGCAACTGTTGCCGCTCCCTGCACCTGGCTTCCTTGTGTTATGGAGATGTACCTTCTCCCAATCTGTAGCCCTGTGTTTTTCCATGGACCCCAATTCTAAAGATTCCCTAAGCCTGCCTGTATTCCCCTAAAATTCCTGTTTCAGTTGTACTGTACAAACAGCACTGTAACGGGTCTGGTAGCTGGTAGTGGAGAATAATCTGTGCAGAATTGCTGGTGTCTGACCCAATTTTCCGGTAAGTCAGCCACCCAACAATAAATTCTGATGTGTTCTATTGGAGTCACCTGCTTTGTCTTTCAGTCTGAGGATACCTTCTGGTTACAGTGCCTTTATACCTGTGCCCTGCCATCGGACAGTCCTGGCTCCCTGGGGGGCCCTTGGGAAGGGGCCCAGCAGCCTGGGACACAGTCGGCGCTCAATAGTTGAGCTTCAGGAAGCTCCTTGGAGCGAGGCCCCATCTGGGTGATGCCTGCAGGGGTCCAGGTGAGGGATCTGGTGCAGGTGCCCGGCCACAGGCTTCCAGCTTAGAGCTTAGAGGTGGGGCCACTTTGGAGGGAGCCAGTGTTCAGGCTGGAGCCCTTGGGGTTTAGGTGTTATAGAAGACCGGAGAAAAACCAAGCAACGCTTAGAGAAATGGAGTTACACAGCTTTATTACGCCAGCAGACTCAGAGGAGGTTGTCTCTCAAATTCTGAGCAAAGCGATCTGGTGGGAGCTTTTCTTTTATATCTTTTCTAATGTCTTTGTCTCCTAAATATGGGGCTTCCGGTCCCTTTTGCAAGTTTTCAAAAGAGGCCTACGTATGCTTAGCAGATATCTCGCAGGAAGCTTGTAGCCTTGAGAGTACAACACAGTTCAGTAGCCCCAGTACGGATAAGTAAAAGACACCTGGTATGGGGGTAGCTAGGGATGGCAGTGGAGCCGTTTGCAAGGTCAGACAGGTAAGCTTATTTTACCTATCATTAGAGCAAGCATGTTTTACAGAAGCCAATAATAGCAGAATTAATTCACAGAACAAAGAACCTCTGTCTAGTGGAAATTTCAAACAGCAGTTTTTTTATAAAATAGAGGTTACTAGGCTTCATTCCCCACTGGCTTTATCAAATTGTTGACTCTTCCCGTGAGGTAGGGATGGCCCCGGTCAGGTTGAAACGGCCCCGGTGTGGTAGGGACAACCCCGGTCAGGTTGAAACGGCCCCGGTGTGGTAGGGACAACCCCGGTCAGGTTGAAACGGCCCCGGTGTGGTAGGGACAACCCCGGTCAGGTTGAAACGGCCCTGGTGAGGTCGAGACGGCCCCGGTGAGGTTGAAACGGCCCCGGTGAGGTAGGAACGACCCCGGTGAGGTTGAAACAGCCCTCGTGAGGTAGGGACGACCCCGGTCTGGTAGGGACAACCCCGGTCAGGTCGAAACGGCCCCGGTGTGGTAGGGACAACCCCGGTCAGGTTGAAACGGCCCCGGTGTGGTAGGGACGACCCCGGTGAGGTTGAAACGGCCCCCGTGAGGTAGGGACGACCCCGGTGAAGTTGAAACAGCCCCCGTGAGGTAGGGACGACCCCGGTCTGGTAGGGACAACCCCGGTCAGGTCGAAACGGCCCCGGTGTGGTAGGGACAACCCCGGTCAGGTTGAAACGGCCCCGGTGTGGTAGGGACGACCCCGGTGAGGTTGTAACGGCCCTGGTGAGGCTCAGACGGCCCTGGTTAGGTTGAGACTACTCCAGTGAGGTTGGGACAAATAAAGGGGACCAGTATGGACTGATGAACAGGGGTAGATACAGAAGCAGAGCAACATTGAACAGAATGTTAAACTACAGTGGGAAGCCTGGGGAGGGTTGGGGGGGGGGGATTAAGAGACCAACTGAAGGACTTATATGCATGCATATAAGATTAACCAATGGACACAAGACACGGGGTGGGGGGGGCGGGGGGTAGGGGCCGGGGGAATGTCAAGGGGGGGAAAAAAGGAGACAATGTAATACTCTTTGTAATACTTTAAGAAATAAAAATTATTAAAATATTAAAAAAAAAAAATTGTTGACTCTTGCCGAAACCGGTTTGGCTCAGTGGATAGAGCGTTGGCCTGCGGACTGAAAGGTCCCAGGTTCGATTCCGCTCAAGGGCATGTACCTGGGTTGCGGGCACATCCCCAGTGGGAGATGTGCAGGAGGCAGCTGGTCGATGTTTCTCTCCCATCGATGTTTCTAACTCTCTATCTCTCTCCCTTCCTCTCTGTAAAAAATCAATAAAAATATATTTAAAAAAATATCATTGACTCTTGTGGGCCATTATTGGGGATGGGGTTATATCGACCCCTGAGATTAGCCTTTTGCCTTCTCACAGGGAGAAAGGTCCAGTTTGTGGGGAGCAGTGTAGGGGTGGCCTCTGCCGCAGGGAGGAAGGGGTGAAGGCAGGCACTGGCGAAGATGGGGTTACCTGGGTGCACGGCTGGGTTACTGAACTGCAAAACCTCGTTTCCCCTTAGAAGCTCTTCCTCACGGGCTGTGTTTCTGGGCCCCCAGAGGGAGAAGCATTCACCAGGAGGCAGAGACAGTGACAGCGCTGCTCTGTGCCGGGCATGGGGACAAGGCAGACACTGCTCCCTGACTCGGGGGCTTCCCTGCCATTGGGGAGAAACCAGAAAGGAAAAAATAAAGTCATCGCCGAGTAAAGGAGCTCGCGAGGCCCCATCTGCGAGCCTGCGGGGTGTCCGTGAGGCTTCTGTGTGTGTTGTTCTGTTTCATTTCCTGAGGATAAAATTACAGCACAGGACGTGCTTTCTCAAACTCCTCGTGTTCTCCAGTCCCGGACACCCCGCTCCCAAGGGAGTGCCCCCTGCAGGGTGCTTCTCAGATCCCAGCCTTTAAGGGGCAGGAGGTCCAAGGCCAGAGCAGCAGGAGCACAGGGAGTGGGGAGGGAGAGCCACGGGGGAGGGGGGTGTGAGGGGGACACAAGCGGTGAAGCCAGGTGACTGAACAGTGTGGGGTTGAGTTTTTATTTTGTACAGCTTTTATCATTTCTGACACAGGATAGGCTCAGTGCGGAAAAATTAGGAACACCAGCCGGGAAAGAAAGTCACCTCTGGCCTGGCTAGCTAGCAGGGCTCAGTGCTTGAGCTTCGACCTATGAACCAGGAGGTCAGGGTTCGATTCCCAGTCAGGGCACATCCCTGGGTGGTGGGCTCAATCCCCAATGTGCAGCGTGCAGAAGGCAGCCAATCCATGATTCCCTCTCATCATTGATGTTTCTATCTCTCTCTCCTTCTCTGAAATCAATAAAAATATATCTTTAAAAAGATTATGTTTCTGGGGGAAAAAAGTTGCCTCTGTTCTCCTACTGAAGTATGGTAGCAATCATCGCAGGTAGAAACTATAGTTTAACTTTAACCCTGCTGTTTGGCTTCTGTACTTATTTGCTTTAACAATAGAAAAGTTATTTTGATTTTCTGAATTATATAAATTATCCCATTCGATTGAATACCCTATTGATTGTAATGTGAATATCCCATTGGTTGCGGTCATACTGGTTATCGAAGCACATTCTTCTGTACCTGGGAAGGACAGCACAATTATCCCAAGGTCAGAGGGCTCCAGATAACGTGTCCCTGTGACTCAGTGGTCCCAAGACCCTAGGGCTCTAGATAATGTGTTTCTGTCAACTCAGTAATCCGGAGACCCAAAACTATCCTTCCTATCTAATAATTGACAAACGTGGTAATTGATCGTACCTTTGCTACGCCTCCCATTGGCTAATCAGTGTGATATGCAAATTAACCACAAACAAAGACGGCGGTTAATTTGCAAACGTAGGCTCCAAGCGGTGGAGCGAAGCCTGGCGGCCGGGGCCGGCGGAGCAGCGAGACCTCACGGCCCTGGGGCTGGCGGAGCAGCGAGGCCTGATGTTTCCGGGGCCGGCTCCAGCCAGAACTCGGCCAGAGCGGAGGCCTGGGCCCCTGGTGCTGGAGGCCAGGGGAAAGGAAGGCCTATTGCACAAATCTCTTTGTGCAACAGCCCTCTAGTAATTTAGATAACATGCTTAAGACTGCTTCTGTAAACTGCTTTTTTGCAAACCAGGTTCCTCATTCCAAACCTTGGGATGTAATCACAACCTTTGTGATCTTTGCCTATATAAGTCTGGTGTTGGGGCTGGGAGGGCACTATGAGAATTGGGAGAGCGAAATGCCCCCTCATAGTCCCGGATTTGCAATAAATGTGACTCTTTAATTTGACTTCTTGAGGTGTCCTTGTGTGATTCTCGGGGTACATTACAACACTACCCTAACCCGCAGAATTCAGTGAAGGAGGCTGTCTGGACCTGGGCTGGGGGCAAGGCTGGCACTCAGAGTGCCCCTGGGTGAGTGGGGGTGGGGTGGCTGAGGACCAGCTGTGTGGACCTGGGGACTTGGGCTGTGCAGGGGCCAGTGCCGGGTGGGCAGGGTCTGGCTCTGCCTTCGGCTCTCGACACCTCTGCAGGAAACGGAAGGTAAGAGTTGATTTCTGTGTTATAAAACCAGCATCACCTCAGTGTAAAAAGGAGCTCGTTTAATTAATCAGCGGAGGAACGGAAGGTTTTCGTGAGGGCCCCTTCGACTGTCTGGGCCAGTGAGGGAGAATCTGGGACCCACAGGTCCCCTGTGGCTGCTGAGGACGCAGTGAGCAGGTGGGTGGCTTTGTGGCGAGGGCTGGGGACCAGCTGCGGGTGTGTGTGGCCTAGCCTTGAGCAGAGCTGTCTGCCCGACGCATCCCTTTCTCCCAGGGAATAACTGTTTGCGTTGTGAATGTCTCCCTGGCCCCTTGTCCGGTCTATCCTGGTGTGTCCTGGCCTCCCCGCTGAGCCAATCTGCCCTGGGCCTCGGCGATGGAGGGCGTGGGACCATCTGGGGACAGCCAGCCACTGTCCTGGGTGCCCTCAGCCCCAGTCCATGGTACCTAGGGTCTCTCCTTGGGTAGATTTGAGGAATCCACTTTTCTCCCTTGAACTGAGTCAATCCGAAGTTGCTGCCACGCTGGGTGGCCGAGGGCTACCTGTCCAGGCGCGCTGGGGGCCTCCCTCCTGGTGCTCCGGGCCATTCTGAACCCACTCGGCCGGCTGGGCCAAGAGGCCAAAGGGAGGCCAGCTCCTCCAGATGAGGTGACCAGAAACCCAAGATGGGCAGCGATATAAATAGACACTTGGCAAATGCTTCCAGTCTAAAAATAGAACTAAAGGGGGCCTGCCTGGGGGAGTCCCTAACTGGCCAGAGGACCAAAGGAGTGGTCCCCAACTGGAGTTGGGGCTGGTCAGGACACGAGGGCCAGGCCGAAGGAGCTCAGCCAAGTGTCCCGGACACAGTGCGTGCTGGCTGTGCATTCAGTTGTCTGTGCGACGCACAGGCCTCACGGAGTCCACCCTCTGGGCCAACCTGGGGCTGGCACTGGGGCCTGGAGTGAGCTGGCCCCCCTGTGCCCTCTCTCGGGGCTCCCACTTCGCATGGGTGGAGAATGGCTGCATGACCACGCTGTCCCTGGCGGACAGGCAGTGTGAGCAGGCACCTGAGGCCACTGGCCAGAGGAGGGCAGTGTGCCCTCACCTTGAACCCTGGGCTGAGCTGGTAGGTACTGGGCCTTGGCACCTCGGGGAAGTGAGAATGGGCGAGGTCAGGAGAAGGCGGGGCGGGGGGGGGGGGGGGGGGGGGACTGGCCGCAGACACAGCAGGACACAGACAGACGGAGGAGAAAGGTGCTGGCCCTCCTCTGTCCACCGCAGCCACAGCCCTGGGGCTGAGCCGGAAGTAGGTCTGCAGGTGCCGCAGTGGCAGGGTGAACCAGACACAGTGATAAGGAAAAGAAGCAAATCGCCAAAAGATAGGAAAGTGGAAACATGCCGGCCTGCTGCAGGAAGACGGTCCGGCCTGGGCTGGCGGCTCTCACTGTCTGTGGTGGTTGCGTCTCTGCCGCCTGGATTTTAAAAAGAACTTGCAGTTATTCCTTTTGTTACAAACTGTGAGAGGCATTTAGGGTTGTCAGGTTCCCCCAGGGCGCCCGGACCAGCTTGGCCCTGAGCCCAGAGGGGCCAGCGGGCGCCCGCGTCCTCCTTCCTTTCGGTTGGGTCCAGGCTGGAGCTGTTTGTGTGATGTCTGTCTCCCTCTAGAGGACGGCCTGGCCTCCTTGCTGGGGCTGGGTGGGGCGGAACATGTGGCTGAAGGAGGAAGAGGCCTAATGCATGCCTAACTGCTAACGGTAATGACACTCCCCATCGGGAGAGGTGGTCTCCTGCCATCCATGCAAGACTCAGAGGGGTCACTCCACTGACCCCAGATCACACAGCTGGGGGAGGTGGAGCCAGGAGCCAAACCTAGCTTGGGTATCCCCTCAACCATGGGAGGCTCCCCCGCCCGCTAAGATCCCAGTCTCCCCAGCTACCAGAGGGCTTTACCATCTACTGAGTCAGGTCAAGCCAGGTGTGAAAAGCTGACTCTGCCCAAGGTCCATCACCTGTGTGTCCATCTATCATCCATCCCTGCATCCATTGATCCATCCATTGATCCACCCACCCAGCGATCCATCCATCCACCCACCCACCCATCCATCTACCCACCCACCCACCCATCCACCCACCCATCCATCTATCCACCCACCCACACACCCACCCACCCATCCATCTATCCACCCACCCACACACCCACCCACCCATCCATCTATCCACCCACCCACACACCCACACACCCACTCATCCATCCACCCACCCACCCACACACCCACCCACCCACTCATCTGTTCACTGACTTGTTTCATGCACTTATTCACTGAGCCTCCCCCGCTGCTTGCCCTGTGCTGGGTGCTGTGGGCTCAGAGACAAACCTGCTGGACTCTGCCTGCCAGCAGCTCACCGCTGGATGGGGAGACAGTTAGACCTGCACAAACCAGACTAAAGGGAAAGGCGTCAGGTTTTCCATTCTGCTGTGGAGAAGGGTGCTTGTTTGGGAGACAAAGGGCAGGTGAAACTTGGCTGCAGTGACTGAGAGAACACGCTCTCAAGTGTCAGCTTCTTGGGCTGCCTTTTCTAACGCACCCCCCGCCCCGTCCCCACCCAGTGCCCCTGAGCCCACCCTACTCTACGTCTCTCCAGGGTCCTTATCACCGTCCCGCAGACTCTGTATTGTTATTTATTGTGTTGGTGTCTGTCTTCCCACCTAGAACAAAAGATCCATGGGTCAGGGGCATTTGTCTGATGCTGGAAGCTGGTCCATCCTTGCTGCTTGACACAGTCGCTGCAGGGAAGAAACATCTGCACAGCATATGTCTCAAGGGACCTGGCATATATGGCATACTGTTCTTAATATGTTTGCTCCCCTTCTTGGCACTATGTGTTTTAACCAGGGTCACCTCTCTGAGAAAGGTTGTTTCCCCAGGTAGGGATTTTTCCCTGAAGTTAGGGAGGGAATAAAACCCCTCAACTACGTGCCAGGCTGGTAGTTAATCACCTTAACTAGCTGCAATCACCCTTAAGCTACATAATCTTTACTCCCTGGAATGGAGATAAGAAACGCCCTAACCTTTGGAATGGAAATTGAGAGGATTAAAATCGACTGGTATAAATACAGATGTAACAAGACAATGATCTCAGAACCTGGCTGGAGAACCCAGACAGAGCTTGGCTAGAGATCCTGGCCTGGCTGCTGATCAACTGAACGTTGTCTCCGTGTCATTATTTCTTCGCCGACGCCGTCCACACCTTTGGGAACCCCTGGACCTGCTGGGGCTGGGCCCCAACAATTTGCCACGATGTACGACCCAGACGAGGATATGCAATATGACGAGCATGATGATGAAATCACCCCAGAGTTGTGGCAAGAAGCATGCTGGATTGTAATCAGTTCCTATTTTGATGAGAAAGGCTTGGTCAGACAACAGCTGGATTCTTTTGATGAGTTTATTCAGATGTCTGTTCAAAGAATTGTGGAAGATGCGCCACCTATAGACCTGCAAGCTGAAGCTCAGCATGCTAGTGGAGAAGTTGAAGAACCGCCAAGGTATTCGCTGAAGTTTGAACAAATTTATCTCTCCAAGCCTACTTACTGGGAAAGAGATGGTACTCCTTCACCACTGATGCCAAACGAGGCCAGGTTACGAAATCTCACGTATTCTGCTCCACTTTATGTAGATATCACAAAAACAGTCACCAAAAAAGGTCAAGAGCAACTTCAGACTCAGTATCAGAAAACTTGTATAGGAAAAATTCCAATTATGTTGCGTTCAACTTACTGCCTATTGAATGGCTTAACAGATCGTGATCTTTGTGAGTTAAACGAGTGCCCCTTGGATCCTGGTGGCTACTTCATTATTAATGGATCAGAAAAGGTTCTGATTGCGCAAGAAAAAATGGCAACAAACACGGTCTATGTGTTTGCCAAAAAGGATTCTAAATACGCCTACACAGGAGAGTGTAGATCATGTCTGGAGAATTCTTCCCGACCCACCAGCACTATTTGGGTTAGCATGCTGGCAAGAGGAGGACAGGGTGCAAGAAAGAGTGCTATCGGCCAGCGCATTGTGGCAACGCTACCCTTTATCAAGCAAGAAGTTCCCGTTATTATCGTGTTCAGGGCATTAGGTTTCGTGTCCGACAGGGATATTTTAGAGCATATTATTTATGATTTTGAAGACCCAGAGATGTTGGATATGGTCAAACCTTCTCTCGATGAAGCTTTTGTCATCCAAGAACAGAATGTTGCACTGAATTTCATTGGCTCGAGAGGGGCAAAGCCTGGTGTCACCAAAGAGAAAAGAATTAAGTATGCCAAAGAAGTCTTACAGAAAGAAATGCTCCCTCATGTTGGTGTCAGCGATTTTTGTGAGACCAAAAAAGCTTATTTCTTGGGGTATATGGTGCATAGGTTACTTCTAGCAGCTCTGGGTAGAAGAGAATTAGATGACAGAGATCACTATGGAAACAAGAGATTGGACCTTGCTGGACCGCTACTTGCATTCTTATTTAGAGGCCTGTTTAAGAACTTGCTTAAAGAAGTACGGATCTATGCACAGAAGTTTATTGATCGGGGAAAGGATTTTAACTTGGAGTTGGCAATTCAAACAAGGATTATAGCTGATGGCCTAAAATACTCTTTAGCTACTGGAAACTGGGGTGACCAAAGGAAAGCTCATCAAGCCAGAGCCGGAGTATCTCAGGTGTTAAACCGCCTGACCTTTGCATCTACTCTTTCTCACCTGCGTCGTTTAAATTCTCCGATCGGTAGAGACGGCAAGCTGGCAAAACCGAGACAGTTGCATAATACGTCGTGGGGAATGGTGTGTCCTGCTGAGACTCCGGAGGGCCATGCTGTAGGACTTGTGAAGAACTTAGCCCTGATGGCTTATATTTCCATTGGATCTCAACCTTCTCCAATTCTGGAATTTTTAGAAGAATGGAGTATGGAAAATTTAGAAGAAATTTCTCCCGTAGCGATTGCTGGCGCAACCAAGATTTTTGTGAATGGCTGCTGGGTGGGAATACATAAAGATCCCGAACAACTTATGAACACTCTCAGGAAATTGCGGCGTCAGATGGACATCATTGTGTCTGAAGTTTCCATGATCAGAGATATTCGAGAGAGGGAGATTCGGATCTATACGGATGCCGGGCGTCTCTGTAGACCACTTCTGATTGTGGAAGAACAAAAGCTTCTGCTGAAGAAGAGACATATTGATCAATTAAAAGAGAGAGAATATAACAACTACGGTTGGCAGAATCTCGTGGCCAGTGGGGTAGTGGAATATGTTGATACTCTAGAAGAAGAAACAGTGATGCTGGCGATGACTCCAAATGATTTGCAAGACAAAGGAGTAGCTTACTCTTCCACATATACACACTGTGAGATTCACCCATCGATGGTTCTTGGTGTCTGTGCATCGATTATTCCATTTCCTGATCATAACCAGTCCCCTAGAAACACATACCAGTCGGCTATGGGTAAGCAGGCCATGGGAGTTTATATCACCAACTTTCACATCCGTATGGATACATTGGCCCATGTTCTCTACTATCCTCAAAAACCGCTTGTGACTACACGGTCTATGGAATATTTGCGATTTAGAGAGTTGCCAGCAGGTACCAATTCCATTGTGGCTATTGCATCATACACCGGATATAACCAAGAAGACTCCGTTATCATGAATCGTTCAGCAGTAGACCGAGGCCTTTTCAGGTCTGTGTTCTACCGATCATACAAAGAACAGGAGTCTCAAAAAGGATTTGACCAAGAAGTTTTTGAGAAGCCTACCCGTGAAACATGCCAGGGTATGAGGCATGCCGTCTATGACAAGCTGGATGATGACGGTCTGATAGCTCCCGGGGTCCGTGTATCAGGAGACGATGTTATTATAGGCAAAACAGTCACCCTGCCTGAAAATGAAGATGAGCTGGAGAGCACTAACAGACGCTATGCCAAGAGAGACTGCAGCACTTTCCTCAGGACTAGTGAGACAGGCATTGTGGACCAGGTTATGGTAACTCTCAACCAGGAAGGATATAAATTTTGTAAAATAAGGGTACGCTCTGTCAGAATTCCACAGATTGGAGATAAATTTGCCAGTCGACATGGTCAAAAGGGTACTTGTGGTATTCAGTATAGACAAGAGGATATGCCTTTCACCTGCGAAGGAATCACCCCCGATATCATCATAAATCCCCACGCCATCCCCTCTCGTATGACCATTGGTCACTTGATTGAATGTCTTCAAGGGAAGGTGTCAGCTATCAAAGGCGAAATTGGTGATGCCACTCCATTTAACGATGCCGTTAATGTGCAGAAGATTTCTCACCTTTTGTCCAATTACGGCTACCACCTCAGAGGAAATGAGGTCTTGTACAATGGATTCACTGGCAGAAAAATCACATCACAGATTTTCATCGGCCCCACTTACTACCAGCGTTTGAAGCATATGGTGGATGACAAAATCCATTCCCGCGCTAGGGGGCCTATTCAGATCCTTAACAGACAGCCCATGGAGGGTAGATCCCGGGATGGTGGCCTGCGTTTTGGTGAAATGGAACGAGACTGTCAGATTGCCCACGGGGCAGCCCAGTTCTTAAGGGAGAGACTGTTTGAGGCATCGGATCCCTATCAGGTTCATGTTTGCAATCTTTGTGGAATAATGGCGATTGCTAACACCAGGACCCATACGTACGAATGCAGGGGCTGTCGGAATAAGACCCAGATTTCTCTGGTGCGGATGCCTTATGCGTGCAAACTGTTGTTTCAAGAGCTTATGTCTATGAGTATTGCACCTCGAATGATGAGTGATTAGCTCTTTTAAAAGACTCCCAACAAGACACTTATCAATGCTTTTTGTGTCTTATTTTTATGATGTGGCTTTCTAAAGTAACAAATAAATGTGTTACATGGTGAGAAAAAGCATTTTATTTGTTCTGTTTGATGATATGCATGCTTTCCTGTAAATAGGTAATACATTTTTGTAGCTAGTCTTGAAAAAAAAATAAAATAATTTGGGGGAGCATTAGAAAGGAATAAAGAGAAATGGCAGGAGCAGAAATATGCGCAAATTGTTCTTCTCGTGAGTTCTATTTCACATGCAATGATTAAAACAAAAATGATAACATTATCTGATATTAAAGATCATGATATTTAAAAGTGAGAAGAGTAAAGGGAACGAAACGAAACGCAACCAAGGTTTCTACTTTACTAAAAGTGGACTATGAGTCACATGTATATATATTTTAATAGAGCAACTTCAAAGAAAACTACACAAAACCATACACTCAAAAGCTCTACAATTAAATCAGGAAGACCCCCTAAACATGTTCAAATTGAGAGGATTAAAATCAACTGGTATAAATACAGATGTAACAAGACAATAAAACACACACAGAACTTGGCTGGAGAATCCTGGCTAGAATCATGGCTCGCAGGGCCACTCTGAAAAGGACTCTGGATTTCGACCCGCTGCTGAGCCCCGTGTCCCGGAAGCGGCCTCGATGTGCGCCGTGGTCTGCGCCCACCTCGGCACAGAAGTACCTTCGAATGGAGCCGTCCCCCTTCGGCGACCTCTCGTCCCGCCTCACCACAGAACAAATTCTGTACAACATAAAACAAGAGTATAAACCCATGCAGAAGAGAAGACGTTTAGAAACTAGCTTTCAACAGACGGATCCATGTTGTACTTCTGATGCACAGCCAAATGCATTTCTCCTCAGTGGACCAGCTTCGCCAGGGACTTCATCTGCAACATCCTCACCTTTAAAAAAAGAACAGCCCTTACTCACCCTACGGCAGGTTGGGACGATCTGTGAACGTTTGTGGAAAGAATGTGAAGAGAAAGTTCGAGAAGAGTATGAAGAAATACTGAACACAAAACTTGCAGAACAATATGATGCATTTATGAGTTTTACGCATGATCAAATAATGCGACGATATGAAGAACAGTCTGCTAGTTATGTTTCATGAATCACATTTTCTGCATTTGTGGGCTGCCTTGTTCCTTGTTGAATTGTTGCACGAGGTCCCAATTATGACATGGAGCAATGCGAATACCCCCCTGTGAATACGGGTTATTTCAAGCTTTCGTCAGTGACAATTACTCTTAGGCAGCAACTGGTTTTGGAAATCCCTACCTTGTACAGTAGGAAAAACAACCTTCCTTACAGAGGTTAAACAGAAGGTCAAGGAACCGTATCAGGATTTCCTTTTTCACCTCATAGAGGCAGTCAAGAGAGTAATCACTATTGAAGAGGCAGCCGATATCCTAATTAAACAACTGGCTTTTGAAAATGCTAATAATAGGGTTTAATCTCCAACATTTATAGGGAACTCATGAAACTTAACAAAAGTAAGATAAACAATCCAATCAAAAAATGGACAACGGACCTAGATAGACACCTTTCGAAAGAGGACATACAGAAGGCCAAAAGACATATGAAAACATGCTCCAAGTCACTAATTATACAAGAGATGCAAATCAAAACGACAATGCGGTACCATCTCACACCTGTCTGAATGGCTATCATCAACAAATCAACAAACAACAAGTGTTGGCGAGGATGCGGAGAAAAAGGAACCCTCGTGCACTGCTGGTGGGAATGCAGACTGGTGCAGCCACTGTGGAGAATAGTATGGAGCTTCCTCAAAAAACTAAAAATGGAACTCCCATTTGACCCAGTGATCCCACTTCTAGGAATATATCCCGAGAAGCCAGAAACACCAATCAGAAAGGATATATGCACCCCTATGTTCATAGCAGCACAATTCACCACAGCTAAGATTTGGAAACAGCCTAAGTGCCCATCAGCAGATGAGTGGATTTAAAAACTGTGGTACATCTACACAATGGAATACTACACTGCAGTAAAAAAGAAGGAATTATTGCCATTTGCAACAGCATGGATGGAACTGGAGAGCATTATGCTAAGTGAAATAAGCCAGTCAGAGAAAGATAAATACCACATGATCTCACTCATTTGTGGAATATAGAGAAACAACATAGACTGATGAACAGGGACAGATCCAAAGACAGAGAAACAGTGATCAGGCTATTAATCCCCAGAGGGAAAGTAGGGGAGGGTGGGGGTAAGGGGAAGAGATCAACCAAAGGACTTGTATGCATGCATATAAGCCAAACCAATGGACATGGACAACAGGGGGGTGGGAGCATGAGTGTTGGGGGGGGGGGGGGAGTGGGGGTCAATGGGGGGGGGGATGAGGACACATTTGTAATTCCTTAACTAATAAAGAATTTAAAGATTAAAAAAAAAAAAGAAACACCCTAACCTTTGGAATAGAAATTGATAGGATTAAAATCAACTGGTATAAATACAGATGTAACAAGATAATAAAACACACAGAACTTGGCTGGAGATCCTGGCTAGAACCTGGCTAGAGAACCTGGCTAGGCTGCTGATCAACTGAACGCTGTCTCCGTGTCATTCCTTCTTCGCCGATTCCGTCCACACCTTTGGGAACCCCTGGACCTGCTGGGGTTGGACCCCAACAGTCTGAGTTTACTGCTGTGGTCTGGTGCCTGGAATGTGGCACGTAGTAGGCATGCTGTGTTTGTGGCATGAGGGGGAGATGATGCAGCCGGGGGCTGTGCAGATGGATTGTGAAATGGATCTGAACATAAACAGGACTGGGTGCCTCACTGGATGTAGGGTGCAGGGGGAAAGGCATTCAGGGCAATTTCTGGGTTCCTGGCTCAGGTTCCAGGGGGTGAGTGGTACTTACCACATTAGATGCTCTGCGGGAATCACGGGACTAAACAGCTCCCTGTTCTGTCAGTTAGACAACATTCCTCAAGCTCCCTCATCCCTCAAGCTCCCTCATCACGCAAGGTACTGGCCTTCCAAGTGTAGCATCTGCAAATGAATCTAAGCTCCAGCTGTACTTGACCTGCTCATAACAGGACTGTCACCTCCTTCCTTCTAGAACCTATGCTCCTATTAATGCAGCCTTTGCATTTGGCCGGCCACTTCCACTGGAGCTTGCCCTGAGTGGTCACAGATGTGAGGCAGGTACTAACCTCATTTCGTGGATGCAGAAACAGAGGCACAGAATGGTCAGGGAGCTTGCCTGAGGGTTCAGAGCTGACATGAGTGACAGAGCTGGCATCTGAACACAGGCAGCTTGGTTCCTAACCACGCAGAGCTGCTTCTCTCTAAAGTCCAGGACAGGCATCAGAACTGGCCTTGGACGGGCCACATCCTGCCCTTTGCCCTCTGCTGTGGCAATTGCTACTGGCAACTCGTGTCCTCCACTCAGAAATGGCTGGGCAGGTGCCAGCGAGGCTGCCCTCTGTCAATTCTCAGCCTGCTCAGGGCTGGCCTACAAGTCCACCCACCAGGACACGTGGCCCTGCCCTGAGGGCCACAGTCCCCGGTCCGGCCAGGTTTCTGGCCAGGGGACATCCTGGACAAGTTCACGGCTCTCTGAGCCTCAGGGTCCTCGCAGGGCTCCAATGATTTCGAGCGACGAGCCGATGGAATCGGCCTCTTGTTGGAGCAGCTCCTAGTTTGGTTAGAGGCCAAATGGCCAGCCCAGCAGTGGGACCCACAGGGCATGGTCTCCTTGCTCGGCAAGCTCTGCTCAGCGCTGGGTCTTGCTGGGGCAGGGGACTCAAGTGGAGGCAGACTTCGCTGGGGCCCTGGGGGCAGGGACAGTGTGGGACCAGGGCAGTGTGAAGGGGGTGGAACCAACAGTGGGCGGCTGGTGTTCATGCTGCTCCCAGGAGGGCCCTGACCAGCCTTCTGGGTGCCAGGCATCAGTGGCCCACGCCCCCACCCCTCCCTGTCATCTAGACGCCTTGAGGATTGGGCTTGGGCCTTATTTGCCTCAGTGCAGCCTCAGCTCTGATAGTGTTTGTTGAATGAATAAGTGAGGGAGCTTTTTTTTTTTTTTTTTAAATCCTCACCCGAGGACATTTTTTTCCATCGATTTTTAGAGAGAGTGGAAGGGAGGGGGAGAGACAGAGACAAACACTAATATGAGAGAGACACATCGATTGGTTTTCTCCCGCATGACCTCGACCAGAGCTGGGAGTCTGCAACCGAGGTACGTCCTTGACTGGAGTCGAACCTGGGACCCTTCAGCACGCAGGCCGACGCTCTGTCCACTGAGCCAAACTGGCCAGGGCAAGTGAGGGAGCTTTGTGGGTTTCCTGAGCAGGAATCACTCCAGGGGAGTCAGGGAGGCCCAAGACACCAATGAGGTGTGAGCTGGGCCTGGAGGGGCAGGGACATCACAGCCCCGTTCCTGGACCTCCCCGGAGGTGTCTGGACATGGTCTGGGGCCCAAGCCTGCAGGTTGTGGACAGTGGTCCTGTGTCCCCAGAGCCTGATGCTCCTGTGGCCTCTCTCTACTGCCCACAGCTGGGTCCCCAGGGCACTGGGACAAGGGGCATTAGGGGCGGGGTGGGCGGGAATCCAGGTGGGCATCGACCTGCCTGCTTTCCAGCACGACCTCTGCCTCTGGGCCACTGGCCAGCAGCACCTGCTTCCACCCCCTCCCCCACCCCAGGTATTTAAGGTCTGAGAGGACCTGACCGGTTGTTGGTGGTGACATTGGACTGTTCTCAGGAGGGACACCCACGTTGTCCATGGATTTTGTTGCTGGAGCCATCGGAGGTAGCGGACAGGGCAGCAGGGCCTTGTAGGGGACTGTTGCTCCTGGGGGTACCTGGAGGAGCTGGGGGGATGCTCTGTCCTAGGGGGGCCTCTGGAAGACGTGGGGTTTGAGGAGTCACCCCAGAAGTGGCTGGGACCTGGTGTGGGCCTGGGTGCTGAGTGACAGGAGGACAGAGCTGGTTCCTGGGAGACTCCAGTGGCAACACAGGGCTGGGTGCAGGTGGGAGGGTGGGGGTGAGTCTGCACTGGCCTTGGGGGCCCAGCTGGGGAGGCTGAGGGGCAGTTCTGGGATGGGGGGCTCAGGGGCAGAGGTGGTCTTTGCCTGGGCCAAGAGGAGGCTGGGAGTGACCAGCACAGAGGACTGGCTGAGCCGGGAAAGGACCAGAAGCTCCAGGAGAGGTGGACAGTGAGGACAACGCTGCCTGGAAGCTGTGGGCAGAGGAGGGGAGGGCCCGTCCCCGCCCCAGCCCTGCCCCAGCCCCGCCTGCCCAGCCACCGTGTGCAACTGTTTTTATTTCTGGGGAAAGGGCTCATTGCGAAAGACAGACCCAGACCGGTAACTGGCCCATTGGGAAACAGGCTCATTCGGGCTCCGGATCCTCCAGCCACCTACCTTGCAGGCGGTGGAGGCTGTTTTGGGCCGGGCACCCTTGGCCTTGCTTATCGTGTGAAACAGCAGTGGGCTCCTTCCTGTCCTTACTTCTGGGAACAGTGTGGGAGGGGAGGGGAGCAGCGCCAAGCCAGGGAGACCAGGGCTCTGGCCCCATCCAGAGGCTTGCTGAGGTCCTACTGTGTGCAGGGACTGAGGCCAGCTGCTGCCCTGGACATCAGCCCCCTAAGGAGGAGGCTCAGAGATGGGGCTTGGCTTGC
The DNA here is from genome assembly GCF_028538775.1 of Myotis yumanensis. NCBI lineage: Eukaryota > Metazoa > Chordata > Mammalia > Chiroptera > Vespertilionidae > Myotis > Myotis yumanensis. The sequence goes on from NW_027223752.1 coordinate 13,631,197, forward strand.
CCAAGATCACACAGCCAGGAAGGGATCTTGGAAGTCACATGTTTCCTCCAGAGTCCACGGAAGGCCTGGCAGAAAGGGCCTCTGCTCTGTGCTGGGTCCCGGGTCACAAGGAACAGACATGGGCCTTGTCCTTGACGCCAGCTCTGGAGGTAGAGCTGGCATGCTGTGGGACAGGGGCGCTGATCCACAGGCTTCTGGGAACAGAGGCAGCCCGAGCTCAGGGGTGAGGGAGGGCTCCGGAGAGGAGGTGGTGCTGTGGGAGGGCTTTGATGGATGAATAGGAGTTTGCTGAGGTTTATGTGAGGGTCAAGGAGGGTAATTCTTTTCAAGTCAGTCAGTCTTTTACTTCATTTCATTCATTCATTCACTCTATTCTTTCATTCATGCATGTTTATTGAGTCCTGGGATACAGAGTAAATAGGACCCATCCCCAAAACATTACTGCCCTCACATGGCCCTCGCCACCCATCCCCAGGGACCTGTCTGCTCACTCTCCGGCTTCCCCGTGGCAGTGCTGGGGCCTGGACATTGAGTCCCTGGTGTCGGCAAAGGAGACGGAAACAGGACGGTGGCACCAGCACGCTCTGCAGGGCAGAGGGCCCGGGTCCAGGAAGCCTCGCGTCCACTCTGTGCCACAGCTCGCGGTTCCAGGAGCCCTTCATGGAGCCCTGGGGGGGCTGGGCTCTCCCACCCCGAGACAAACCCGTTGCAGCCTGAGGCTTGAGGGCCAGTGCTGCCTGGCCTGGGACAGGCCCAGCCAGTGCGAGACCAAAAGTTCTCCCAAAACATGGCCCCAGAGGCAGGGCGAGGAACATCCTGGGGGCTAAGACTCAGGGAAGGAGACATCGCCAGCAGCCAGGTGGGAGTTCCTTCAGCTCTCGGAGCCTCCGTTGCCTCGTTTGCAGAACGGGGTGGCTCTCCTGTTGATGAGACACTGGACGAGGAGGGGGTCTGCTCCCGCTGTCCTCACCCCGAGCTCTGGTTTCCTTCCAGGCGTCTGCGGTGTTGCTGTGGGCTACCCCCTGGACACGGTGAAGGTGTGTGGCCATAGGCCCTGCAGCCCTCCTCCTCCCCTCTCCCCCACCCCGCCTGCCCCTGCGAGCCTCCTGCACCCCATCCCCGGCCAGAAGACCTTCCTAGGGTGCTCATCACACCCGGCCCTCCCCACCCGCCTCCGGACAGTCTGCCCCTCTTTTCCAGCCTCTGGTTCTTCCTCTTACATGGGGCTCACTGTCCCTGCTCTGCCACTGAGAGCGTGGCCGTGACATCCAAGGAGTTGGCTCTTCCCCTCCCCCAGGCCTGCTGTCCTTGCCCTGACCTTGACCCCTTCCTGAAGCCGGATTCTCCCACAGGTCAAGATCCAGACGGAGCCCAAGTACACAGGCATCTGGCACTGCGTCCGGGACACGTATCTGCGAGAGCGGGTAGGCCTGGGGCCAGGAGGACAGGCAGGGGATGTCGGGGCTCAGGCCCCAGGCCTGCCACTCACCACTCTCTGAGCCTCGGTTCTCTCACTTCCAAATGGGGATAATTGCGCCAACCTCTGGATTCCTCTGAGGCCCAGGGCTGGGTGTCCAGCATGCAGGAGGGGGTCTAGAGGGGGTGGGTGTCTGGGGACTTTGACGATGGGGGGACCCATGTGTGGGCATTTCTGTCCTCTTCAGGGTGGAGTTGTCAGGTCCCCAGGGTCCAGGACAGAGAGCTGTCCAGAGGGGGACAGGGACATTTACCAAAGTGGCCTTGGGGCTCGGTGCCGGCCAGGGAGGGGCCAAAGGAAAACAGCAACAAGGAAGCATGCCAGTTCCTCAGCTTCACCATCAAGTAGCTGCCCTGGGTCCAGCCTGGCCCTCTGTCTCTTCATCACAATCTCTCAAGTTGAGTACTCTGAGCCCCATTTTACAGCCCAGGATACTGAGGCCCTAGGCAGTCAGTGACTTGCCTGAGGTCCCATAGCCAGGAAGGGCCTGCAGGGGTGAGACCAGGGCCATCCTCCTGGCCGAACCTCTGGCCTGACTGCAGTCCTTGGGTCCTGTCCATCTGCCCACCAGGTGAGGGGCTTCTACAGGGGCCTCTTGTTGCCCATAAGCACAGTGTCCCTGGTCTCGTCACTGTCTTTCGGCACCTACCACAACTGCCTCACACGCATCTGCCGGTTCCGGTATGGCAGCGCCGACGCCAAGCCCGCCAGGACCGACATCACGCTCTCGGGTTTCGCCTCTGGCCTCGTCCGTGTGAGTGGGGTCCCGGGACCCCAGGGGTGGGGAGGCCCTGAGAGGTCCCTAAGCCCAGAAGGCAGGGAAACTGAAGCTCCGTGAGGGCAGAGGCTGGATGGAGGCTGGGGGACTAAGGGTGAGAACTCAGCTGAGTCTCATCAGCTGAGGGAACTTGAGGACTCCAGGGAGCCTCCCTGAACTTCTGACTCTTCATCAGTAAGAGGCGTCTCGATGAGGACTAAGTGAGGTCACATGTAAAGCCCCTAACACCAAGTCTGACAGGTATGAGCACCCCTGAAATGCAAACAACATTATCAGTAATGTTATGTTACATATTAATGTTATTACTTTGTTTTATTATTCTTACATTAAGTGCTTACATTAATTAAGTCATACGGTAATATGTCATTGACATACTAATTATGTGATTAAATGCTTTCATGAATTGGAGTCACAGCCACTTACCTGACACCTACTGTGTGTGGAGTCCGCTCTGTGCTGGACGAGTGTGTATCAGAGGTCCTCAAACTTTTTAAACAGGGGGCCAGTTCACTGTCCCTCAGACATTCCACACATGCGCACTGCGGGCCCGGGACAAGTTGGCTGCTAAGCAGGACAGGCAGCGGCGGCAAAAACACCCGGCGGGCCGGATAAATGTTTTCGGCGGGCCGCATGTGGCCCGCGGGCCGTAGTTTGAGGACCCCTGGAAGGTGCTGGCTTGAGCTTGGGTGGGCAGAGCGGGCTTTGAACGCCGCTCCACCAGGGCCGTGGGCCAGCCTGAATCTTCATGGGGCGCAGGTCCCCTGATGTCACTGTGGGTGACGGGAGGCTGACGGGAGGCCAGGTCCAGGGTGTGTGGGCGGTGCTGGCGCCTTCTATGGTTGCGTCTCCGCTCCAGGTGTTCCTGACCTCGCCTACCGAAGTGGCCAAGGTCCGCCTGCAGACCCAGACCCAGACCCAGATGCAGGCGCAGATGCAGCAGAGGCGGAGGTCCTCGGCCTCATGGCCCTCGGCGGTGCCCCCCATGTGTCCCGCACCCCCTGCAAGTCAGGTGCCTGGGCCCAAGTACCGGGGGCCGCTGCACTGCCTGGCCACCGTGGCCCGTGAGGAGGGGCTGCGGGGCCTCTACAAGGGCAGCTCGGCCCTGCTCCTCCGGGAGGGCCACTCCTTCGCCACCTACTTCCTCTCCTACTCCATCCTCAGCGAGTGGCTCACCCCTGCTGGCCACAGCCAGCCAGGTGAGTGGGGGCTGGGGCCCGGAAGGGGCACAGGCTCAGCCAGTGGGAACTGAGTCAGGTGGCATACTGCTACCCCAGAGCCTCCCAGGGTGGGAACCTGAGTGCTCTCGACGCTGAGGGTCAGGACAGACCCCCTCTGTGTGGCCTGGGACGAGTCACATTGGTGGAATGAGCCCAGGGCTTCATGAGGGCTGGGCCCTGCCCTGGGAGCCCCACCTACTCTCCTCTGGGGCCTCCATCCGCCTCTAATCAAGGTGCTCCCTCGTGGGTCTCCCCCTGCAGATGTCCTGGGTGTGCTGCTGGCCGGTGGCTGCGCAGGGGTCCTGGCCTGGGCTGTGGCCACCCCCATGGACGTGATCAAGACTCGCCTGCAGGTGGACGGGCAGGGCCAGCAGCGCTACAGGGGCCTCCTGCATTGCGTGGTGACCAGTGTGCGGGAGGAAGGGCCGCGGGTCCTCTTTAAGGGGCTGACGCTCAACTGCTGCCGTGCCTTCCCCGTCAACATGGTGGTCTTCGTCGGCTACGAAGCCGCGCTGAGGCTCACCCGGGGCCTGCTCAAGTAGCTGGCCCACCGCTCGGGGGCCAGCCTGTGGAGGCCCGCTCCCAAGGGGTCCCGCAGGGAAGAGGTGGCGTGGGATGAAAGCACCAGAGACCGGGCTTAGGAGGACTGGCACAAGGCACCAGCAACTTTATTTTTTACACACACTGTTTTATAGCTAAGCTGTGGCCGGTCATGCTTCATAGATCACTGCTAGGGCTTGGCCTATCATGGGGAAGTAGCAGATCGTTACAAGCTGGGCAAGACTTGGCAAGCTTTGTCTAGATCCATCTATGTAGGACAGTTGCTCTGACAAAAGTCTGCTTGCCTAGATCACAAGAACTGGGGTGCAAGCCAAGTTCATGGCCTTTACATGACTTGGAGTGGGGTTAGGCCTTTCCTGGACCCTCACTGTCTCTTACATCTCCCCCTTCTTTGCGTCTTAGGCGAAGTTCGTGTACAGCGGTTTGCAAGGATTGGAGGCTTCCTCCAATGGCTTGAATGTAGACTGGAAGTAGACAAAGCAGAATGGTTACGTATATAAGTAGCATAATCCCGGAACCCAATCACGAGGTCCACCGGGTAGAAGAAAACCAACTTTCAATCTTATTAAAAATCTTAGCTGCTACCTCCGCAGGCGGAAGCCAAGGTCCCTTTGCACTTATTATAGCCTGAATTTCCTTTAAAGTTATACAATCAATCATTGTTGCTAAGTGCAGTTACTAAAACATAAGTGAATTATATAAAACCATAATTAATCAATAATGCCCTCTTACCAAGATAGTTATTAATCAACTTTGCCCCATTGCTCGTCTAGCTACTAATATAAACTTGCCCCGTTTCCCAGTTAGAGGCGAGGTTGTGTAATCCACTATCTACTTGTTGGGCTGTAAGGATAGAGGTTTCCAAGGCAAATCCTGATGCTACAGCAGAAGAAATAATTACCATAGTAAATACAGTAAAAGCTATTAAGGAACATACAGAGGAACAGTGGGTACATTCCAGGTGAGGGTCTGGTTAAACAATGCTTGAAAACGAGTCCCCCAGATGTCCATTAGGCCTCACCCAAGTCCCTTGAATACAGCCCAAGTCATTGGTAGTCAAAGGCGGGTCAGGATCAGTCCAAGTCTGCAGAGTGAAGGTGGGTGGATCAATCACATGAGTCCAGTGAACTGCAGCCGAAGTCACTGGCAACAGTCCAGTCAAGGTAATTAAAGCCAAAGTCAATCCCCGGGAAGAGTTCCGAGTGAATGCTTTGAGCTTCTGTCTCTTCAAAGAGCCCCAGGTGAGGAGGGGCCATCTCCGTCCAAAGGGTCTGCAGACGACCCTCCGCTGGCGCGTGTCCTGAAGGTTTATGGCTTCTCATCCTCTTCCTCAGAGATCCGATCGCAAACTTAGTCATTGGGGTCTGCATCTGGAACTTAAACACAAGTATACCCTCTTCCCCAAGTTAGCAACTCCACCGGGCCTTTCCAAAAGGAGGATTCCTGATCCCGGTACATTACTTTAGAATTAGGCTTATGTTCTTGAGGAACAAAGTGTTTTTCAGCAGCTATTTCCCCATGCTGCTGATTTTAAAAAATTTAAATAGTGAATGTTGTAGTATTTGGTGAGGAGAGTACGGACCCCCTAGCTCCCCCTTCTTTGTGTTTTAGATCTGATTTTTCAGGGAACGATGTGCCCTTTCAACTATGCTTTGTCCTTGGGGATTATAGGGGGTTCCAGGAATATGAGTGAAGAATTTACTTTACTAGGATTTAATTGCTTATAAAGATACTGGCTTTTTGTGGTAGGTATTTTTATTAATATAGTAAATTTAGTAAAGTTTTATGTCTGATTTATGAGGTGTAAATACTGCCTATCTCTAGCCTAATTTAAAATGTAGTAGCGAGGAGCTTTTGTTATTTTAAATTATATCCCAAAATTCTATTGCTGTATTTTAAGAAATTTTAAATAAAATAACTTGTTTTGCCCTTTCTTAGAGGCAAAAACTTAAAATATATATTTATTAATCTTTATTTGATAAAGCTTTTCTATGTGATTTAGAGAATAAACTTTTGAAAACATTTTAGGGTCCGTGAAATGTCCTAAAGTTATTCCTTGGTTATAGTTTTGAAATCTAACTTGAAAGACTATTAAATATATATGTGTATATATGATTTAAAGATTATATATTTTTTATAACTATTAAGAGATATTAATTATTACATTTGGCTTACTGGCCTGTACTATTTGATTAATTTCCTTTTAATATTTCTCTTCTTCTTCTTATAATTCCTTATTCTTAGAAACTTCAATCCTTTACAGCTAGTATTTCTTAGATTATTAAGAGCAGGTGCTTCCTTCCTCATGCAATTTTTAATATTTCTCTTCTTTTTTTCTGGCTTAAGAGATGGTTGATTATGGTCATGCCTGGGATCTAAACAATCCCGTATTAAATTCCATAAGGAAAATGCATCAACTGGTGTCTTACTTGGCCCAAGGGCTTTATAATGATTGCGCATTTGTTTTCCAATTTTCTGCCACGTTGCTAAGTTAACGGTTCCTTCCTCAGGAAACCATGGGCAGACTTCCTGCACAAAATTTAAAAACCGCTCTAGCTGTGAGGTAGTTACTCGAGCCCCTCTTGCCTGCAGCATGTTCTTTAACATCTGCACATACAGAGAGCGCTCTTTGGTCTCTAATTGCCCCATGTTTTACTCCTAATTAATACAAATGCCCCAAAACTTACTATTACTTGATTGATTGCTTGATTGATTGATTGACTCGGCCGACTGTGACTCCGGGGTCCTCACGAAGCCCACCTTCAGTCCCCGTTCGGGCGCCAATTGTGGAGGCCCGCTCCCAAGGGGTCCCGCAGGGAAGAGGTGGCGTGGGATGAAAGCACCAGAGACCGGGCTTAGGAGGACTGGCACAAGGCACCAGCACCAACAACTTTATTTTTTACACACAGTTTTATAGCTAAGCTGTGGCCAGTTATGCTTCATAGATCACTGCTAGGGCTTGGCCTATCATGGGGAAGTAGCAGATCGTTACAAGCTGGGCAACATTGGGCAAGCTTTGTCTAGATCCATCTATGTATGACAGTTGCTATGACAAAAGTCTGCTTTCCTAGACCACAAAAACTGGGGTGCAAGCCAAGTTCATGGCCTTTACATGACTTGGAGTGGGGTCAGGCCTTTCCTGGACCCTCACTGTCTCTTACACCAGCCCACCGGCAGCTTCCACAGGTCAGAGTAGCTAGAGGAGGCAAAGGGGTGTGTCCCCACTGGGTGGTTACCCAGGACAGCGGGGAGCCACCCCGAAGACAGGCAGCTGGGGCCTGGGCGTGGTCCGCCAGCTACAGAGCAGAGAAGGTCAAAGCCATCTGTTACCAGCTGGGTTGGCCTGAGGGTCACAGGAGCCAGGAAGGAGCGGCCTCTTGGGTGAAGGCATCTGTCACATGGTCCTGGGTGCAGGTGGTCAGTTGTCCATTCCAGCCTCCCCCGCCCCGTGTCTTCAGAACACCCCGTGTCTACACCACCATTTACTCAGCTGTCCTCTGAGCCACCACCCCACCCCACTCAGCCCCCTGCTACTTAGGGCACCCAAGTCCCTTAGATGCAGCTCACCTGGTCCCTCCCCACCTCAGAGGCCCTGCCCGGCGGCCTGGCGAGCTGGTGTGAGGGCAGGTCGTGCTACCCCCTCTGCCTGTGCACTTGGAGGGGGACTGTTGCCAATTAAATGTTCCTGAGGAAGCTCAGTGGTGCTGTGCTGTGGTCTGGTGAACAGTGTCTCCGCCTTTGATTCATCCTGAGGCCAAGCTCTCCACACCTGTGTGGCCAGCGCTCCCACTACGCGAATGGGCAGTGAGGCCCAGCCCAGCACTCGCTGGCTCCACTCCCTCGGCCTTTGGGACTGGGGCCTGGCCTGCGGGCTCACCCCTGCCACAGCGGGCTGTTCAGCATTCGGCACGGCAACTGCTCTCCTCGCCATCCCATCTCAAATCTATCCCCTTTCTGAAGAAAACTGGGTCCCAGCCAGCTGCCTGGCCCCACTGGTGCCCGGACACTAGGCTGTGTGCCACCTTTGCACGGGGGTCTGTCTCCTGAACACTGCTGGGTGCCAGGCGCCTTACACAGCGTATCACAACAGCCTGATGCCAGGTGAGGAAACACCTGAGAGGGAGCCCGGGCTGCTCAAGGCCACACAGCAGGGAGGGTGAGGGACTCCCGAGGCCCTGCATGCCCTCCAGTAATGGGGCCATCGGGGGCAGGGCTGGCGGGTGCAGATAAACCTGTGGGGTCCACCCTGCAGCAGACCCCGGGTGAAGTCAGCCAATACCTGCCTGACTACACTCCCTCCCTCCTAGACACCGGCCTTGACCATGTCCTTGGACAGAGAACTTGCAGTGTTCTTGCCGGGACTGTCCTATTACCAGAACACGTAGGTGGACCGTCCTGTCCTGGCCTGCGCGTCATACTGACGAAGTGTTTGCTTACCTCTGCGCTCAGTGCAGGACGCCCTTCCCCCTCCTCTGCCTGGCTAACTCCGCATCTGACACCACTTCCTCCAGGAAGCCCTCCCTGCCTGATCACCAGGCTGCCTTTAGGTGTCTCTTGCTCAGCTCCCCACTAACTGCGCCGTCAGAGTCAGGCTGCACTTGAAATGTCAGAGGGGAGAGGAAAGGTGGGGACCCAGGGCCCCTCAGCCGGGTCCTGGCCCGTGCAGGGGTGGCTGGCACAACTCCGTCACTCGGGAGAGCTGGCCCGTCTGAGGCTGCAGGCGCCGGAGGCCTGTGCCAGGAGCCTCGCTCTCGCTCTGGCTCTGAAGCGCTGTCCTGGCCACGTGCTCCCTCTGGCCGCGCAGCCACTGTCCCCTCACTCAGCTGTCCACTGCTGTGCAGGAGGCTCCCTGTGCTTGTCCCTCAGGTGCAGCTCAGCTGGTCTCCCCACCACACAGCACTGAGACGCATGGAGGTGAGGGGACGCCGACTGTCAGAGCTCCCCTGGAAGCAGTCCTTGCCCACAGGGGCCAGAGCCACCCCGTCACCCAGACACCTGCTGGGCTGGCCACTTCGTCTATCCTGATCCTGGGGTCTCTTGGGGAACTTTAAGGACGCACAGGTTTTAGCAAAAGAAGTCGGGACAGGCTGCTTTGTAACAAACTCAGTGTGGCCTTGGACGTCACACTCCCCTTGTCTATGCCTCCGCTCTGCCACCTCACAGAATGGTTGGCGGCACCTCTCACCAGGCGTTACCAGACAGCCCGAGTCCGTGGGAGGGGCTGTCTCCAACCTCGATCCTCGTCTTCTCATATAAATGAATTTATATGAGATCTTGACTGCATTGTGTAAAGCCAATTTATTAAAGCAATGAAAGCATGCACCTGCATTAAAGAAGCAAACCTATATATATCCTATATATATTTGGCTTATGAAGCGCAGGTGAGCTCTCAGTTAATCGGAAGAGCAGGTTGGGTGGGGGTCCGAGGTATTACTATATACCCTCCCGTCTGCAGGTTTCAGAATTCCTCTGCTGACTATTTTGGTACAAATTAATTCTCAAGGTCCCTTTTTACATTGCTGTGGCCTTCCCAGAATTCACGAGAAGCACCTGGCAACTGTGTCTCGCAGAGCCTTGCTGGCTTCTCTGCTTAGGGAGTAAAGCTGCCCCTCTCACCTTTCCCCCTCCCCTCCTTTCCTGCATTCTCTCATTAGGGAGGCTTTTAACCATTTGCCCTCGTGTCCTTGGCTGAGGAAGATGATGGCTTGTTAGTTACAAGCTGGCTGCCAATAGTTTTGCCGTGTTTTAACTTTCCTGTTTCCCTTTCCACTTGCCCTGGAATTTTCCTAGCTCCTTACTGCCCTGAACAAAATGAAGACGGTGGGGAGAGGGAGCCCAGGTTGGCTGGTAGACTGGCACCTGTCACTACACAGCCCCACCTTGGACCATCCCATGCACAAAATGAGGACCTTTGCTTGCATTCTCCACCGGAAGTGGTGAGTCCAGACCAGGACTGTTAAGGAGGGACAGGTGGACGGGCTGCTGGTTCCTGAGAGCCTGTGTCTGTGCCTCGGGGCTTCCTGCACTGTGGGCCTCCCCTTCTACACCCCCACTGTGACTCCAGCAGACTCAAGGGCCATCAGCGGAGCAGCCGCGGCTCGGTGGCAGGCGCAGCACACCCAGGGGTCTGAAGCGAGGCCCCTGTCCTGCTCAAACCCCACACAACACAGCCACACAGGCGGGACCAGAGATTTATTTAGGCCAACAAGTGACAAGAGGGTAGAGCATTCAGGAGTGGACCCTGCCCCCCCACAAGGGCTTTCCCAGACTACACCAGGCACAAGACTCAACGGCTCCCTTGGAGCCTGGGGGCTGCTGTGTGCTCTCCACCGCCCAGGACGCCCAGGACACCGGCAGGGTGCAGGCCTCCATGCCAGCCAAGTGTCAGGACAAAGGTGTCTGCAAAGGCCGAAGACTCCCCTCAGCAGCCGGCAGGGGGGCCCAGCGCTGGTTCTCAGGGTGGAGAGCCTGTCCCTGGGGCCAGCTGCTGGGAGCGGTGTGGGGAGGCTCAGAGAGGGGCAGAGACTGCCAGAGAACACGTGGGGCTGGAGTTCACGTGTGGAGTTTCTCCCACAGACTCACCTAATGAAAGTGGCCTCCTCGGGCGATATTCAGTATGAAAGGCAGCCTCAAGCTGGGAGATCTCTCCGTTAAATGCACAGCTGGCAATCCTTTTTGGTTTTGGGGATGGGCTGTGCCCATTAAACTCCTGAAATGTACATGCAGACTATAGGCTCCCTTACCAGCGGCTTGGAGGGTCTATGTGGAACCGAAGGGTGTTTTCAGTGGAAGTGCTCCCCGGGGCGGCACAGGCTGGCAGTGCACGCCTGTGGCGGCTCTGGGCGGGCCGGGGTGCCTTGTGGGAGAGAACCAGCGGGACTCCTGTCTGCCCAGCCCTGGTGCCGGTGCACAGGCAGCGCACAGGGTTTGGCCCCGACGGAAAGGATGGCCCAGGGAGAAACAGGACTGACAGGCACAGGGTTACCGACACTAGGACCAGGAAGCTGTGACGGCCTAAGTACAGCAGTGATTCGATTGGGCTGGGGCTCTGGGTACATTTGCTTCTTTATGTACAGAGATCAGTGGGCGTTACTGAAAGTCGTAGGACAGCTTCCGGGGGGTCATGAACTCTCTGACGATCTGCTCCGTGACCTCCTTGCGCCGGGCCTGGTGCTCCGCGATCAGGGGCTGCAGGACCTCCACGAGCTCCTTCTTGAGCTCCCCGGTGAGCATGGCTCCGCTGGTGTAATCCTGCGGGAGACACCATGAGAACAGCTCCGCCCACGGCCTCGCCCGGGACAAAACCCGCCCATTACACTTCCCTTCTGAGCGCGAGCGCTCCTGCCCTCTCAGAGCGAGAGGGGCGAGGGGAGGCCTCACCAACCTGCGCTGCAACTGAACTCCCAACACAGGGAAAGAACGGCAGCTCCGCCAGCCCTACCGGCTTCTGTAAAGTCTTCGCTGAATCTCTGACCCAAGCCCCAGAGCAGCAAGGCCGGGGCCATGGCTAACGTTTGGGCATCGCTTAGGTTTTTTGCGGCGCACGGATCTCACTGTGTGTGCACGAACTTCGCTGCGTGTGCACGGACGTCGCTGCGTGTGCACGGACCTTGCTGCGTGTGCACTGATCTCGCTGTGTGCACGGACCTCACTGCGTGTGCACGAACTTCGCTGCGTGTGCAGACCTCGCTGCGTGTGCACTGACCTCGCTGGTGTCTGCCTGACCTCTCTGCGTGTGCACAGACCTCGCTGGTGTCTGCCTGATCTCTCTGCGTGTGCACAGACCTCGCTGGTGTCTGCCTGACCTCGCTGCGCGTGCACTGACCTCGTTGGTGTCTGCCTGACCTCGCTGTGCGTGCACTGATCTCGCTGGTGTCTGCCTGATCGCTCCCGAAGGCCCACTGTCCTGCCATGGAAACCCTCCGCCCGCAGCACCCACCCCGGGACACTTCCTAGGTGACCCGCCTCTGCTGTGTGGCCGGTCCTAACTTGTGCTGTGACCACTTTGAACGCTGTTATATGAGGGGCTCTTTCTCTAGCAGGGGTGCTTCCTTGGAAAAGGTCCTGGGAACTGGGAAACCCGAGCACAGCTGTGGACATTCTTGGGGTTCTCCATCCCACGGCCAAGCTGCTGCCGGACATGCTGTGCGGGGGGGAGCCTGGCAGCATCTGGTCTACAATCGTTGCAAATGAAACAGCAGCACAAACCCTGCCAGGTCGGTAGGGGCCTGTTTTAACTTCAATGGTGCCTTAACTCCGACTGCTCTGACAGAAGGATTAAACCAGTGATTCCCAAAGTGGGTGCTACCGCCCCCTGGTGGGCGCTGCAGCGATCCAGGGGGGCAGTGATGGCCACAGGTGCATTTGGGGGCATATATCTTTCTGTTTAATTGCTATTAAAATTTAAAAAAAAATTAATTTCCAGGGGGCGCTGAGTAATACTTTTTCTGGAAAGGGGGCGGTAGGCCAAATAGGTTTGGGAACCACTGGATTAAACCCTTGTGTGTGGCTACTAAGTAAAGAGTAGCCTGTAGTTTCTCTCTTGTGAATATCTGCTCATGAGGTTTCTCGGCCCATGGCTACAGACCAATCCCCCGCCTCCATTTGCTCTCCGGGGCTCAGGCCCCGAGGAAACGCCGACTGCCCCCAGCTGGCTGCCGGAGCCCTCCAGGTCCCGAGGAGCGAGCTGGGGCGGCCGGGACGCGCCTGTCCTACCTTCCTGATCTGCTCCAGCTTGTCGTCATCCTCCAGGAAGAAGGTCAGGTACATGAAGGACACGTCCACGTCGCAGTTGCCCCCAAACTGCCTGTGCTCCTCGATGGTGTCTCTCCCTCCAGAAAACGCGTGCTTGTTGACCTGCGCCAGCAAGAGACACACAACGCTGGGGGTGCTGGCCGCCCTGCGGGAGCCCAAGGGCTGGAAGTGCAGCCAGTGACGGCTTCTGCCTGTCAGATCCTGACCAGAGGGAGGAGCCCCACCAAGCGGACTCAGTGGGCCCACTGCAGGGAAGGGGCAGAGGTGGGCTCGCTTACACTCCCCACTCCCCACGGACAAGAACAGAGTCAGGAGAGCTGGAACTGGGGGCAAATGTCCTAAAGTGTTCTCAGGTGATGAGCTTCAGAAAGAAGACGAACACAAACCCTCTTCAGAGTAACAGACGACCAGGGAGGGGCGGCCGCTGCCCGGGGCAGGCGGTGCTGTCACTGGTGAACAGGACAGAGCCCCGCCTGGCTGCTGCCCTCCCCACTATGAGAGAGGACGGGAGGGAGGCAGAGATGAGGGCTCAGGCTGGAAAGCCGACCCTGGACAGTACGGAGGTGGAGGACCTGCAGGTAGGGCTCACCTAACCCTGGCACTTTCAGGAGCAGACGACAGACTCACAAGCTAACAAATGCATTTCAGGACTCACTGAGGAGAATCTTAGAGAAATCAGGGCCACGGTGGGAGAAGAAAAGCTGAAACGAACAAAGTTCCTCCGTGTTCTTTTAACAAGAATTTGAGAAGCAGCTACAGACAGAAGGGGAGTGGGGTGGGTGGAGTCGGTAAACTCCAAGTGGAGGTGTTCAGGAGGCCTCCCCGGAGGCCCCAGGACAGGCCACTGCTGGATGCTCTGGGACCGTCCAGAAGCTCAGAGGATCGCCGGGCACAGGGAGGCAAGTGAAACCCATCCTCTCCAGGAGAAAGCAGCTACTGCTGAGCAGGAGCTGTATGCCCACGAGCTGTATTCTGCTCGGGAGAAGGAGGCTGGGAAGCTGCCGATGCTCAGCAGGCCCCGCACAGAGGGCAGCGGGGAGAGGCGGGGCTGGTGGGCTGGCCACCTTCACTTCCTTGACAAAAAGGAGCAAGTCAGGAAATAAAATCAATGTACTCAAACGCAGAAACTGGAAAATACAAAATAAACAAGAAGAAGAGAAAACCACCACGTATTGGGCTCTCCTGAGATCCACATGCCCTTAGGCAGGTGCACTGCCTGCTGGAGCCTCTGGTCTTGTGGAGGCCCCTGTGCGTGCGGGCATCTTCCCAGGCACAGACTCTTCCTGGGACACCAGGTTGCCGAGTGGCTTACGTGGTCCTGGCTCGTCCTCAGTGATGCTGGGCCTGGCTTTCAGGGAACCAACAGGAAGACGGGTTTGGGCCATGGTGGAGCCAGTCGGTGGGGACTGGAAGGCCACTGCCAGGATCCAAAACGATGGAAGCCAGTGAAATGCACCAAAACGATTCCATGTAACAAAACTGCAACAGGAAGGCTGTCTGGGCTGAGGGCGGGACTTGATCCAACCACCAAGAGCCAGCGAGTTCCCGCTGCTCCAACCTAACGGGAAGGTCAAGTTGGCCGCAGAAGCCCGGAGACCAGGGCGGGGATGGGCCACTGGTCTGACAGGATCCACATGACAGCCCACGGGAGGCACACTGTGGCCCACCCTACAGAGGAGCTGCTCAACTATTCACTTTCTGAGCCAAAAGCTAAAATTTGGGCAGCGCTTGGCAGTTCATAAACGCTTTTCATATGGGATCTCATGTAAGCCCTGCCTGTCTGTGAAGGGGACAACTGCCCCACGTCACAAATGACAACTGGACAGCCAAGGAAGAGGCAGGGCCAGACAGTGGTGGACCTGGGTTCTAGTCCTGGCCCTCTGCTTCCCAACAGGGTGGATGCAGGGCAGCTGCCCAACCCTCTAAGCCTTGATTTCTTCGCCTACAGAACGGACACAGCCTCCTGGTGGATGCGAGAGCTCCATGAGATCACACAGGTCAGTGTGTGGCAGGTGACCAGGCAGCCACACCCCTGCAGCCACACATGGCTACTGCTGCGATTCTTGAGTGGGGCAGGTGCCCTCTTGGCCGAGGAGTCTGATCTGGAGTTGAAGACGGGCATGGAGACTGAGCACAAAGGCCGGGCCTACCCGCCACAGTGGTGTGACCCATGTGACCCTGGTGGCCTCTGCAGCTGTGTGGCTCCTGACCTCACACTCACTGCTCGCCTCCCTCTGGGTCTTTGCGGGTCTCTAGGTGAATGAAAAATGCCCCAGAGCCAAAAGTGACTGACTTCAAACAACACCTCAAAAACAATACAAAATGCCTCTGCTGGAGGGAACAGGAGGCCCTCCCCTACTGCCCCCCACACACTCCGTGCTCTGCAAGTTTCCGCCAGAAGCGAAAGGGAAAGAAACAGCTGTTCATAGTATCAAGGGTTTCCCTGCTGTCCACCAGGAACTGCCTGGGACTTTCCAGAAGGGTCAGGGGCCAGGCAGTGACTCAGACAGTTGCATTATGTGCTTCAAATATAGTTTCTGCCCCTCCCACTGTCAACTTCCAACCCGCACACCCACACTTGGTTCCCAATAAAACGTCAACAGCTTTGTAGGGCGGGGAGGGGACTGTCACATCTGCAGGTCAGCACCCAGCAACAGAAGTGAGGCCTGAAAATACGGAAGCTCAACCAACTCCTAGTTCACGTTTCCCTGGTGACTCGAGAGCCCGGCTGCCTGCCGGGCAGGGCAGGGCTGTTCCATGAAGGGCACCTACCCATTCTGGGGCCCAGTGAGAGCTCTGGGAGGAAAGAGCCCCCAAGCCCACGCTGGTGGTGCTGCTCCTGGCCAGGGGCACTCTGCTGGTTTCCAGTGGAAACTTGGCCGAGTTGTCACCACTCTGGGCCTCATCCTTCTCACCTTTAAAAGGAACACACCGCTCACCCAGTGAGAAGTAGAACAAGGAAGCACGAACAAAGTGCCTGGCCTGGCCCCGGAATACAGCGCGTGCTCAGAAACAGACTTTTCTCTACTGCCTGTGTGACTTCAAAGAAAACGGCATGACTGTGCTACCAGAACACAGTGCTGATGAGAAAAGGGAAAAAATGTAAAGCTGTGCCTTAGTGATAGGACACAAAGTAAATTCCCCTGATATCTGGGAACAGGGACAGGAGGCCTCGAGTCAGCAGGGGGACAGTTTTCAGTCCAGGATTTCAGCGGCCCTGAGGCAGCAGATACCGAAACGACAGCGCGCTGGTGCAGGGGTGCGCGTGCCTGAGCATGTGGTTCTGCGGGCACAGGCGGTCCCTCGCCCAGCGAAGTGCTCACCTTGGTCTTGATCTGCTTGGCAGTGTCTGTGAGGAAGATGGAGGAGTTGGGGTCGCTGGCACTCATTTTGGTCTGGGCCCCCTGCAGGGCGGGGAAGAAGGTCGAGTGCAGCAGGGCTGGTTTAGGATAGCCGATCCTGGGGGCGACGTCTCTCGTCATCCTGAAGTAAGGGTCCTAGGGGAGAGAGGGGCCTTTTGAGGATGGCTGGGAGCAATACGCCAGCTTTTAGCCCATCAGCGTCACCTGACAGCCTTCACAGCAACCCCAGCCAGTTCACAGAACCGGTCCCCCAGCCCCCTACCCCAAGCCGCCTTCCCCACAGGTGAGTGCCGGGAGCCTCCCGCACAGCCCAGACCTGACACCCCCGCTGCCTCCTGACCTGGTCGATGGCACAGGGGATGAGGCACTGGACGTCCGTCTTGTCCCCGAAGATCTGCGGGAACGAGTTGCTGAAGGAGGGTGCAGCCTGGATGGCAGGAAAGCTGATCTTCCCTGGGAGCGAGGACAGAGAACCTTTACACACGGGCAGCTCCTGTCTGGTTGGTTACCCGGGGAAAGGGATGAGCAAAAACAGGCTTTCTCCTCATTAGACAAGTAATCAGCATTAAAGAAAAGCAGGAAACTCCAGAAAAGTAGAAGAAAAAAAAAATCCATCAACTCAATTTGTGTCTCTTTTCATTTTTTTTCTCTATTTCTACTTATTTCAGTTGTGATTATACTATTTTTCCCCTTGCCCTTTTCACTCTGTAGTGTTTACCCAGGTTGTTGTTAAATATGTTCTACTCTATAAACGAATCGTCTACATTTAACCATTCTCTGCCCACTGGGCATTCGGATCGTTCCTCATCGTTTAATTATTACAAATTATGCTCTCTTGATACAGAACAGTTTTCAATGTTTTGTTAACAATGCTCCTGTGATCTTCTGGGACTAAGGGTCTGGTCCTCGCGATCACACTTGACAAGAGGCGCCCAGCTGCAGCTCTCGGGTCCTCAGGTGCTCTCAGGTGCACACAGTACGTGGACACAGGAACTCCCAAGCTGTCTGCACCCGTCCTACTTTCTCCTAAGCCTTACATGGATGGCTGGGGAGAGGGGCGGACTGGCACCCTGGATACAGCGCCACATGCCCAGGACAGTGGCCAAGGGCATCACATTGCCTCCTTATGTTCTGAGGAACCCCCCTCTGGTTTACTATTTAAAGAGACAAAGTGCAGAAGCCACCATCTCAGCGACAGCTCAGCTCTGGGCCACTACTCCCTTCTGATGGGCTGGGGCCGGGCGCAGGCAGCAGCGGCTCCTTACCAATGCAGTCACTGTCCGTGAAGCCAAAAATGCCTTTCACTTGGTTGAAGGTCACGTGCTTCTGAATCTTCACCACGTTCCTGTAGAAGCCTGGGCTCATCCTGCAAACACCGTCAGAATCAGACACAGGTCCGAGCCTCCTGCCCGCAGAGCCCCGTTCCTTCTCCTCACAGCACTTGTTATCACCTGGTCTATTACTGATGAGCTGCCCGACTCTGCTGGTTGGAAGGTAACCTGACAGAGTGGTTGCTTCACTGTGTTATTGGCCGCTGTATCCCAGCAGCAGTCTGGCATGTAGTAGATGCTCAATAAATACCTGCTGAATAAATGAGCGGAGCGAGCAGGCAGAGAGGGGTTAGCTCACTGCCCACGTCACACAGTAACTACTAGAGGACTTGCTTCTGATGCTCTAACATTACGCTCACTGGGGCAGGGACTTTGTTTTGCCCTCTGCCGTGTTTTCGGGGCCTAGGGGGTGCCTGCCACTGAGAGCACACGGTGACTGTTTCATCGACCTCCTGGGAGAGGGCCACCCCTCACAGTGCACCTTAGATTAGAGGTGGCCGAGGAGGAGCTTGGGTGCCGGAACCAGAGCAGGTGCTAGATCTGCCTGCCAGGGACGGCTCCCAGGACAAGGCGATGCTTGATCACGGGTTTGGAAGAAAGTGGAGGAATGCTGAGCTGCGAGGGGAGGGGACTCTGGGCAGACAGGAACATGGACAAATGGGAGGAAATGGAACTGTTCCATCTGGAGGGAGGTGGCAGCAGCACCAGACAGGAATGGGCCCAGTCACAGAGGGGCTGCGTGCTCAGAGGGAAGTGAGAACTTGATCTTGAGGACGAGGGGGTGCCGGGAAAAGCCTGAGCGGGATACCTGACCAGACCTGTGATCTAGAGAGTGCAGGCCGGAGGGGACCAGAGGTCCTGAGGGGCCATAGCAGGGGCCGAGGGAAGAGACTACAGAACTCATGGGAATGAGTTCTAAGGAATGGGAGAAATAAAGTGAAGTGCTATGGAAATGGTAGTAACAGTGACATCTAAGGTCACATCTAATCCTATTTCATGCACCAGAAGTGTCTCACAACCATTAACAGACGTGGCCAGACTCAAACCTAGGCCCGCCTTCCTTCCAAGACCATGTTTCTCCCAGGACACCGCAGTGCCTCTAGGGTCACAAGAAAAGTGATTTAAAACAAAATCTAATAATTTTCTAACACTTTCTTGGTAGTCATTTGGGATGAAGTTCAAGACCTCAGAGTTTTAATTTAAGGATTTTTGGAATGAAATATTTGGGTTTTTAAACAGTTGATTTAAAAACCTAGACTGGCCCAGCTGTCCTGGCTCAGTGGTTGAGCATCAACTTATGAACCAGGAGGTCACGGTTCAATTCCCGGTCAGGGCACATGCCTGGGTTTTGGTCTTGATCCCAGTAGGGGGCATGTAGAAGGCAGCAGATCAATGATTCTCTCTCATCATTAATGTTTCTATCTCTCTCTCCCTCTTCCTTCCTCTCTCTGAAATAAATTAAAAAAAATGAAATAAATAAAAGACAGATTAAAATCCTAGACTGGGAGGGAATGTGTAACCAGGGAGCCTTTTCTCTGTGAGGAGAGACAAAGACCCTAACTTGGTGAGACTGATCATCCTTGGAGAGCGACTACAATGCAGAGTACTTCTCTGTCAGCAGCTGAGGATGAAAATCGCAGGCACTACCCCAGGTCACAACACTCACTAAAAGCAGAAAAACAGTCACTGGGCCTGAGACCACCCGAGATGTTTCAGACTGAGCCGTCCTGAGGACCTGATGTCCACAGCTGCTCATTCAAAAGGCAGCCATGCGTTCTCTCCGTACCCCATGTAGTCGAGGTCAGAGAAGATGAAGGTCTTGTTGATGTCAAAGCCGCAGGCGATGATGTCCTTGGCATTTTCCACAGCGTAGCCATGGGCCTGGTCCAGGGTCAGGTCCTTCCACAGGTACTTCTCGTCGTCCGTCATCTGGATGACCAAGGGCACATTGAACACGTCCTGCAGCCACCTAAGAGACACGGGGAGAGGCTGACATCTTGTTTCCCCTGAAGAAAAACGCCCTTTGGCATCTGAAAACACAGTTCCAACGAACAACTTGCATCAAGGCCTCCTTGTCTGCAAAATCACGTGATCTTAGCATGCTGTTTATCTAATTATCGGTAACGATAAGGGCATTGCCAGTTATTAACTCAGAGCGCCCTGCACAGCTCTAGGCTCGCTGCTTTACATGCCTTATTTGTAGCCTTACAGTGATTTTACGAGGCAGGTGTTACTATTTCCATCTCGCAGAGGTGGAACCTAAGGCTCAGAGCCATCACTGGCCTATGGTCACATGATAGGGAAGAGACGATGTGGCACCGGTGTGAGGGTCTCCGTCACCCATGTCCCTCTAAAGTGACACCAGGAACGAACCGAGTGAATGGAGGCCACAGAGGCGCCACGTCCCTGACACTGTGGTCGTTCAGCAAACGTGGACTGGTCCTATCTTGTCGTTTCTAGACACAGCTTACACCCCCTGCTCCTGACTTGCTAATAACAGCGAGGAGAGTCACAGAGCCAGGACTCACTTTGTGAAGATGAACGGGATGAGGTGGCCGACGTGCATGGCTTCGGAAGAGGGGCCCCTGCCCGTGTACAGGTAAAACGGCTTCTTGTTCTCATAGGCATCGAGGACTTGGTTCATGTCCCTGAAGGAAAGAGGAGAGAGGGAACTGTGATTTTTCTGGGGGAAAAAGTCGAGGTGCTAATGCTCACTTGGCAATGTTCAGACAAACACAGGAAAGAACTAGTTTGCTGTTCTTGGTGTGTCTGCAATGGTTCTACTGACATGGTTTCTCCGGTGCTTGTTTTCAGAGCAGAAGACATGGGAGCTCGGGATAATGTGTTTAAGAGATGGACGCAGTTGGGCAGCCACTGGAACTCTCTCGGAATTTTTCCAAATAGCAACATTGATACACCACCTGCTTTGTACACTGTCCTGGGTGACACCAGGCCAACACTGCACAGTAACTGTTTAGAATCACCCGGCCCTGTGGCTCCGGAGAGCCAGCCTGGGGACATGAGAGGGTTCCACAGAGCCCTGCCTTAGGGAGGGGACTGGGAAATGTGCCCGGCTCCCTCAGCCAGGTGGGAACAGGTGTCTTCATCTGGGAGTCATTCTGGAATCAACCGCCCTCCCCAGGACTGGGGTCCACCAAGGCACACGAAGGTCCTCCTTCCTGACTTTGCCTCAGTAGCACGTGGCTGCTGTTTCCATGTTGCACCTGCCCAGGCCCCGCCTTCAGAGATGCTGATTCTCAGGGTGGCTGTGACATCTGGCATCTGTATTTTTAAAAGGCTCTCCCGGTGACTGCCATGTGTGGCAGGTGTGAAACCACCACTCTGGGTGTGACTGTCCCTTGTTTCTGGGCCAAGTTTCCCTAAGTAACAAGGGAACAGTCACCTTTTCCGGAGGCCTGGTGGCCTCCAAATGGGACTCCACCCTGTGCCAGATGGTTGCTCAGCTTGGCTGACAGGACCTCGAGCATTCTGCTTTTCTGTGCTTAGTTTTTACCGCGCCCCCCCCCCCCCCCCCCCCCCCCGCCCGAATGCACACACCACCTCTGAAATAAGGAAAGAGTAAAACACAATTTTGGAGGGAGCCCTTCTTTGGCTTTCACAACTAACCAAATTATTGGGCTTCTAGAGAAGAGCAGGCAGTGGCCACCTGAGCGGACTGGCCACCTTTGTGGGGCGTGTCTGAGCACTCGCTGTGCAGTAGGTCTGGGCGGGGCGCCTCAGGGACTGGCTGGAGTAGATGAGGCTCCCGTTTCTGGAAGCTTTGTGAGGATGGTTGGAGTAGGGATTCAGTCAGCAGGGGAGGGCGCCCAGGAGGCACCTATGGTCTGTTTGCAGGTGGGTACTGGGTGCTATATCTCATCGAATCCCCTATTTTATAGATGATAAAATTAGATAGGGGGTGTTCTTAAATTTGAGAATGGCCAAAAGCTTCAAGTCCTACACCTCCATCAACTGACACAAGCTACAGTGCAGATGGGCCTTGAAAACACGCTCTCTGAAATAGCCAGGCACCCACGGCCTCACGTTGTGTGTTTCTGTTTAAATATATATTTTTATTGATTTCAGAGAAGAAGGGAGAGGAAGAAAGAGATAGAAACACCAATGATGAGAGAGAATCATTGATCACTGCCTCCTGCAGGCCTCACACTGGGGATCGAACCTGCAACCTGGGCATGTGCCTTGTTCAGGAATTGAACTATGACTTCCTGGTTCATAGGTCGACACTCAACTACTGAGCAACACCGGCTGGGTGTGTGATTCTATTTATACGAAATGTGCAGGACAGCTAAGTACACAGAGAAAGGAGATTCACGGTTGCCAGTGGTGGAGGGGGAGACGGAGGAATGGGGACTGACTGCTAGTGGGTAGGGGTTTCTTTTGGGGTGAAGAAAATGTTCTGGAATTAGATAGTGGCGATGGTTGCACAACCTTGTGAATAGACTGGAAACCACTGAATTGTACACTTGGGAAGGGTGAACTAAATCTCATTTAGGAAAGAGCTCTGATTACATTCTGCCCGTGGGGAAGGCGAATGAGGCCTGGATTTCTCTGCCACAGAATCTGAAGGGTGGGGCAGACTGCTGTGTGCTCCTGCAGCCGTGAGTGGGAGAGAGCAGAACGCCCTACCTTGGACCATAAATTCCATGAACACAGCCTCGAAGATGGGCTGGCCCGAACCCAAGGTGATCTGTCAGGTGGGAGAAGCAGAAACCCCCTGGAAGCTGCTCATTTTCTGTTGTCTGCGTGGCACTTACGGTCTAAAGTGGGGGTATCTGGTTGCAGATACGCTCTATTAGTTTCTCTTTTGATATTATTTATGAGCAGGCCCGCACAACAGAAGGAAGAGGGTACGTAATTTCAGGAAGCCTTCTGCTTATCCTGTAGGAAACACTGAACTTGGACATAATCTGGCATGAATCTCATCCTCTATGAATGTAATCTCCACCTTGTGAAGTGGACAGTTTTTTTTAATCCTCACCTAAGGATATTTTTCCATTGATTTTTAGAGAGAGTGGAAGGAAGAGGGGGAGACAGAGAGAAACACTGATGTGAGAAAGAAACATCGATTGGTTGCCTCCTGCACGTGCCTCAATCAGGGGTGGGGATCGAGCCTGCAACCAAGGTACATGCCCTTGACCAGAATCAAACCAGGATCCTTCAGTCCGAGGGCTGACACTCTGTCCACTGAGCCAAACCAGCTAGGGGCGTGAAATGGACAGTTTATTGATGAATAAACTAAGGGCCAGAGGGTGAAGGGACATGTTACTGACAGGGAGAGGTGGGTCCGAGTCTCTGACAATTGCCTTCCATTTCCACACAGTATCAGGCAGCCTGAGGTAATAGCCCCAATCACTTAGGAAAAAAAAAATAAAATACACACACACACACACACTTATTTAAAAATTGATTTCAGAGAAGAAGGGTGAGGGAGAGAGAGATGGAAACATCAGTGATGAGAGAGAATCATTGACTGGCTGCCTCCTGCATGCCCCCCACAGGGGATGGAGCCCGCAACCCCGGCATGTGCCCTGACCAGGAATTGAACCGGAACCTCCTGGTTCATAGATCAATGTTCAACTCCTGAGCCACACCGGCTGGGGCCCATCCCTCTTTGAATTCGAGAGGAAGAGTGAGAAGTCCTCGGGGAAGGCTCACCTGTGTGAGAAGAAGATGCCCCTGCGCAGGAAGCGGTGTGGTCTCTGGCCCGTGGCTCGCTCTATTCGGTTTATCAGCTCTTTGTCAATTTTACTGCTTCCAAACCGAACTGGGAAAAAGAAGAGATGACTGTCTTAGGTGGTGGGAGGTTTGGGGACCAGGCATTAAGGGAAAAACATCGCAGTGTTAAGGAACCAAACCCTTAAGGCCTCTGCTCCCGGTCCTCTCCCACAACATGTAGTTCAGGGTCTTTTGTACTAACAAGACAGCTGAGATCACAACCAGCAAAACAGAAAATAAATTACAGGATAAAATGCTGTTCTGTCTGGGACTGGATTCTGATGGGAAACACCTCTAGAACGCAGTCTAGCTAGCAGCTTCTCACGTGCATGCGCACACACAGTTCCTTATTACTCACTAAGGTAAAATTTATATACACTGACAACTATATTTTTTAATATCTTTTAATTGTTGAAGTGAATTAATGCTTGTCTTCAAGTGAATTTTCCCTTATTGATAGTTTATACTTAAAAATCATGGAAAATGGCTGTGACTTGGGTAAGAACGTTTTGGTTGATTCTTTGACGGATAGCAATGACCGCAGAGTGAGGACTTTCCTGAGCAAGAAGCCCCTTAAGGAAGGCCCTGGGAGTGACAAGGGGCCACCTGTGAGCAGTGACCCCCTTCTGCTGAGTTCTAGACTGTTAGCTCCATAAACGGCATCACTGGAGGAGACACTTAGGTAATCTGTGACTGACTTGTCACCACCAAGTGAATTTCAGGAAGCCTTCTGCTTATTGCGTAGGAAACACTGAACTGTAAGGTACCCATTTCAACAGATCTTTCTCAAGTTCTGAACTGTTAAAAAGGGGAAAAGGAACTACTAAGTTATCTGCTATAGATCATTATTTTGCAATAAGCTTTATTTTGTTACTTTATTTAACAATCCTTTAGGAATATAATGCACCATCAAAATATTTTAGGATATACATTTTGTTCGTGGCATTGAAGCTTGACTGGATTTATGATTAATGTTAAAAACACCAATGGAATCACTCCTAAAAGTCTGGGCTTTTCCCAGGACGTACCAATGAGCTTGTCATAGTCAACACCTTTTGCACTGCTCGTCTGTACCGTCCACGGGTCCACAAAATCCTCTTCAGCTTCCGTGGCATCTGGGCCACTATCCCCCGCAGGTGCCGGGTTGTTTGGAGGGCAGTCAGCCTTGTAGTCCTCCCCCATGGCCGCTTTGTAGCTCATTTTTAGTGATAACAGCTTCTTCACTGCAGAATCAAGTTCATCCTGGACACAGGAAATCGGGTGAAGATGAAGATATTGACAGTAGCTACCTTTTGCTGAATGTCACTGCTGCCATGTGGCAGGCACTGTGTGGTGCTTTCACACACGTTGCTTCGTTTAGTCTCACGGCAACCCTGGGAGGCAGGACTCGTTGTCACTGTCCTTTTCCAGTTGAAGAACCTTGTGACTCAGAGAAGTGAAGGAACTTGCCCATGGACGCACAGCAAGAGTGGGCCTGAATGCATTCTATTTTTACCTGTCCCTCTAGTGCTCCGGATTACCACCAAGCACTGTGGGGATAGACACAGTAACACATCTACACTGTTTATGACAGTCACTACACCAGAGTCTCAAACCACTGATGCAGAGACCACGCGTGACAAGATCCTCTGCTCCACTATACTGAGTTCTGCAGAGGCTGACAAGAATAGTTACAGAAACCTCAACAACCATGCCACCACGGATAATAACAGCAACTCAGACATCATGAAGACAGACAAAGGCCAGGAAGGACGGGGGCTCTCAGGTCACAGCCTGAGGAGGGTCCACGGGAAACAGCTGTGCTGCTGCCCCAAGTGTCTGCATGTTTGTGGTTTTAGAATAAGCATAAGGAACACAGATGCCAAGTGTCTCTGGGCGTCTGGAACTCTGCTGGACTCCTCTCCCAGGAGCCCTCACCAGCCACCCCTGGAAGCCGGGCATTTCAAACAGGAGGCCTCATTAGGGAGCTTAGTCATGTAATGCCCTAAAGCTCCACTCCCATAATTGGCCTGGCTGGATCAGCTCACACACAATATCCACAGTCCGATTTGCTTGCAAGGAAAATACAAACATTTCCATGTAGAGTTTTTACGTAATGTGTTATCAACAGGACTTCCAGGGGACACACGCCAACGCTACCCTCCACACGGGGAGCCACTCCGCCAGCAGGACATCTGCCACGGAGGATGCTCTTGTAGGGTGGTTAGCAGACAGATTTGTGATTCAAACTCTGAAACTATCTAGAATTCATTTAAACCAGTCAGAGTTGTGTCATCAGTAAGCCCACAGGCAGAATGTCTGCCTGGGTTAGATGGGCAGGTATGTCTTATTCACCTCATTTCTGCAGTGTCTAGGCTCAGTGCTTACAAAAAAATACATGCTGAGCAAGCACGATCCAGCCAGTTAACTGTGGGAAGAATGACTTTGCTTGGAAATGCCCTGCAGTCAATACCCTGCAATGCCTGGCTGTGTTGACATTTCACACCCAGTCTCACCTAACTCTGCCTGCAACCAGGTGGCTGGATGAAAGCTAAACATTGAACCAGGTCCCTGCTGGAAGACCGGCTGGAGTCTGAATGGGACTGAAAGAGGCAAGCTGGCTCGCCTCGTCTCTTCTTGTTCCCAGCCTATCATGAACGGGAACACTGCAGCAGAATTTCAAAGCTGATGTTCTGAAAAAAGCCAGACACAAAAGACTATGCACTGCTGGATTACACAGAGTTCGAATGAACACAGGCAGAACTATCCAGGGTGAAGGGGTCAGGGTGGCCTCCCTTGGGAGAAGAGGCAGTGACCCGGGGGGCCTGGGGATGTCTTCCGGCACTGCCAATGCTGTTTCTGCTTTTGGGTGCTGGTGACACAGGTGTGGATCTTGTGAAAATTCAGCGAGCTGCCTGCTTATGACCCCGGTGCTTTTCTGTATGAATGGTGTATTTCGATTTTAAAAGTTTACTTAAAGTAAAAGGAGAAATAAAGCTCTGGTCTCTATCCTAACTCATACGATCCAGTGTCATTTCCTGAGTGCTGCTCAAACTGCACACGGCCTCGGCCACTGTCTCCCAGAGTCCTCAGACCCTGACCTACTCCCCAGCCCCCAGAGCGTCCCCGCTTTAGTGAGCTGCTGTTTCTAAAAGCAGTGGGTCTCACTCCCTCTGTACATGCCAAGAACCATGGCCCAGACAGATGGCAGACAGTTGGTGAAAGCCCGCAGTGCCCGCACTGGACTGGTGCTCCCAGGGTGGCTCAACTATTTTGCTGAAAGGGAATTTCTAAAACATCAGGTGCTTCTATTACAATACATTTCAGGGTTAGATGCAAACTTGCTTCTGAATTTTCATCGTTCAACTCTGGTCCCAGTGTGCAACCCCTGCTCTGTCTTACTGAGTGTCAGCTGACTCGGCTTGGTCAAAGACCACGCTTGGAAGAGTCATGCTACTGTGCTAAGTATCGTTGGTTTGCTAAAATAATGAACATAACTGTAACTAAGAATTACTAATGAAAATATTTATTAGCCAGAACCGGTTTGGCTCAGTGGATAGAGCATCGGCCTGCGGACTCAAGGGTCCCGGGTTCGATTCCGGTCAAGGGCATGTACCTTGGTTGCGGGCACATCCCCAGTAGGAGGTGTGTAGGAGGCAGCTGATCAATGTTTCTCTCTCATTGATGTTTCTGGCTCTCTATCCCTCTCCCTTCCTCTCTGTAAAAAATCAATAAAATATATTTAAAAAAAAAAAAAAAAAGAAAATATTTATTAAATACTACTCAAATTTAATGTTAAATGGACAAAATCATCGTCAAGTTCCCAAAATGGGTCTATAGAGTCAATAATCAACAGTTGGAGGGGGACTGTGGGAGGTTTGCTGGCCGGGGGGAGGGACCAGGGGAGGTTGGCTGTGGGAGCGCACTGACCACCAGGGGGCAGCTCCTGTGTTGAGCGACTGCCCCTTGGTGGTCAGTGTGCATCATAGCGACTGATCAACCTGTTGGTCAAAAGGGTCGCTAAGGCTTTTATAAATACACTAGAGGCCTGTTGCTCAAAAAGATGCGTGCAATAGGCTTTCCCTTCCCTGGCTGCCGGCACCGGTTTTCCTCCGGCACCCGGGACCCAGGCCTTTGCTCCGGCGGAGCCGCCTTCAAGCCTTCGCTGCCCCACCCGGCCGCCCCGAGCCGTGCCGGGTCGCACACGGGTCGCCTGGATGGTGGCCAAGCGGGCCAGGCCGCCAATCGCTGCTGCACCGCCCAGCTGCCCCGGGTCGGGTCGCACACGGGATGACAGCAGCCCCGGGTTGCAGATAGCAGTCCCGGATGGCGTCAGGGCAGGCAGGATGGTGCTGTATATAAAAAAATATATTTAGCCTCACCTATTGAGCCCTACCTGGTGTATAAACCTCTTTCTGTGCGTAACCAACTCCCTCCTTCTGACGTCACTTTCTTTCAGTATTTATTTCTTTTAAAATGTAATGGTTTATTTGGGGTCCAAAGAGTCAAAGTACTCTAGTAGGGTGAGCGTGAAATGGTTGACACCTGCTGAGAGCCTAGGAAGACATTTCGAAAATAAGGTCACAGGGGTTGGCGGACCACACTCTGAGACCCACGGCAACCACAGCAGGGTCTCTGCAGTAACCCCAGGAGGACAAAGGAAAGAGGAGAGGACGCCAGCAGCTGGATTTCAGAAGCTGGAAAGCTGACGGATGATGTAACTGGCTGAATACGTGAGAACAAATGCTCGGATGGCGTGGAAATACTGGACAGCAACTGGACTTAGACCGTGTGGAATCCCCAGGAGAGTGGGGCGCCAGTGGCCTCAGGTGCTCATGGCAGCGAGGGTGAAGGAGGCTATAAAAACAGGAGCACTGGTTGAAAGCCTGTTTCAGAAGCAGTTACTCAGGCCTCTACCCCAGGCTCCTGTCACAGCTGAGTGAGTGCCTCTCCCCCGACCCTAAGGCTTAGTGTCTAGAGAGGGAGAGTGAAAGGGGTCCATAGCTGGGGCCCTCTGCCCGGCAGGGGCAGCACACTGGGAACAGGGAGCTTTGGGGAAGGATCACCCAGCCCAGCTCCTCCGTCCTACTCAGGCACGACGCTGGCACCAGACCTGCACTCGGACAGCAGGACCCTCTGGGGACTCTACTAACCTCGAAGAAGAGACCTGAGGACCCTGACAGTGAAAGTTCCCCAACAAAGGGGAGCAGCCTGGACGTCTCCAGGGAAGGGACACCTGCACCGATCAGCTCCTCCCACGTGCACGAAGCCCAGCCAGCGTCTCTGCTTCCCTCTGAAACGCCGGGGCCAGCCAAGTACCAGCCGACACTTGAGGGCTGCCTCTAATGTGAGGGCAGAAGGAAACGGAGTTTACAAAGGGGCAGAGAACATCAGGGAAATGACCACAAGATCTCAGAGCTAAAAGGACGCTGAACCTATAAAGTAAGAGCAGGGCCTTATGAGGAAAGGAACATCCAGAGGTTAAAGGAGCTCTTGGAAGTTAATAATCATGGGATAAGTGAGAAACCACAGGAGGGTTAGAAGTTGAGGAAATATACCTGAAAGAACAACAAGAATAAAAGTAAGAAAAATAAGTAAAAAAATAAGGTCAGAGGACCTGTCTCTGAATTTAAAAAAATCAGTCAAGAAACAGAGAAAACAGAAGAGATCAAAGAAATACTATCACTTCTGAGGTTTAAATATCATGAACTTCTGGTTTGAAAGGAGCACTGAGCAAGTACCCATCCCAAGAAACTTCAAAACCCAGGCACAACGAGAAGAGCCTGCAAATGCCCAGCAGGAAGAACAAAGGAATCACCCGGTTCTGCACAGCAACCCCAGGACAAGGGCTTCAGAGACTGAGGGAATACACTTCCACTTCAGTTTTCTATGCCCAGCATCGTTATCAAATATTAGGTAAAACAAAGACACTTTCAGACTCTATAGAGCCCTCAAAATTCTGTCCTTGGCAATAATTTTTTCAGAAACCACTGGAGGACTTGTGCTGCCCAGAGAGAGCTGACCCTGGAGGAGAAAGACACAGGATCAGGGAACAGGGACCTACAGAGGCGAGGGAGCGCCGTGGACTTGAGGAGAGCCTGCGGTGGGCAGTGTGGGGGGCGAGCCGCCTGTCCAGGACGATGTAGGGGGAAGGTCTGGGAAAGACTTCTTTAAGAACTTGATCGACGGGTTGATGTGAGGGCCTCCAGGGGAAATTCACTCAACCGAGGGGGAGAGCTTGGACCCATTACCATGAGTCCATCAAAAAGCCAAGCAAAGCCCTGGCCGGTTTGGCTCAGCGGATAGAGCGTCGGCCTGTGGACTCAAGGGTCCCAGGTTCGATTTTGGTCAAGGGCATGTACCTTGGTTGCGGGCACATCCCCAGTGGGGAGTGTGCAGGCAGCTGATCGATGTTTCTCTCTCATCGATGTTTCTAACTCTCTATCCCTCTCCCTTTCTCTCTGTAAAAAATCAATAAAATATATTAAAAAAAAAAAAAGCCAAGCAAAAAGAAATCAGGATAAATTGACGCCAGAGAAAACGAGCTGGGCAGGAAAGGAAAAGCCCTCTGTACACCCAGTGGGTCTGCCGGTAGCATTGCCACGGTCAGAATAAGGTCAATGCTAATATCGACCAAGGGACTCAGGTATCAGGAGATGGGAGGGAAGGAGAATGTTTGTGCAAGTGCTAGTTCCTCATTTCCCACAGTCACAGCCTTCACCTGGGCAATCAACAAGGAGCAATGTAATAAGGGTGGTTTTTTAGAGATATGGGGATTATATATTAAAAGCAGCAGCTAAAAGAATTGAAAATACAAAGGAACCTCATTTCTCAAACTTAATTTGTTTCAGAAGGCTGTTCAAGAAGTGATTTGTTTGAAAACGGAATCATTTCCCCCCCTTAGAAGTAATGAAAATTGAATCAATCAGTCCCAGGCCCCCAAATGATTCCCTTTCTTATGTACAGTACATGACTAATGTACTATTTATAAGTACACATTTCTTTTCTTAAATTTATCGAACCACCCCATACTAGCCTTAAACGAATTTTTCATATACCATTGCCTTGGAAACGCTATCACCACTAACTGCTTTTTGTTAATTAAATAACAACAGTTTTTCTATATGTCCCGTTGATGGTGATTGCCGTTTTGTGAGCACCTTCACACCCTTAGCAACATTAGCCCTGCTCATGGCCTGTTTATGTTTTAAAGCTGTGCTAACCATCGATTTCTACAGCAACAATAGTGTTCTCTCCTTTATTTGCTGCCCGAGACACTTTTTGTCATGTTGAGGTATCAGCATGAAAGGGTTGTCAGGTTGTAAACGAAGTTTTGGTTTGACAACTGAGACATTTTTTCTGTGAACAACTTGGTTGAGAACCAAATTGTTCGAGATGGGAGACATTCGAGAAACGAGGTTTGACTGTACGTGTTTCTGGGAGCAGGAAATGAGGATGGGCGGGTGGATGACTACTGTATTTCACTGGCTTTTTTTTACCTCACATGCATCAATAATGTTGATAAAGGAGAAGACAAATGTAAGATTATAGCCAATATAGTTATAGTCAGTTATTGAGTCTGCTCGCAGGACACACAATCCAACAGACTCGGCTGTATGCACAGAAGAGCTCAGCAAAACCACCCACCTTGGACGCCTGCCCGGCTTTGAGGGCTCTCACGCGCTCCCCCTGGGCAGCGATGCTGTTGAACAGCTCCAGCGGGGAGGCACACCCCTGCTCGTCTGCCATCTCCGAAGACCGAGGCTTACAGCTGGGCAATGGAAGAGTCGCTCAGTGGTCCCGACAGACTGTGGGAGGAGAGGGAGAGAAGGGAGAGAGATTAATAAACCGCTGCAGCTGTGTTTTCTTTCCTATCTCTACTTCTTCCCCAGAAGGGTTGAGGTTGAGTTATAATAAAGAATATGGATAAGATAACATTAATAAAAATATAAATGGAAATTTGGGGCCATCAAGAAGGGGGAAAGAGGAAGAACAAATGCCAATAATGAGGACGAAAGGGACTGCTGCCTTACAGCTTTCAGGACTGCAAAGGAGGCCCTTCCTAACTACGCCCGAGTGTGCCCGTGCAGGGCCCAGGACAGAGGCAGGACTTGTGTTCGCTGAGGGGCAAACACCAAAGGGCTTTACTAACCCCAAGTTTAATAGCCCCAAACACATTTGTCAAATTGCTCTTTACTCTTTAATTGCGTTGCGGACAAGTTCCCAGACCTTTGCTGCTCTGACCAACCTACCGCTGAACAAATGGCTTCCTGGCTGGCCAGCTGCTGGGTTCTCAGACACGCAAGGTCTGGGGCGGAGGGCGGAGCCTTACCCTGCTGGGTTCCCAATGAGGTAAGAACTA
Organism: Myotis yumanensis; assembly: GCF_028538775.1. Classification (NCBI taxonomy): domain Eukaryota; kingdom Metazoa; phylum Chordata; class Mammalia; order Chiroptera; family Vespertilionidae; genus Myotis; species Myotis yumanensis. Next base: position 13,662,754 of record NW_027223752.1, read on the forward strand.
TATATAACCTGTCCATTAGACATGCTGCCCTACTTAACAACAAAATTTTGAAGATGTACCTAATAGTCATTATTTACTCTTAACCTTGAGGGGGAGGGGCGCACAGGGGAGGCCACCCCATGCTGCCTTGGGGCAAAGGCCGGCCACATCAGTCCCTTCCTGGGTCAGTCACTTCCCCTTTCTGAGTGTCAGCTTCCTCATCTATGAAGTCACACCCCCAGGAACCTCTGCACCTACCTCAGGGGCTGCTATGAGAAGAAATGAGAAAAAAGGATATGGTGACACTTTGTAAACTGTAAAGCAAAAACTAAATCTATCACCAGCATTGTGTGTGAGGGCTCCAGGGCCGGGCTGAGCCCCCCTCCACCTACAGCTGCTGCTATACCTAGAACACGGAGGATGACAGGAGGCTATGACAGACCAGCTCTCCCAGCACTTCTGTACTTGGTGTTGTTCTAAGCACCTTACACATATCAATTCACCGAAGCCTTATGAGCTAGATTTATCTCCATTTCACATGTGAGTAAACTGAGGCACAGAGAGGTTAAAAAACTTTCCCGAGATAACACAACACACTGACGCAGTTTGATCTGAGAGCCCACACCCTCAACTATCACTCACAGGTCAGCTACTGGAATGGGCCTCAGCCTCTCAAACGTGAAGTGGAACAGGCACAACACTAACTGCAGGGCGGTGCGTGGATAAGTGCGGTGATGCAGGGAGGTAAACAGTCTAAGCCCAGCATGGGCCCCGGGTGGAGGTTTAATGAACAACTACTTTGTTTCTTAATTAAAACATTGTTTTCTGGCCCTGGTGGGCGTGGCTCAGTTGGCTGAGTGTCATCCCATACACCAGAAGGGTGACGGTTCCATTCCTGGTCAGGGTACATGCCCAGGTTTTGGGTTTGATCTCAGTAAAGGTGTGTGCCCGAGGCAACTGATCTCTCTCTCTCCCCCCTCCCTCCTCTTTATCTCTCTCTCAAATCAATAAAAACGTATTAAAATTTTTTTTCCCCTAGTAACTATGAACCAAACACATATTTGAGGGGTAATTTACTTATATTTATCCATTGTTAAATATTTATTTCAAAAGTATGTGAATTTCAATGAAACCATTCTTTGTATAATTAGAGACCATAATACTGAAACCAGGATGGATTTCTTTCCCTTCCTTGCTGAAAACCATCTCAATTCCCAGAAAGGGAAGTTTGCTGAGATAACAAACTGACTCAGATAACAAAGCTCAGTTCACGGAAGTTTGTAAAAAAGGGAAGGAATGTGGAAGAACCTTCTAATTGGCAGTAGAGAGGAGAAATACTCAGGCCCATATCCAATAGCAAAGTGAAGAAAATTACTTCTGGCCACAAGTGATCCAATATCGTGTGCAGATACTTTATACATGATCCTGAATTTCCCCACCTTTGAAAGCCGGGTGCACAGTTCAGTAAGTCCTCATGTAACGTCATCAATAGATTCTGCCACTTTACCCAGTTAACTGCCATGATATTTTGAATTTAATTATAGATGAGTAGGGCACACAAACGGTTAAGCAAAATGACACAGAACCAATTTTATCCTAGGGTAATTGATATAAACAAGAATTAAGTTCCTACAGCATCTCATCAACATTATCAGTCAAGTTCTAGTCTGTGAGTAGGACCAAAATCAAGTACAGATGGAAATTACCCTTAAAAATTCCTAGGGAAAGTGCCAGGTACAACGACTGGGTGATCCCTGGACAGCCGATCTTCCCTGCGATGGAGCAGGTCACTGCAGGGGATCAACCAGACACACTGGGCCTGCATTTAGGGTCCGTGTTGCAGGGAAGAAAACAGGTATCTTTAAATATCAGAATCCCATTTAAGAAGAGGCACGTGGGAACCAAACCCGAGTGAGGGGAAGAGGAGGTCTCCCTGCTCCTGTGATCACAAGGCAGCTACTCACTGGATGGGAATCCCCACACTATAAAGCGTGTGTGTGTGTGTTTCTGATGCAACTTTGTGAGTGAGTGCATCAGGAACGGTCAGAGACAAGGAGAACAGAGCTGCCCTTTCTCTCATTTCCGGCACCCACCCATTTGCCACCGTTTCTCCCATCTACTCAATATCCTCCTTTATTTCTTTGTTAACTAACTTTTAAATACATTTTATTGATTTTTTATAGAGAGGAAGGGAGAGGGATAGAGAGTTAGACACATCGATGAGAGAGAAACATCGATCAGCTGCCTCCTGCACACCCCCTACCACAGCCAAGATACATGCCCTTGACCAGACTCGAACCTGGGACCCTTCAGTCCGCAGGCCAACGCTCTATCCACTGAGCCAAACCGGTGAGGGCATGTTAACTAACTTTTAGAATTAAGTTTACCGTGAGAGGTTTTTAACCCAGAGTTTGGAACCTCTGGAATTACATCACTTTTGGCATGCACGCAGGTATAAGTGGGGTTCTAAGCAGAGTATCCGGGTTTCATTACTTTTTCGAAGGGCTTCTGAGATGCCAAAAGGCTAAGGACCATTGTCTTAAGTGTTAGCCCATAAACTGCAAACAGGGCTTTGAGTCTTTGTTAAGGAAAGCTGCTTCACTACTTAACCAAGCCTATAATCTAAAACAAAGAAATGAAGCTGTAATCTGCGAAGTCATCTATTACCTCCTCTGCAAAGGCACAGGGAGTGTAAAGACCAATACGGCATACTCCCCAGGGGACCACAGCACACCTTGGAGACAAAGCTACCAGGCTCTGAAAAATTAACTCTCAAGTCCTCTTTCTAAACAACACGGATCTTGTGCTCATTTTGAAAGGTTCCATTGTGGAGGAGCGTAGCAGGCACCGGAAGAAATTGGGATGAAAAGAATCACAGAGCGGCACCATGGAACATGACAGTGATCTCATCTCCCAGATAAGATGAGAACACACCCATTCTGCAATTCTGGGGGTAGGTGGCCTCAGGATAGCCAATTCTGGAGCAGCCGGGGACAGCCGAGAAGGAGACCCAGGAGTGTCTAGATGCCTGGATGCCACCAGAGGGGGGTGGGGGGTGGGGGGGGTACCATCCTTCACATCCATCAAGTTCCCAGAGGACAGGAAGGTGACTTCTTCAGAGCAAGGTGTTCTTTAGCCCTTCCAACCTTAGAACAGATGGTGTTCACTTTTCCTTTTCTGAACACTGAGAGGAAAGGTTACTTTTCTCTCCAAATAATAACATGAACATCATCTTAAAAGGCAAAGAAGACATTAAGCTATAGGAAGTCAGGCATAAGGCATTTTTGAGTATCACAACGAGACGGCTAATATGTTTGGATAATGACTACTTAAGGAGGACTCGTCAGTGAAAAATACGACCGGCAACAGGAAGGTGCTAAAACGCCGACCATGAATCCAAACAGGCACCCGCTCCCCCAGGACCTCCATTCCCTAGGGGAGCTGTGAATCACCTGAACGTTAGGTCAGTGGGTTGAAATAAAATGTACAACACCCCGATCCCAAGAGAGACAACCTCTCACTCTTTGGGCCAAGGTTTCCAGCACTTTGGTAAAAGGCTGGCAGAAATACAAAGAAGCCGCAAGCCTGACAAAAGATGGCAGGCAGTACGTACCTGGTCTGAGCAAGACACTGCAGAGGTGGCCACTGGAGTCGTGGAGACTCCCAGGGCAGCAGGCTCTTCTTTTAAACTCTTTCCCCCGCTTACTTTCAGTTTCCTTTTTTAAAAAGCCCCTTTATTCTCTTTTCTTTCTGTTTACCCCACCCTGCAAGTCTTTGCAGGAGGCGTTTCTTAGAAATCACCGCGTTTCTCTTAAACACTTGAGCCTCTTGACCAATTCCTGACGAGACAGTCCAATCAGGGGCCGTGTGTGTGTGTGTGGGGGGGGGGGGGGGGGGAGGATGGAGACCAATGAACCCCACCCGAGAGCCGAACTATTAGCTGGTCATTGCATCAGCCACCCCGTAGCGCACGCTGGCCTCCACATAACCTCCTCGCCACAGCTTCCCGTTTCACACCCTCAGTCTCAGGGTCAGAACCGAGTTTACATGGGGTCGTGGGGGGCGGAAAGGAGGGCTGTTTGTGCCCTGCGGCTACTGTGCACCGAGGCGGCGCCGTGCGGTGGAGAGATCAGCCCCGGGATCACGCGGGCCAGGGTTTCAAAACCAGCTTTGGCATGTTTCGATTTCAAGACCTGGGGCAAGTCAGGTTACCTCTCTGCTTCATCCTCGGTTTCCTCTGCTGTGAAATGGGCATACAGGAGCCTCCTTCCTTTACCGTGGAGGGGACTGAGGGTGATATTAAAAGCAAAGCCCCTGGCTCGTGGCAGACACTAGAGGAGGAGGAGAGGATGAAGGGTCGGTGCCGGGGGCGGCGGCGCATGGGGCGAGGGGCGTGGTGGCAGCGAGCCGGGCTCTCGGGATACTCCGGATCCCGGCGTGCAGGCGGCTCCGGGAGGGCGGGCTATCGCTCGCCGCTCCTTCCTCTTTCCCTCCCTCCTTCCCTTCCTCCCTCACTCACCGGCCCATGTGGGCCTGTCGGCGCCGCCGGTTCCGCGTCCAGGCGTCTCCTAAGCGTCCGTGGAAACGCCGTCCGGCCGGAAGCACTTCCGGCCAGGCTGCGCCATCATTGGCTATTCTCGCGGGGCGGGACGGAGGCCACCGCTGATTGGTTGGATGCCTCGGCGCTGGCGGAACACGACTGGGGGGCGGAGTGCAGGTAGGACCGGCTCCGGGAGGACCGGCTCCGGGAGGATCGAGCGCTTCCGGTGTGTGTGGTGAGCGGCGGGCCTGGGGCGGGAGGGTGCTGCCCGGCAGCGGCGCGAGCCCTCCGCGCCCCTTGTCGCGGACCTTTCACCGCCGCTCTCCTCCCCTTCATCGCAGGCTCTTTCCGAACGCGCCGTGCTCGGGATCACCCTTAACCTCTCGCTCTTGACAGCTCGGCTAACTCCTGTTCATTCTTCAAAACCCAGCTCTGGTCGTATCTTGTTTGTTCTCTTCATTAGTCTGTGGCCTCCGGCGTGGGATCCGTGTTTCGCGTTTAGTCTCTGGCCCAACATCAGACCCAACAGAAAGCTTGGCACAGAGAGGGCAACCGGGAAATGCTTGTTGAATGAGAATCTCCTGTGTCTTTACTTTCTCTGTGCCCCTCCCATCCGGTGCTGGGACCCAACAGTGAGCAAAACACGAAAACTCCTGTCCTCAGGCAGCTGCCGGGCTGCTGAGGGTCCTTGCCACGCCCCGCTCCATTTCTCCCGTGAGCTTTCCTTTTCTTCTAGCTGTACCTCTTCCTCTTTGTGTAATCACCCCGTCTTTCCATGAAAAAATTTCCTCCCCCTACTTTTGCCTTAGCAGCGGTTCTCAATCTGTGGGTCGCGACCCCTTTGAGGGTCGCACGACCCTTTCACAGGGGTCGCCTAAGACCATCGGAAAACACATATATCATTACATATTGTTTTTGTGATTAATCACTGTGCTTTAATTGTGTTCAATTTGTAACAATGACATTGGGGGTCACCACAGCATGAGGAACTGTATTAAAGGGTCGCGGCATTAGGAAGGTTGAGAACCACTGCCTTAGAAACATAAAAACATATTCTTAGAAACATAAAAACATTCTTCTAAAATTTGGTTGTCCCACTGGCTCCCTGTTTTTGCCTCTTTTCTTCGAGTCATCTTGGTTCCCTTCTCTCTGACCCCGTTTGATCGGATTTGTTGCTTCTCGCCATCTGCTCCCTTCCCTCCTCAGAGCATTATTCAGGTGTCACCTGTCCTAGCTCTGCCTCAGCCTCCCTCAGTGAACCCCCACACCCACTGCCACCTCTATTCCCCTCTCTTTACTTCTCTCCTTATGATTTCTCACCCCCTGACACCCTCCATTTCATTGATTAGGATCTGTTTCTCCCCACTGGCATGTGAGCATGGTGAGTGCAGGGAATCGTTCCGCTGGGCGCCTAGTGTGGGGCTTGGCGAGTAGCCCATTCTGCGTCAGTGTTTACTGAACGAATGAAAGGCACGTGAAGCAGGTAGTATTGGCACCCCTGCCGCCCACCCTCCTGCGTTCATGCCATCCTCGCTGCCTTGCCTTGTTAGGAAGCGGGGCTAGGGGGCCCCCAATCCCACTGCTCTCTGATCTTTGGCCGTAGACCTCGTCTTTCATTCTCGCCGTGAGCTTCTGTGAGGGAACCACTGTGGAGGGCTGGGTGGGTGGCAATCCATCCTAATGGCCAAGCACAGGCGCTCTGCCCTGGTGGCGGGAGCCTGCTGGGCTCCCTTTGACAGGAAGGAATGGGATGCTGTGCACAGGCGTTGAGATGTCTGATCAGATGGGTATTAGAGAACAGAAGTGCCAAGTCATCCACAGTGCTCAGTTCCATTAGAGTGTAGTTAGCCCACTATGTTATATTAGTTCCATCTCAGACGGGCCGGCCTGTTTTAGAAGTTTATTTTAGAGGATGGCTTGGTTTGTGGATTGGGCTGCAGGTGAGGGTGGGATTTGGGGAGGAGGCAGATGACCTAGCTTTTTTGGGGTGAATGGCACCCTTTGGGGGAAAGGCATGGAAGGGGTGGGGTGTTGGATCCCAGGGGACGTGAAATCCCTCTCTAAGGGGGGACAGGCTGTCTGGAATGGCTTGACTGATGACCCAGAGGGACTCCTCTGGCGCTGACCTGACCACACCCAGGGGAGGAGGGCGGGCACACTGGGCTTTGTCAGAAGTTGGTCCTCGCTGAAGTTTTCCACGCTGCTCCACCGCGCCCTCTGCTGTCCGGGACGGGACGTTTCCCGCATCCTTGTTTTCCTCTTGAGGCGAGTTCATGTTAACAGCACAGAACTGAACTCCAGATGGAATACTTCCTTCTAGAAACTAACTGGTGGCCGTTTTATCATGTATGATGGCTCAGAATTTCAGGAAAGATTTTTTTAGGGAGGGGAAACTCCCTGTTGTGTGAGTCTGTGTGTTGGAGTGAAACTGGCAGGTTTGGATGACACCCTCGGGCCCCTCCGCCTGGGCTTGTGGGTCTGTCACTCCAACTGGCTTCGAGTGGAGATGGGGTATCTGGGGGAGAGTCCCAGAGAGAATACAAGGAAGGAGGAGCCCAGAGAGAGGGCAGAGGTGAGGGTCGCACGCTTTCCCCACCTGGTGGATCTTTCCATTTCCGGGTTTTCAGACCTAACCTCATCCCTGTTGATGACTGAATGGCCAATAAGCTGCAGGCTCTTTGTACATCTGTCTTTGCAAACATATGCAGGTATTTGTGTAGGATGCAGTTCTATAGTGGGGACGTTGCAGTAAAAACGATATACGTTTCCGTTTGTAATAGGTACTCCCCAAATTGCCCTTCCAAAGGTTTCTTTATTTTTAAAATTATTATGTTTACGTTTTTAATTTTTATTAAGATACCATTGTGCAAGTTTAAGGAACACACGTGCTGATTTGGTACATTAATATATTGCAATATGAGTACCACCATAGCATTAGCTAACAACGCTATTACACCCCATAATTATGCTTTCTTTTTTTGTGGAGGGAAGGTCGCCAGCATCTGGGTCATTTGGCTGGCACTTCCTGATTCCTCTTCCTTTTTTTCTTTTGTATTGAATTTATTGGGGTGACATTGGTTAATAAATTTAATAGTGTCAGGTATACATTCTATAATACATCATCTGTATATTGCACCAACAGGCATCTTTAAAGTCCCGGGTCTTTCTGTCCAGGCATCGTGTCTACAGGTACTTGGGTCCTATTTTATGTCTTTCAATAAAGCTTTTGTTTTCTTCATGTAGGTCTTGCTAATTTGGGGGGGAGGGGGTTAAATTCATTCCCATATTTCCATAGGAAAATGACCCCTTCTAATTAATTATGCCTGATGTATAGAAAAGCCCTCATACTTTATGTGTTTATTCTTACGGTTTTTTCTGTCTTAGATTTGCTAGATGGCATGATTTCTTTTAACTTCGCATGGTGGTAACTATTTTTCAAGGCACGCTTTCTGACACCTGATTTTGGTCTTAGGTCTTTTCCCCTTGAGGGACAGCGGGACACAGTGTCTTCAATGGCTTCATTGGTGGCTTATGATGACTCAGACTCCGAGGCTGAGAGCGAGCCTGCGGGAAGCTTTGCTGCTGCTGGCCAGAGGAAGGACTCTTGTGTTACGGTCGAAACTCGTGGCCAGGCTTTCGCATCGGGAGTCCTGGACGGGACAGGAGGCACACTGCCCACAAAGCACGGTTCCTGTGAAGACCCAGCCAGCCAGCGTCTCCCACTGGCTCGGCTCTGGAGGAGCGACCCAGGATCTTGCCCCAGCCAGAGGCTACAGTGGCCCAGGACAGAGCCCGACGTCACCTTCCCCACAAGCGAGCCTCCTCGTCCTTCCCTGTGGACCAGCCACGCTCCTGCTGGCCATGTGCCCCGGGCCGCCGCCTGCTTGAAGCAGGTGAGACTCTCCTGGGGAACTTACGACCCCCCCGAGCCACCTTTCGGTGCCCAACCCAAACCTGAGACCCCGGGGAAGAGTGGCAGCTCTCTTCAGAAGAAAAGGCGAGAGGACTGTATTGTGCCCTACACCCCGAAAAGACTGCGACGCTCGCAAGCATTAAGCACAGAAACAGGCAAGAACAAAGACGCGGAGGCCCGGGGCCCCTCTCTGCGCGCCCCGTGCCCTCTGTGCATGGCCCCCCAAGTGTCCGAGTTCATCCAGCCGTACCTGGGCACCCCGTACAAGGAAACCCAGATATCCCAGAAGGTGCTCTTCCACCTGCATGGCCACAAGGGCCCCGTCAGCAGCATCCAGTGGTGCCCTGTCTTTTCAAAGAGCCACATGTTCCTCTCGGCTTCTCTGGATAAAACCTTCAAGGTAAGATTTGAGCAGAACTGCTCTTTTTAGTTACTCTCAGGACCAAGCTGCTGGGATGCGTTATTCTTCAAAGCAGTGACGTGGGGCGTTACAGGCGGAACAATTCTTTTTGGGGATTTCTGTAATTCTCTCTGATGCATTCAGGAGAGGGTTCTCGTTGGTCCGTTCAGCCCAGTGCTTCCCTGGCACTGCTTTGCCAGGCCGCCACATGCTAGTCCGTATCCCTGGGGGGGGAACTGAGGACATCCAGACACACTGGCATCCAGGGAGGATGTGGTCCCTGGGGAGAGCGATCAGAGGGAGAAGAAAGCAGCCAGGCCCGAGCCCCGTGCACTTGGGACATCTTCTGAGACTCCCGTGGAGTGCTGAGCGATGCCAGCTCTGTGCCAGGTGCTGTGTTACATGCAGGGGGTGCAGAGGTAGACAGACCTGGTCCCTGGCTTCAGGGCACGCACATTGTGGTAGGGGCCGCAGGTGCGTGGCGAGGCACTCAGGATCCTGGGCCCAGGGCTGTGAGGACCAGACCCCAGCCAGACTTCCAGCCGGATACATAAGAGCTACAGGAACCCAGTGGGAGGGACGGCTTCCAGCCTGGGAGGGCTTGTGAAGGCTTCAGAAGCAGGGATGGTGCACTTGGCGAAGGGGGTGTTGGGGAAGGGCATTCTTGGCTCTAAGCATGGAGGCCTTAAGGGGCCCGAGGCTGGGGAAGTAGGCAGGGGCCACACAAGGAGGACTGTGGTGGCCTGTTGGAGGCTACCAGTTTTTTTATTGTTATTTACTGATTTTAATGTATGCTGAAGTAATGCAGGCTTGCAGTAAGCAAGCCCCAACGGCACAGGTGAATAGTGTCACAGGCGTGTCCCACCCGCCTGTAACCTGTCTCCAACCCCTCTGAGCTGTACTCCCTGTCCGTCCTCGCTCTCCTCGGCACCTAGCACAGCACTTATGTAGGAGGGGCCAAAGAGATTTGGACTGAAGCTTCCTGGAAAGAAAATGGCCTTGGTGTTGGGGTGACACGGCTTCGCATCCAGCTTTGCTGGGGAGCAGCTGGTCCACTGGCCTGACCTGTGCCCTCCATCTGGCGTCGCATCTGGAAAGGGCATCATCGTAGCCGTGTCTGTGATCATGTGGGAAAAACGCTCACCAAGCCCCTGGCACAGAGCTAGGTCCCCCATTGGTGCTTAATAAATGTCTGTTCTTCCCTCTGTTTTTCTCAGAGTTCTGGAGCCAGCCTGCCCAGGACACTGTATTTGCAAGTTCTGTTTTGAGCTTTTCCCCTAGGGCGGCACTCTCTGAGGTGAAGAAAGGAAGCCCACCCACAGCAAAGTCTCTGGTGTGAGCCGAATCACTGGGGTCATTTTTAAGTGGCCAGTTGGAGTTCTGACCCGACTTGTTCTTTTCAGGCTGGTAGAGTTATGCGGGGCCGCTGTCACGTTCTGGCTTCAGTTTGGAGCCCAGGGGTTTACACGCAGGCCTTTGGCGCTTTTCCTGCGAGGAGGAGGCCCTGAGGTCTGCGCAGAGGCTTCTGGCCTCCTGGCCTCCTGCTGTGCGTTGTCACATGCTTGGGTCGGTCCCACAGCCCCGGGGCTTCTCGGTTCTCCTTCCCGAGAGTCTGTGCCCACGGAGGGGGCTGTGTGGGGCCTGTGTGTGGCCAGGCAGTGTCTGGCAGGCCCCATATGTGGTCTGGAGTTAGAGTGGTCTGGGCTCGGGGTTCATTTCCATCCTCAAGAGCTTTGTGACCTTGAGCAAGGCACCTAACCTCTCTGAGCCTATTTCTACCTCAGTAGAACCAGCAGATGAGTTGTGTGGCTGGGGCTTCTCAGGTGGGACAAATGCCCAGGTGCTGTGTGTCTAAAGCACCCAGTCTAACGCTGGGCGCATGGTGGAGTTTTGTGGAGGGTAGTGTGGTCACAGGCGGGCCACCTGAGGGATGCGGGCAGCCCCTTCCTAGTACGTGGAGGGAGGGGCAGTTTGGCAGATGTTGACAGCAATCTTGAGGAGGAAGAGGCCCCCTTGATAATTTTCAGACAGAGAGCATCTGAGTGAAACCACTGATTTGGGACATTGTGTTTGCTCAATTGCGTAGCGAGTGTTTGTGGAGTAGGTGAGTGTGCACTGGAGACGTAGAAAGGGTCCCATGGAGGGGACCCTGGAGCAGCCAACTAGCTGTGACACCTCTTGACCAGAAGAGGGCGCACTTGGTCCAGCTTGGGAAGGCTGGTCAAGCCCAGGGGTGATTGATTCACTGAGACCTGGGTCCAGGGCCTTTTGCAGTGGGGCTGGGCTGGTCAGAGTGGCTGTGCTGCCCGTCCCGAGGAGATGGTGTGTGCTGCTGGGCCTGGCAGCCTCCAGGGCGCCCTGTCCACTGCAGTGTTCGTCCCCTGAGGAGGCTGTAGGAGTAGCTTTGGAGGTGGCCCCAGGCGCAGAGCATGGCTGAGTGACTCCCGATCCTCTCCTTATTGTGGTGTCCTGAAAATGAGGGCTTTTATAAACTGTTAGCCAGGGTTCTCTCTGCTTTAAGATGCACGAGTTTTCAAGACAGACGGGACTAGATGGGGACTAGGCGAGGGAGTTCTTGGCTGAGCCCTCAGATGTGCTGTGCCCTCAGGTTCCTGGGCAGGATGATGTCAGGGTGGGCGGGTGGTAGATCTTGGGGAACCTTGCGATCTGGTATATGATGTAGGGGGCATAGGAGGTATTTTGTGGGCACTGAGTCTGGAGTGGGGACAGGGCTGTGGGTGCAGGTAGGAGTCCTGGCTTGCTGCAGTCCAGTCCTGGGTGGAGAGCAGATGGTGGGTGCAGCAGGCAATGAGCACCCCCGCAACTCTGCTCCCTTCCCTAGGGTGCCTTTCCCCTTGCCTTTGGTTAAAGTCTGCCAGGGTGCCTTCTTGCCTCCCGCCCCCCGCCCCCCCACCACCCCCGCAACACACACACACACACACCGGATCAGGAAGGAGGGAGGAGTTTGGAGGCTGGGGTCACAATACTTCACTTTGGATGCTCCCTCTGCCACTGGCTGTGTGATCTCTGGCAAGTTACTTAACTTCTCTGAGCTTCCACCGTGTATGTAAAGTGGAGCTAATTACACTTGCCTTTCTGGAAAAACAAATGACACTGGATATGAATTACCTAGCGTGGTGTCTGACACATAGTAGGCACTTCCTGTGTGCTCTTGTTCTTGCTTTCTCCAGGAATTTTCTCTTTTCCTCCGCATGCGGTGGTCTCATTCTGCCTGCGTAGCCATGGAACCGTATCTGCTACATTGTGTAGATTTTAAGCTACTTGAGCATGGGATCTGTGCCAGACTCATTTTTATATTCTCTGTGGCACCTGGCACAAAGTTTTGTACATGTTAAGTGGATTAGTAAAGATTAAAAAAATTGTTTGGGATTTTATTTCCAGCCTTTGGGGAAGGACTGTGTTTTAAGTGCACAAACCCCACTTTCCACCAGGGGGCACAGTGGGACTTAATATAAGCAGCTCTGTAAGCTTCTAGAATCTGGAAGAATCCTTGATTCAAGGTAACAGCTACTGAGATACGATTTTTTTTTTTTTTTTCTGATCAGGAGAAAAACAACACAATCCATCTGATTAATCTAAAGAACGTGGAGTGCCAGTTCCTTCATCTCCTTAAAATGTAGCTTTGGAATTCATAAATTTCAATTGGGCACATTACAGTGGAAAGATACTTATTTTAATATGTTCTAAATGTTCTGTGAGCTGTAAAATATGCTCATATTAGTTTTGAAAAATTTACAGCTAGAGAAATTAAGCAAAATAAAACAATGATTCATAACTCCCCACCGATGCTCTGTTTTCATGTCAGCGACCCCTTCCTGCCTGCGTCTGTCGCGAGCATCTGTTCTCCGGAGCTGTGATCCCGGCACCGAGACCCTTTTCTTTGCTCCTCGCATTTCCCCGTGTCCTCGTTTGGCTCAACACACTTGAATGCCCACAGCACATAGAGGTGCCATTCAGACTCCGAGGCCCTTTTTGAAGGAAGCAGCCGCGACGTGACCTCCTTGAACCAACCTTATTGTCGGCCCGTGTACAGAGCCCCCTGCCAGGTGCCCGAGCGTTCCCAGAGGCATAGCGCGTGCTGCTTGCTTCTGTGTGTGAAAACCTAAGTTCTGAAACACAAAGGATCCTAAGGAAAACATATGAATTAGGTGTTGTTTATCTGTTTTACACAATGATTTCTTCAGGGAATTCTTCCAATGACAAACTTCCTTAAAATGCTTACATATGAACTTTTCCTTATTTTTTTTTTTAAATTACTTTTTAGAAAGAGAGGAAGGAAGAGGGAGAGAGAGAGAAACACCCCCTCCTGGGGGTTGAGTCCGCAGCCCCGGCATGTGCCCTGACTGGGAATCAAATCCACAACCTTTTGGTGCACAAGATGATGCCCAACCAACCGAGCCACACCAGCCAGGGCTAAACTTCTCCTTTTTGATCATGAATGCAATGGATGTTTACTGTGAAAAACAGGAAATACAGAGAATATGAGGCACAAAGGATACAGCAGACATCATTGCTAGTCCTAAGCCCGAGTGGGCACCTCGTTAACGTTGGGGCCCTCCCTGGGCTGGAGGACGCGCCTGTATGTTTACAGAATTGGGCTCACGCTGCGTCATCTGTACAGCTTGGATTTCCCCTTCACCCCCTATTTTCTGTACTGTTTGTAAGGGGCATTTTTCTATGTTAACAAAAAATGTCCCCAAACATATTTTTCCGACTGTCTCAAATTCCAAACTTTGCCAATTCCATGTCATTTCCTATCATGTCCTGCTTTTGTTTTGAAAAGTCAGTCCTGCAGTGAACATGGCTATATGTAAATGTATTTTTTTTTGGAATTAAGAAGCATACCCTGCTTGTATATGTAAATGTCTCCATGATAAAAGGATGTAACATAAATTGGCATTAATTTGCAAAAAAAGTCTTTTTTTTGCTGCCTTGATGCAGTTAAGATGGGGTTTTAGCTAAAGAAAGCCTTTGTGTGTGGCAAGTGGGACCTGAGTAGGTTGGCAAACCTTCTGTGCCATCGTCACCTCAGACTCCTGGCTTCCTTCCCTGTCTGCTGCTTGATAGCTGTGTGACTTTCGGAAAATCTCTTAGCCTCTCTGATCCCCTAGTTGCCTCCTTGGTAAAACGGGGATCATGGCTACCGATTGGGGTTGTTGCTATGGAGAAGGAATGAGGCGATGTTTGTGACTCTCCTGCACCTGTGTTGATCAGTTAAAAAACAGAGAAAAGACAAGTTAGAATCCTCCACCTCTTAATGTAACCCTTGTTTTTTTGTGAAGCTCTTGTAGTCTGTCTATAGATGCAGAGTTTGTAAGAGTTTCAATGTCAGTGTTCCTGAGATAGATACTTTGAAAGATTTTGAAGTTTTTGGGGTTGTCTGTACCAAGCCACTTACCTGCTCTGTTTTCACGAGCTGCACACTTAGAAGGTAGGGATTGGAGGGCTGGGTCCATGTGTCCAGCCCCATCATGTTTAAATGTTGGCCGGTTCACACAGTATTTTGTGTCTGAGGCTCCGGCAAGGAGGAGCGGTTTACACCTGAAGAAACCCAGGAAAGCGAGATGTGCCCACCTCCCGCTGGCCAGGGAGGCACCAGGTTCAGCCGGGCCCCTTCCCATGTGCGTCTGAAAGAAAGGACTTGGTTCTGGAGCCTGAACGCCCCAGATGGGGTCTCACTGTGCTGCTTGTCAGCCCTGTGACCTCTGAGAGGCTTGAGGCCAGAGCAGAGGCCGGGGAGGGCTCACCGTCCCCACGCGCTTACCACCTGTGAGGCAAAGTCCCAAACAGCCCCTCTTGTCTTCCCCACAGGCCTAGGAGGCAGGGGCTGTTCTCACTTCTGTTGTGCAGATGTGGACGTGGAGGCACAGAGGTTAGGGGATTTGTCCACAGTCACACAGCTGGTAAATGGCAGAGGCAGGATGGGGAGCTGGCTGTCAGACTCCACAGCTGAGCAAAAGGCTGCAAGACCCTCTGCACCCCGCCCCTGAGAGTAGAATAAAGGATGAGAAAGCAAGCCCCCTCCCCCCAGCAGTGCCCAGCGCCGTCCCAGCATCAAGCCGCTGGGTTCTGTTGAGGGGCATACGGAGGAGGGATGATTTCTGTGGTGGCTCGGATTTACATTTTTATGTATTGCAGGTCCCGGCAAATGTATCATTGTTAGCGTATTCTATCATATTAGGGTATCTTAGATGTGCTTTGTAGAAAGTAATATATCTCACATTCAGAGACAAGAAATTTATGGATTCAAGTGCCAGAGTGAGGGTTATTTCAGTTTTGAAAGAATTATTCTTGACAGATTTTGCAGAATGAGATGGAGAAATGATTTGATGTGTGGAGTGAAGAGATGGGGAGCATTATGCAGATGATGGGCAATTTATTCCAAGCACGAGGGGAAGCTATTGGAAGTGAGCGGTGCACAGCTGGGAGGAGGGCTGGGTTGTGGTGGTGGGCGTGCGGTAATTGGGGAGTGAGTGATTAACGTGCATCAAGGGTAATTAGGCGAGCAAGGAGGGAATGGGTGGTGTGTGCCTGCGTGCGCCTGTGTGTGTGCAGAAGGCACCTGGCTCCATCTTCATTGGATGGGGGCCCAGAGAGGGAAAGACACTTGCCCGAGGGCACACGGTGAGGTCAGGTGGCCGTGTGTTGCTGGGACCTCGTGTGGGAAGTGTTTGTGTGCTGCCCTCCCTGGGCTCCTCTCCCTTCGGTGAATCCTCCCAGGCTAGGGAGTGAGGGCTTCAGGCTGCAGGACAGCAGGGCTGCGGAGCCTCCTCGTCGTGGGAAGTGAGGATTTTTGACACTCCTCTCCCCCATATGAAAGCTGTGAAGTTCCAAGGCCAACAAATGAGACGGTACCCACTTCTCATTGGCTGCCAGAATGGCCTTACAAGCTCTCGCCTTACAGAAAAAAAAACACCCGGGTTGAAGGAGGAAGGAAAGGAAGCTGAGTTTTCCACTCTTGGAAAACTTCACTGGGTTCTGTAGCCTGTGTAGCCAGGGCAGGGCAGCAACAGCCCCTGGGAAGGCGCAGACTGTCCTCAGGGGCCCAGCCTCATCCAGCTCATCCCTTGTCATTAAGGGAAGAATAGAGCAATTTGGGAAAATGCTTTTAATGTAATTGGAAAATGCAGATTGCAAAATTGGCACACTTAGGCATTGAGACAGTCTAGTAAATTACTTCCCACTGCTTTTAAAGCTTGGACACAGAAGACTCTTAAAGGCGCCCACCTAGCGCCCAGTGATGGCTTTGTCCTTCTCTTTAAAAAGCGAGTTGTTTTAGATTTAACTTTGTTATCATGTAAGTGATAACATATTGGGAAAAAAATGCAAAATGCAAAAAGAAAAAGAAAAACAGAAATGGCAGAGATTAAAAATGTTGCCACACACTCTCCCCTCAAGGACAATGACTGGGACCTTTCCAGGCAGCACTCCTTCTAGTCTTTCTTCCCACGTGCATCTGGCTTTAACCAGAGCACAGGTACTTCATTTTTGTAACCAGCGTTTCAAAATGGCAGGATGGTTATTTCCCCCCGATAATTGATAGTATTTTTACCCCTTAAAAGAAGGAGTGGGTGAGTGACTCCAACCTCTAGATCTTTTCTCCTAGCTCCTGCTGTTTCTCGTCAGGCATCTGTCCCCGACGACACACACCGAGGGACCCCATGCACGGGGCAGTGGAGTGCCGTGCAGGGGTGCAGGGGCCAGAGCACTGAGGTGCAGGTGGGAGGTGCAAGTGAGTGAGACAGGTGGGGTCAGCCCAGGGTCCCTTGAAAGCCACTTGCACATCGCCTTTCTCTGGCGAGCTTCCTGAAGTCTCTTTACTCCAGGAGATGAAAGAGAGCGTGCCTCCACCCCCCTGTGGACACCGTGACCCAGGCTGAAACGCTCTGCCAGGTCCTGGAGCTGCTTCCTTCCCATGATCAGGCCACAGATGGGTGACACCCTGGGCGCTGGGCAAAGCCCTTGCATGGGCTGAGTGTCCCTGGAGTACCCTTCTAATTAAAAAGAAAAATCTTTTCTCTCTATAGTTTTCTACCTCGTTGCCTTTCTGTTTTATTTTTTTTTTCTGGGAAGTTTTCTCCACTTGTTCTTTCAATCTTTTTAAAATTTATTTTGTATCTCTGCTGTCATATAGTTAAACTTTTGTGCTGAAATATAACATAGATTCAGAAAAGCGTTCTATCACATTTTTACATTCCAAGGGCTGTTTCTTGTTTTCTGAAAGTTCCTTTTAAAAGCATATAGTATATTTGTTTATTACATATTTATAAGGCCTTCTCTTAGCCGTCTGAGTTATTCGAAAGTTTTCCTGTGTGTTCTGAGATGTTTGTCTCTTTTCAATTCCTTTTGTCTTTTTGCTTTGGTGTCCGTTGCATGTTAGAGACTTGCTGCTGCTTATTCTGATTCAGGAGGGAGGCCTGAAAAAGCTGACGTGACCCGGGGCTCTGCCTGTGTGGGGTGTGTGTGTGTGTGTGGGGGGTTGGGCAGGGGATGGGGGGCTTGTTGTCCAGGGTGATGAGAAGGGAAGCTGGTGTCACTGCAGGACCCCCAGATGTGAAATTGGCATTTCCTCTTGCTGCCCAGCGAGCGTCCCTTGCTGCCTGCACCCCAGAGCCGGGGAAGCGGGCTGCGTGCGCTCCGATGCCACCTTCACCCCCTGTGCTGAGTTCTCACTCCCGTCGGCTGCACATCTCTCCCTGCCTGCGCACAGACCGACGGCGCGGTTGCCAGTGGCTGCGCAGCCTCCCGTCCGTGGCACACGCCAGCGGTTGTGTGTAAATGTGACCGTGTCTTCTTGTCCTTGACCGGTAGAGCTATGACTTTTTAAAACGTTTGCTAATCTGACGGGATCTTGTTTGAGGACCAAACGAGCTCGTTGACGGGCAAGCTCTTTCAGAAACCAGCCCGGCACCTGCTTAATGCTAAGTGTTTGTGGTCCTGGTTCTTATCCATTAATCTCCTGGAGTCTCCTCTGGGCAATTTACATGCTCATTTACATGCTATTGGCCTGTCGTCATACACATTCCGCCCATGGGTATGTCATTATTTTATTTTTTTACGGAGAAAATAAAATTTTTAAATTTTTTTTTTGTGGTCGAGTCTATGGACCTTTCCCTTTGTGAGCGGCCGGTGGCTTTAGCGATGAATCGTCCTACCCCATCCCGAGAGCTGATAGTCAGCTGTGTTTGACCTTCCTGTAGCCGTGATTAGCTTGAGCCAGTTTTAATTCTCATCTCTTCCAGATTGTGTGTGGGTCGGGCCGCGTGCGCCCATGGTGACTGTACACCAGGTGCCAGGCATCCAGCGAGATCAGATCAGCCCGGGGGGGGGGGGGGGGGGGGAAGCAGCCCTGCTTTGTGACGCCCCCTCCCCCGAGGCTGGCTGCTAATGATTTCAAATGACTTTCTTCTCTCCCAGCTTATCCTGCCGGGCGCGGTAAGCCTCCGCTACCCAGACCTTCCCTCAAACAGAAATGTTGTTTTTGGCCACAAAAACAACACAGAGACACCATGGAAAAGCAGGGAGGTATTAAGAAAAGAATTGCCCATCATCTCTCCACCCAGAGGCAATGACTATAGACTTCTTGGTATATTTCCATTCAATCTTTACAAAATAAAAAATTCAACATAGTTGAGTTCCAACCATACATGTAATTCTAAATCCTCCCCCACGACAGCAGCAGTTTTTAATGCTGTAATTTATTGCAGTGGTTTCCAGTGTGGTCTGCAAACCCCTGGGGTCCTCCAGCCCCTTTCAGGAGGTCTGTGGGTGAAAATGATTTTCATAATGGTACCTAGAAGTTATTTGCCCTTTCACTCTCATTCTCTCAGGAGCGTACATGGAGTTTTCCAGAGGCTACGGGCCGTGTGCTGTTGCAATAGATTAAATACAGAAACGGCCCTGAGAACCCAGCTGTCTTGTATTAAGCCAGTCATTTAAAAAAATGTAAACAATGCCTTCTCACTAACTTTTTCTGTCCTGGAAAATACACTTATATTTCATCAGAAATGTTATGTTAACACCTAATGGGCTAATTATTGTTACTTTTACATAAATTACTATTTTAAATGCCTCGATCTTAATTTCTAATATGCTAACTATGGAGCTAGCCCTACATAAACAGCAGCTGTTTGGAGTCCTCATTAACTTTAGAGAGCATAAAGGGGCCAAAGGTTTGAGAACCATGGTTTTATTTCCGCCTGTAACTTCATCTTGGGGGGATGAATGTATTGATTAAAAAAATGGTCACATTCGGTGCTGGTGGCTGGGTATAGGTGCAGCCCGGCTTGGTCACAACCTCCTCCTGTTTGGTTAGATTACCAAACTATGCGACCAAAACACGACCCTGGAGGGTCCAGGCCTTCCTCAGCCCCCGCCTCTTCTCCCTGCCTTCCCTCTACCCTTTGTGAAGACGATTTTACAGCAATGATGACAAAAAAAAAAAAAAAAATCTCCCAACTCCACCAGACACTAAAACGATGATTATCCTTTTAACACCCGCCCATCCGTTTCTGGTCCATATGGGCTGGTGTTTTCGCAGAGTGCACACAGTTCCGACACCCGCCTGGCCCACTTAACACGCCCTCCCAGCCTCCACCGCTCTGGAGGGCCGTCAATTCCCTGCTCCGCGGTGCTCTATCGAGTTGATTAACCGTAATTTACTTAGCAGTCCTTGGACACTTAGGTGGGTTCTAATTTTTGCTATTATAGATAATGCTGAAGTAGTTATCTCCATGCAAGACACCCTTTTCTGTTGGATTATTTCTATCAGATTGATTCCCAGAAGTGGACTGCTGGGGTCAAAGGGTTGTACATTTTCATGCGTTCAGATCCGTCTCCTGTCAGATTGCTTTCCAAAAGGATTATACCAATTTGTACCGCCACTGCAAAGCCTGCGTAATAACCAACTATTTTGCTTAACTATCATGCCTAGAATTTTCCCTGCGAGCCTCAAGGGAGCAGAGGCCCTTATCTAAGTGAGTGTGATCTATAATTATTTAGACTAACACCAAAATTGCTTTCAGAACATGGTAACCTGCTGAGTTTAGAATTCTAATTCGCACACGAGCTAGCATTAAAAGTTTCACAAGCAGCAATCTCTCTCTCCTACTCACAGTGTGTTTACACAGCCCCGACAACTCGAGAGAGAAATTAAGAGCTTTTATAAACAAAAGTGGTCTCTCCCTGAACTACTTGGAGTGTTATTTTGAAAGGTACAAAAACACAAATTAAAACACATTTTCATTGTAACCTTTAGTTAGAAAAGTTGTTTGTTTTTGTCCTGCTCTCTTTTCATGTTATCATCTCTCATTCAAGTGTGTTCTAAAACGGCCCAGTTCCTGGGAGACCTGCCATGGCGCTGTTAGCGGGAAGGGGAGGTTGGGGGAGCAGCGGTTGTCCTCAGGTGCCGGGGAAGAGGAGAGGCACTGGGGTGAGGGTGTGTGTGTGAGGAGGAACTTTCCAGCATCCAGACCTGGTCAGCTTGGGGAGTGGATTCTGGGCCAAGGGGGAGAGGATGGGAAGGGTCAGGGTGGTGGGCTGGGCGGTGGATGAAGCCTGGGTTGGGGACACCAGGGCCCCTTCTGGAAAGGTGTGTGCTGCTCTGGACAGAGCCCCGAACTTGGCCCTGAAATGCGGCGTCCTGGGCCCTGGAGCCCAGCGCCGTGCTGAGCGCACTGAGTATTCAGAAGAGGAAGGGACGTCCCTCCCTGATTTCTCATCCGTGAAATCATCCCCTCACAGGTCTGCGAGACTCAGACGGGCGAGGTGATGAAACCGCTCTGTAAACTGGAAAGCCCTAACAAATGGAGGTATTATCAAGAACTCCAAGCCCGGGTTTACTCTGTAATTGCCTCCTAAGCCACGCTCTTAAGCTCGGAGCCTTGCAATCCAATTTGCCTGCAGTCGCCTCGATTCCCTGAACAAGTCATCCGATGAGCTGAGCGCCATGGCGCCCGGGCCCCTCAGGCGCACTCTCCTGGGTGCGCTCCCTATTTGCTGGCTCAGCAGCTGCGTGGCTGCCGTGGCACATTGGCTGGGCTGGACGGGGGACGCGCAGCTCCTGAGCCAGGCCTCTGGCTGGCAGCTGTGTGGCCAGTGAATCCCTTGGGCCTGTTTCAGGACCTCTCTCTGTGGTGTGGGCAGCCAGGGCCTCCGAGGGCGCCCAGGGCTCAGACCTGTGAGAGGAGACCTGGTCTCTCCACTTCTTTCTTCCTTTGGTCATTTGTCCAGCCATTGATTCAATGCTGGCTGTCTAGGCCCTGGGATCAGAGGGGACCAGACACACCCATACTGGCAAGAAAGTTAATGGGGGACAGGCCTGAAGACATGCTAGCGTGTGGCAATGTGTCGGCCCTCCAGGGGCCTCCTGTGTTGGGGACAGGAATACAGAGGGCAGTGGGGTAGGTCTCTGGGAGTAAGAGGGCAGGGCAGGCTGAAGGGAAGGGGGAGGCCAAGCTGGTTCTTGGAAGATGAGACCAGCAGCCAGTGAGTGGCTGACCCAGCGCCACAGGGAGGGGGCAGGAGGGCTGGTCTGGGCAGTGCTGGGTCCAGTGAGGGGAGCCCAGCGGGGCCTGTTGTGGGCTTTAGGCCTGGATCGTCCGTGCAGGAGGCTGGCTGCTGCTTCCTGTGCTGTGCTGGGTCGGGCTCCACGCCGGTGTTACATCCGCACCAGTGTTTTGCCCACGGCTGGGGCATTGGGCAGTCAGCTGACCTCAGGAGTCCCTCTACGGGTCTCAAGCCTGGCCTCCACACTTTCTAACTGTGTAGCTTTGGGAAAGTTAGAGAATTATTGGGACCTTAATTTTCCCATCAGTAAAGCAGGGATAGTAATAGCATCCACCTCAGTCTTCTGAGGATTAAACAAGAATACCCATGGAAAACGCTTAGGAGAGTACCAGGCATATAGCAGGCACACCATAATGCTGACTGGCAGCAGCACCAGCCTTGTGCCCGTTTTACAGATGAGAAAACTGAGGACCAGAGAAGGGCACTGAAGGACATGGAACTCCTAAGCACAGAGCTGTCATTGTTCTGTACTCTGGGCTGTTCTTTGTTACTTCCTGCTTGGGAACTCCAGAAAGTAGTCATGTGAGTGTAGGCAAGGCCTTTAATCTTTTTGAGCCTTAATTGGTTCATCTGTGAAATGGGAAGAACCATCATGTAAGTTCCATGATGATCGGGGATTTTTCTTCCCTTGTTCCTGGATGACAGCGGAACACATAGTAGGTGCTTAACAAACATTTGTGAATGAATGAATAACACTTGCCCAGACTGCCCAACTTCGGGCTTCCTTGAACCTTAGGTGTATGGAGAACCTTGGGGGCAGTCTTGTCCACACGCCGGGACCCCTGTCTACCCACGTCTAATATGTGCAGGAAATGTCCCCATGGGGAGCCAGGCTCTGGCAAGGGTTTGGAAGACGGAGCCGGGAGCTAAATCAAAGCCACGATGGTTCGGCATCTGCTGAAATATTTGTCTTTACGCTCCTAGGTAATGGGCTCAGGCTGATGCTTGTAGCTTGTGCGTTTATTTATTATTTACTTACAAATCATGGATCCAGGGAGGATTTGATGAGACTTACAATAAAAGATATGAATACAGGGCAGCTGTTAAAGCAAAGCAGACTGTGAAAAGCCACCTGCAGGAAACGGGGGCGCACAACTCAAGTTCTGCGCCGACCACTGTCCCTGGGCTGGCAGGGCACGGGTGATGGGGTGCCCAGGTCTGGTTGCCTGAGCAAAGCCAACAGAGTGGCCTGGTGTGGGGATCGGGCTGGCAGGAAGGCAGTGCTCAGGAAAGGTAGTTTCTTCCAGGGCTGGGTCTTTGCTGCCCTGGGATGAGATCGGGGGCACAGTGGAGGCCTGGGGGCATTTCCGTAGAGGTCAGCCGTAGGAGTTCACGTGCGCTCCCTGGGGCAGGGCTTGTGGGTCCCAACCCGACTGCCTGGGCTGCTCCTCACTTTTCTGCACCTCAGCTTCTCTCCTGCTAAGTGGCGACAGCAATACCCAGCTCACAGAGCCATTGTGAGGTCACAGATGCTGGTGTTTGGCTGTGACCTGGCACTTGGGAGTGCAGTTGTGAATCTGACCGGTGTGGGCTGTGATTCTGTGGTTAATGTCGTCCTGGCGGACAGGTCAGGCCCTTCACTCCAGCCCTCGAGTGGAGAGGAGGTGCCCCTCCGCGGCCTGGGCACTGTCCACACTGACCCTGTGCCCGCTGAGCGCGGCCTGTTCGTTATTGCTGAAAAACACTTAGAGAGTTTGAAGGGAAGGGAACATACTTTTTAATTGTTTCTCTGCTTGTCTCCAGCAGTCCTGTTGTCAAGGAAACCAGAACCTTTGAAAAGCTTTTCAGCTTCCCGGTCGGAAGAGGATACTTGTGCCGGGCTTCTGTTGTCTGTGGAAATGGACCTGTCGGGCTGTAACAGAGCCCCGTTTCTTTTAAAAGGGCCTGCTTCGTTCACTTCTCACAAATAGAATCCTTTTGACCTTTTAACAGAAGATGGGAGGTTGTTGCTGATATTTTCTCTCCTAAAAGAACTGCCGGCATTGTTGACTCACAGTATTTAATTCACTCAGTGTGTGTTGCAGGACATGGTGCTGGGGGTGGGAGTGGGCTACTGAGCTGAATAGGATGTCTCACCCTTCCCTGCAGGACACCTGGCCTCTTTGGGACAAAGGCCGGGAGACAGACACGTCCAGTGCAGCATCATGACTGCTGGTGCGATGGAGAAAAGGCTAGGGGCACAAAGGCCAGCCGGCGAGGGCCAGTGTCCGGGAGAGTCACCGGGGGTCCCAGGGAACAGGTAGAAATTGTTCAGCAGCAAAGGAATGGAAGAGCATTCCAGGAGAAGGCACAGACTGTGCAGGCTGGAAGGCGTCGAGGAGCAGGCTGCTCTCAGTAGACTGCAAGGCTGTTAGGTGAGGCGATTGGGTTGGATACATAGAGCAAGTGGAGGGAGACTTCCTGGAAGAAGACCCAGGAGGCAGGAGGTCAGGAGTGTGGTGGGTCAGGAGTGTGGTGGGACTCTTCCCTCCACAGGGACAGGGTGGAGAGGCACGCTCCTCACAGCTGGTCTGCATCCCTGCTCCATGGTGCACGGAGGCACATCACTGCTCACAGCCCAGCTTCCGAGGGAAGGGATGCTGCTAACACGCTTTGAGTTTAATAATTCACTTTTCTGCAGGAGTACAGCTTCCACGGTAATGTCTCAGCCAGCATTGCAATGAAACTTTACGATAGTTAAACCCTATCAAGGGCATTGGCTTTATATGAAAAAGATAAATCATTGTTACAAACACAAGGAGTCTTATTTTTAAACAACCCTTGTTCTTTTTTTTTAACTTTAAAAAATGATTTTAGATTTATAGAAGAGTTGTAAACGTAATCCAGAGAATTCCTACATACCCATCACCCAGCTACCCTCACGTTAACATAAAACCTGCTGCCTTCGCCTTCGTCAACACTGAGAAATGACAGCTGCACAGCTCTGTCAACTACGGCCACTATTTGGATTTCACCCGTTTCCCCACTAACGTCCCTTTTCTTTTTCAGGATCCTATTCAGGATCCCATGTAGCATTCAGAGCTCTTATTGTTGTTGTTGATGATTTATTTTCTTGGGGTGCGGGAAGGGAGTGGACTGAACCCTGACCTGGCCCTTATTCTGAGTTCCCTGTGCTGAGTCACCCCCACCACGCCACGGTCCCTGGCCAAGCTCGGACTCAACACCTTTTGGTTTTCAGGACCTGTTTCCTCCTTGCATCGTGAGCAGGACCAGCAGAAGGTTTGCATGTTAATGAGGCTTCCCGAGAGACCTCTGATTTATCAAGTGCCAATTGTTCCTCTCCTAACGGTTGCTGCTTAGTGATAACAGGGCTCCGGGTCCGTTTCGTTCCTTTTTTTTTTTTTTTTCTTTCCCCTTTTTCTTTTTTCCTTCTGGATTTAACCCAACTGGACCTTTGGGCTAATGTTGATATTAGTGAGAGTTTCTAGGGAACCTCTCACCACATTGATGTTTTTACACAGCTTTCCTGCGGTTTATCGGATAATTGAGTGTCTCGAGGCAGTAACTGAGAGTACTGCATTTAATGAGAGAAACTAGAACATTCTTTGCATTCAGACAGATGCACAGCTGTGGTGACCGTCCCCAACAGAAGTCTCTGCTGATGTCTCCTGCCCTGCCCACCCTCTCTTCTCGCACACTCCTCCCCTGCCTCTCCCCTTCCTCTCATCTTTTTCTTCACTGTTTTCCATCTGCTGGCCTCGGCCTCCTGGCCCTCCCCCCCCATCCCTGTCCCCGCCTGACTTCTCCGCTCTCCTCCTCCCTCTTCTCATCCTCACTCCCTCCCCTCAGTTTCAGTCCTTTCTCTGTGACAGGCCAGGAAAGCTGTTGCCACGGAAACAAAAGCCCGGCAGAAGCGCCTTTGCTTTCAGGGTGTTTCTAAGATGATGACGCAGATCATGTTGAGTTCTAGAATCATCTAAGCCCTGGCCCCTGGCCTCTCGCGTCCCTTCATTTTCCAAAGGCCAGCTTGTGCCACAGCTCATCATTCTGTCCGCCACACGGTCATTTTTCATACGGGAACCTCCAGGACTGGTTGCAACTGTGGGAGAGAAACGCAGCTGAATGTCCTGACATTAAGGGAGGGAAAACGCACGGGGAGAGGCGGGGCTGCACGGGGAGGGGGCTCACGCATCAGTTGGGCGCCTGGGATGGAGATGGGGGAAGAAGCAGAGCTGGGACCTTGGAAAGTCTTCACATACTTCGTTTCACTCAACAGATGTCCAGTGAGGACTTGCACCTGCTGTGAGGGAGTCCCGCTGAGGGTAGCAGAGCTGGGGGTGTGGTGTGGTACCCCCCTTGATACTTGTCACAGCCATCCCCTGACTCCAGCTGTGTCAGTTCTGCGGAACAACCCGCATTAGGTAGACGTAGGGGTCCCCTCAAAGGGCTGTTGGCTTCTGCGCCTCCGTGGTGCTGGTCCCGAGTGGGCGCAGCGTGGTTCCTGCCTGTTTGTTGGGGGCCTGACTCTGCCTCGGCTTGTGGGCATTAGCTGGGATCTGGAGTTTTGCCCTTCAGCAAACACCAGCTAAGAGCTCAGCAGGGGAGAGGCCATTCATGGGGTATATTTAAGTCTGTACTTATTCCCAAAGGTAACTTCGCTTCATAACCTTAAGCTTTTATTCCTATGCTTATGGGTATCCTGGCTCCGGGGTGTAAAAATAAGTCTTCTAAACTCCAAACATTGTGGAAACGCAAAAACATTTTCATTAACAGAGGGTGTGATGAAAAGGGAAAGGCGCGCTCTGTCTGCGCCTAAGTGGTCCTGCACGCGGGTCTTTTTATTTTCAATATCATTTCGAGCTTATTTAAATATCGCCCCTTCAGCAGTGAATTTTAAAGGACGGCAGCTCTGGAGTGTGAATAACTGCTTAGCTACCCACAGTATTTCTAGCGAGTTGCTCTGACTTAAGTTGATAATGGACTCCACACAGCAGTCACTAATGGATGGTAATGTGGAGTGTTTTTGTTATTATTGTTTTCATTTGAGAAGAAAGGTTTGAAATTAGCATAGTAAATCTCTATGGGCTCTTTACAAATAAAAGAATATTCACGTTAAAAACAACTTTCAGGAAAGATGTATGGTAATGAATAAAACATCAGTGAGTGAAAATAAGCGTGTTTAATTATTCAAGTAGAAGTAGTAATTTAAACTAATTATTGCTTGCGGATTTCATAATTCAGTTTTTGTCTCGCAATAATATTTCCTCTGGGCCTCCGGGGCGCATTGGCGGCTGCTCTGGTTCCTGAGCAGGAGGGGGCTGTCCCTCCCCGTGGCCACAACCTCTGCCTCACCTGGGGGAGCAGTGTCCCTGCTACTGTGGCCTCCTGGTGGCCTCAGTCCCACATGGCACTCTTGCTTATCATTTTCTTGCTTATCACCTTTTCTGGTCACTTCCAGAGTCCCAGACCACTGCCCACGAGTTCTAAGTGTCATGGGGCAGGACCCGCCCCCCCCCCCCCCCCCCCCCCCGTGTCCTTGGCTTCCCTGGCCTTCTCAGAGGCTTGTCCTCACGTTCCCACAAGACAAGTCCTTGCCCTTCCGTGCCACCCCGAGTCCCGTCTCCTCTGCGTGGCTCTTCCTCCCCGCTTAGGGAACGGACCACTTCTTTCTCCCCATAGCTTTGTACAG
Organism: Myotis yumanensis; assembly: GCF_028538775.1. Lineage (NCBI taxonomy): Eukaryota > Metazoa > Chordata > Mammalia > Chiroptera > Vespertilionidae > Myotis > Myotis yumanensis. The sequence continues at coordinate 13,689,803 of NW_027223752.1, forward strand.
GCAGGTTCTTGTGGTCCTTTCAAAAAAATTGTTTAAATTCTCTCTCTCTCTCTCTGCTTTTCATGTTTCTTATTTTAACTGAAAAACCCGATTATTTAGAGGCCTGAAAAGTACTGGAGACGGTAGGGAGCAGGGATGCTTCACCACCGGAAGCAGCCCTCTGCCCCAGCTCAGCGCTCCTCTGCACGTGGCCTTGCCGCCTGCTCTGGAAGTCCTGGGTGTCCTTTCCCACCGCCTCTGGGAGGGGCTCCGGCACCTTCTTCCCTGGACTTCCTGGGCCGTGACTGGCATTGTAGGTGCCACTGAAGGAGCAGTAAGTGCTGAAAAGTACTTCTGCGCAGCCGTGCGAGGCGTTTACAACACCGTTATTACCGCGGCTCCATGAATGCCTGTGTTGGCACGAGGTTTTCTGAGCCCCTCTTCATCCCACAAGTGCTGCCTGGAACAGGTCTCGGCGATTCAGGTGAATTATTATTCTACCCTCAGAATGTAAAGGGAAAGCTTTCTATTTGTACCTTCTTCTTCCCGAGTGCCCTCTGTCAAAGGCAGTGACAGCCGCTCTCCTGACACCTGACAGCTATCATTGCCTGGAATAATCACACCCATCCATCTCCTGCCCAGGAGCTCTCCATCATCACGTCAGGACCTTTACTTAAGACTCCCCCCCCCCCCCCCCCCCCCGACCCCCTTCCTTTGTTATTACTTTTTCCTAAAAAAACAACCCTCTGACTTTACAGGCATGATCTGGGCAAGAGAGAGACTTATTTCTTTGCGATGATATCATTGTGGACAGGGACAAGACAGGTGGGCCGCGGGGGCGGGAGAGAATGGTGAGCTGGCGAGCAGGGCCCAAGTCCAGGTGTGGACCTGCTGCTCACCAGCTGAGACCCTGAGCGAGTCTGCCAGCTCCAGCCTTGGTTTCTAGTTTGGAAAACACGAGGCGTTGACTATGCTCTCCCAAGCCCTTTCAAGCCGAGTGGTTCTGTGACCTCCAAACTTTAGGTAGATGAGCTAATGGGAGGGTTCCAGGTGGCGCCCATCCCCCATGACATGAGCTTGCCCAGTTCCGAGGGGCTTTTCTCTGTGTGACCTCCAGAATTCCTGACATCCTGGGGCTGCTGTGAGCAGAGCGGGGGTGGGGGTGGTGGGGGGGGATGAAGCCCAGGCAGGGTGTTGGGGAGACCCGCTGGGAGGACACCCTAAGTAGGGAAGGTCCTTCCCTCGCTGAGGAATTGATGGCCGAGTTTCACCACATTTGTGAACCTGCCTGGCCTCGCTCAGGGCTTCCACCTCCAAAGTGCCCTGTAAGTGGTAGTCCGGGGAAATTAACATTTCTCTTGCAAATCGAATCTGATCTCCCCTGTTTGCTTATAAGCCTCCTCAGGGGGAATAAGCCATTTTTCGTTATTTTATTTAAAAACGGATTTTTCAAAGTAGAAATACCAGAATTTGGTAGAAAATTCAAAAGAGAGATAAGGATATGCAGAGAAAAATGAGCCTCCCTCCCCTCCACACCTGCCCCCAGACCTTGTCCTGGTTCTGGAGGGGCCACTCCCCACCATTGCTACATCCTGGGGGGAAGCACCCAACCCCAGGCAGGAAGCAGAGCTGACCCAGGCCCAGGTGGAGTGGAAGGACCCGGATGCCTTGCCAACGAAAGCGTGTATGGCCGAGTATCGAGGGACTTCACTGGAGGGGAAGCCTTAGGAATTCCTGGGATCAGTGGGGCTCCTGGGAGAACCTGGACAGACTCATCGTTGAGCCCTGGTTCTCTCAACCAGAGCCTCTGGGAGCCTCGGGGGCTGAGAGCCTCCCACCGCCCATTTCCTGGGATCAGTGGGGCTCCTGCCGCAGCACCTGCAGGGCTGTTGTGCACAGGTCAGCGAAATGGCAGCCGAGTGGTGCCCAGGGCTTGGCACCGGCCCTGTCACTCCTGGTTCCTTCTCTGTGCTGAAAAGGGAAGCTGGAGAGCGAATATGCATCATGTTGAAATGATAACGCAAAATCAATGTGGAGGTTGGGTTCCATGAATAGATTGCTGATTAACTCAACTTTTTAGGAGCCCATTTGTTGTCCAGAATGAAGCTGCTGGAGTGAAGGAGAATCGGGATGGCCACCCGCTCTTCTCATTGAAACGCACACCAAGTGCTGCCCCAGACTTCCATCCAGATGATTGCGGCGATCAATATTCCAGTTTGCTCGCTGGCAGCTTCCAGGGAATAGAATGGATGACGGACCTAGCAAAGCAATGCCAAGCGGAGCATTAAGTTAATTCCCGTCGCCCTGGTTTCTGGCTCGCCTGATGAAGTGCCTTGAGTAGAAGGCACTCTGGCATGGGTTTCTCACAGGCTGTATCTGGTCTCACAACAACTCAAGGGGGCCGGCTCCCCAAGATTGAATTTGGGTGGCAGAGACAACTCTCATTGGCTGAGATCCCACCATGTGCCCAGCTCAGTGCCTGGCACCGTATACATGACGGATCCCCCAAACCTCTGCAATACCAATGGTGTGCCCATCCTGTGGTTGAGACCCCCGGGGTACACGGCCTGGGAGCACGTAGCTAGCAGGTGGCGGGGCGGAGCTGGGACTGGCGTCCAGGGCTGTTGACTTCCAAAGCCTGTGCTCTTGCCACTCTCCCGCGCTGAACCAGAGGAGTCAATCAGGTGTTTGCATTCTCCCAAGGCTGAGAGGCTCCTGGGACGTGTGGGCCCATGGAGAGCACCTGGTGCCTTGCAAGGACTGGGTGCTGGCATTTGTGTTGTGAGTGAGTGAATGAACAACACACATCTGGCAATAGAGAAGGAAGGGGCAGGCCCGGGGCACGCCCGGGGCAGGCGGGCAGACGTGAGGCGCAGTTTAAAGACTTGGCAGTCCATGTGCAGATGGTCCCCGCCTTTCTTCATCCTCTTCTTTCTTCCTTTCTCCTTGGGATTCGGCATTGCTCCCCAGGCAGAGAGCTGCTGGGCAGGACCAAAGATGCTATGTGTGAGGAGCCTGCCTTGTTAGGGGCACTCGAGGGTCTCAGCAGCTTCGGAATAGAGCGAGTTGAGTGCAGGGGACAAAGCCTGCTGAAGGCCTTCCAGGGGGAGAAGACAGGTGCCGGGCTGGGCCTGACGTTCCCGTCTTGGCAGTAACCAGGGAGTTTCTGGGAGATTAGGTAATGAGAGACACCCAGGGCTCAGGCATTCAATTTGCATTGTGTCCCATGTTCCTAAAATGTTGCTTTCAGACTCTTATTGACGTGCTCACATTTTTTGGGGTAACTGCCCTCCTTAGACATGAATGACCCCCCTGTTTACTCTGAGGCCCACATAGTTCTCAGACCAGAAGGCAGTAAAGAAAAGCTGTTAATTCACAGCCCTGTCCATCTTCCCCGCTCGGGTGAGACGGGGATTGGAAAGTCGGCTTGGCTTAGGTAAGCGAAGCCAGTCTCTTGGGCTGCAGTTGTCTGGTTCTGGATCGGGTGGGCGGCCCTGGGTGGGGGCCGATGGGTGTCTTTATGCCCCTTGCTTCTTTCTTCTGGTGCCCTTGGTGGAAGCTGGTGCTTTCCCGAGGCAGCTGCTGCTGGGGCTGCTGACGACCTGCAAATCAGAGAAAACCTTTGGACCACATGTATCCTGGGCACTCTGGCTGTGTTCTTCCCGTAGGCTTTGCAGGCCTCTATCCCCTAAAGCATCAAATTATTAAAAGTGGCGCCCTAGCCAGTTTGGCTCAGTGGATAGAGCATTGGCCTATGGACTGAAGAGTCCCGGGTTCGATCCCGGTCAAGGGCACATGCCCAGGTTGTGGGCTTGATCCCCAGTGGGGTGCGTGCAGGAAGCAGCCAATCAATGATTCTCTCTCATCATTGATGTTTCTATTTCTCTCCCTCTCCTTTCCTCTCTGAAATAAATAAAAATATATTTAAAAAATAAAATAAAGAGTGGGGACCACAGTTTCCCGTTTAGTGCCCAAACAGGCTCCGTGCCCAGTTTCCCTGAGACTTGGTGCCGGAAATTGGATCTGGGACAGAAACATGGGTCAGCCCCTCCCCCGAGAGCTCCCAGTACCTGCCAGTGTCCAGACAGATAAGCTGAGATGGGCCATAGGATGGACCCTTGGCTGGTGTAAACCATGTGTTGGGGAGCAAAGAGGAAGAGAACCAGTCCTGAAGGGGGCAGAAGACACGTGGGCTGGCTCTGGGGGCAGGAAGGTGTGGGGGCAGGAAGGAAGGCGTGGCGGCGCTGGAGGGCTGGGGTAGGGACAGGGTCATGGTCAGGGGGTCGGGGCTTTGGGAGGCAGGTGGGTGGATCTATAGGAACTGGGAGCTGTGGGAAGTTCGTGAACTGGTGTGTGTGGAGTTGAAGAAAGCCCCTGGGGAGACCTCTTACTGGGCTCCTGTGATAACCTGGGCCCTTAAGATACAGCAGATAGGGCTGGGGCTGTCTTTGCCCGACTTCGATTGCCTCTACTCCTCTCCTTTACTGCAGACTCCCGAGATTTCAATAGGAAGGTAATTACACTTTAGGGGCTTTAAAATGCCTCCATTTGCTGAAAACCCGTTTTTACATATATTGAATTCCAATATTGCTCAGCCCTGAGTGGGGGGTGTTAGGGCTGAAGAAATCTGAGACCCGGAAGGTCAGGGCTGAGCGCCCACCCCCTCACTGCTGCCTCCGTTCCCTCCATTGCCCTCTGCCACCCCCCAGTCTCTGAAGCTGAGGCGACCTGAGGCTGATGGATTATTTACGCAGCCTGCGCAGGGCTCGGTGACGCAGCCGGGAGCTGTGGAGCGGAGCGTTCCGTGACTCATCAGACCTTCTCCAAACACTCCTGATATTTCCCTGCTCTGAAGGGACCAAAGTCATTAACAGTGAACGCTGGTGGATGACGCCAGAGCAAACCATCCGCCTTGTCTTTCCTATGCCTCGGGTGGCTTTTCTGATTGTTTTGTTTTTTAAAGCAACGTGAATTATTTTCTTTTTAATAATGTTTGTTTTCTTCTGATTATTAAAATAATGTATGCTCATTTTAGAAAATACATAAATGCATTGGATAGGAAATAAAATGCATGAATTATTTCTCCATTACAGTTTGATTAAGAATGTTTTGCTTGTGCAAAGCAAATTTGGAGCCCTAGACTTAATTTTATTTGGGGGAGGAGGCGTTGAGATAACTCAGATCGGTGTTTTGCAACCTGTGCTTTGGGGGCTCTAGGAGCTCTAGGGAAATTTGGGGTGCTACCTCTGGGGAGGGTGAGCTGAAGGGCTCAAGAACACGTCCCCCGCCCCCAATAGCTCAGCTCTTCTCAGTCTCAGCACTGGGCTTCCTCACATGGCTGCCTTTGCAAAAACAGCTCTGTGGCTTATTAAGTTGGAGACTCAGTGATCCGGGCCTCGCCCGTCCTTTCATAAGCGAGGAGTCTGAGGCCACTGGGAGTTGTGCCTGCCCTAGGGTGACACAGTGGCTTGGGGGCAGGTCTTCCCGCTTTCTGACTCCGCGTTGCTTTTTACAATATGAATTAATTAGAGGTATCGGCAGTTAAACTTGAATGTCCCTGTCGCAAGCTCTCACCTTGCAGAACCCCCAGGAAGCTGATCAGGGGTCTCTGAAGGGTAAGCTTTTGAGGGAGGGGGAGACCTCAGAGCAGCTGGCACCTGAAACAATGGGAAGAGCTAGTAAAAGCGCCCCCACTGCCGTTAGGCGCACAAAGGGGAGAAATTGCTCTGGGTGATCCCTGGCTGTATGAATAATGAGAAGAAATTAAGTAAAGGCCGCTTTTCCTGACACTTGATGTATTAGAACATGGAGTAACTTTCTACAGGAAATTGGAACAGGGATCCCTTTAAATTGAATTTGAAGCCGTGCATTGCAAGCCTACCTTGGCCCTGCGTGTCCTAATGCAAGTTAAGTAAGCAGTTTCTTGGGTAAGAGTTAAGTACTTTAGGAATACAGGTTAATGTCGAGGCCAACAGGGCGCAAGTTAATAAATTGCTTCTCCCGTGTATTGTCTGTGAAGACGCAGAAGAGTAATTTGCTTCCCGCGGAGCTGCACCAGAATACGCAGACTTATTTTATTACATTTTTGGCCCGATATATTTGTTCCCTCTCATTGGTTTTGTTGATAATAATTACCCACCTCCCTTCCATCTCTCCATGGATCTCTCTTCATTTTAATTGTTTGCAGTAGCCGCAAAAGTTTACCATTTTAGAAAATAAGTGTTTTAAAATAAGAATACTCTGGGCCAGAGCCCTTCTGAGTTTCCAGAAGGAGAGAGTTAAAGCTCTATTTTTAAAGTGACTTTGCAGCCACTGAAACCAGGAGAAAGCAAGTGCTGCCTCCAAGCATGTGTGTTGGTCCCGGCCTCTGGGAGCTCTCTGGGAATGACTTCCTGGAGTTGGATGGACTCCAGGGCTGGGGGTGGGGTGGGGTGCTGGAGGGCACGGAACCCAGGCCCTCTGCCCTGCTGCCATGCGGCCCTTGACCCAGAGGGCCCAGGGAGGAAGGATGTTGAAAATAGCAGCCACTACTCTTTGAGGGCCTGCAGGGGCCTGGCCCCATGCCGGGCTATCCCCAGCTCACAGCCTAATAAATTAATTCATTAACAAGATAATTATAAATCGCAGAGTGCTATTTACTGGGAAATAGAGAAATATGGCCGGTGAGTAGGGGAGAACCCACGGAAAGACAACAGCATGCTGAGATTGGAAATGTGAGGAGGACCCAGGCGTGTGGGGTGTAGGGCGCGGGCACCTGCAAAGCCTGGCAGGAGCTCGAGGCCCAGCTGTCCTCAAGTTGTCCCTAGAGGAGGCGACACTTCTTGACAGGGAGTCTGGAAGGAGCTTCTCAGATTACATCACACTCTCCTAATTTTGGACCACAGCGTTTAAGCAGATCTTTTGATATTTTGTCCATCACTCAGTTTGTTTCAGCTGCTTGCCCATTGCACACGCACACACGTGTCTTTGGTAAACCACTAAGGCAGAGGTTCTCAACCTTCTGGCCCTTTAAATACAGTTCCTCATGTTGTGACCCAACCATAAAATTATATTCGTTGCTACTTCATAACTGTAATGTTGCTACTGTGATGAATCGTCATGTAAATATCTGATATGCAGGATGGTCTTAGGCGACCCTTGTGAAAGGGTCGTTCGACTGCCAAAGGGGTCTCGACTCACAGGTTGAGAACTGCTGCATTAAGGGATAAGTGGGTGAAGACCACTTGCCTCATGCTGAGCTTGAAGCCCAGCTTCTTAGCTCTGATACTAGGTGAATAATCCCTTGGTGCCTCAGTTTCCCCATCTGTAAAATAGAGAAAAAAGTGCAGAGGGCCTCAGATTTCCTCAGTTCACAATGCCCTTAGTGCCACGGTAATTTTTTTTTTTTCAGTTCTCTAGGCCAAAACAAATGCCTCCAGGGTCCTGTTTACTAAGGACTTAGGGCCGAACAACTTAACAAGTATTTCACACCTAACGACTTCACACCTGTTGGTCATACACTAGTTCTCAGAAGTTGGAGGCAGGTTGGGCACTGCTACCCTCATTTCCTGGTCCACCTCAGTGTCCATGTGATACTTGCTTTTTATTCCAGCAACTGCTGAAAACCCAGCTTTGCAAAGCTATGACGACACTGAAAGAAATGCAGTGAGCTAATGTTGGAGCAGTCCGCTGCCTCAGCCAGTACCCTGCACGGTGTCAGCGACACTAAGGTTCACTTGCAAAAGTTAAACTATCGCTTGGCACCTCGGTAAGTTGGCTGGGGTGCCTTGGGGTGCCTTGGTGTACAGTTTGAAAACTGTGGTGTTTACCTCGTGTGGCTTTGTGAAGATGAAATTAAATGACCCATGGAAATGCTCAGGGCAATGCCTGGTACGAGGTGCTTAGTAATAATTGTTGTCCCTCAGCCCCAGGGGTTCTCTTAGCTGGTGTAGCAGCGTGTCCTAGGGGTGGTGATGACACTGGTTGTGAGGATGCCCAGGGAGAGGGGATGGCGGTGGGAAACACAGTATTTCTGCGTTTGTTATAATAGGTGATGTTACACATGCATGTACCTCGAAGTTAATAAATTAAATATAACTATAGATATTTCAATATCTCTACAAGCATATGTATTCAAGGTAGCCTCTAACCTTTTTGTTTTGTTTTTAATCTCATTGGGAAAATGAGGGAGGTCCCGAGGTTCCCCTTAGATTTGGGATATCAGCAAAAGGGACAGTGGTCTGAGTTGAGGTTGGTGGTTTAGGCAAGTCCAGATGGTTAGAGGCCTCATAGGACATGATAGGCCTTAGGATTTTATTCAGAGTGAAGTGGAAAGCCATTGAGTGTTTTAAATTAAAAAAAGGTGAGTTAACCTTATTGAGATGTAATTTATATGGAATAAAACCCACCCATTTTAAGTGTGCTGTTGGCTAAATTTAGACAAATCTATACGTGTGTGCAGTCATCCTCCCCCTCTGCGCCTCCAAACAAGACACAGGACATTTCTTTGACCCAGAAAGTTCCTGGTGTCTTTTATCAGTCTCTTCCTCCTGCCCAGGCCCCGGCCACCATTGATCTGCTTTCTGTCTATCTAGATCAGTGTTGCCCACTCAGAATTCCCTATCAATGGAATTACACACCACGCCATCGTTTGGCCCTCACATGATGTAATGATTCTGAGATTAACCCGTGTTGTGTGTATCAGTTTATTCCTTTTCTTGGCTGAATAGTATTCCATCGGATCAGTGGTTCTCAACTTTCCTAATGCCGCGACCCTTTAATACAGTTCCTCATGTTGTGGTGACCCCCAACCATAAAATTATTTTCGTTGCTACTTCATAACTGTAATGTTGCTACTGTTATGAATCGTAATGTAAATATCTGATATGCAGGATATATTTTCATTGTTACAAATTGAACATAATTAAAGCATAGTGATTAATCACAAAAACAATATGTAATTATATATGTGTTTTCCGATGGTCTTAGGCGACCCCTGTGAAAGGGTCGTTTGACCCCCAAAGGGGTCTCGACCCACAGGTTGAGAACCGCTGCATTGGATGAAAATATCACAGCTTGTTTATCCATTCTTGTGTGGATGGGCACTTGGCTCGTTTCCAGCTTGGGGCTATTAGAGTTGTACTTTATGAATATTTGCTTTCACTTCTCTTAGGTAAATATATAAACTAAGAGTGGAACTGCTAGGTTTAGCTTCATGAGCAGGGGTGTGACACCTATTGATCAACATCCTGAAAAGTCCCTTGGTTTATGGCTGGAGAACAGACCGTGAAAGGGAGCATGCTAGGTGAGTGAGGCCAGTAGAATGGGTGGGCGTGATAGGGGAGGGGTAGTGGGAAGGCCTGGCTCCAAGGGGTGGTTTGGGGACAGAGTGGTTGAGGCTTGGTGATAGACTGGATGATGCTGGGAGTCAAAGATGATTCCAGGTGCTGTGTACAGGTTCAGGGGGCTTGGGCCTGTTATTTTACTTCTCTGAGGCTGACTTCTGTTCTGCCTAGTGGGACTGGCAAATAGATGTTGGTTTTATTTTGTAAACAAATGAGGAGGGGGGAGATGCCTGAGGGAGCCTCCCTGGTTGTGTGTGCTCAGCGCCTGTTGGGAGACAGTTCTGGGGTGGCTCACTCACATTTCTGCACAGTCTCCTGAGCGAAACCACACAGCTAGTTTTCTGGCCTATCTTTTCAAGGATGTCAGAATGGCAGGCAGCTTTGGAAGATGGGGATGGTGTCTCTGGAGCAGGTTTACTTACATTCCCAGGAAATGAAGACAATGTTTTCCTCCAGAACAGAAGTGAGGCAGGTTGATCAGCAGCCCCTTTGATTAGTTTGGGGCTTTCTGATGTTAGAGTCCTCTCTGTGAACAGGTGGCACCTGCTCTGGTCACCCCATGGGAGTTGGGGCTTGGGGACCCGTGCAGCCTCCTCAGATTGGCACTGCTGTTGCTGTGAGCCCTTCACTGTTTTTGTCTCTGACCCAGGAGTCTCGTGTTCTCTGCCAACCTGTGTAACACTCTGACAGGCCAACTTGTTAGCTTGCCAGCAGGGGGCTCTCTCAGGGGCTGATGATGCCTCTGGGCTACTGTTGCACAGTGGGCGTGTCACCTCCTCTCTGCCCTGCTGCTGTCCTGTCCCTCTACATCTCCCTAAATGCTGCCACCCAAAACTATTGAGCATCAGCTAGTGGCAGGTCTAGGGTCAGAAGACAGAGTATGAATAAGACAGATATGGTTCCAGGCCTCACGGAACATATGTATGAACATATGTTGTTCAGTCTTTGCAGTTCTATCCATCACTAAGTTGTGACTTACTCACCTAGCTTTTTTGAATGCATCTCGTCCTCTCTGCTCTCACCGCCACCTGCTTTCTCCCTCTCTGGGGTATGCATTTCCATGCTTGTTGCAAGAATGGGAGTCAGTCCCAGGGAAGTGCCTGGGATGGGAAACAGGAGAAACCCAAATGACTGCCGTTGTTATTTCTGTTGTTGCTGACATTCTGATGGGCACTCCTTTGTGTAAAACCCTTGTAGGTTTCGCCCCAGCCTACAATATAGGATGCAGCCCGAACAATACCGGATGCAAACTAACCCCTGAATCGCTTGGCCTGTTTCACCCTGACCCGGTCACCAGCCACCATGTTGCATGACTGTCTTTTTTTGTTGGTCTGGTTGTTGTTCCCCAAACATGACATATCCCTCATGCCTTCATCCTTTCCCTCCTTCTCTCCCAGGCAAAGTCCTCTTTATTCCCCAGGACTCAGCCCCAGGGTTCCTTCCCCTCTGACCCTTCCTTGAGATTCGTTTCTCTCGCATCCCCGGCTGGCATAAACGGCAGTGCTGTGTGCACCCAGCCCGCCTGACATTGCATTCACTGGGAAGGGACCGCAGGGCCATCTGTCCCCAGGGAGCAGCACAGCGCCGCCCCTGACAGTGGGTGCTCCCTTCTAGCAGGCACTTGGGGCTTACCTGGGGGTCTAGTACCTCCATAGTCACAAGTTGCTGGATCCCAGTGAAGAGGAAATGCCGTGGTGCCCATCCTGGGAGAATCACACTCACACACCGTGGAGGGGAAGACCCGTGCCGGCCCAGGGCTCAGGTCTGGGCTCATGACTTCGAAATCACATTGTTTCTGAAAACCAGTGACTTGGCAGCATTAAACTTGGAGGAAAGAGTCTAGCTGCCAAGCCTGGCTCCTCCCCGGGCCCCCTTCTCTGTGGGTCGGGAAGCTGGTTACTTGGCACCAGGGATGCCCTGCTGGTGGGTTCCATGGCCCATTCCTCCGCTCATATTCTTACCCAGGGCCAGCCCCAGCTGAGGGAGGAAGCGGCCAGACCCCGGGGAGCTTATTAGCAGGACCCTGGGCATGTGCTGGGTGCTTTGGAACAAGAGACCTGCAGTCTCTCATTCACACAGTGAGCTGGGGAGACAGGACTGCTGACCCCAGAGCTACACTTGGAGTCGAGACTCGGGCCAGGCTCTTTCCCACGACCTGGGTGACCTCCCCAGGGAGGAAGTGAGCAGCCAGGCTGTTGCTCCAGCTGCCCCCTCCCTGCTGCAGGGCTGCGGGGCTGCGGGGAGGGGAGTGCTGCCTGTGCGCTATCTCCTCTGGCCAACAGGGGTGCTAGAGACCGAGCCTTTTCCTGGCTGACTCTGCAGGTGAGGGCGGAGAGTGAGCCAGGAGCCTTGTGCCGTGTTTGTAGCAGACCCAGAGCCTCCATCACATTTTCTGCCTGACCTCTCCCTGGCTGCAGTGACCCTGAGCTGCTTCCAGCCACTGCCATCACTTCAGTGCCTCTGTCATGGACGGGCTGTCATGGTGAACTGTCCCCCTGCCCTGACCCCGACACTTGCATGCTCTGTGCATGTTCATGTAGGTTGGCATGAAGGTCATGACTGAAATCCTCACGGCCTGCTTTCTCACTGCCCCTCGTTTTGTTCGTTATACACCCTGTGATACTCCGGCACTGACTTTCCGACTTTCCTGCTTGTATTAAAAATGAAGCATTTGAGCAACGGTGCGGCAGCCCCAGCCACAGGGAAAAGGGCAGGTGTGTGCCGAGGTGGGCTTACGGGACTGCTGGGCCACCCCTGGGCCATGCCGAGCGAGCGGAAGTCCCCTCCCACCAGCACTGGCCCAGGTGGTGGGGCAGCCGGGGGTGGTCCCCACACCAAGACTCATGAGCACCCCATTGCCTGTCCTGTTTTCTGATTTGGGACCGTGGCCTTGAAAGGCCCCGCCCGCAGAAAGTCCTGTTTCTTCTTCCCCCGGGCCTCCTCTCTCCCCCTGCCTCTCCCTGCTCTCGCCTGCGGCCTGCGCGGTGATGGGATGGCCTTCGCAGGGAGTCTTCAAATGAACAGTTTTTAGAATGGTCCAGAGCGCTGCTGGAAAACAGAGAAGGCCATTTCGTGGGAAGATGATGACCTTATTAACTATAATTAGGCAATTCACAGAGGTTTCCAATATAGTCCAGCATCTTGCCTTGTTGAAGTGGGGGTGGGGGGGGGTGGGGGGGGGAGTTCTATGGTAATGTCTTTGGGGCTGTAATAGTCTTTAACACATTAACAGTTTAATTTCCTCTGGAAGGGCTGGCAGCCTGGTGTTTTCATTTAGAAAGCCAAGTCTAGTTTTACAGTCATCACATTAATATAATAATTATAGTTTTGAGCAAGTAATTTCAGACAAGACATGGATCGAGTTGCTTTTATAGCTGAAGGAAGATCTCAGGTAAGGAGATGGAACCTCACATCTAATCTAATCCCCCACTAATGGCCTGACATTGTAAACCCAGGCTGCTCACCTCCCGGACGGGGCTTGGTATTGTGGGCCAGGGACGTCCATGCTCAGAACGCTTCCTGTGTTCAGTCCTCAGAGAACATTGCCTATTTGAAGCTAATGGGAAATGTTCTTTTCTGAAGAGTTTTGCATGTGTGAGCCCATGCTCAGAAATTTCTCCTGAGTCCTTTGTGTCAGGTTGCCCCAGGCCCCGGGGTTGGGTGGGAACGTACCTGGGAGTGGCCAGCACCTCCGAGGGCACCTGGAAGCTGCCACCACCTGGGCAAGAAGGGGGGGTGGGGCGGGTGGGGGGGGTCCCCACAGGCTGGCGGCGTCAGGTCCTGGCTGCGCTCGGCTTCCCCACCTCCCTCTGCAGGCCCTGGCATCCCGGCCCGCAGCAAATCACTTGGGTTCTGTGTTTTCCCTTTCCCTTGTGAACATATTTTTTACAGTTCTGTTGGCAATATTCATGTATCATTTGGGGTTCTGTTTTTAAAGCTTAATCTCAATTCCTATTTTCACAGCCTTCAACATAGCCATCTTCTTCTGGGTGGTTTACCACAATTTGCTAAATTGTATTGTTGTTGTTGAACATTGAGGTTTGTTCTAGCAGGTATTTTTTATTGTTGTTTTACACGCAAGGCTGCAGCGATCATCTTTATGTGCATAATATTTAGCTTCTGAGTATTTATTTTTTAAGCTTGATTCCTAGGGCTAGAATTACTGGCTAAGACTAAGAACAACATTTTTTTTTAAAGAAATAAAAAATTTCTTATTATGCTAATAGTACTTGGAAAATAAAGAAAAAGTAGAAAAAAGGAAAATGAAGATGGCCAGTTGTCCCCTCCTGCAGAGTTCAGCACCTATCAACTAAGGATGTTCGAGGCTGTAAATAGCAGGACACCCACCGAGAGGGCGTCCCCAGGGGAGGCATCTCTCTCTCAGGGAGCAGGACGTTTCAGGAGGGCCCATGGCTGGTTCCCTCTCTCTGTCCCACCGTCTTGGTGGCTTTGGCCCCGTCCACACGGTGCCTTCCTCCCTTCCCCTCCTCCCCTGTCTCTTCTCCCCACCCCCTCCTCTTCCCCCTTCTCCTCCCCCCTTCTCCTCCTCCTCCCCCCTCCTCCTCCTCTTCCTCCTTCTCCTCCTACTCCTATAGCCTCTCTCATCTCTTCCACAGACGAGTCTGTCTGCCTGCTTGTAGCTCAGTGTGTCTCCTGCAGTCAGGCTGTTACAATGAGATATTTACTTCCTTTCTTCTGCTATCTCGCATTTGCCACATACCATTTGGCCAAACTGAAAATGTAACTGTGTTATGGCAGAGAAGGGAGGACAGTGCAGCTCAGGGCTGGAAGAAGCTCCTCTTTTTTTTTTTTTTTTAAATGGGATTACCTTTCATCCTGTGTTTCCAGTCCTGTGAAGTCCCTTGGGTAAGACGTATCCTTTGCTCTCTGCTCTCTCCTGTGCACCAGGGCCGGGGCGGAATGTTTCTGGTTGGTCTTGCGAGGGGAAGTCTGTTGAGCACCCATTGTGTGCAGTGGGGCTTGTGAGTGCAGGCACTGCCTTCAGGGAGCTCCCAGGAGAGTGGAGGAAACGGGCAGGAACACCGTCACACTGTTATCATCACGGCGGAGCCAGGCGGGCACAGAAATGAGTGATCGTGACCTCCCGTGACCTTGCAGAAAGACTCCCATGGACCCACCACCAGATGTAACACCTGTTAACATTGTGCCATCTTTGTGTCTGGTTCTGCTTTTTGTTTTGTTTTAGCTGTAGATCCAGCTAAAGTCCAGCCTCACTCCCTCCCTTGCAGTGGCCTCTCTCCCCAGGCTGGTGGGATGCTTTTGAACACTTACTACATGTGTTTATCCATAAACAATATGTAGTATTGGCTTTGTATTGTAAAGGTTTATAGAAATGGTATCATACTTTATATCTTTTAGTAATTTGTAAGACATTAGACATGTTTTTTAAAAAAATACTTAAAAATATTTTTTTTGATTTCAGAGAGGAGGGGAGAGGGAGAGAGAGATAGAAACATCAATGATGAGAGAGAATCATTGATCGGTTGCCTCCTGCACACACCCCACTGGGGATCAAGCCTGCAAACTGGGCATGTGCCCTTGACCGGGATCAAACCCAGGACCTTTCAGTCCTCAGGCCAATGCTCTATTCACAGAGCTGCCAAACCAGCTAGGGTGACATTAGACATGTTTTTACAGTTTTTTCATACACATACATATCTTTCTGTCTGTTTGTCTGGACCATTCATTTTTAACTGCTGTCTAGTATTCCATGGTGAATACACTAGAGTTTATTTCTTCATTTCTGTCATGGAAGGTTAAGCAGTTTTTGCCTTTTATCTCTTGCAAACAGTATTGCAATGAATATGTGTTCCAGTGATCTATTGCTATTTAATAAAGCACCTCCATACTTAGTAGCTTAACACAACCAGGCTTATTTTGCTCATGAATCTGCAACTTGGTCCCGGCTTGGTGGAAAGAGCTCATCACTGCTCCACTCAGAGCTGGAGCCAGAGTTATCTGAAGGCTGCTTCTCTCACGTGGCTGAAGGTGACTCTGGCTGTCAGCCAGAATCCTAGCTGGGCTGTTTCTTGGAGCACTACCTGTGGCCTCTCCACGTGGCCTCTCCACGTGGCTTAGGCTTCCTCACAACATGGCGCTGGTTCTGTAAGAGAGCCAGGCCCAAACTGGATTGCCTTTATGACCTAACCTTAGAAGTCAGGCAACACTGCACTCTGTTCTTTAGAAGCAGGCTGCTGAGGCTGGCTTCCATTCAGGGTGAGGAGAGTCAGATCCCACTTTACGTGGGACGAGTGTCACAGGGTTTGCTGAGCACTTAAAAACCACCCCCCTTAGCCCAGCCTGCGTGGCTCAGCGGTTGAACTTCAGCCTAGTAACCAAGAGGTCATCGGTGCGATTCCTGGTCAGGGCACATGCCCAGGTTGCAAGCTCGATCCCCAGTAGGGGGCATGCAGGAGGCAACTGATCGATGATGTTTCTCCCTCTCCCTCTCCCTCTAAAAAAAAACCACAATAAAAACATATTTTAAAAAACACAAACAAAAAGCCAAACCCCTTAGATGTGCCTCCGGGCACACACCTGCTCTTGGACCCCTCCAGGTGGACTGACAGGCCTTGGCGAGTGCCGCTTTGAGCCGCCTGGATGCTGCTGGGTTGCCCTCCTGGTTGTTTGTGCCACTGCTGCCACTGCGGTGCGCGAGAGTGCCACCTCTTCACACCCTCCCCCACACTTGCTGTTAGGGGTCTAGGTGTTTGCCCTCCGGTGGGTGTGGAGCAGGACCTTGCTGTTTTAATTCGCCTGCCCTCCTTGGGAGGCCAGGCCCTGTGGCCTCCTGGGAGCTGTGTTCTCTTTCCCGCTGGTTGCCCTCAAGAAGGCGGAAATGTCAAAGTGCTATTTTTTGGCTTATTGATGTCAATTTTCAAGAGAGAAGTGGTGAGTTTCCCACAGAGTTTATTACAAACTATTATGAAGACCTTGGAGTTACCATTGTTATGAGTCACTTATGAAAAAAATATGATTTCAGTAACTGCAGGCTGTATTTGCAATGTGACGGATTTTCATTTAATCTCTCACCTCTCTATAATTTGCCCAATTTAAAAATGCCCCGAAGCTCGATTTCTCCTTGTCTGGGAGTTCTGTTCTTGCTCTGTGCTATCACAGTAATAGTAATAAGAAGTGGTGCCAATATGTGTCTGTCTCGGAGTTCTTACCACCTCTTCGGTCATTTAATTACTTCTGGGCCCCATTCCCCGCCCCCGTCTCCTGTTAGAACCGTGTGCGCGGGAAACGTCCGGGGAGAAGGCCACCCAGACGGACTTGCTGTTGGACCCATGGGCGGGTCGGAGTCCTCCCTGGGCTGCCTGGCGCCCGCTGCTTGCACGCACCTTGTTTAATGAGACTGTGGGGAGGCGGGGGCCGTCCACCACCTCCGACCCGACTGGCACGGCCCTTCCGAAGCCTTTGGGGGATACGCGCGGAGCTGGGTCATTCAGAACGCTCGGTTATTGCTATGGTCCGTCCGATCTCCTCCTGGCTCCTCTCAAAAATACCTGGGAAATCTGAGAGTTTAAAAATGAATTCCCAAGCTTTCCTCGAAAAGTGAACTTTTAGCTACTTCTTAACTGAGTCAGATTCTGTGTGAACACTGTCCACGGCTTACCAGAAAACATTCTCGTCCCTGCCTCCCTCCTAAGGGGTGCTCGGCGTCTTATCTGTGCTTAGAACCAGAGCCTCTGCCGCGAAAACGAGGCCTCATCCGCGTGCTGAGAGCAAGCCCAGCCCCTCTGCGGAAGCTCCATCCTCGATGTTCGATGTTCGGAGGCAGCCTCTGCTCCAAACCAGGGCCCTGGGAACCGTGGGCACCCACGAGTCTTCTAGGTCGGCTGGGTGCAGCGTATCCTTGCAATGTTGCTGGCACCTTGTTGTCCAGATCCTGCTGTGAGGAGCACAAGGGGGGCCTGTGTCCTGGCTGACCGTGCCTCCCAGGACGGCGGGTACAGCCAGGGTACCAGGGCGCCAGGGATGCCTCACGGGCTCTCCCTGTACCCGCCAGAGTGGGCGTAAGGGAGGAATTCATTATCTGTTATTTCAGGGGAGGGAGGCTTTGGGGTGTGTTCATCCGCTTCTCCCAAGACCACGGGTGGGCCTGGGCTAGTGGGGAAGGCCTCCCAGGCTGGCCGGGTGGGTGCCCCGAGCCCACCCGGGCTCTGCCAAGGCTGCACCACTCGCAGGGAGCCGAGTTTCCGAGTCTGTGGAATTTTCACACCACAGTCTAGGTGCCAGCAAAAGTCTAACGAGGGCAGGGCAGTACTTCGCTGCTGTGACAAGCTTGTTCACAGCCTGCCAGTGTGTATCCTGCATAAACAAACACCCTGCCTGCTATGCTAATTACGCCTCAGGCCTTGTTTGCATATTGCGAGTTGTATTTGCTGTCCGGACCTACTTGGGGCTTCCTTGCCCAGTGACCCAGGTGTGAACTACCTATGCTTAGCCAAGAGCCCCAACCTTCTGTGGGCTCCTGAGGACGAAGACCCCACTGTCTGCTTGGTGTTTGGACTGGAACATCCTGGACTGGGGGTTTGGAGCCCAAGTTCTGGGGCCAACCCTTCCCGGCTGGGGTCTTGGTTTCCTAATTGGTGAGATCCTGGGTTGGGCTGAGCACCTGCTGTGGACCGACTCCCCCGGGCACCTTGCGGTCATGCAGAGCAAGAGTTTAGTCCTTCCATTGCACTGGCAGGTAGGCGGAGGCCAAAGGAGGTGATACCCTTCCCTGCACACTTGCTCCTCCCGCCTGCCCTGGTGGTGATCCCTCCCGCCTGCATGGTGGCTTGCCCCCCTTGTGCCCGGTATCCGCTGTCACACAGCCTGGCCTCCCTCTGAAGCGCCTCTCGAGGAGCATGTGGCAGAAGCTGGGGGGTAGCTGTTGGGTGAACGTATGGTGAGTGCCACAGGCAGCACAGCTGACAATGACGGAGACCAGGATTTGAACCTACGCCCGTTAGGGTCCTGAACCGCTGCTCTTTTTGCCCCTCCAGTTGGTTAGTAAATGTTAGGTGGGGAAGGCCCTGGGGCCAAAGCCCGACATGGGTATTTCACAGTCAGTGTCCCTGGAAGCTCGGCTGGCCTTTGCATGGAAACGTTAGGCAGCGCTGTCACCCGCGGGCGACGCTGCGGAAGGGCCGTGTGAGGCAGGCTCTTATGAAGGCCTCGCCAAGCTTTTGTTTGAAGGAGTTCTCGAAAGTGACAGGCTTCATTTCAGGGGTCTTTGTTAATCTAACAATGTTTCCCTGCGGAAATGTGTGGACTTTGTACCAAAGCTCTTGCATGTAATGAGCCAGGGACAAAATGAAAGCAATTTCAGCTTCATTTCAGGCGTGGGTATGTAGTCAGAGAAGTCATCGGGGGGTAGGAGCCCTCAACACGCGCCGGGGGACACGAAGGGGGGTGTCAGGGTTAGACCCCGAGCCTTCCGAGAGCTGACATTTCCACCCAAACTGGATTTGCATGCGCGCAGACGAGCGCGGGTTATTCCCTGCACGCCGGCGTCCTGCATATGCATCCGCAGCGTCGCAAGGGGTGGTTTAAAAAATTCATAGATATGTCCTTTAGTTCTCTTCCCACCAGCCAATGTTTGGAATTAATTTTTTCTGGCCCACTAACTCTTGTGGTTAAAAGTACAAATTAAACTTTCTGGGACAATCCATCACGAAATTATTGAAAAGTCGGCGTGGAGGAGATAATGGGCTCTGTATTGGGTTATGTCTATCGGCTTCTAGTTTCTGCAGTTACGCTCTTTGTTTTTCTTATTTCGTGCTTTGGGAAATCAACCTGAGAATGGGCTCCCCGCTCGGAAGAGTTATTGGCTATTTTTCCCAAGTGGGATTGCCCTTCCAGGGAACAGTGGGCATCTTTGTGACACCAGGTTATAAATCCGAGCTCCACGTTCTCCGAAGAAAGCATGAATCTTCGGCAATGGCGCGGCGGCGGCGCTGTATTTCAGGCGGGCGTGGAGAGCTGTCAGAAGTCAATGAAGTCCTCAGGCGCCAGCCTGTGTCCAGCCAGCATCTGCCCAGGGTTCTGCATGGACCTGGTGCAGGATTAGAAGGCGGTTACAGAGAGTTCCCCGGCGCCTTTCTCTCTGCAACTTCCATGTGTCCCAAAGCCCCCTGTTTGAGTCCCAGCCCCCTGGAGTGAGCCTGTCCCACACCATCGGGGCATCCACACTCAGCATCTTTTCCATTGAAGAGGAAGAGCCCCCCTCCACGTTTACTAGGACCCCCTAGTTGCCAGGCCTGGTGCCGGGCAGTGGAGCCCACAGACCCAAAGATGTGCCCCTGTCCCAAAGGTGCTGCCTGGTGTGGCTGGCCTATCCTCCCTGCTGTTGGCTCCCCAGCCGGGCCCTGTGCCCATCACCTCTAGTGGCCGCTGCTGGAATTGCAGGCAGAGGGCCTCAAACACCAGCCCATCACCCGGCATCTTGCTTACAATCCTCCAGAGTCACCTTTGTCCCCAGAATAGAGCCCAGATTCTTCAGCGGGCTCCTCAGCCTTCCCCTGTGATGCTTCAGTCTACAGATTCCCAGAAGGCCCCTGGGTAGCGCACCCCAAGGCCACTTTTCCCTTCTGTTGTGTTCCCTGACCTAAGTGTGGCTGCTCGGGTGTGAGGGTGTGGCCTCTACCACTCTGAGCGCAGTGCTCCCAAGACTCGCGGCTGTGCTGTGGCCATCTCAGGTCCCGGGATGTGGGCTAGAGGCAGGTGCTGTCCATGAGGCGAGGAGAGCCCGGGGGGCAGGCAGCTCACGGGGCAGAGAGACCTGGTTACCGAGCCCGGGCATTCCCATGTGTGTGGCCAGGTGGCCAGTGTGGAGTTGCTAGGTCTCTTTGCACAGACCACCATCTTAGCTCTCTGAGCCTGTTTCCTCCTCTGTGTGCTTAGCCCCGTGCCTGCCACTCGTGGTCTGCCCTGGTGCGGCTCACACGTGAGCAGGCCCACTCCTGTCGCTTCTCCCTCCGCGATGCCCTTATCTGGAGCCACCTCGCTTCCTCCATCAAATGGATATGTCTACCTATTTTTATCTGATCCTGCTGTCAAAAGTACCGCACCTTAGTTTTTTATTCTCCTTTGAAAGTAACTTTAATTGAGTTGCACATTCATATTTAAAATCTCATATGTATTAATTTTATGAGATTGGTTTGTTTTTCTCCTTACCTTTCACGAAGCAATATTACTGAGCTTCCTCTGGCATCTCTGGTAGCAGTCATCCCGGTCCCCTGGGCCGCTCTGAGTCATCTAATACAGTTTTCCAGAGCGCGGCAGCCTCGCTGCCACCCCGGTGCTTTCAGATCGGCACTTATTCGATCAGCGTGTGATGCTGTCGCTGGAAACTTTCGCAGCCTCAGGTGCTCATTTGCAGAACTTTGGAACATTTTGTATTTCTAGTTGGCATGTGTGTCTTCTTCCTTGGGGTTTGATCTGGATCTGCAGAACGGGGCCCGCCCGACCCTCTGCTCTCCACCCTCTGCGCTCTCAGAGGGGGCGCCCACCTTCTAGGGCTGACCTCAGCTGCTAAATCCGAAAGACCAAGAGCCCTGCCTGGGCTTGCTGTGTGCTCCTAGGAAGGCATATCCCGAGGTCGGCCTGCTGGCTCTGGCTGGGGTCATGGGGACGAGGTCCCCCTCTGCCCTTCCAGTCAGAGGCATCTCCAGATCCCTGGTCTGTGAGCCCCCGACCCTCCTGAAGAAGTGGAGGACTGTGACATTTGGCCATGGCGAGGGATGAATCTACTGAGGCCATGTGCGGGGAAGCCCAAATTCTTAATCTACTTATTAGCAATAATACCTCATTTTTGAGAAATTAGCTCCAGGAAAGCAGGGAGTTTGACCGCTTTGTCGCCAGCATGTTAAACAGTGCCTGGCACAAATTAGGAGCTCCCCAAATGGGTGTTGACTTAATTAAGAGTGGTGGGTCCCAGTGGTGTGCAAAATGACGTCACGCATTGGGAGCCTCACTGCTAAGGCCGGCAAGGGCTGTGGACCCCCTTGGCAGGGGAGGACCCTGAGTTGCAGAGGGGACCTGTGATTCGTTCTAGGCGACCCAGCGAGAGAGCCTGCACCCTGCTGGGCTTGGGGAGGGCCATGGGGCGAGTCCCACGAGGACTAGGCTGGGTGGTCCTGCACCGATGGGGCTTGTTCCTTGCCCCCCAGGTGGCCTGTGCCTTTTGGGTTGGCAGGGTGGGGCCCTGGCGGTGCTCATTGCAGAGGTGGCCCCATCCTCAGCCTTCTGACCAATCACTGAAGAGCCCTTTCTCCGACCTGTCCGGGGTCTCCCTGACCAGCCTGAATCCATGGAAGGACAGGTTAGCCACACGTACAGACTTACATCAGAGCCATTTCCGCTCAGCTAGTTAGCCTGCCGCTCTGCTTGGCCCCTGACCTTCATTCTGAGGTGTGTTCTTATTTTATTAGTGTGGCTCATTAATGTATGACATTAAAATATTGACACGAATTGACTTGGGTATCTTTATCCTTGGAGCTTCAGTTAATAAAACAACTTTTGATAAGACCAATGGTTTTAGAACATTTAGGCTTAATTATATTTTTCTAAAGGATTTTTCTAAAATTACATAACTGCTTAGCAAGGTACTTCAATTCCCTAGTTAACTGAAAGAAATTGGTTTTTCGTTTGGTTTTGCTTAATACAAATTAAAAGTAATACACATTTGATAAAAGCAGTTAAAGGATTATTTATTAAAGTCTGCCGCTTTGTATATTGGGGGAAAAAATCCATATGAGCTGAATTAACTTTGGGATGATGTGAGGGGAACCCGACAGCGGAGAGCTGTGTGGCTGGGGAAACGGGGGTGCGCCTCTGTGGTGCTTCCTCCAGGGCTGCTTCTGCACGGTGGCTGTCACACTCAACCCTGTCACTTTTAGCATCAGCGAGCCGTGAGTTATGACAGTGTTGAGATGGAGCTGAGAATTCAGGTGTCTCATTCTCATCTCACCTGGGTTAGGGAGTCTGCCACAGGGAGCAATTCGAAAATAAGGAAAGAAAAGAAGAAGAGGACAGGGGAGTATCTTGTGGAAACACTAGCTGGAAAGAAGGTGGGATATGTCGATGGTTGGTAGCCCACTTGTAAGGGCTTACTCCTGGCATTAGTGATTTTTAGAAAGCTTACCTTCCCAATGCCAAAATCGCCCCAAAGTGCAGCCTGCTAGAGAGGCCTTGCAGGTCACTCCACCAGCGTGCCAGCCTACCAGAAACAAAGCTTCTCTCCTTTCTGCCTTTAAAAAAACAATTGACATAATTTCAGACTTACCGAAAAGTTTAGTGGGAATAAACAAAGAATTCTCAGACATCCTTTACCCAGATTCCCTAAACGTTAGTATTTTACCCTCTCCTCCCTCCCTTTCTCCCTCCTTCCCTCCCTACACACACACACACACGCACACACACACACACACACACTCTCATACATACATACATACAAACAAACATTTTTTTCCTGACTACTTAAGAGTAAGTTGCAGGCTGATGGCCCTTTAACCCTAAATTCTTCAGTGTGTATTTCCTAAAACAAGATTTTTTTTTTACATAACCACAGTGCGGTTCTCAAAATCAGGAAAACATATGCCGTATTGAGCCTTTTTGTAGTGATGCCCTTAGAGTGAAAGAAAGTCCAAGGTCTTGTGTTACCTGCACTATCACATCTCGTCTTCTTTGGTTTGAGCAGGTCTGGTCTTTCACGACATGCACATATTTGAAGAGCACAAGCCAGTTATTTTGAAGACGGTCTTCCGTTTTGGGTTTCGCTGGTGCTTCGTCAGGACTGGATTCAGGAGGCACCTGTTGTCATTTAGTCCTTCGGCTGGAGGTGTTAACGTGGATCAGTGGGTTAAGTTGGCTGTCTGCGGGTTTTCCAACAAAGTTAATATTTTACTTTTTGTAATTACAAGGTATCATGTGGGGAGCTACTTTGAGATATGTTATTCCTCAAACCTTTATCCACTAGTTTTAGTATCAATTCGATGATTCATACCTGTATCAGTTCCTATAATGATGGCCAGCAAATGTAATTTCTAACTTTTTTCTTACTATAGAGAGGGTTTTTTTTCTTCCCTATTAGTCTATTTATTTATTTTGGATCAGTGTGTATTCATGGACTCTTAGTTTAATAAATCTAATCTGTTTGTATCATTTGACCAATAGAAACTGGTTCAAGCTGGCTCCCATATCCCTTTGCGATGACTCCATCATTCTTTGAGCACAAACTTTTTGGCACAGCACGATGTCCCAGACTCCTCTTCTGTCCCTGCCCCATCTCCGAGGACCCATCTCCAAGGAGCTCTGGTTCCTTTTGTGGAGAAAGGCAAAGCAAGATTTGGGTGTTGGGGTGCCCATGGCCAAATGAGGTTTCAGTGCCTCTCAGAAGACAGATCTGGACTTGGTATGCTTGCACAT
Organism: Myotis yumanensis; assembly: GCF_028538775.1. Classification (NCBI taxonomy): domain Eukaryota; kingdom Metazoa; phylum Chordata; class Mammalia; order Chiroptera; family Vespertilionidae; genus Myotis; species Myotis yumanensis. The sequence continues at coordinate 13,713,544 of NW_027223752.1, forward strand.
GTACACACACATGCGCGCACACGCATGGCCATACACACCTCTGTCCAGTTCCTTCTGTGAAGCCTGAGAGTTCGCCCGGGTTTCTCTGATTCCTGCCCAGTACCGCTGGGCTCATTCTGCCCTTTCCATTGAGCCAGTAGTGTGAAACTTGGCTCCCATTTTCAGAACACATTTACATACTCGCTCAATCTTAGAATGTCAAAATGTCATTTCAGAATTGCTAAACTCTGCAAAAAAGCCTACTAATTAGAATTCATTATTAGAGTTGTTGTTTTTCCTTTAGCCTGAGGGCGTGTAGTCCAAATGTGTTCAGATGTTTCTTGGATTAGTTCCTTTTCTCCTTCTCCCTTCAGTGTGGTTTTGTTACTTGTGTCAAATACAATTTGGTCCATTTGCTTTTCTCTGTATTCTATTTTAGAGTATCCCCCCAATCTTGTGGACTTCTTTCCTTCCCCTTCCTCCATTTTCCTTTTCCCTCCCTCCCTCCCTCCCTCCCTTGGAATCACTAACATGCTTCCAAAAGTCAAGTCTATACGAAAGGTTCTGTTTAGAGAGGTATCCCCCACCCCCTTCCCGTTATCCCGTCCACCCAGCCCCCAGCCCTGCCCCACAGGTCACCAGTCTCATTAGTCTGGTTTCTTTTTTGCTCAAATGGGTAGTTTCTTATTTCCCCTTCTTTCTTCATAAAAAGTAGCACATTATAGCTCTTCTTTTGCATTTTGCCCCCACCCCCACCCCCCACCTAACAATCTGTCCAGTCAGGCCATAGCCCCCCCTGGGGCTCCCTGGGGCTTTGTCCTGGCCTCAGAGTATTCCCTGTGTTCCCTTTGTGGCTGCTGTGGGTGCATGATAAACGGACTGTGGCTACTGTGTGGACCCAGGTGCAGGTAGTAGCACATCCTCCCTGGACATCACCTCATTTCCAACGGCCATGAGAAGGGTGGCCCTGTGCTTGGAGGAGGAGACCGAGGCTCAGAGGAGCAGCGTGATCACTTGGGCGCTGGGTCCCGGGGTTTGAGGTCAGTCTGTGAACCTGGCGGTCATTCACAACCACTGCATGACATGCCCTCTGTGCCTGCCTTCAGTGCCCGCCCTTGGTCGGAAGAGGAGGATCATGCAGAGGGTGCTCCTAAAAGCAGGGCTCGCATCCCTGGTGCCATGTAAAATCATCCCAGGGGAGGGAGGGGTAACCCAGGAGAAAGCATTAGGCATTCCACTTATACCTACTTTTCATGTCATCTTTCTAAAATTTCTGTTGGTGCGTGCACATGTTTTATAATGTAGATGTCAGTAGAATAGTATTCATGTATTCAAAGCTGTGTGCTCAAAAATTGTTTTTTTTTTTCAATAATAGAGATATGTTCTAAAAAATTTTTGGAGGCCACTGAAAGCTGTCTTGGAGTTGAAAGAACCTGGTTGGGCCTCAGGTCCAGAGGCAAGGCCTGTGACCCACCTGCCCCTGCCACTACGGCCCATCAGACAAGCACCTGTCAACTCACTAGGGGCAGTGGGGTTGACCCAGGGTGCATTGGGGAGTTGCCTGGAGCTCAGCAAGCTGGCTTCCAGTCCAGTCAGAGGGGCAACCGCACAGCTGGAGGGCAGCGAGGCCCCAGAGAGGAGCTCGGACCTGTGCATCACCTGGGAGAGGCACCTGTGCCGATCTGGGGGTTGGACATGACTTTCGGGGAGAAACAAGTGACAGCAAAGAGACACCTGAGTGTAGGTGAGTCTTCACAGGGCGAGGGGAATCTGCCTGGAGGAGGGATGGAGAGTGGCTGCTGGCAGCCAGGAGGAACCGACTCCTGCCGCTCATTGCTGTCTTCGGGGCCCTTCTGCTGTCTGCTCTGCAAAGGGAAGGGCAGCCCTGCCAGTGTCTAGGGCGAGTCTTCCAGACCCCCCAGCTCAGTGGATGTCCTCCAAGCCCAGACTCAGGTCTCGCACTCGCTGGATCTTGCACTGACCAGCCACATGGCCTTGGGGTGTATCATGTCTGAGCCTTCTTGTGTCACTTTCTCTGTCATCTCATCTCATTTAATCCTCCCATCAACGCAGCCTCTTCTATATGGGACCTTGAGGCTCTGAGAGGTTAAATGCTTTGGAGCAGGGGTCCTCAAACTTTTTAAACAGGGGGCCAGTTCACTGTCCCTCAGACCATTGGAGGGCCGGACTATAGTTTTAAAAAAAACTATGAACAAATTCCTATGCACACTGCACATATCTTATTTTGAAGTAAAAAAACAAAACGGGAACAAATACAATATTTGTATTTGCATGTGGCCCGCGGGCCGTAGTTTGAGGATCCCTGCTTTGGAGGATCACCAGCTCATTGGAGACCGAGGCAAGGCGGGCTGCCAGGTCCGGCTGGGCTTTTCACCACGGACTGCGTGCTTTCTTTACTTAGAATTCTCTTGTACTCGAGAAAGGGGTTTAGTTCGTTTTAATGTTACTTTAATGCTTTTTGGAACCCATTTCCTTTGTTTATTTTACAGCAGTATAATTTGCAATGAAATAGTTTTACATTGAGCTCACATGTTTTAATGGTGTTTTAATGGCATCTTAATGGTGTCTCCATGGATTTGCAGTCAGATACTTTTGTCATCCTAACTTCCCCATGTAACAGCGCCGCAGGGTCATATGGCCCTGGCTGTGACCTGAGCTGCTCTCTAGACAGGATGCACGCCCTCTGAGCCGGGTGGGCAGTGTCCCTCAGGTGAGGAGGCCCTGGGAGCACCGAAGGGAAAGTCAGCCCCCTGCGTGGCTGGGTTTCACGTTGCTGCGTTGTTGGGTCATTACTGAGGTTGTTTTCTACCTGCAACATCTGGCCAGGCATCCCTGTGCAGCAGAGAAAGTCCACTTTCTCTGCCTTCAAGCCCCTGAGATGTGGAGGGCCCACGCCCACCCCGGAAGGCACAGCACCGGCTCCAGAGGGCCCTGTTTGCTAGGGTGCCCTGTTTTGAGTTGTCCCTGTGCCACTCCATATGCTGAGCCATCTGTTCTGCCTCTTTGTTTGGGAAAACGTGGCACAACAGTTAGCGTCTTGCCTGGTGGAGCACAGAAGGCCTCTTAGGGCTGGGGCTGTGCCTCAGCCATTTGGGTCCCTCAATACTTGGCTTGGGGCAGGAGCCAGCCTGGCTCAGTGCTCGCTTGTGGAATGAATGAATGAACAAATGATTGAACAAACAAGTGAATGCATGATCCGTGTGACGGAGGGCTGCAGGTGATGTTAAGAGAGGAGGAGGTGAGACCCAGAACCAGGGACTTCTGCTCAGGACTAGCCTCTCGCTGTCCCTGTTCTGGGAGAGCAGTCAGCCTGGGGGCGGCTCCCCTCCGTCTCTGCCCCCAGCCCCCGCCCCTCGCCCGCCTCCCCCCATCCCCCTGTCTCCCCCTTGGCTTTATTTTAGTGAGACCCATGTCCATGGTACCCTGGTGCCTGCTGCAGCCTAGCCTTGCTACACTGTGGTTTAGCACCAGTGCGTGGAGCTAGTGTGGTGGGAAGAGCCCCCAAAGCGGGGCTCGAACCCCGGTCCTGGGCTCACTTTTCTTACCTGTAAATGGGGATGCTGCCCCCCAGTTTGCGAGTGGTGGCAGGGGTTGGGGTGCTGTGCACTGCTGTTATACGGTCATTACTCTTCCACTGCCATCATCTCCCGTTCTGCTCGCACTGTCCAGCCACAGCCACGGGGTGCTAACGCTTCCCTCCGGAGGGAAGGAGAGAGAGAAGCTGGGGGAGTGCACGCCCCGCACGCTGCCCAGACGCCTGAGCTGATGGCTGAGGTCGCAGGGGTCTCAGGGCGGCTGCCCTCCTTCCTCTTGTTTGCTCATCCTCTTCTCTCCTAAACCCCTCTATTTTCTCAAAAGGAAGAAATTGAGTCAAGGAAAGAAATCCCCAGGGCCCCGTTTCACACGATCGTCCCGTTTCTGAATGAGAGTTAATAAGAATAAACAAGGCAGTGGGCGGATTTGCACAGGAGAAGAATATCTTTCTGACGATTATGTAAATATTTATGCGTTCTGGCTTTCTCATTTTGTTACCGGTGTCTAATTTCCTAGTCTCATAATGAAGTGTAATTTGGAGAAGCTTTGCAAAGACAGGCACAGCGGCGAAATAATTTGATTTGTTCAACAAACTTGGTTTCAGTTATTCCTTTTCATCATTTATATCAGAACCCCTTCAATTTTCTCATGACCTGACAACAACTTTCCGCCCAATGAAGACGCAACACTTAAACGTCGGCAGGAATTCAGAAGCGGTTTATAATGTCGTTGCTTAATAAGAAAATGCATTCATCGGCAGGATATAAAATTTATGGGCTTCAAATGGATTTGAGTTTGTGGTTTTAGCCCTCTGTGCTCCTGCAGTTCTCGAGGCTATAAGTAAGGTTTTTTAATTAAGTCAAATTGAATTGAATGAGCTTTTATTGAGCGCCCACTCCCTGCCAGACACGGTCTCCTTAACCCTTGCCCGCCTGTTTGGTGGCCGTGGAGAGTGAGTCCGTGGAGGCCCTGCGAGGTCAGGCCCCCGCTCAGGAGCGCCCGCCCAGCTGGCAATTGTGGGAGGTGGGATTTGAGATTAGGACTGACTCTTATGCTCTTTCCTCCCCAGCTGATTACAAGCAGAGCTGATTAGGGAGAAGAGACAGGTTGAGTGGCTTTGCATATGTTATCTCGTTTAATCTTGTCTAATCTTCTCAATTGCCCTGCGGAAGTTCAAGTTTGTTGCAGTTTTTTTCTTTTTCTTTTCTTTTTTAAATATATTTTTTATTGCTGATAGTATTATAGATATTTCCTCTCCCCCTCTCCCCTCTCCTCCCAACTCCAATGCCACTGCCCCCCCACACCCCCCCCCCCCCCAGGGCTTCACTACCCTATTGCCCCTGTCCATGGGCTATGCATATCTATCTTCTATATATACACTAGAGGCCCAGTGCACGAAATTTGTGCACGGGTGGGATCCCTCCGGGTGGCCTGCGGAGATTGGGCCCTAGCTTGTGCCCCCAGCCTCCCAGCCCTGCAGTCCTGCCTGGCACTCCGCCTTGGCCTGGCACCACCCGCTTGCCCTGCCTGCTTGCCCTGTCCCCTGCAGCCACTGTTGGTCGCCGTCTGTGGGGCGATCAGCAGGGTGATTGGGCCCCCTGCTCCCTCCTGCCTTGGCTTGGTGCTGTCTGCTCGCCCTGCCCCCCCCCCCCCCCCCCATCGCTGCTGCTGGTGGCTGCCTGCAGGGCGATTGCCCCCACCCCTGCCCCCACACCCAAATTGGCCTGGAGCCACTCGCTCACCTGTTCCGCCATCCTACCACGGTCCCGCTGTTACTGGGGCCCATCTGGACTGGCAGCACCTCCACTGCTGCCTGCTGCCAGTGTTGCCGATGCCTGCCATGTTCTGTGCTGCCCCCTAGTGGTAAGCGCATGTCATAGCAAGCGGTCGAACTCCCGGTCAGTGACTGCCTGAGGGGACAATTTGCATATTAGACTTTTATTATATAGGATGAAAGGCTAATACGCTAAGTGTCCCACTGTCCGACTGGTCATTGTGACGCACACTGACCACCAGGGGGCAGACGCTCAACGCAGGAGCTGCAGAGCTGCAGTGACTTGGCAGTGGCAGTTCTTGGGTGACAAACCCTGACACCAGAGAGGAGGGAACCCAATTCCTCGAGGGGCAGTGTGATTTCACCTTCGGCCGTGGGTTATGTTGTTGCTGGGGCACTGTCGGCCCAGCCCCAAATCTGGTTTACTGCACACTTGCATTTGCGTTCCATACCCTGTACGACAGCACCTTTGCAGAGTGCCCTCTCGCACTCTGAGACCCCTCAAGGGATGTCGGAGAGCCAGAGGGACCCCGCTCAATCCACAGATGCTGGGGAGGGACCTCGGGAGGTTGGCTCCAGGGCGTGTCCGGCCCATCTCACCCAGTCCTGCCCCGCCAGCCACCTTCTAATTAATTTCCTTTCAATGTGCACGAATCCATGCACCGGGTCACTAGTAAGTATACAAGTTCTTTGGTTTATCTCTTCTTGTCCCCCCAGCCCCACATTGAGTTATGTCAGTCTACTTGGGGTCTTATTTTGTTGGCCAATTCATTTTGTTCATTAGATTCTACAAATAAGTGAGATCATGTGATACTTGTCTTTCTCAGTTTGGCTTATTTCACTTAGCATAATATTTTCCAGGTCCATCCATGCTGTCCCAAAGGGCAAGAGATCCCTCTTTTTTCATAGCTGCATAGTATTCCATAGTGTAAATGTCCCACAGCTTTTTTATCTACTCATCTACTGATGGGCACTTGGGCTGTTTCCAAATCATAGCTTAGCTATTGTAAATAACACTGCTATGAACATAGGGATGCATATATTCTTTCTGATAGTTTTTTTGGGAGGGTTTTTAGGATATATTCCCAGAAGTGGGATCGCTGGGTCAAACGGAAGTTCCATTTTTAATTTTTTGAGGAAACTCCATACTGTTTTCCATAGTGGCTGCACCAATCTGCATTCTCACCAGCAGTGAACTAGTGTTCCTTTTTCTCAACATCTTCACCAGCACTTGTTTGTTGATTGCACTTTTGTTGTTTTTTTCTATTTTACATCTGAGGTAACTAAGGCTCAGAATAGTGCAGGGATGTGCCCAGGGTCACACAGGTGGAAAGAGACAGAGCTGGGATTGAAACTCGGAACACTGTGGCTCCAAGACCCCATTTCTTTCTAGAGGCCCTGGGAGGAGGTAGGGTCTACTTTTCTTCCAGCACATACCTGACTACTGGTCGTGGAAATGGCCTGGCGCTGGTGGCTAGGGTGCTGTCCTGTAGACTGAGGTGAGGTCGGTGCTGAGGTGGGGCTGGCCTTCAGTTTCCCGTGCACTTTCTGTGTGTCCTGGGCAAGGACATCTCTCCTCTCTGACCCTTGCTTTTGCCACCTGTGATGAACGGGTGTCATGATACCACCCTGGGTTGTTGGTGGGATTACAAGTAACACGTGGGAGGCACCTGGTGGCGTGTCTGCACGTGGTGGGCCCGCTGGAGGGACCCTGCCCTTGGAGTTGTTGCCTGTTGCTGGCACTGGCTGACGCTCAGAGCTGCTGTTACTGCAGCCCCCAGACTCCTGTGCATCACGGAGCTGATTGCCGGTGGAGAAGGTGACTCACTCGTGGCATTTTGGGTGGCGTGGTGCAGTTTCAGCCTGGCACAGCACGTGGCCACGCCCACAGCAGGTCTTCAAGAGCCATTAGTGTTTATGAAGGAGATAAATTTGCCAAAATGGAGGGAAGCCATCAAAATAAGAGCCTCAGCCTGTCTCACGAAAGTTAACTTGCAAACCTAATGACGGCTGGGCTGTCAGAGAAGTGTCATCTGGATGTCTCGCTGGAGAGGAGCTTTGAGGAAGGGCAGACGGGCAGCTCCTGATTGCTGTGGGGGTGGGCGCGTCTCCCTGACAGCGATCTCCGAGGATTTGTGCGCGGCTTAACCCTTTGAATTGCAAGATAGTTTTAAAATGAATCCTGGAAATAGTTGCCTCTATCCTTCACTCTGTCCAAGCGATGGTGAATGTTTGAGGCATCTGTAACAGAAATTCTCGCCCTCCGTGAAGCGTGTTCGGTGCACACGGACCTCTCACGTGCAGAGGGATGTGCCCAGGCCCCACTGCTCATGGGGGTAGGGGTTCAGGAACCCCCACTTTTGGTCCATGTTCAGATTTACAACTCAAGGAAAGGAATCATTGTTTAAAAACAAATGTGGGACACTGTCAGGCGAGTCCCTGAGTAGCCCTTTTGCGGTGCCCCTCTGATACGGACAGAATGCTAATTCGGGCGGGTTTATGGTTCCAGAACCTTTGTGTGCAGTGGTCCTGGGGTAGAAAGCAGTGTTTTCTCTTTTCAATTTCCGCCTGACTCCCTTCCTATCTCTACATGTTAGGTGTCAGTTATACCCAGGGAGCATTTTCCTCTTGGATGCATTTGCACCTGGCAATTTGAATGTGCAGGGATTCCTTGATTGCAAAATAGCAACTTTCGAAATGCAGACAGGCAGGCACGCTCAGGAGCTCCTGGCCGTGGGCAGCGGGGTGGCGCTAGACACCTGGGTTTGAGTCTGCAGAGTGGCACACCACTCATCTGTTCTCAGCTGCCGTTTGCTCGCTTATAGAATGGGACCCCCCCATAGGGTTATGGGGGTGAGGGGCTGGCCAGCATGATGCAGTGTGTTAGCTCTGTGGGGGCTGAGGGACAGAGACAGACAGACCCCTGTCCTGGGCTGCACCCCACCTACCTCTCCAGGTAGGCTTCACCTTCTGGGGGACGTAGGGTCCCATTCTGTGTTGGGGCCCCCTTTCTTATTTAGGGAAAGTCATGCAGCAATTCTCAGGTCAGATTATTTGGGAGATCCACATTACTTCTGATTATTTATGAAGGGACAGGCCAGGGGGAGGTAACCAACTCGATTAATCCGTCAGCCAGACAGCTGGAGGGATGTGTGACAGACAGACCAGGCTCTCATTTGGCCAGAGATTGTCTGCACCGCGATTGTTCCCCCAGGATAGCCCTAATGACAAATGTAATTGCCATTTTTTATTAACCCCGAAATGATTAAAGCTGCGGCTGCCGAGTTTGTGTCAAAGTGCCCCTTCCCTGGTATTCTGAGCAGGAGCCTGAATTTACTTCCTGCTACGGCTTTAATCAAACGAGCCGCCCTGAGATCCCTGCCTCCTTTGGTCTTGCAAGAGGGCCAGGGCATCAAGGCTCTGCTTCCTGGGCGAGGTTTTCAGAACGTTCTGGTTACCAGCATCATGATGGACACTCAGGAGGCTCTTTGGTCTCTTGCCCACTTAGGCATCAAGCGTTAGCTGAGCTCCTACTATGTGCTGGGTCCTAAGGGTGCAGAGCTGTGAGCTGAGGGAACCATCACTGATGGGTAAATGTCCATGGGGATAATTGTGTCATCTGAGATGTTAGGGGCAGGACCAGGGCCACCCTCCCTGCCAGGGGAGGGGGAAGGGGGTACAGAGGGCTTTCCAGGCAGGGGCAGGAGCAGGAGCCTGGGGCCCGAGGGTGCATGGAGTGGCCTGCGGGTGGGAGGGGCCATTGGAAAGAGCTTCCCTGGGGAGCAAGGCTTCACCCAAGTCACTGAAGCTCTCTGCTCTGTGTCCTGCCAGTCATACCTCACATCTGTCAGGACTGTCGAGAGGAGGAAATGACAGTGGGAGTGAAGCTCTCAACCCTGGCGCCTGGCATAGGAACCCCTCACCAAGCATCCGAGCATCTGGGGGTGCTGCTGGAGGGGGGGGCCTTGTGGAGGTGCAGGCACAGCAGCCGCGGTCACGTATAGAATGCTTACTGCATGCCCAGTGCTGGCTCTGTGAGAGTTCCTATTCCTATTTTATAGCAGTCTCACACGCCAGATAATCCGATGCAGGGCTGTCCCAGCAGGCACTTCCTACGGCAGAGACCCGAGCCAGAGGGACAGGGGCTCCCGTGAGAGGAGGGGGCTCCTGTGAGAGGAGGGGGCTGAGTACAGCCTGTCCCAGGGAGTGGCTTGTCACACTGCCCCTGTGCAGTGCGATGAGTTGCACGCCTCCTGAGGACCTACTATGTGGCCAGTTCTCTGCTGGGGGAATACATCTTCACTTGGTATTAAGCTAGTATTTAGTAGGCACCTACTATATGCCAGCCATTCTACCAGACCCTAGTACCCTGGTGCGGAAGGAAGGAAAGAAAAGAAAATGATCACCTGTCTAGCGCTATGGACAAGTGACATTTCAGTATTGAAATCGTGAGTACATGTTATTAAAATTTTATATTCTAGACTCCCTCCCCCGCAAAAAACCCAAGCCCTACAACACTCTCGCTCCCAGCAGTGCAGACTTAGAAGGAGAGTTACCACCTGTGAGTTAGACCTGTTGCTCGGAGCCTTTCCCATCAGTTTAATTTCTTCTCCCCATTGGTCCGTGGCTGGCAGGATGTTACGGGGCAGTAATTTAATAAAAGTATGCCGTTTGTAAAGCAGCTGCTCTTCTGTGTACTAAGCACATTTGCCAACCTTTTCAGGGAAACCTCCAAGCTGTTCTTGGAACTTGGCAAAATTGCAGGGGAAAAAAAAAGTTATATTTAATAACATTTCATCCTTTGGGTTCTGCAGCCAATCGAAGCATAAATGAAAGCCATGTCTACAAGCCATTTCTTTATGTGATTCAGAGAATCAGGACAGCGCAATTACACCATGGATGAGATTTACGGAAACATTATGCCTAACGAGAAGCAAACATCTCAATGAGTTATTTAATTTGCCGTTACAGGCCTGGTTGCGGGTCCCTAATTCAGACCTCCGCAGCCCACAGGCGCTCATTGACCAGGGGCTCAGCCTCACACCGTCTTGCCCGGAGGTGGGGAACGGGGTCTGCTGGCGGGGGCCAGGGAGCTGGGTTTGTATCCCGCTGTCCAACTCCCGCGCGCTGTCCAACAGCCTCGTTAGGTTTGTAACGGGCGGCAGCGGTGTGACCGGCTAGGCCAGAGACGCACGTTTAAAACAATGTATGTGCCGCGTGCTGTTCCCTTTCTCTTCGTCTCGACCCTGAACTCACATAAAAGGGAGAGTCACACACAAGCAGATGTCAGAGTGACTGCCGTGCTTTGCCTCATCAGCTGGAAAAGCCATCGATTGAATTACTCCCGTCGCCGTTTCTGTTTATGGCAGATGTGGAGCCGTGCGCGGAGCAGGAGCCGTACGTATATTTCCCTGTTTTCCATGATAGCTGAAGCCCTAATTCACAAGCCAGTGAAGTCCTTCGGCTGTCACTTGGTGGTCCACCCTGATCTGTGGGGACAAATAGCATGGCTCCTGCCTCACATCTCCCTCTCTCCGGTCCCCCCTTTCTTTCTTCTCTCTGCCCAGAACTCAACATTTCTTTGACAAAAGCATGCATTATTTAGAGCCTGTCGCCTCTTGAAGTTCTTTAATTACAGAATTAAAGCAAAGTAATGACAGTTTAATTTGTTCTTTCATTAATTGGAGCGCTCTGGGCTGATGTGAAATGAGTGCATTTGGGAAGCACAGGAATATTTGTCGAGCGACTGGAGCGTGAGTAATAACAATCGTGGCCCTTGGCCGCCCGGCGCTGGACTCGGGCTCATTCTACATCGTCTCGGCTTGTTTGCCCGCAGCCTTGAGGAGGGGGCAGTGCCTCCTCTGTCCTACAGATTAGCATCTTGAGGCCCGGAGAGGTGATGTGACAGAGCGTAGGCCACCCAGGCGACCAGAGGTAGAGCCAGGCCCTCAGCCCCCGTCCTGTCCACGGCCCTGCTCGGTCCTCAGGCCACCAGCAGTGGCTTCAGTTCCGCAGGGGCTGCCCACAGGGAGATAACAAGTACATCCAGCGGGTGCATCTGAGAAGCACACAGCCTGGCTGAATGCTGCTGCCGGGGGAGACAGTTAGACCCTGAAAATGAAAGGAGAGCGGGGTGGGAGGGCCGGCGCTCCACTGAAGCTGATGGTAATTTTTCTATTTTGAAAGCAGCAGTTTATCCTTTTCAGAGACATGGCGATGCGGAGAGGCGTGCCTGCAAGCACATCCAATTTCATTTAGTGGTGGGTTAGGAAAGCAGCCACGGGGAGCAGCGGGACACATGTCTCTCTAAAGCCTGCGGTGCCAGGTAGAGCCCAGGTGGCGGGACCCCATCAAGGGCCCCGTGCTCTGCTCCGTCCGGGGCCTGGTCCAGCTCGGCCCGGCTTAGGACAGGTCTGCTCCAGCTGAGGCCAAGGCCAGGGCACCTGCTCTCCATGGACTCACGGCCCCGGGACCTGCCCCGCCTTCCGGACCCTCTGCCCTGGCTCAGGATGTCCCCGTTATGTCTGCATTGGCCACGGCCTGAGGCTTTGGTCCTGGGCCTCTGGGACTGCACTGGGGTGGACAGTTGATACATTCACAGGTGCTGCTGACTCACCTGGTCGGCCAGTGCCTGAAAGGAAGGCACCCAAACAGCTCCTCTTCGTCCTTCCTCTTTAGCGCCTCGAGCCCTGCGTGCACCACCACGGGGTTACGGTGGCGCAGGCGGTGCAGGACCGGAAAGAGAACCAGGGGTGCATTTGTTACTTTAATTTCCCTTAAGCTTCAGCCCCATTTTCTAGCCGGGGAAATGGCAGCTCAGACACGTGGTCATCTGCTCCGGCCACGTAGATAGAAGGGCTCAGGGGGTCAGGATTGGGGTGCCTGCAGTGCCTGTGGAATCCTGCCACCCTGTGCCCCCTCTGCCCCCCCTCCCCCGGGCCTCCTGCTTGCTCACTGCTCCCATCTCCCAGCAGGCTCAGATTTCTACCCTGCAGTTCTTACATGGAACTTCGGAATTTATTATTAATGTGTCTCTCTGCAGCGAAGTCTAGATGAATTTAGGATTGAGGAGAGGATTCAGTTACATTTTATTATTGCTTGTCATTAAAAATCATGCAAATAAGCCACAGAGTAAAGCGACTTGTATTGTTTTGGACACCAGATTTACATGTTTACCGCGACAGAATGACAGAGGACTTCTCCGTGATCGGCCTCGGAGCCTTAACGTTGTGGGTCTTCATTCATAATTTATGTCACGGCAACTTCCAGAAGAGGTTTTAAACTAGTTTATGGTAAAAACTTATACACAACAAGAGGATTTTTCAAGCTTACTTTCATAAAGATGAAAAGAAAGCTCAGAGCCATGCAGCAGGGGGCGGGCGTGGAGGAGGAAAGACGTGGGGTGGCCTCTGACCCGGGGCCTGGGAAGACGGCCAGGAGCTCCCTGGTTGCCCGAGATGAAACGCAGGCCTGTGGGCCAGGTTCTCATCTGCGGATTAACAGGAAGCTTCCATACGCCTCTGTTCTGCAGACCCTTGGTTGCCTGGATGAGCTGCCCCCGTCTCCGGAGGAGGAGGTGTGTGCAGACCCCGTGTGCGAGCGTCGGGGAGAAGGGCGGGATAGAAAGACATCCTAACCTCAGCGTCGGGGGCCCTGGGAGCCCGTTCCCACGGCCTCGGGGTCAGGACCTCTGCACTCAGACTCGGCACTGCTTCTGTCAGGTCACTGGGGCCTGGCTGGGGCTGGGGAAGGGCTCAAGCTCAGCCTCCTGGTATGCCACCCCCACCCCCCACCATGTGGCCCCTGGGCTGGGTCAGCCCTGTGGCCCACCTTCCTCCTGGCAGGTGGCACTGAGCTCAGTGTCCAGAGGAGCGGGGGGCCAGGCTCTCTGTGAGCACCTCCCCTGGGCACCCAGGGGCTGTTCACAATGACAGAGCCACAACTGCTGCCTTGTTGATTCTGAAGATCTGCAGCAGTAAAAATGTATAGTTACAACCCGTGGTGCACGCTCAATAATTGTATCCTAATTACCGGACAAAACAACAGCCAGAAGTTAGGCGGCAATTGTGCTTAACTCTCTTATTGATTTATTTTTAAAAATAAATTTCTTTTAAAAAATATTTTTATTGATTTCAGAGAGGAAGGGAAAGAGAGAGATAGAAACATCAATGATGAGAGAGCATAATTGATCGGCTGCCGCCTGCACGCCCCCCACTGGGGATCGAGCAAACGTGTGGAAGAGACAGACAGATGGACTGAGGGGCAAGTGCGTTTTCTGTAGTCAGTACAGGTGTGGCTGGTCACATCTGGCTCTGGGGGGACTGCTGCCCCTGACGCCTGGATCCCCGCTGCTCTCAGCAGTGGTACAGATAAAGCGACTGGACTGTTATGCTCACAGCCAAGCAGCTTCTGGAAATTACAGGCTGTGCGACCACAGAAATAACTGACTTAAGTGCTATAGACTTATCATTATTATCCCATTATATAACTTCTTAATCCTTTAGAATCACTAGTTAAACTTTTATAGGTAAAATAATTTTGTGCTCATTGAAGTAATGTAATTATCCAGACTAATTCAAGACTATTGGAAAATTTTGGGGGCTCCATTTATAATACCACTTAATATATTCAAGATACAGTTTATTAGGGAATGATAAACATTCAACCCCAAAGAACCCCAGACCCTGCAAGAGCTTGGGTACAGAGGAGTTTCGAGTGAACGGAAAGCTTCTAGAAATTAGTCTCCCCCATCCCCCCACCCCCGGCCCTTTTAAAAGTAATTAGACTTAGGAGTTGCTTCTGAGAAATGGACTTGATACCCATAAATAGTACGATTTTCATTTTGGATGCCAGCCTGGAGATCACAAAGATCATTTCCGGGGAGGTCACCGCAGCCCCAGGCAGCAGGGTGGGGGCTTCCGCTGGCGCAGGTGTGCGCACCTGCAGGTGCAGACAGGAGACGCTGTTTGTCAGGTGAGCGGTCAGGGAGGGCTGAGAGAACATTCTGCATGTTCCAGCAGGGACTTGGGGTGCTTGGGGCCGAGGGCTCAGCCTGCCACCGCCCTGGACTCGAGTGCTGAGTTTGTGATGCCTGATGGGGTGGCATGGGTGCTGTTGAGCAGCGCGGGGGAGGCAGCAGAAGCCGGGCCTGCGTTTCTGTAGCCTAATGATTTTCAAAAACCATTTGTGAGATTGAGGTAATGTATTTCCCAGACTCAAGCAATTTACCCCTTCCTACTGCGCCGAATCAGGCTGTTAAATCCTCTAGCTGTGTGCACAGAGCGATTGGTACCCGGGGAAGACGGTCAAGTTCAGGGCCCCTGCCGTTATCTGTGCTCTGCAATTCTCAAACGGAGGAGCAACTGCACTTCTAAAAATGAAGTTCTTAAGAACATTGGAAAAACGTTCAGTGCGGAAAGCTGGATGCCCAACTGTACATTCAGTAAGCTCTCAGGAAAAACAGAATACGAGTAGGAAACGCCACCAGGTACTGCCGGTGGCTCACGGTGGCTGCTGTGTTGGGGTGCAAGCTTGAGATCCAGTGTTGCCTTTGTTCCTTCTTGATACCTTCCTTGCCCTTTGCCCAGGGGTAACCCTGGCACCTAGGTGGGAAGCACCCTAGAGGGAAGCATACAGACTCTGTCCCTGACTCCTGGGCCTGTTGCTTGTTCGCTGTAACCTTGGTGACTTCCTTCATACCCAGAGCCTCAGTTTCTTCCCATGTAAAAACAGTCCAGTGAGCCCTGGCAGGTGGCTCAGTTGGAGCGTCATCCCGGACACCAAAGGTTGTGGGTCCGATTCCCAGTCAGGGCACATGCCTAGGTTGTGGGTTCAGCTCTGGTTGGGGTGCGTGTGGGAGGCAACCGATGGATGTTTCTCACATTGATGTTTCTCTTTCTCTCTAAAACCAATAAAAACATGTTCTTAGGTGAGGGTTAAAAAAAAAAAAAAAGGCCCTGGCCAGTATGGCTCAGTTGCTTGGGCATCATCCTGTGCACCAAAAGGTTGCTGGTTCAATTCCTGGTCAGGGCATATGCCTGGGTTGTGGGCTTGATCCCCAGTAAGGGGTGTGCAGGAGGCAGCCTATTGATGTTTCTTTCTCAGATTGATGTTTCTCTCTCTACCCTTCTCCTTTACTCTCTCTCTAAAAATCAATAAGGGGATGGAGGTGTCCAGAGAAATGATAGCCCTTACGGTGCTGATGGGGCTATAAAAATATGATTACAAATGTTTTTATTATAAAAATCATTATTATAAATAAAATAGGGTGGAAAAGAAGTAATGGAAAGATAGAATAGCCCATCCAGCTGCAGCCCCCTGACCACTCTGTCCTGACCACACTGAACACTTACTCATCTTCTGGAGAGAGGAGGTCAGAGGCCACCAGACTCTTACCACATGTTGCATTCACCTCTCCCAGAGGTGGGACACATGGAGTGCTCTTGGGAGATCTGTTGGGACCTTTAGTAGCCTGGGGTATCAGGAGGGCTTCCTGGAGGAAGGAGCATCTCAGCTGAGACTGGAAGGAAGAGTGGGGACCCACCTGGTGGAGAGGGAGGAACTGGCTTCAAGTAGAGAGAAGGGCATGTGTCAGGCCAGAGACTGTGAAGAGCAGGACCAGAAGGCAGCCTTGAGCACTGAGCTGGTCAGGTGAGTGGGGCCTCCTGTGTCAACTGAAGCCTTTCCCACTGGACCAGTTCCGTTTACGGTCCCCACTGAGCCCACAGCAAGAAACGGCCTATGGCTCGAGACGCTGAGAGCACCTCCTCACTGGTGTCTGGTTGGCGTGTGTGGGTGAGGGGCTGGCATTCCGTTTCACGCAGGTTGGGAAATGTTGATGAAGATGATCACCACGTCCAGGCCCTGTCAGGGAGGGCTGGCGAGAACCTCCTCTGCCGACGGCGTGGGCCCGACGGAGCATGCCCACTGGGCAGCCCGAGAAGCCTCCTCGGGAGCAGAGACAGCCTGGTGCTGCTGTGGTGGTTGCCATGGCAGCAGGACCTGGGTGGCCTCACTTTCTGAGAGTGGTCACCTCTGTTGTGGGGTCCTGCCCTGACTGGCTGGCTCAGCTGGGTCTCTGAAAACGCTGTCAGGAGGCCGTCCCCTGGGACAAGGCTGTTTATTGCAGTCGGGACCCGCCCCCCCCCCGGCCTGCGGCAGGAATGAAGCCAGAGGCCCTCCGAGCTCAGGCTGCTCTCAGGAGCCCTCATTCAAAGTGCCGCGGCCTGTGGACGAAGCAGTCGTGGATTTTCACCCAGCTCCCCCACCCGGCTCAGGTGACGCGGATCCCCACAGCCTGCCGTGCCATCGTCTGTAGAGGTGGCACCGTGCTGTGGCCGGAGGAATGAGAAGTCCCGCGTCTGTTCTCCCTGCCTCTGTCACCACAGTGCCCCCACCGCGTGTGGCACCCCCACCTTCCCCGAAGCGCTCCTTCCGCCCCCAGGTTCGGTGCTCCTCGTTCCCCAGCTTGCCTGCTGCCCCCTTGGCCTGGCCTGCTCTCTCCCTCTAGATACCCCGTCCCTGGCCTCTTGTGCAGCAGCCCGAGTGTTCTTTAAAACCACTGTGCCAGCCCCCAGCGGCCTCCTATGGTACGCGGGGGAGATAGTTTGGAAGATCTCTCTGGCAACCCCCAGGGCTCTGGCAAGACTGCTGGTCCCTCCTGCAGCTCGGCTCTCCCTCCACAGGCCCTGCCCACCCTCCTCTGCCTGGAGGCCCCCTCCCCATCTTACTCCTTCCTCAGCCAAAGTGCACTTTCACCTGCCATTATCTCCCAGAGCCCAGTTCTGTTCTTTTCCCCATGCAGCCCCCGTGGTGGTATCTGTTTGTGTGTGTGCTTGGTATCTCTCTTGTCCACCGGCCGATTGTTCCCCGGGGACTCCAGCAGTGAGCAGCATTCTTGGCACACGGTGGATCCTGAGTAAATACCTTTTGAATAAACCCAGTGAATGAGTGAGAGTTGCTCGACCTTTCTAAGCCTCTGTTTTCCACACCCATGAGATGGAGGCAACTTCCCTGTTGACCTCACGAGTCATGAGGATCGCATGATGCTGTAATTTGGAAAGGTGCCTGTGGAAAGTGATGCGAGGCACACAAGTGAAAGGATAATGTTGTTCAGGGTGAGCATGCCAAGGAGGAGAGAGGCCTGGGGCTCAAGGACAGACGTGACATTCCGCCTGGAAAGGCCCCTACACACACTTTCCAGTCCCCATCAGGCAGGCGGCGAGAGCTGGGCGGTGTCACGTGGGCTCAGCCCTGGGACCCGATTGTGCTGGGAAATCATGGAGAGTGGGTGAGAGCGGAGAAGACGAGGGACGGGCAGATATTCAACCCATTTTCCAAAAGAGACAAAAGCTAGTGTTAGAGGCTAACTATCAGTAAAAGTAATGTCCAGTTCCGGCAAAATTCTAGAATGGGTTTGTGTTAGAACTCTTGGTTGCAAGTAGCAGAACACTCAACTCCTAGTAGTTTCAGCAAAAAAAAAAAACCCAATCTGTTGGCTCAAGAGGTGACAAGGCCAAGTGCTGTTCAGCTTCAGACACGGCTGCATGCAGGGGCCCTCCGGTCTTGGTCTCGCCTTCTCTTGTCTCATTGTGTGCTCTGGTCCCAGGACGTGCCACCTCTGTGGTGTCCTCTGCCAGCATCAGGGCGACTCCTTGCAACCCAGTGAAGAGGACATGCATCTTCCGTCTCCGCCCCGACGCTTCAGGCTGGCACCTTCCTGCCTCCAGTCGGCCAGGCCTGGGTTACGTGTCCTCTCTAGCAGTTAGAGTCAGTACCTGTGTACCATGTGACCGAGTGGGGCGTAGATGGTTTCCCAAGGAAGGGCGGGGTGCTCACACCAGCAAAAGGGCAGGCACCAGGCAGGCAGCAGGATCCATGGTATTGCAGGATTAAAACACAGATGGGCTTGCCGGCAGCCAGCGTTCACTTGCCAAAGGCACGCGTTCTTTTATGAGTTCTCAGACTCAGGGGATCTGTGTGTATGGAGGCCAGGGCCCGAGTGCATCTTGATTTGGAAAGGCCTTTACAACCTTGGCAATTTCCTCTCATCCTTTTTTTTTTTAATTTTTATTTTATTTTTATGGAAGAGCAGGAACCAGCCAAAGGTTCGTGTGGTGCCAGAGTCTGAGGCTCTTGTGAACACGGAGAGAGAGGGGTGTGTGTGTCTGCCGGGCCATACAGTCCGACTGGATGACTATGGCTTGTTGGAGAATAGCACTCAACTCAATTAATTGCTTACTCTCAGAGTGGGGAGGTCTCTCATAGCGGGAGGGCATTATATTTAGCATTCTTCTCTTCCACAACCTAGTAATGAACAAAGCGGTCAAGCTGTAGATGACCCAAAGCTAGGATAGCCATCCTTTCATCCATCTATTCATTCATATGTCCGTCCGTCCATCCATCCATCCATCCATTCCATCTATCTCTTCATTTATGCAACAAATACTCAGTTTTTCGTATATGCCAGACCCCATTCAAGACACTAGGGATGAAGAAGTGAGCAAAATAGACAATGAATAGTGTCCTTAACCTCATTGAGCTTTCGTCTTAGTGGGAGGAGCAGACAACAAGCAAACAAGCATATAAAATGCATGTGTTGGGGAGTCGCACACACTTTGAAGAGGAGCAGTGCCGGCTAAGATGAAGGAGGGGTGGAGCTGTGTTTACTTCGGATGGCCAGGGAACAGAGTGAAGACTTAGGGAGCCCGGTGTCTGTCTGGAGAGGAGCATTCTGGGCAGAGGAAAAGCAGGTGCCCAGGCCCTGTGTGGAGGGACCCGAGGGGTGTGAGGAGCAACCAGGAGGCCACCGTGGCTAGAGTGGAGATGACACAGGATTTATTCCAGGAATGATGGGAATATGTGGGTTACAGCAGGGAGCGAGCGGGGTGACCTGACTTCTGGCTCCGGGGGCTGCTCTGGTGGCTGTGGCAGCAGACTGGGGGGCAGAGCGGAGGCCAGGACACCTCTTTTGGGGCTCTTGCAGTGGAGCAGGGAGAAGTGATGGTGGCCCAGATGAGGCTGGTGGCAGCAGAGGTGATAAGTGGTTGGGTTGGGGACATATTTTAAAGCTGGTAGGTGAGGGAGAGAGTGTGTGGGAGGACTGTGATGCTCTGGACAAATTAGAGGCAATGATTCAGTGTGTGTGTGTGGGGTCATCACGAGACAGCTGAATGGCGGTCAGTGGGGAGAGGGGCCAGCCTGGCTTTGTGTGGTATTCCTTCTGAGAACAGGTTGGGAGCAGTGGGTTGGACCAGGGGGGTACATTGCAGGTGCTTGAGCCTGTGGGCTCCCAAGCCACACTTCCTGCTCCACCTCACAGTGGGACCCGTGGCCGATAACCTCTCTTGAGAGCATGCCTGACATGTAGTAACTGCTGAGGAGTGATTACTGTTATTGGAGGTGGGAGTGAGGTGGTATTTTGTCTCAGAATAATGCCCACGGTTTTGATGCTTTCAGAAGGAGCTCTGGCTTTCCCCCGGGGTCCTGCACTCCCCACCGTGCGACGGGCTGGACCACCCGCCGGGGCCCTCCCAGCTGCCCGTCAGGGTCGCCGCTCTGCCCGAGGGTGGGCCTGGCACGCTAGCTCTCCTTGCTGTCTTCAGCAGCCTCGGTGCTGTGTCTCGCCTGTAATCCTTTTTGCTCTAAGAAAACTCCTCTTTGCCCTTTTACATCTTCTCTTGACATTTAAAACTCCTTCCCTTTATTCTGACCTTATTGAGTCGAGAGAATAATTTCTTGGAATTCTCTGTATAATGAATGCTCGTGTACTTACAGATTCTGATTGAGTTTCTCCTCAACCTTTACTTCTCGGGACCTTGCATCATTTGGTTTAGAAAACATCTTAGGAAGCACTTAGGAGGATGGTGTAAAATGAAAATACTGCTCTAGATGTCATTATTTCTACAGATGTGAGGCTCTTACAACAAAGACATCAGCCGATTACAGATTCAAGTGAAATTGGTTTAAACTCCTTACAGATTCAGGTGAAATTGGTTTAAACTCCTGCACTGAGTGTGCTGGGAGCGCTGCAGTCTTCCCAGGCTCTCTGCAAGTTTCCTGAAGCTGACGGAGATGGCAGGGGGGAGGAGTGTAGGTGGATTAATCTTTTCAGATCTGTTCCTGGCTCCTTGTTTATGCCTGCAGAAAAGGACACCAGTTTGCAGATCACCCCTGGCCTTCTTGTCATCTCTGTGACACCCACAGAACAAATACTCTAATCCCATCACTCTTCTAAATATTCCTCGCCCAGGGTGTGGGGAGAGGAGCTCCGAGAGCTCCAGGAGGCCCCTTCAAAGACTTTAGTGGAATACTGATCAGCACGTATGTGGTGAGGAAGCTCCCGGAGGCAGGGTGAGACCCCTCAAAGGAATATGGAGAATAATCCCTAGAGCCCACAGGGTTAGGAATAGTTTGTATCCCCACAAGCCAGAGTGGGAAATCCTCGCAATTCGTAAGGGATTGCCTCAGTAGTGGGTAAAATAGCCCTGAAGTAAAGGCTGCTCTGGTCCCTCCTATCAAAGCTTAGGACTGTCTCGGCAAGGAGCAAACTGTTTTCAAGTAATTAAACTGTGCCCCAGAACAAACCCCAAGAGCATTTATAGGCGTACAAAAACATAAAACGTCCACTAAAGTAAAATTCACTGTATCTGGCATCCAAACAGATTACGAGGCATACAAAGAGGCAGAAAAACCTGAACCACGATGATAAGCAAAATCAGGCAATAGGAGCAGATCCAGAAACAGCACAGATGATATGATTAGTAAATAAGAATATGAAGCCAATTGTTATTAAATATGCTCCACATATGCCAGAAGGTAGAGAAAAGCATCAGTATGTCCAGGAGAGACGTGGTATATAGAAGGAAGATAGAATTCGAACTCGAAAAGTGAAAAAAATATCTTAGATAAAAGTGCACTAGATGAGATTAATAACATCAGAAACTATAAAAGAAAGATTAGCACATTTGAAGATATTGTTATGGAAAATATTTAAAATGCAGTAGAGAGAGTCAAAGCTTGGGGAAAGAATGAACAGAGCATGAGTGAGCTGTGGCACAATTTTCAGTCCACCCAATATACATGAAATTGGAATACTCGAAGGGAGAATAGAAAAATATTTAAATAAACAATGGCTGAATGTTTTCCAAATTTGAGGAAATTAGAAACCCACAGATCCAAGAATCTCAGTGAACCCCAAGCACCACGGTAAATCATAATGGAATTTCTTATTACCAATGATGAAGAGAAAAATCTTAAAAGCAGCCAAAGGGGTAAAAAAAAAAAAAAAGGTGTTACAGAGGAACAAAGATAAGAATTACAGCAGACCTTTTATTGGAAACAATGCCAGAAGACAGTGGGGTAACATACTTAAAGGACTGAAAGAAAAGCAAACCCCTGTCAACCTAAATTTATACCCAGCAAAATGTCTTTTAAAAAGAAAAGCGAAATACGTTTTTCAGATGTTTAAAAAAATTGGTGTAATTCTTCACCAGCAGACCTGCACTATGGGAAATGTTAAAGTTCTTAAGGCAGAAGGAAAATGGTACCAGATAGAAATCTACATCCCCACAGAGGAGTGGTGAACACCAGAAATGATAAGTATGTGGGTAAATGTAAATACTTGTTGTTCTTATTAACAATCACTTTAAACGATGGTTGATTGTTTAAAGTAAAATAATAAGTGTTTTGTTGAATTTATAATACTTTTAGGTGTAAAATGTATGATAACAAGTCATAAAAGCTGAGTTGGGGGAAGTGGTGTATACTTTTGTTATGGTTCTTATGAGGCAAGTGCTAATATTACTTGAAGTAAACTGATAAGTCACAAACATATGCTATAAAACTTAAAACAACTAGTCATAAAACAAAACAAAGATTGTGATTAGTAATCTAACAATGGGAAATAAAATGAATAGCAAAATATACGTCGGAAAGAGGGAACAAAAAACAAATGAGATAAAATGGAGAACAAATAGCAAACTTAAACCTAAAACACATCAATGATACATGAAATGATCTAAACACCCATTTAAAAGACACAAGGCAAGACCCAATTATATAATGTCTACAAGAAACCTACTTTAAATATAGAGACAGAAAAGTTAAATGTAAAAGGAAGGAAAAGATATACCAAACTAATATTACTTTAAAAAAAACTAGAGTGGCCGTATTAATATCAGACAAAGTAGATTTCAGAGCAGAGAATATTAGCAGGGACAAAGAGAGTCATCTTGTAATGATAAAAGGGACAGTTTATAAAGGGGCATAACATTAGATGAATAACATTAGATACATAAACATTAGGTGCATAAATATTTATATACCCAATAAAAGAGCTTTAAAATACATGAAGCAAAACTGATAGAACTGAATGGAGAAATAATCAAATTCACAATTATAGTTGGAGGTTTTAACACCCTTTTCTCAATAGTCAATAGATCAAGCAGACAGAAAATCAGTAAAGACATAGAAGTCTTGAGCAACCCTATCATCCAACTTGGACTAATTGACATTTATAGAATGCTTCATGTAACAACAGCAAAATACTCATTCTTTTCAAGTGTACCATAGTCTAGGCCATAAAACATGTCTCAGGAAACTTAAAAGTATTGAAGTCATTCAAAGTATATTCTTTAATGGTGATAGGATTAAATTAAAAATCAATAACAGATATCTGGAAAATTCCCTAATATTTGGAAATTAAACAATACACTCCCAAGTAACCTGTGGGTCAAGGAAGAAACTGACAGGGATATTAGAAAATATTTTCCACTGAATGCAAATGAGAAGACTGCATATAAAAAGTCATGGAACATAGCTAGAGCAGTTCTTAGATGGTAATGCATAACACTAAATGTGCCTATATTAATAAAGAAGAAAATTTCAAATCAATGATTTCAGGTTCTGCTTTAAGATACAGAAAAGGAAGAGCAAACTCAACCCAAAATAAGCAAAAGAAAGGAGATAAAGATACCAGAAGATATAACTGAAATAGAAAAAAATCAGTGAAACCAGAAGCTGGTTCTTTGAGATCAATAAAATAATAAACCTTTAGCCACTCATCAGGAATAAAAGGTACAAATTACCAATATGAGGAATGAGAGAAGTACTATCTAAAGATATTAAAGGACTTATAAGGTAACGTTATGATCAACTTTATGCCAATGTATTCTACAACTTAGGTGACATGGATAAACCCCTAAAAAACCGAAACAATGAAAAGCTCACTTACAAAGGAATAGATAACCCCCAAAGCTCTATGTTTATTAAATAAATTAAATTCATTGTTAAATATCTTTCCTCAGAGAAAACACCAAGCCCAAATGGCTTCACTAATGACTTTAAAAAAAATTAAGTTTATTGGAGTGATATGGGTTAATAGGATCGTATGCATTTCCGTGTCCACCAGCCTCTTCCGACTAATGACTTTTATCAAACATTTAAGGAACAAGTAGTACCAATTTCTTGTGGGTTCAATTATGTCTTTTTTAAAACTTATGTTTTGAAGTCCGAACCCCAGTGCCTCAGAATGTGTCTTTATTTGGAGAGAGGCTCTTTATAGAGATAATCAAGTTAAAATGAAGTTGTTAGGATGGCCCCTAATCCAGTACGACTGGTGTCTTTATAAAATGGGGGTGATTTGGAGACAGGCAGGCCTAAAGGGAGAACATCATGTGAACATGAAGACAGCCATCCACAAGGCTCTGGAACAGAGGCTTCTTGATTGATTGATTGATGATTGATATACTTATTCATTCTTACGTTATATTATAACCAAGTAGGATCTGTCTCAGGAATGCAAGGTTTGCTTAATATTTGAAAATCAATGTAATTCAGCGTGTTAATGAACTATAAAAGAAGAAACATATACTCTTCTCAAGAGGTACAGAAAGCTTCTGGTAATATCCAGCAGCCATTCCTGGTTTAAAGTAAAAAAAACTTTCAGCAAACTAGAAATAGAAGAGAATGTTCTCAAACCGATAAGGGGCATTTATGAAAACATTAGCTCTAGCATCATATTTAACTGTGTTGGAGACTGCTTTCCCCACAAGATCAGGAATAAGACAAGGGTGTCCACTCTCACTGTGTATACTCAGCATTGTACTGAAGATGCTAGCCAGTGCAATAAGACAAGAGAAAGAAACAAAAGGTACCTGGATTGGAAAGAAGGAAATAAAACTGTCTTTTTAAAAAATATATTTTTTATTGTTGATAGCATTACAGATAGCTCCCATTTTCTCTCCCTTCCCCCCCTTCTCCCAGCTCCTGCTCACTCCCCCAGGTCGTCACCAACCGTGTCCATTATAAAACTGTCTTTATTCGCAGACAACATGACTGTTTATGTAGAAAATTCTACTGAATCTACAAAAGACTTCTTGAATTAACTTAGTTTAGCACGGGTTCAGAATTCAAGGTCAAGGTAGAAAAATTTATTGTATTTCTACATATTAGAAATGAAGAACCTAAAATTAAAAACACCATTTATAATATTATCCAAATATGAAATAATTAGGGATGAATTTGACATAAAAAAAAAGGTGTGTAAGACTTTTTCATTAAAAAACTACAGCTCACTGGCTGGCATAGCTCAGTGGTTGTACGTTGACCTATGAACCAGGAGGTCATGGTTCGATTCCTGATCAGGGTACATGCCTGGGTTTCCGGCTCCATCCCCAATGTGGGGCATGCAGGAGATAGCCGATTAATGATTTTCTTTCATCATTGATGTTTCTATCTCTCTCTCCCTTTCCCTTCCTCTCTGAAATCAATAAAAATATATTTAAAAAACAAAACAAACAAACAAAATTACTATAGCCCCACAGGTGTGACTCAATGATTGAGCATTGACCCATGAACCAAGAGGTCAACTGTTTGATTCCTGGTCAGGGCACATGCCTGGGTTGTGGGTTCGATTCCCAGTAGGGGGCATGCAGGAGGCAGCTGATCAATGTTTTTATCTCCCATCGATGTTTCTATCTCTCCCTCTCACTCTCTCTCTCTCTCTCTCTCAAATCAGTAAAAACATATTAAAAAAAACTACAAACATTGCTTAGAGAAATTAAAGAATACTAAATAAAAGGAGAGAGGCATTCTGTTCAGGCATCAGAAGGCTCAATATCATTAACATATCTCCCCAGATTGCTGTGTAGAGTCAGTGCACTTCCACCCCAGAAGGTTCCAGAGCTTTTGCAGACAAAAGGCCTGGTGGAGGCTTGGGCACTGGCTGCACAGGCTCGTGCTAAGCTGTGTGAGTCTGATAGTGGTCCCTACAGTGATATCCCGGGGGAGCAGGCCTATGGAGGGATGAAGAGGCGGCCAGGAGTCAGAGCTGAACTAGGAAGGTCACCTAAGCACGTACATGGGAGGCAGAGATTCTCCCGGAAGTCTGACAGCCATTATCTCCAGGTGGTGGGATTATGGATGAACCTTATTTACTTCTTTATGATTCCTTTAAAAAAATGTTTTTATTGATTTCAGCGAGAATAAGAGAGAGGAAGGGAGAGGGAGAGGGAGAGAGAAACATCAATGATGAGAGAGAATCAACAATCAGCTGCCCCCCTGCATGCCCCATACTGGGAATGGAGCCCATAACCCTGGTATGTGTCCTGACTAGGAGTCGAACTGTGACTTTCTCATTCATGGGTCGATGCTCAACCACTGAGCACACCGGCCGGGCTCTATGTCTACTTTTTTTTTTTGTAGCACAGATCTACTTCCAATGTAATCCACAGTGATCTCATAGTTGATTCTTTAAAAAAAAAAAAAAAATATATATATATATATATATATTATTGATTTTTTACAGAGAGGAAGGGAGAGGGAAAGAGAGTTAAAAACTTCGATGAGAGAGAAACATCTATCAGCTGCCTCCTGCACACCTCCTACTGGGGATGTGCCCACAACCAAGGTACATGCCCTTAACCAGAATCGAACCTGGGACCCTTCAGTCTGCAGGCCGACGCTCTGTCCACTGAGCCAAACCGGTCAGGGCTCATAGTTCATTCTTACGGCATTTTGTTATTTGCACTTCTGTATAATTTGAATATTTTAGGAAGAGATTGCATTTTTTAAAAATAATAAAAAACAAAAAGCAAGCAGGTAGGCAGGAAGAATGTGACCTGTGGCTAAAAATAGGCCTGAAGAGACTGGCGAGAACTCCTGGTGGGGCCACGTCTCAGTAACCAGGACACGGAGACGGCAGTGAATGTGGGACGAGCCAGCACTGCCGTTGCCTTGTCGTGTCCTTTCCAAATCTGACTTCTGTTGGACACAGAATGTCTCCGGTTAACACGTCAAGTCACCTCGGAACATTCGACGGAAGACTTGGCTTCTTAATTCCGCCAAGGCAGATTGGGATCTCTAATTACCTAATTGAAAAAAGGCGCACACGTCAGGCTGCTGTGCTGTTTGGGAATTAATCTTTAAAACCTGACAGTAAACATTAAATTCAATTAGGGAGAACGATTAGCAAGGCTTCTTCGCGCCTTCACTCTGGGTAGCTTCGAGGAGTGGCTGCCTGGTCTGCATTGATCCCGGCACTGTTGTCGCGTGTGTATCAGCCAGGAGGCCCAAGCGTGCGTTTTTCACTTCAGAGAGGAGTTATCAGGTAGTTGCAGACGGATGGGTTTCCTTAAACACGTTTCCTTCGTGGGTTCCAGAGGCCCCCTGGCCGGGAACTCAAACTGTCTGGTTTGTGGCTTTTGGTCCTGGTGCCACAGTGGTTTCTTCTCTCTTTGATTATGACCATGATCCATCCATCCTCCTCCTCCCCTTCCTCCTCCGCTCCTCCTCTGCTCCCATCCCTCCCCTCCCCTCTCCTTACCTCTCTCTTCCTTTTCCCTCCCTCCTCCCATCCCTTTGCTTTCTTTTCTTCTTCCTCTTTCTTCTCCTTCCTTCATCCCTCCTCTCTCTTCCTATTTGCCCTTCTCTTCCTCCTCTTCTTCCTCTCCATTAACATTATACATTATGAAATATTTTTTAAAAAATATATTTTATTGATTTTTTACAGAGTGGAAGGGAGAGAGATAGAGAGTTAGAAACATCGATGAGAGAGAAACATCGATCAGCTGCCTCCTGCACATCTCCTACTGGGAATGTGCCCACAACCCAGGTACATGCCCTTGACCGGAATCGAACCTGGGACCTTTCAGTCCGCAGGCCGATGCTCTATCCACTGAGCCAAACCGGTTTCGGCATTATGAAATATTTTAAACATAATAAAAAGTCTAGAAAGTGACGTTGCAGACACCTGGTACTCACGACTCAGGTGGTAAAATCCACGGTCCGGTCCAGATCTCCTCTGACCACCGTGCCAGCAGCATGGGACCCAGCGCTGTCTCTTCCCCTGGCTTCCGGGAGGGATCACCGTCTCCTGCTGCTTCTCCCGCCTCACAGGCCTCTCCTTCTCAGACTCCTCCTGTGGCTTCTCCTTAGCCTCCTCGAGCCCCTGCCTGTGAACACTGGGCCTCCTCCCTGCTCTGTCTACATTTATTCCAGTGCGTGACTGAAACGGCGTCAGTGACAGGGGCCCCCAAAGCTCAGCCTCCACCCTGGACCTCACACTCACGCATCCAGCTGCCCGCTCCCTCTCTGTCATTCAAAACTGAGCTCCTGGTCCTCCCCAGAGTTGCCATTCCTCTCATCAGACACACCCCTGCCACCTCTTTCCTCTGGGTGCTCGGGCCAGAACCAAGGACTGTCCTGGACTTTTCTCGTGCCCTCCTGCCGCACCTCCGAGCCAAGGTTGGTTCTACCTTCCAAGCAAGGCCACTTCTCCCCTGTTTCCAACTGGGCCAAGCCATCCTCCTCTTGCCCTGGGTGATCACAGACGCTTCTCGCGTCTCCCTGGTTCCTCGCTCTCCTCCCCGCACTCTGGCTGCCCCTCTGGAGCGTTCTTGCGCCAGGTTCGTGTAGCTTCCTTCCTCAAGTGACCTCCTCCGAGAGGCCCTGCCCGGCTATCGTTCCAGCCCCGCCTCCTTTCCCGCTTACTTAGAATGCCAGGCGTCACCACCACCTTAAACACTACATAGATCCCGCTGGTTCATCTTGTTCAGTGTCTTGTCTACCCCACCAGAATGCAAATTCTCTACGGCAGGGGCTTTGTCTTCCTTGTTTACTGCTGAACAATGCCTGGCTAATAGGTACTCAGGAAGTGTTTGCTGAATGAATGCATAAGTGAAGGAGTCTAATAGATTGCAACATTTGGGCATATTTGCTTCAGAGCAGATTCATATTCTCTCTCTCTGCCTCTCTTTAGGGAAGGACAGCGTAGTGTTCATAGCTCCCTGCCCCCGACCCGGCCCCTCTCCCTCCATTATCAGGAATGACCACTGTATCCATGCATATTTTATAGTCTTACTGCAAATGCACAAATAAACAGGATAGAGTTTTGCTTCATGTGTGTTTTTAAAATTGTGTGGAAATACAGCTGACATAAAGTTTAGCACCTTAACCATATTTAGGTGTATGGTTCAGTGTGTTAAGAACATGCATGAGCCCTAGCCAGTTTGGCTCAGTGGATAGAGTGTCGGTCTTTGGCTCAAAGGGTCCTGGGTTCGATTCCGGTCAAGGGCATGTCCTTGGTTGTAGGCTCCTCCTCGGCCTGGGCCCTGGTTGGGGCTTGTGCAGGAGGCAATCAGTCGATGTGTTTCTCTCACACCAATGTTTCTCTCTGTCTTTCCCTCTCTCTTCCACTCTCCCTAAAAGTCTATGGAAAAATATCCTGGGTGAGGATTAACAAAAAAAAAAAAAAAGAAAGAAAGAAAAAAGAAAATGCATGTTATTCTTCAACCGTCCCGCCATCAATTTCCAGAATTTTTTCATCCTGCAAAACCGACAATGTCTCCACTAAACAGCTAGTTCCCCGTCCCCTCCCCCCTCCCCCCTCCCCCAGCCACTGGCAACCACCCTTCTATCGTCCACCTGTGTGGTTTTTACTACTCCAGAGAAGTGGAATCATACACTGTTTGTCTTTTGTGACTGGCTTAGTTCACTTAGCACAATGTCCTCAGGGTTCATCCATGCTGGAGCCTGTGAAAGAATCTCCTTCCTTTTTATGGCTGAGTAATACTCCTCGGTATGGATGGACCCCTCTTGTTTATCCGTGCGTCTGTCGGTGGACCCTTGGCTGCGTCCACTTTTGGCCGTGGTGAACAGTGTGACTATGACCATTTGTGTGCGCACACCCCTGGGAGACCCTGGTTCCAGTTCCTCTGGGCACACGAGAGGGATGGTTGGAGCCTGTGGTAACTGTGTTTATTTTTTGAGGTACTGCCATGCTGTTTTCCATCGAGGCTGGACCATTTTACCTTCCCACCAACAGTTCACAAGGGTCCAGATTCTCCCCACTTCACCAACGCTTATTTGTTGTTTGTTTGTTTTTTTAGAGTAGCCATCCTAATGGGTATGAGGTGGCGTTTTGTGTGTTTTTAAAACTTAGATGGCACCCTACTATGTATAAGCAGTGTGGCCTGTGTACTCTCTCTCTCTCTCTCTATGTATATATATATTTCTGTTTAGCCTTTGGATCTTAGTTCATTAATTTTACTTTATTTTTTTTTTTTCTGTTAAAGTCAGACTTGTACATAGTATTGAAAAACAAATAGCAGTTGCCTGGACTCTGCCCTTCTACCATGAATCCACTCCACTTTGAAAGCCCTGACTCTTTCTCCCGGGGTTCCTGTCCATGTTGCTGAATGTCAATGCTGCTATTCGGGATTCTTCGGTTTGAGGCCCGGTCCTGGCTCCCTAGGGGGAAGAAGGGACTGAACTCTCTTAACATTCTGGGAAGGCTGCTCTCAGCCTCTTGTTTTCTTACGCTTGGACCTCCAAGCCCAGGAAACGTGCTTTTGAAGCTTCAGGATGAATTTTCTCGTCGTGAAAGGGGAGGTTCTCTGTAGGGTCAGGTTTGTGGGTGTGCGTGGGTTCCTGGGTGTTGCTGAGTGTCCAGGAGCCCTGCTGCTAGGACTGCGTGCCTGCCAGCCCAGGAAGCAAGGCCGCCAGCACTGTGGCTCTGCTGTCTGCCTGCAGGGTCCCCACTGCCCGGAGTGGGGCTCATCTTATCCCCGCTTCCTGGAGGAGGAGACCACGGCCCCGAGGGCCAGCGGCATGGGAGGCCTTTGGCCCGACGCCCGCGTGCCAGCTGCAGGGATCTGCAGGGGCTCTTCCTGCTTCCTGTGTTCAGTCCTTGGAGCTGCACGTGGTAGGTGAGGCCAGGCCCTGGGTTGGCTGCACGCCTGCCCTTTCTTCTGACTCCGTGGCAGCGGGTGGAGTTTCCTGGGCAAGCTGATGACAGCTGAACACAGGCCCTCAATGTACCCTGTGGCCCTGGCTCTTGGAACGAACAGTTTATATTGAGGGCTCAGTAGCGTATGCCAGAAGTCAGCAAGTGCACCGGGGGCTTTCTGCCACGGGCCTCACTCCCCCACGGAAAGCCTGGGTGGGAATGGGGACAGTGCCTTCTCTCCCGCGGGCAGACGTGTAAGCACAGGTGTGACAGGCTCTTGTTAGGCTCTTGGTCTTAAAGCAGGACCGTGAAGAGAGGCTGGCCTGGTGCAGCGTCCCCTACAGGGCTGAGAGAGGCCCGTCTCGGAGGAGAGGTGCCAGAGATGCAGGCGAGCCTGCGCAGAACGGGGAATGTGTGTAGCTGAGCAGCAGAACGTGGGGCATACTGTTTTCTTGTGGGCTTCCTGAACCCCAGAAAGTTTTTGGGAAAAGCTTCCTCTCAACTCACCAGCCCCAAGCCTTTACCTTTATACAGGAGAAGTTTAGCCTCCAGATCTGGTTTGATGGTAAACTGAAGGGAATCTGGTTCCACTGCAAGACCCTTCTCCCTGGCCAGGGCCCATTTCTTTTTTTAAAATAATTTTAAAAAAATATATTTTTACTAGTGACCTGGTGCACGGATTCATGCACATTGAAAGGAAAGTAATTAGAAGGTGGCTGGCAGGCGGGACTGGGCCGGGCACGCCCTGGAGCCAACCTCCTGTGGTCTTTCCCCATTGTCTGTGGAATGAGTGGGGTCCCTCTGGCAGGTGGGATCCCTTGGCCTGCGGGGATTGGGCTGAAACTGGCTCTCTGACATTCCCCGAGGGGTCCCGGAGTGCGAGAGGGCACTCTGCAAAGTTGCTGTTGTACAGGGCGTGGAACACAAATGCAAGTGTGCAGTAAACCAGATTCGGGGCTGACAGTTCCCCAGTAACAACATAACCCATGGCTGAAGGTGGAATGGCGGCCCTGCGAGGAATCGGGCTCCCTCCTCTCTGGTTTCGGGGTGTGTCACTCAAGAACCGCCACTGCCAAGTCACTGCAGCTTGGCAGCTCCTGCGTTGAGCGTCTGCCCCCTGGTGGTCAGTGGGCATCATAGTGACAAGTTGGACAGTAGGAGGAACACTTAGCATATTAGCCTTTTATATATATTGATTGATTTCAGAGAGGAAGGGAGAGGGAGATAGAAACATGAATGATGAGGGAGAATCATTAGTCCGCTGCTTCCTACATGCTCCCTACTGGGGATTGAGCTCGCAACCCTGGCATGTGTCCTTGACCAGAATCGAACCCGAGTACCTTCAGTCTGCAGGCCAACGCTCTATCCACAGAGCCAAACCGGCTAGGGCAGGCAGGGCCCATTTCTGACGTCTGCTCTGTGCTTGCCCGCAGGTGTGGAACGCGGTGGACTCGGGGAGATGCCTGCAGACCTACTCTCTGCACAGTGAGGCGGTGCGGGCTGCTCGGTGGTCTCCCTGCGGCCAGCGCATCCTCAGCGGTGGCTTCGACTGCGCTCTGCACCTCACAGACCTTGAAACAGGTGCGTTTCTCTGTTGTGACCCACGGCATCCCTTCTGGTATTGGAGCCAGCTTTCCCCTGGGAAGCCCCTCCCCGGGTCTGTGGCTGGTGTTGGGGCCGTGGGAGGTGGGCCCGGGACTGGAACCAGGCCTCTCCTTGGAGGTTGGGCCGGGCCTGTGCCAGCCCGCCTGGAGGACAGAGCCCCAAGGTTGTCTCAGCCCCAAGCTGTGGGCTGGATAAAGAGGTGGCTTTTTAATCAACTTCTGACATGTAATTTGTCCTGAAATAGATTCAGCTTTATCACCGTGTCCTTTGGTCGGAATCAGTTTAGAATTCCTGTCAATTCATTATCGTTGAAAGCTGTAAGGAATGATTCCAGCGCGTAGGGCGAGTCTGTGTATGAGTTCTGCTTTAATGCCCGCGCTGAAAAGGCATTTGGGCGAGAGGGAGCCGGGCTGGGCAAATCCGAAGGGGGCTCTTGACAAGCAGGGCGAGAAGGAGACAGAAGTCAGCGAGGGAACTTCGTCATCAGCCCTGCTGCGCAGCCGGCACTGTTAGCCCCCACTCCAGCCACAGCCCGACCTCCTGCCGTGGTTTTCAGGTGAGGTCAGGCCAGGGAGTGCGGAGCTGGGCTCAGACCTCTGCCCCGCCCCCCGGGGTGCTGCCTTCTCCTCCCTGGGCTTCTGGGTCACTCTTCTGCTGGGCATCACTGCCAGAGCCAAGAGGGGAGGCCCTGGGGTCCCTTGAACTCTCGGGCAGTCCCCGCCTGCCTGGCCCAGCAGTGGTGGTGCTGGGGTCTGTGCCTCTCCTGGGGCCCAGCAAGTCGGGATAGTAACTTTGGGGTTGGACACCCAGCTTCTCCCCAGGAGCTTGGAGGAGGTGCAGGGAGGGCAGGCAGTGGTGGTTAGGGGGCAATTGTGGGGTTTGTACCCCCTCGAGTGTCCTCGTGCCCGGGTTGCAGAGGGGCAGCCTTACAGCACTTCTGACAGCCCCATGCGCTCAGGGAGGGTGGTCACGTGACCGGCGGTCATGTCAGCAGCTGGGCCTGTGCCCATGACATGTCACTCTGCGCCTCGGCTGCTGCCCTCGATTATTTCTCCATTTCACAGGTGAGGAAACAGGCTAACGGGATGAGGAGCTTGCTCAGGGCCTCCCGCTGGTGGGTGTCATATGGGGACTTGAGCCCTGTCTGTGCAACTGCAGAGCCTGTGCCCTTTCCGCAGGGCCACATGGACGGCGTGGCTCTTCTCAGCAGAGTGTCTCCCTGACCGTCTGTGGTCTCACCAGGAGCCACAGGGCTGAGGAGGGAGCCAGGGCTCAGGGAATTTGGTGCCACTTGGTGACGGCGCCGATTGGGTCAGTGATGACAGCAGCAGGTACTGTCACCGAGGACCCACTGCATGCCAGGACTTACACATGGGCCTCATTTAGGCCCCACTCACCCTTAGAGGCTGCTGCCACCAGAATCCTTTTTTCACACCCTGATCCAGAGGCAGGAGGTAGAGTCAGGGTGCATGCAGGCCTGCCAGGCTCCGAGCCTTCCACCTGACCTTGCACTCTGTGGCCTGTGCGTCCAATAAGCCATGCTCAGTATTGGAGAGAGGGGTAAACAAGACCCAGGACCCACCCTGGACAAGCTCCTGGCTGCTGGGAGACACAGCAGTGCAGAGAGAACCCAGGCCACAGTGAGGCAGTGAGACACAGGAGCTATGAGAATGTCTAGCCTGGAAGATCAAGGAGGACTTCTTGGGGGAAGAGGAACCTGAGCTGAGGCAGGAATCAGGGGCAGAGAATCAGGGTGCAGGAACGTGGTTGAGTGGGAGGAAAAGTGGGTTCTAGCAGACAGAACAGCAAGGACAGTGTGGTCACAGGAGCATGAACTGTCTGGCATGAGTGGAAATGTGGGGTGTAGGGAGCTGGGGGGTCTGAATCTGGGTGCAGAAATGGAGCCTGAGTGTCATGAAGTTCAGGTCGGTGGGATGCACATTCCTCAGGCGCTGCTCCTCACTGCAGGGTCGCTAAGGACCATGGGCGCCGCTGCCCACCCGCCCCGCCTGGGGAGTGAGGTGATGCTTTTCATAGCCTGGTGATGCCGGGTTAATCCAATACAAGTTTATTTGATAACATTATTGGATTCCTAGTGGCCCTTTGTCAAGCTCTATCTTCTCAATTAACAGATGTTAAACAGATAAACAGACACTGTTGGTGTGTGTGAGTGTGTGTGTGTGTGTGTGTGTGTGTATGCGTGTGTGAGTCGGGGGGGTGGTTCTGAAATTTATAGACTTTCAGTCCTCCTGCCTGATAAGTCAGGCACTGTCACAGCAGGTGGCGGTAGGAGGCTGCCGCTGAGGCTGGAGCACTCCGGGCAGGTTTCCTGGTAGCGGCAGCTGGTTGGGTGTGTCTGGGGCTCTGAGGAGGGGAGGCAGATGCCTGGCCCTTGTTGGTGGAGCTGTGGCTGGAGGGAAGCTGTCTGGCCCCGCCCCGTGTGCCCCGCTAGCTGTGGTGTGCCCAGAGGCAGAGGGAGGGCATGGCCCTGCCCTCAGAGCGTTGCCATCTAGTCTGGGAGGTGATGGGGACTTTTCCATGCACTCCCTCTTCGGGGCACGGCACGAACCCGCTGGGTTAAAGGACCACTTTCCTTCATTCGGCGCTTATTGAGCACCTACTGTGAACAAGACCTGTGCTGGGCTACAGTGGTGAGCATGTTGGATGTCCTTTGTCCCTTGGGGGGGCGGGTAGGGATCAGGGGTGTGGGTTTCAGCCCCTAGATGGGGCCTCTCTGGCTGAGGGGGTTGTTGGTTTTCATGTCCGTCTCCCTGGCGAGAGCTCTTGGGGCTGAGGCCTGTCTCGGTGGTCTTTGTGGTCCACCATGGAGCCAGGGCTGGTGGATGAGACAGAGCTGAGTCTGGCCCTTGCCGGGCAGTCAAACATCAGGGGCCGTCAGGGTGGGGTGGGTGCTCCGCCCTGTTTGCACCCATCCCCTGACTCGGGTTGTGCTGGTGCTCTCTTCAGCCGAGTCAGGTGGGTGTTTGCAGCGCCTCTGGCTCTCGGCCTGATCCCATGTCCTGCCCTTTCTCGTCACTGAGTGCTCTCCCTCCTCACTTGCTCTGCCCTTGGTGATTTGGCTTTTTCATTTCAATCTAATTAGAACTCTCTGCCAGGAGAAGGCAACGCAGGGCGTCCTCTCCGCAGTGCTCCGGGAATTAGTCACTCGGTGCCCATTGTCGTTAATGGGAATTTGGCGCCAAGACCATTTATCCTGGTGTCCTCAATCAATACCGTTAAAAATCTGTGGATTCTAAAACGTCAATACCCGGCCTGAAATATGGAGGTCCAGCCACATTTTATCTCGCTAATTTATAGTTCTGACGGGCCACTGGCTTATAGAGCAACCATGAATCAACACTTAAATAAAATCCGCTCACAGATTAATTATTTTTGATGCTCTCGTTTCAGTCTGTAATCTTCCTAACAAAACGTCTCTGGTGCATTAGGCTGAGGCAGCTTCAGGGAACGCCGGCCAGTTCCACCAGGACCCACACGTCGCCTGCTTTATGAGTCAGCGTCCTGCACGCCACATCAGCCCGTCTCCTCCCCGTCCTTGGCGGGCTCGCTCAGGTCCAGGCGGGGTGTGGCTTCTA
Source organism: Myotis yumanensis (assembly GCF_028538775.1). Classification (NCBI taxonomy): domain Eukaryota; kingdom Metazoa; phylum Chordata; class Mammalia; order Chiroptera; family Vespertilionidae; genus Myotis; species Myotis yumanensis. The sequence goes on from NW_027223752.1 coordinate 13,749,278, forward strand.
GCACAGACCAGCCCCCGAGTCACCCCAGCCTGGTTGGAGTGGCCTCTGAGGTGAAGGAGACATTCCTCCCCCTGGAGCCCATGCCCTGGCTAGGCAGACCCCCTGCTCTTCCTGTGCCACCGTCAGCTCTACCACTGTGCGCCAGCCCGTCTGGGATACCCTTCCCAGCGCTGGGGGCACACGTGTGCCAGAGCGTGGGTGGGGTGCAGAGGCGGCCGAGTGTCCTCGGCGGGTCCCTTTGCCTTGTTTCTGCGTCTGAGGGAGGGGCTGACAGCCTGGCTGGCGGGCTGTTGAGGGAGAGCTGAGGTGAGGTGTGCAGGGCTTTCTGCAGAATGCCCAGCGCATGGTGGGCACTCAGCAAAGGGTGCCCCTTCCCTCCCTCCGTCACTGCCCCGTGAGGCTTTTCAGATGGTAGGAGACAGCGACTTGTTCCTGCGGGTTCCCTGTGTGGACGGGGCAGGCTGGGAGGAAGTCCCAGCTTCTCTCCCGAGTCTCGCTTTTCCATGACTACATGGCCCGTTGGTGGGGTAGCAGCTTCCTTCTCGTGATGGGACGGCATGTGCCCTTTGCATGGGGAGGGTGTCCTCTGCACTGGACCCCACTGCGTGCAACTTTGCTGTCCTCAGCCCTTGGCTGGCTCCTGCTCCTCTGGGTGGGGAGGGCGTTATGGCGCATGGAAATGAGTGGCCCACTGGTCTGGACCCATAAATGATCATTTCTCTTGGTTTCCTGGAAGGGTCTTCCCGTGCCCCCCTCGTTCTTGCATCATGATTGGGCCCCACCACAGAGACGCCGCAAGGACACCGGGGCCAGGCCACGCTGAAATGAGTGAATGGATGCCAGACCCTTTGCTTATTCCACATTTCATCTCCACACGAGCCTGGGAGGGGAGTGTTTTTACCCCCATTTCATTGACCCAGACTCAGAGGCTTAGAGTGTTTGATGAGGTGCTTGGAGCCATGCCACCAGCAGACTGGTGGGCCTCCAGCTCCAGCTCCAGCTCCAGCTCCAGCTCCAGCTCCAGCTGTGTGACTGTGGAGGCTTTGCCTGTTGACCCTGGGGAGCGGCGTGCCCTCGCCACATCTGTTTTCCTGCTCTGGACAAACTGTTTGCTCAAGCCGATTCGGGGAGCCCACTTGGTGCTCACCGGGCAGCTGGCTCGCCACCTGCAGAGGGGACCTCGGGGCTTCTGGGTGGAAGGCGTGCCCAGACGGATCTTGGCTGATCCCTCTGATTAAGTGAGCGGCTGAAGGACGCTTCCGCGGCTATCGACAGCCGCCGCTCCAGCAGGAGAAATGTTAGCCCTGACAGTTTTAGAACACTTGACGTAGGAAGGATGAGCAGCATCCAAATTAGAACCCTGGCAAAGAGCGCCAGGGCTCACGGGGCTTCAGAGAAGGGGCTGCGGCAGGGCGGGGGGGGAGGGGGGCGCCTCATTGGACTAAGCCTTCAGAGGGGGCCGGCCCCTGGGCCGCAAGAGGGGCCCGGGCTCCTCCATTCTCAGCTTTTGAGCACCACGATCGAGTGTCCCCCCGGCACATCTCAGAGGGGCTCGGTGAGGCGTCCTTCAGGGGCTTGTGGGGACCAGGAGGCACGTACCCAACAAGCAGGAGCTGGACGTGGGCCTCCTGTGGTGCCGAGCTCCCGATGGCGCAGGCGAGGTGTGTGTGTCCACTCCTTGGGTCCTAGGGGTTTCACTACCAGGTCCAGACCCGAGGCTCCGAGGGGCTCGTGGCCCAGCGAGGTCTGAACTGCTGCCCTCCCACCCTGATGCCCTCCCTCCCGCCCACTGATGCAGGCAGGGCCACACAGGCACTTCTGCCTCCCCTCCACTCCCTGCATCTGGGACCCCACTTCTAAGCTCATCCCTTCACTGAAGCCCCTGCCAGCCTCTCGTATACGTGTCTGTGCTCCAAGGCTGCACCCTCTTCAGCCCCATCCCCACTCCCACGCGCACAGTTGTTCTCTGACCCTTGTTTTCCACTCTTTCCACACAGCTTTGCAGTGAGAGGCTGACTCTGGTCATGAATATTAAGTTGGATGTAATTAAACTCCAGCGAAACACTTGCCGGCCGCACCTCACACTTGGAAAGTGTCCAGAGGCCTTGCCACATCTCACCACCCCGTCTTGTTAGCTTCTAGCTCTGCGCATGCCCGCGTCTGGATCAGGGGAAGCGGCTTTTCGTCCACAGCCCTGGCTCATTCATTACCACTTTACCACGACTGCGCAGTGGAGATGCTTATCTCTGTGTGTAATTGCGACCGGGGGCCGTTTGGCACCCCTGGTAGGTAAGATGACCTCTGTTGGAGAATCCTGGAGCCTCAACGTGGTCATGCCATGTTTGCTTTCCAGGGGTGATTTCTGAGTCCCAGGAAATCAACTTAGGGAAAACCTTTGGGACATACCTTGTTTGCAAGTTGAAAAGTCCTTTTAAAAAAGATACTTGGGAAATTTGGTCTTGTTCAGATCATGAAGACCAGTGGCTCAACTTGATAGAACGAAATCATGGCCACAATCACTCTCACTTCTGTTACTGGGTTGTTGCCGCCGCCACCGCTGCCCATGGGGCCTCTCAGCTGCTGGGGCTTGCTGTCTTACCTGCATTACTCTCACAGCAGCCTCGTGAGGCGAGTTTTATCATCCCGATTTTACGTGGAGGAGCCCATGGGTCTGAGATGGTTGGCGGCTGATCCAGAGGGAAGGTTCAGGCCGGTGGGGCTCTCGCCCGTACCCTTCCCAGTCTGCCCCGCGTGCCAAGATGGCCTCTGTTTTTGATTCAGAGAGTCTGATTTGAAAGTTAGTAATCTCCTTTTCTCGTTAGCTTTGAGTCAGGATGGTTAAATTTACAGCTGGCTGAATACTTCCCAGAGGATGAGTGTAACGATATTGATTTTAGCAAAATGAGTCATATGCCGCCTGGCTGGGAGCACAGGCTCAATCACCAGGAGCTGACAACATCAGCTTTCCCTTGTCAACGTCTTCCCTACGTGGTCCCGAGTCTCTGGATGTGCACAAAGAGCTAAGCACAAGGTAGGGTCACGCACAGCTCGCAGGCAGGCACGGCGGGGTGCGGAGAGCTGGGCCCTGGTAGGCAGGTCCAGCCTCCATCCAGCACGGCGGACTCCTGTGGCCCTGGAGGAAGCTGCGCCTCGCCGAGCTTCCGTCTCCCGAGCTGGGAAATGCGTTAAGTACACCGGCCACATAGGGTTGTGGCGGGACAGGTGCCCGCCCCAGGCAGGCCCAGAGATAACGGGCCATCTCCTGGAGAAGGGGGCACGGACCTCCCTTCTCTTTCTTGGGGACCATTCTTGGATTTCATCTGCTCTGGGCTGAGAGGAAGACCCTCACCCTTGCAAACCTGGAGCCCTGTGTGTTGATTGGGTGGCCCAGGGTAGGTGCAGGGTGGACAGGCAGTGTCGCCCCGGCCGCGTGTGGGTGGTCGCCTCTGGCGACCTCGCTGTTTGCACCTGAGAGAGGAAGAGGGACAACTTCAAGGAGTTAGCTGGCCAGTGTTACCAGCTGCCTTCTCAAAGCAATATTAGTGATGGAAGCATTAGCAGTAATAACAGTGTCAAGAGAACGGATCGAGTTCCTGCATTCTGTTTTAAACATGTTTTTGCTGACAATTTTTAGTATATTTGTGTCATTATTGATTGAGGAAGGAAAAGAAGTGATTTTTCCTAACTCCAAGAGGATCAACACTTATATTGGTTGATTTCATTATAACAAGATCAATACAGTCTGTGTTAGTGGATTACATATTTTAAAACTCAGTTTCCTATAAGCAGCATACAGTGAGTAATAGAATTTTCTTTAACAAACATGTAGACAAGCGAGATGATCTCAAGGTTAAAGGTTACATAGCAGCTAACTGTGTGCTTCACGGAGCGCGCCAGGAGAGGCCTGATAAGCAGTCTGCTCCGTTTATGAAAGGTCCTAGGAGCTACAGCGCCGCACGCAAGGACCTTCACCCCCAGCGAGGCCGCGGTTCCTGTTCAACCAGCCTCTATCCATATCTCCTTAGCTAGACGCACAGGCCAGCCCGCAGCATTATGTTCTCATGGCCTCGCAACAAAAACTCCAAGTCATCCACCTCTCAAGGTTTCTGCATCCCTCAGTTCCAGCTTTTAATGTAACCAAGGATGAATTCAGTCATTCAGGTTCAGTTTCCTCAAACGGCAATAGCTCCCTTTTGTAGTTTGCTGTCTGCCTTGCCATGTGGAGTGCATTGTGTACCTGCTGCGTGTGCCCGCTGATAGCCTTGTGTTCCTGAGGGCGTGCGTGCGACCCCGTGGCCAGGGGGCATGCCCGGGGCCCCTCCACTGGAAGGGGCAGAGCTGGGGTGAGACCGGGCCCCTGGGATGCTCAGCTGCTCTGCTGACCGCCTCCCGCTGCCGAGAACATGCCGACGAGGCGGCTGGGAGCCTGGTTTCCGAGCCTCGTCTTGTCCGAGGCTGCCTCACCAAACAGAAATTCCCCCTTAGTCTTTCCCATTGGGTATCTTAGTCTTTAACAATTAAAAAATCTTTTAGTTTTGAATTTTTTAAACAAAGCAATATAGTAAAGGCTTAGTTGTTATACGGTAAGTGGGACTAGGGAAAATATATAAACTCTAGCTTGTCTTCTAACTGGAAAATTTTAGTTCTGAAAAGACATAGACTCTCTCAATCTCCTTAGAGGGTTGAGGAAGAGTAACATATTCAGAAATATTTTTTTTTTTTAACCACCAAAAGCTCAATCATCATCTTTTAGCAACTCAGCTCTCACTTTCCCTCCCATCTCCTCCCCATTGTTGGCAAGACTGTGTCACTGCACTTTTTGAAAACCTAGGCGAGTTCACTGCCATTTCTGAAACGAGCATATGTTCTGTGCTGTGCTCCAAGAAAGAGGGAGACATTTTTCTCCAGGCAGACGAGCTTGTTTTTCCTTTTGGACTCGGGATTGGCAGTGAATCCCAGTCGAGCAAGAAGTCGGCAGTAGGCACCGTCGTCTCCGTCAGGAGAAAAGACTCAGCCTGCGGGGGCCTTCTTGGTGGGGTGCAGGCTGCCCTGGCGTCTGAGAGCTCCTGTTCCACCCAGAGGACGTGACTGGGGCCTGCCCTCAGCCCTCAGTGGGGTCCCCGGCCACCAGGCAGGAGCCAGTGTCTTCAGACCTGTGCTGCAGGCCAGAGGCCCGACCTGGATGTTCTGTGGTGCTGCCCCCAGTCCCGGATGGACAGGGGAGTGGAGACGGAAGGGAGGTGCCCGCCTGCTCCTCCTCCCCGGGATGGGGACTTGCTAACTGAGGACATCATGATTGGGTCCTGACTACCCTCTTGGTTTCCAGACGGGCTTCAGGAAGGAAAAGAATCAGCTCGAGGAATACCAGGTTTCCAACCAGATTAATTAATTGCTGCTTCCCTAATTACAGGGATGGAGCACTCGCCCACCCCAAGTCTGCTCATCTCCCCATGTCTTTCTAGAATCCCTCATTTTTAGAAAGCAGGGTTACAAAGACATGAGTGCAATTTAAAGCCACTTCATGCTGGCGAATCTCTTCCCAGCCTTTGCCCACGTCAGTCCTGCTTCGTCCTCTTGTAATTCAGAAACAGGTGTCAGGCATTGTCCATCGCCCACAGAGCGCTGCTTCTGATTCCAGTGTCACACGGCTTTTCAGCATCCCGCCAGGCAGGGCGCTGTGTTCACCTCTGCCGCCCCTGGGGGTAGGGGGGGTGGGGGCGGGCGGGGAGGGCGGCAACTGGGCTGCTGTGTGCGGTCCCACACTGGTACCAGTGACAGGCTGAGATGACCCGGGATGGCCATGAGCACCTTTGCACATTGCATTTTGTTGCAGAATAGTCAAGGGGCTTGTTAGGCTTAAAGAGGCATAGTCTTCATTTGTAAAAGGTCAAGTGTTTCCAGAATTTTCTCTGATGACAAGTGGCTGCCAATTGTCGGCCTCTGGAAGATATTAGGAAAAAGTCAACACACTTATTCATTAAGGCGAAGGTGAGGCTTTAGCAGAGAACGAGGGAAACTGCTTTCGAAAAAATTTGTTCTGCCAAAAGAACGTTAGGAAAACATGTTTTTAATTGTTCCCATCGTTCTGTAATTTTCGTTGCCAAACTCGATGCAAAGTGTCACCTATTAAAAACTCTAATACCTGCACCCTTAACATGGGAACAGCATTTTTCTAATCAGCTTTAAAATACTTGCAATGAGAATTTCAATGGATTTTGAATGGGGTTGTTAAGTTGCAGGAGCCAGTATTTGACACCGGCGGAGGGGACTTTTAGAGCGACATGTCCGCACACTGCTCGCAGAGCTGGGTGGAAGCGGGCCGAGGGTGAGCATCTCCCCCCACCCCCACCCCCGTCCACGCGCTTCTGGAAGGGGCTTTGTGGCTCGGACAGACTTCAGGGGATAAACAGAGGCTGGAACCGGGCTACTTTCAAATCACCGACTGACAAAAAAGTTCCTTGCATTGAAAAAAAGGGAAATATAGTCAGTCCTGTCATTCTTACTGAAAATATTAGGACTTATTAATGATTTCAGAGCAGTTTGTTGATCCTCTTCGTAAATGGCATGTTGATATATTTAAAAATACTGGTTATTTTCTCCTTGTCTCATCCTTTAAAATAGTCTATTTTTGGTATTTGTTGTAATGTTCAGAGCATATTGGTACAGAGCACATTGTATCACTAATGAATAAGCGTGCAGAGGTTGGTGGTGTGAGTTCCCGGCTTCTCACTGATGGGGCATGTGGTCAGACAGTCCCGAGATCCATTCAGGTCAGGGTACTGGTCAGTGGCTCTCGTGTCCTTCCCTGGTGATGTGGTGGGACATTCCACCAGGTGTGTAGGGTCCTGAACACGAAGCAGGGCAGCCTTCAGGAAGTGCTTTCTATAAGAGGAAGTGACACGGGAGAGGTCGGTGTTCTTGGCCACCAGCTTCTTGTGCCCCTCACTGCCCGTTGCCTCAGTCCACTGGGGGCTTCCCATGGGCCAGTGGCAGTCAGGCGTGTCCCTTGTGGGCCAGGAGAGCCCTTGTCGGCTTCTCTATAGGAAGCCGCCAGGTTGGCGTGACCTGGTGTGGTGGCCGGGGCCTGGGGACACGCACAGAGGCAGCCCTCAGACTCTCAGTGTTGAGAGCGGCCCCCACGCCAGCCGGGTTCCTCACTGCGCTTTTGGGGGGTTGAATTGGACACATGAGAACTACAGCCAGTGCTCGGGTGCGAGATGTGACTGTGAAGACGGAGGAGTGCTGGCCTGGAGCCCCCCAGACCAGCTCAGGGCACACGGACACTTGCACAAGGCATGTAAGTGCTTGACGACCGTCTGATGGCAGATACATAAGGACACGGACGGACTCGAGTCCTGCAGAACCGGTGGGACTCTGAGGGTCCACACCACCTGCACATCGGGAGTTTGGGCCAATGTGATGTCACACTCTCCTCTGTCACCAGAGTCTCCTGCCACCCCCACTCCAGGCTCAGTACAAACCCTTCGTGGGTGATTAAGGTTGTGATTGTAAGATGGCTGGTCCTACAAAGACCACTCTGGAGGCCCCTGGTTTCCATCAGACTTGCAGACCCCAGGTAACGACTCTACTGTGTGAGCTGTGCAGCTTGGCCATGTTGCTCAGCCTTCCCAGTGTGGGGTGTTTCTGTTGTAAAGTGGGTCAGAGCACATAGAAGGCGGCGTTCAAGGATCCAGCCACTAGTGTAGCCCCGGGGAGGGGGTCCCGCTAATCAGGGCCCGGTGGCCGAGAGTGAGGCCAGAGTTGCTGCCGCCGCTGTTGTGTTTCCAGGAAGTCTTCCCTGGCCGCCTCGGGCCCAGGTGGGCAGTGTTGGCCTGTAGCTTCATCCCAGGTGGCATCTTTGTCTTAAAGATACTTATTTTGTGATCTGAGTATTTTTTTCTCTTCTCTTTTTTGTGTTGTAGGAACCCAGGTATTCAGCGGTCAGAGTAACTTCAGAGTCACTACCTTGAAATTTCATCCGAAAGACCACAACCTTTTTGTGTGTGGGGGCTTCAGCTCTGAGGTCAAAGCCTGGGATGTGAGGGCCGGCAAGGTAAGTCCGTCTTCTTCTCCTGGCCTTGCCTCGGAGAGCCTGCCATGGCGATTTTAATGGCTGGGGGCAGGTCCACACCTCCAGCTAGGATGCTTCAGATGGATTAAATACCACTAGTTTTTAATCAGTGCTAAGCATAATTTTTGGATGTTTTGAAAAGCAATTTTGAGTTGTTAGACTATTAAAACATCATCGGTGCCATTCTGTACAGCATAGCACCAACAATATTTATTGAACAGCTACTATGTGCAAATGCTTCCAGATAATGTAAAATGAATGAGCCTCAAGGGAATTAACGTGTGATACAGATAACTGATACGGATGAGTGTGTGTGTGTGTGAATGTGAATGCGGGCAAGAGAGGGAGGGAGGCAGGGAGGGGCCAGCATTCAGAGGCAGGGAGTGCTTTCAGCTTGCTGTGAGGAAGGCTTCTTCGAGGAGACTGTGTTCCTTTTGGGGCTTAAAGGCTGCTCACCATCAGTCCCACAGGGTAGTGATCTCCACTCCCATCCTGCACACAGCCTGCTGCTCCTGTCGCCTTCACCAACCTAATAAGGGCAACCCTATCCCTTCTAGTCGTTCGGGCCAGAACCATCAGAATCACCCTGTCTCCGCTCTTTCTGTACCCCTAAACCCAACCTGCCAGGAGATCCGGCCATGAGTCTGGATTAAGCTGCTAAGGCCTCCCACTGGTATCATTGTAGAGGCGTTCTATCTGGTGTCTCTTCCCCCCTATGCCCCTTGCAGTTTGTTCTCAACAACTGGAGGCCAGAGTGGTCTGTGACAGTGTATGCCCAATGTGTTGCCCGTCTGCTCAGAGCCCTCAGGCTCAGGTCTTACTCACAGTGAAAGCCAGTGTTTCTGTTGTGGCCCACTAGGCCTACATGATCTTCTCATCCCCACTAGCTTCCTTGCCTTTCCTAGAACACACCAGCACATTCCAGCCTCAGGGCCTTTGCACTTGCTGCTCCTTTTGCCTGGAATGTTTTTCTCCCAGTGTTCTGCTGGAGGCTCATGCCCTCCCTCCTGCAGGGTTCTACTCAAATGCCACTTCTCCAGGGAGGCCATCCTTGACCACCATGCCAGCTGCCCCCTGGCATTCAGTAGTCTCCTTTGCACTTATCATCACCTGGTTTTACATGTTCATTTATTTGCCTGTCTCCTTCCATCTATATATATCAGTGGTTCTCAACCTTCCTAATGCCGCAACCCTTTAATACAGTTCCTCGTGTTGTGGTGACCCCCAATTTCATTGTTACAAATTGGACATAATTAAAGCATAGTGATAAATCACAAAAACAATATGTAATTATATATGTGTTTTCCGATGGTCTTAGGCGACCCCTGTGAAAGGGTCGTTTGACCCCAAAGGGGTCGCGACCCACAGGTTGAGAACCGCTGATATATATAAAAGGCTAAGTGCCCATCCAACCTGTAGCCATGATGTGCACTGACCACCAGGGAGCAGACGCTCAACACAGGAGCTGTCATGATGCACACTGGCCTTTTAAAAATAAACGGCACCACGGACCTGGCGTTGACAAACCAACAGTTGGTTTCCCCCAAGTGGGACACAGGCCCTGCCACCACCCTGGAGTGACACCTCACCAAATCACAGCCAATGCTGCCAAGACTCCATGGTGCAAAATGCGGCCCACAGCCCAGCGCAGCCCAGAAATGGTCGCTGTGGGCACCAGGTAATGACGTCGCATAGTAGCGCCCAGCTTCCTCTCCCTAGCGACTAACCTCCTTAGAGTTTCTTCAGCCCAGGAACATGACTTGCTTTATAGCCAGATGTAAACATTTTACACTTTAACCAAATGTTTGTGAAGTGTTTTCACATGCTTCATCTCATTTGATCCTGGAGTAGGTAGATAGAAGACTCGGTGGAATCCTATTTTCTTTTCATTAGCTGGAAAATGGAGATTTAGAAAGTTTAGAAACTTGGCCCAACTGAAAGAAGTAAGAAATGGTGGACCTTGAAAATGACTTCAGGTTTTCTCACTGCACAGAATATAGTCAAACACTGCTACAGTTAAATATTTTACCCTTTGTTCTCCCTGCGTGATCTACAATAATAATCTGCTTCGTGTTGATATTTACTGCTGTGTTGCTGACAATTACCTGAAAGAGAATTTGGGGTGCTTCACTGGGCTGGAAAAAGTTTAGCTACATCAGAAAGCGGGTCTAATTAAGCAAGTTTATTTTATATCCATCAAAGGCTAAGTTGACTCGTACATGCATGATACATATAAAGCTCTCGCTGTCGCCAATCACACGCGTGTGTTTTGATCTGTCATTATCTAGTGTGAGTTTGGTTGACACTTCTATTATAGAGAAAGGGCGAATAGTGATATTAAAATATTTCTTCTAATTAACTTCCTTTCAATGTGCACGAATCTGTGCACCGAGACACCAGTGAGAACATACGATCCTCCAAGGCAGGGAGTTTTGTCTGTTTTGTTTGTTGCTGACTTCTAGCTTCTAGAACAGTGCCTGGCATATAGCAGACATGCAACAAATCTTGGTTGCCTGAGTGAATGAATGAGGGAGGAAGGCAGTCATGCCGAGTGTACAGTACAGGAAGTGGTAATATGAAATGTGGGCAGGGACTAGTGACCGGCTCACCTTGACTGGGCCATGGGCTCCGGGCAGTGGGACAGGCCCAGGAAGAGGCTGTCAGTGCTGTGGGTCTTGGTTTGGATTAGCAGAGGGGAGCTGTGGGAGGCTTGTGAGGAGGGTGCCGGGATCAGGGCTGAGGAGGATTCATGGAGGGGTGAGGAAGAGCACGGACTGACTGTGGGCTAGACACAGTCAGGAGGGTTTGTACTCAGGATCTGAGAAGTACTGCCCTGGTATGAAGAAGGCACACAGCCGCTAGGGTTTAACTGGACTTTGAAAGAAGAAGGCGCAGAATGTCAGTGTCCCAGCCTGAAGGGCTCCAGCCTGCAGCACCTGCACCCAAAGGTCCCACCTGAAGGCTGCCCCGGACAGGTGCAGCCCCCAAGCAGGCGTGTGTTAGCAGAGGCCTGTGCAGGTGGCCGGGGTGGAGGGAGGTGAGACAGCGCCTCCAGGGCCAGGCATCTGAAGGCATCTTGCTTAAAGTACTTCACAGGTCGGAGAGTTAGTGCACAGACAGATGTACTCTTTTTCTTTCTTTCTTTTTTAATTTATTCATTTTTTATTGTTGACAGTATTACAGAGGCCCCCCTTTCCCTCCCGTTGCCCCCCTCCCCCCAATCCCTGCCTCACCCAGGCCTTCACTGCACTATTGTATGTTTCCACGGGCTATGCATATATGCATGTAAGTTCTTTAAGCTAATCTCCCCCTCCCCCTTGTCTCTGAGATGTGTTAGTCTGTTCCATGCATCCATGTCTCTGGATCTATTTTGTTCATTAGATTCCACATATACATGAGATTATGTGATATTTGTGTTTCTCTGACTGGCTTATTTCACTTAGCATAATACTCTCCAGATCAATCCATGCTGCTACAAAGGGTAAGAAATTCTGCTTTTTTACTGCTGCCAAGTATTCCGTGGTATAAATGTACCATGGCATTTTTATCCACTTATCTACTGATGGGCACTTGGGCTGTTTCCAGATCTTAAATATTGTAAATTGTGCTGCTATGAACATAGGGGTGTATATAGTCTTTCTAATTGAGTTTTGGGACTCTTAGGATATATTTCCAGAAGTGGGATTGCTGGGTCAAACTGTGGTTCCTTATTTAACTTTTGGGCAACTCCATCCTGTTTTCCACAGTGGCTGCACCAGTCTGCATTCACTCAGCAGCAGATGTACTCTTTCAGATAAAAAAGTCACTTCCCCTGTGCCGGTTGAGCAGCTTCCTCCTGAGGCTGGAGCGCTCAGTCCATTGCTGACTGGGCGCTGGACGCAGCCCCACCGCTCAGGCCACCCAGTAGGTGGGAACCACCACCAACCGAAGAAATAAGGTTGACAGAAAATAGTTTCTAAAAAAAAAAAAAAGTGTTTTTTTTTTAATCACACTTTTTTTTTTTTAAACAAAGAAACTCTTTTTACAAAAATAGAGAGAAAAGTTATCCATAAAGGAGTGGACAGCCCTCGCCGGTTTGACTCAGTGGATAGAGCGTCGGCTTGTGGACCAAAGGGTCCTGGGTTCAAATCCAGTCAAGGGCACATTCCTTGGTTGCAGGCTCCTCCCTGGCCCGGGCCCTGGTCGGGGCTCGGGTAGGAGGCAACTAGTCAATGTGCTTCTCTCACATCGATGTTTCTCTGTCTTTCCCTCTCTCTTCTACTCTCCCTAAAAATCAATGGAAAAATATCCTTGGGTGAGGGTTAACAAAGAAAAACAAAAAGAAGTGGACACAGTGGTATTTTAGAAAAATACTAGAACACTTAAGTTTGGGAAAATACGGGATGAATGAAAGAAAGCACCGGAAAGAGCTGTGGAGTTGGAATCTCTTGGCCACGTGATCTCCGGATTCCCCAGCCCCTGCCGAGGGCCCTGTCCCTTGAAGGTGCCCTCCCTGCTTCTAGCCTTAAAAACCGAACACATAAGAAATTGCTCACCACGGACGCCATCTGATTGAAGAGTTTGTTACAAATATCAGATTTTCTCCTGGGCCTGAGGCCAGCTGACATGGTCTGAAAATGCTGGGGGAGAAGCAATTCGAAGCATAGGTTGCTGTGACTGGTACTGGCATGTTTCAAGTCTCTCCCAGGCTAATAATACGGGTAGAGGGATGTGCAGTGTTTGTTTCTACTCGCTTCTTACCAGCAATCCGACTGCCTCTGCCCCCTGCCCGGTCACTGGGCCCTGCTCCATTTGCACCAGCCAGGCTTCAGGAACAGCTCTTTCCTGCTTCAGTTGTTCCCTCTGGCAGGTGTTGTGAGAGCCTCACCTGGACTCTGCAGGAGGAAGGGAGGGGACAGGCACTGGCTCCTCCCAGCTGGGTGGCTCCCTGCCCATGTGCTGGGCGCTGTCCCAGGTGCTGAACGCCTGGCCCTCCCTGGCCAGCGCAGGAACCTGGAGGGCCCAGCCAGCCATTGGGCTTTTTCTGACTGGAAGCTAATTGAAGGTGGAAGCAGGAGGGACACAGATCTCAGCTTAAAACCGAGTCATGCTTCCCCTTTAAAATACGATAGAAAGCCCTGTTTTGTTGTAAAAGCAATACGTGATTATATGGGGGGAAAAAGGAGGGAAATGAGGGAAGAGTTGGTGGAACTAGCCAAAGGTAAACTTAGTAATTTTTGATATTTTCTTTCCCCCGTGTGTGGGGTTTTTGAGAAAACATTGTTCAGTCTTATTTTTATACATTAACATTATTTTATATGTTGCTTTCTCAGAGCATTGTAAGGGTTTTCCTTGTTATCACAAATGCCTGCAGGATTTTCGTTAAGTCCCTTTGACCCAGCGTGCTGACCGGCTCCTTGCCTCATCGCTGGCTCAGAGCAGTGTCTGACATAGCAAGCCGTCGATGAATATGGATCGAATGAGTCAATTCCACATGGTTTAGCTTACTAAACAGTTTCCCTAAGTTGGATGTTTAGGATGCCCTCCTTTCCTATTTAAAAGTAATTGATCTAAAGAGGGAGATCAGAGGTCAGCAAACAACAGCCTGGGGCTAAATCTGGCCCACCACCTATTTTTATAAATAAAGTTTTATTGGAACACAGTCACACTCATTCATTTACGTATCGCCTGTGGCTGCTTTTATGCTACAGAGACGGAATTGAGTAGTTGCAACAGAGACCACATGGCCCACAAAGCCAAAAGTATTTACGACCTGTCGGACCCCTGCTATGCATAGATCTGGCTGTGACTTCTGTCACCCTGTTGATTGTTGGGACTAATTGCCCTGATCTGGCTGACAGGGTGGGAGTCTCTGTGTCCCCGCCCCTGTTATGAGCATCCTTGCAGGAACCATGTGCTCAGAGAATGTCTTTTCCAGAGAACTATTCTCCAGTCAAGGGTCTGAGGTGTTTCTTGTTACCATCTCCAAACATCTGTGCAGCTGGAGATGCATGAGGCTAGCAGCTCTGGGAAATCTATGCCCGGTCCACATTATTGTACATTAGGGGCCCGGTGCATGAAATTCATGCACAGGGGGTGGGTCCCTTAGCCCAAACTGCACCCTTTCCAATCTGGGAGCCTCAGGGGAGCCCTCTCCAATCTGGGAGTTTCTGTCTGTCTTTGCAATTATATGAGCGAATTGTCTAAGACCCCAATCCAGTTTGGTTTGGTGCTCACAGAATAATAGATGTCTTTTTTTTTTTTTTTACTTTGCTCCATTGGTGGAGATTTCCTAGAAGTTGCGGGATATCTTTTAATTTTTCCTCGACACACGGACTTTACTTATGTCTCTCACCTTTGCTCTCCCTCCATCCCCCACCCGCAACAGTAACTTGCTCCAGGCTCACTTTGCTCTAGTGTCTAGGAGATCCCACAACGCCCTCCCTCCCGCTCTCCGCCCTCTCTCCTGCTCTGCCAAGCCCCCCAAGCTGCCCGCTCTCTGTCTGCTCTCCCGCTCTGCCAAGCCCCCCAAGCCGCCTGCTCTCCCGCCCCACCCCCAGCTGCTCGGCGCCTGCGCGTGCGTGTGCTGCCCACAGGCCTGCCATCTTTGTCGGGTTAATTTGTATACTCACTCCTGATTGGCTGTGGGTGTTGTGGAGGGACGATCAATTTACATATTTGTCTATTATTAGTATAGATTCCTCTGTAAGACATCTATTTGCATATATAGTGGTTTCCATATTGGGGGCTTATTTCCTTAAGCTTGGGTCCCAGAACTCAATTGCTGGGTTAAAGCAACCAGCATGTTCAAGGTTAGGGGTAGGTTTTGGGCCAGAGTGGCAGCATCCTGGGTAGGTGCTCCCATCCCTGGAGCGTGACCACAGGTCTGGGGTCTCAGAGAACCAAGTCTGAGGAGGAGCTGGAACACATAACCTTGAAGCTACTTTCAGTCCTACAATGATTCCTTAAGCTTAGCCGCGTGATGAGTGTTGGGATTCTGGACTCCTCTGGTCCAGCCCAGTTCATTATGGCAAATGGGCTTCTTGGCTCCCCTTCTTCTCGTCTTGGCCCATCTCTCTCTGCCTAATCACATTCCTCATTACTGCCAAGTGCCGGGCTCCCCCTCCGGCAGGTTGGCAGGATGTGCTCTGCCCAAGCCAGCTGACCATGCTCACCCGGAGCTGGCTTAGTGCCACCCATACAGAAGTTCCTGACTCTTCTCCCTTGAACTTGAGTGTTGACTGAAACCCAAGATGTCTGGACCTGACCTTCATGTCACTGTGGGGATCCCTTGCTCCAGCAGCTCTCCTGGCCTCCAGTGTTACTGGCTGGGTTACAGGACACCTGGGCTCACATTCTCCCCATACCATTTGCTCAGCATGGGGGATTGTGGGCAAATCCCTTAGGCTAAAGCCTGGGTTAGTTGCAGTTTCCCCACTGGTATAGTAGAGAGGTGGTGAGGTGGTCTCTACAGCGGAGTTTCTCAGACTTGCACCTGGGGCTCTTGTTAGGATGCAGATTCTGCTTCGGCAGATCTGGGGCAGAGATGGTGTCTCAGCCAGCTCAGGCTGCTGTAACCAAATTCCACAGATGTGGGGGCGGCGGGCGGGGGTTGACACAGAAATTTATTTCTGGAGGCTGAAAGGTCAAGAGCAAGGGGCCAGCATGGTCAGGTGAGGGCTCTCTTCCTGGCTTGTGGACAGCCACCTTCTTGCTGTGTCCTCACATGGTGGGGAGAGAGAGCTCTGGTCTCTTCATCCCCTTACAATGCACCAGTCCCATCATGGGCCTCCACCCTCGTGACCTCACGTAACCTAATCCCATTGGGGGTTAGGACTTTAACATATGGATTTGGGGGGGGGGGCACAAACATCCAGTCCAGCATTTCTGACTAGCTCCCAGGAGATGCAGAGGCAGACAGCCCATGGACCACACTGAGAAGCCAGGGCCCAGAGGGCCTCTGAACATAGAGGTCCCCTGCTCCTCCCCTGTGAGTGCCCTCAGCCTTTGTCCTGGCTGACCTGCAGCACCTGGGACCGACCTTAGTGACAGCTACTGAACTTCTTACTTTACCACGAGCTCCTGCATCCAGCAGGTGTTCATGTACTGGTACAGCCACCCATGTGGAGACTTGGTCTGTGCACAGCATCTCCCACAGGGCCTAGACCAGAGCATGTGCTCAGGGGGCAATCTTGGGTGAACTGATGGGGTCAGCTGCCCCACCCACTGTGGTGGAACCTTGCAGATGCACCCACCTGCCCACAGCTCAGGGGCAGTGGCCACCCTGGGATCTAAGGCTAGCTGTGGTCCAGCTGAAACTGGTCATTCCAGAAGTGTGGATAGAGGCAGAGGACGCAGGAGATCCTGCATGGGGCGAGGTATGGTGTGGTGGTCTCAACACTGCAGTTTGCAGCCAAGTCTGAGCTCTCGTGCTCCCCATGTTTGTAGATGACAGAGCTGCTAGCCTCAGGCATCTCCAGCTGCACAGGGCCGGGCTATGTGCCTAGCTGGAGCTGCAGGGATGCAGAAGTGTAAGCTGTGGGCCCAGCTCCCTGGGCCACTAGTACTGTGGGGAATGCTGAGGCACTCACTTCCAAGTTCACTTTAAGATGACTGTGGAGTTGGAGCCAAGTTAAGGATAGGAGCTAAAAAAAAAAATTTCTCCCTTGTATTGGGAATCAGATTTGTAGAAAACTACAGCGGCTTAAAATCGACCCTTTTCGCAAGACTAAGTTATGGAACCCCAACTCAGCAGACACCTCACAGTTGAGCAGGGCCGAGCCCTGGAAATCAGAGCAGCTCTGGGAAATCTAGGGCACGTGGCCCCGGGCTGGGACTCGGCCTCTGCCCCAGTCCTTCCTCCCGTCCGTAGGTGCTGGCCAGCGAGTCTCGGAGCACAGCGCCTCTGCTCCCCGGAAGAGCAGCAGGTGCGCTCCGCCAGACGGGCCTCTAGGGTGCCCGCCCATTGCTCGGGAGAAATCCACACGAGAAAATCGGCTCACAGGCCAGCTCACTTTCGGTCCCATGCTGGTTTGACACGAATCATCGCTATTTCATGCTTGTTCAATGTCTTTCCCGCCCTCTCTCCTCCCTTTCCACCGTGACTTCCACATCTTTTTAAAAAAATATATATTTTATTGATTTTTTACAGAGAGGAAGGGAGAGGGATAGAGAGTTAGAAACATCGATCAGCTGCCTCTTGCACACCCCGCACTGGGGATGTGCCCGCAACCAAGGTACATGCCCCTGACCGGAATCGAACCTGGGGACCCTTGAGTCCGCAGGCCAACGCTCTATCCATTGAGCCAAACCGGTCAGGGCATGAATTCCAGATCTTGAGTTAGTTTCTTGACCTCCTTTGGATCATGTCCCAGACCCCCTGCAGGTGTGTGTCTCGATGTGCAGGTTGGCAGTGGGGGCCACTGGCTCGCCCTCTCCTCAGCTCCGCGTCACAGCCCCTCACGTGGTTTCCCAGCAGAATGTAAATGCCCTGAGGTCAGGGGTTTGCCTCGTTTGCTGCTGGATCCCCAGTGCCTACCAAAGGGGGAGGGGAGATCTTGCATGAATGACTAACAGACATAATCAAGACTGGTTTCTAAAATCCCAAGCAATGGGCTCACCCAGGTGAAGCAGAACCCAAGTCGCCATTTATTCCTGTGTCATCTCACGCCCCTGCTGTGGGCATCCTTCTGTGGGCATCCTTCCGTGGGTGGCAGTAATGGGAGTTGGTAAAGCCACTCGTGGTGGCTGGCCTGGACAGCTGGCCTTAGCACAGAGGTCAGGCCCACCTGGGGGCAGCAGAGGTACCTCTCAGGAGATTCTGATGGACAAACAGAGTTGTGAACCACAGCCCTGGGCCTCGGTTTGGGTGTCGTGGTGCGAGTCCCACGTGGTGTTTTGGAGGGTTTCTCTCTGTGGGGTGAGGGCACCCTTAAATTTGCATTCCCGAGATGCTGGCTGTGTCTGGGAGACTCAGTGCTTTCGCTCACAACTCTCAGCACCATCAGTTTTCATGGCATTGTAGGCAGGTTGCTTATTTGCCCTAATGAGGTTTTGATTACTTTCCATTTGTCTCTTTCATCAGTTTTATATTAAAAAGCCTTTTTATTTGGACCCTGTACTTTCTGCAGTTCTAAGTTTTGCCTCAGACCAAACTTTTTATGCAGATGAGAGTGGGAGACTAACAGGGGCAGTGAGACGGGGGAAGGGCACCAGAGAGCCTAGCGCAGCACGCCTTGTGCTTTGGGCTGTTCCTTCTCTGGGCTGCTGTTGCCCGACGATCCCGTGGCGCTAAGGCTGGGTGCTCAGAACTGATCGAGGTGGCATGTACTGGGTGCTCAGCACCTGCCAGCCTCTGTTCTGAGCTCATTGGCTGCACAGCAGTGCCGGGAGGGGTGCCAGGCGCTGCCATCACCCCATTCCACTGGCAGGGCGCCCAAGGTTGAGAGAGGTCCTGGCAGCCAGCACACGGCTGGTTGGTAGTTGGGTGAGACCTAAACCAGGAGGCTTGATGCCCACGTTCTGTGTTTTGTTCCTGGGGAGACCTGTACTGGGCAGCGTTCAAGTTCAGGGATTCATCCAGCCCTGCAGTGCAGTTCGGGGCCCGTGTCCAGAGCCCAGCTGTGAACGGGATACCGGGGGCCCTGCAGCTGCAGGCCTGGAACCGTAACCCCAGCACCGTGTGAGGGCATCTCTGTCCCCTCGGGGGCACGGAAACCGGCCCTGAAAGGTCCAGCGCTCGGCACAGGTGTGGGCTTGGATGTGAACCCATCTCTTTTTCTAAATCCTCCCTCTCCACCTGCAGGAAGAGGACACTGTGCATGTATTGATGTCACAGACATTTTCTGAGCCACCCCCAGACACCAGGCATTGTCCCAGGGCACAGGTGACAAAATCCACGTAGGCAGCCTTGCCCTGCAGGAGTTCACGCTCAGTGAGGGGCTGCAGGAGACCCACATTCCTTTGGTGTCTGATGCACCTGTCAGTCTCTGGCTGCCCTCACAGGCGGCTGGCCAGTCTGCGTGTGTCTCCTGGGTCGTCCAAACGTGTGGGCAGAGCTGGGAGGTGGTTCTCGGAGTCCGGATCCTGATGACGGCCGCCCAGCCCAGCCCTCCTCTTCAGCCCCCGCTGCAGTGCTTTCTCGGTCACCAGCAGCTCCCCTTTAAGACCTGCCGGGGGGCTCAGCTCGGTGTGGACAATGGGAGACCCATGGCACTCGGGGCCATATCCAAGTCCTACATTAACACCCCACTTGATAACTTCGGTTTTTCAAAATGCAGTAGCGCATACCAGAAAATATAAAGCAGACTAGAATGACTATATAAATGCAGAATTGACATAATGCTCATTTGAGTCCTTTATCATACCTTTTGCCTTGAAAATAAGCTGTTACATCGAAACCTCCCCTTGAGATTTTTAAGAAATTTCATGTTATTATTGAAATTGACTTACCTTTTTACCTCAAAACTTTTTAAGTTTGCCATAGCTAATAGCATTAAAAAAATCATGGGTTTGATGCCCTAGTTATCTTTTGTCTCGAATACTTACTGAATCTTTTTGATGACAGCTTTGTTGAGATGTAATGCACATAGCGTACAATGCACTCATGGGAAATGCACAGTTCCTTGGTTTTTAGTGTATTTAGTTATGCGGCCATTATCACAGTCAATCCAGAACATGTTCATCACCTCAGAAAGGAACTCGTGCCCTTTAGAGGGTCCCCCCGGCTCCCCCCGCACGCCGCCCTCCCCCCTCAGCAGCCACTAATCTACTTCCTGTCTCTGTGGATTTGCCCGTCCCTGGCATTTTCTTTTCTTTCTTTTTTTAAAAAAAATATATTTTATTGATTTTTTACAGAGAGGAAGGGAGAGGGATACAGAGTTTGAAACATCGATGAGAGAGAAACATCGATCAGCTGCCTCCTGCACACCCCCTCCTGAGGATGTGCCCGCAACCAAGGTACATGCCCTTGACCGGAATCGAACCCGGGACCCTTCAATCCGCAGGCTGACTCTCTATCCACTGAGCCAAACCGGTTAGGGCCCTGGCATTTTCTAGAAACCGTGTTCTCGGGGCCCATCCGTGCTATAGCCGGTGTCAGGACCTCATTCCCTCTCATACCTGAGTGACTCTGCATTGTGTGGATAGACCACATTTTATTTATCCACTCACTGCTGATGGACATTTGTGTTTACATTTTTGGCTGCTATAAATCATGCTGCTACGAACGTTTGTGGACAGGTTTTCGTGTGGACATGTTTTCATTTCTCTCAGGCTCTGCCTCCGAGGGAACTTGCTGGACCATATGGTAGCACAATGGGCAGCCCGGAGGAGCCGCCAGACGGTGGCTGCGCCATTTACGTGCCCACCAGCAGTGCCCGAGGGTTCCAATTGCTGTGTCCTCGCCAACACGTGTTGGTCTTCTGGCTAATCCCGTCCCTGCGGGCGTGAAGTGGTAGCTCTGTGGTTCGAAGTGGGTTGGAAGTGGTCTCCGCGAGGGTTCACACAGGACTCTGCAGACTGTATTTCTTCACAAGTGAGCGTTGGTGGTTGGTGCCCCTTAAGGAATTGGTTCATTTCATCTGAGTTATCACATTTATATACATACACTTGCTCATCATATTCCTTTATTATCTTTTTGGTGATTTTAGGTTCTCTCTCTTTTATTCCTGTGTCGTCATCATCGTCTTCTTTTTTTTTTTTTCTCAGTGTGGCTAGAGATTGAGCAATCTTATGGGTCATGTCCATGAAACATTGATTTTTATCCATTGTTTTTCTGTTGTTTTTTCCCCCCTAACTTCTTCAGGTGGCAAGTTAGAGTGTTGATTTGAAATCTTTTTTAATGTCGGCATTTGATTTTGATACACTTTCCTTCAAGCTCACATCCCACACATTTTGATGTGTTGTATTTAAATTTTCATTCAACCCAAAAATATTTTCTAATTTTCTTTTTATTTATTCTTTGATGTAGGGGTTATTTAGAAGTATATTGTTTAGTTTCTGAACGTGTAAGGATTTCCCAAATATCTTTCTGTTATTAATTCCTAGTTTAATTCTGTTATGGTCAGTCAGGGCACATGCCCAGGTTGCGGGCTCCATCCCCAGTAGGGGGCGTGCAGGAGGCAGCCAGTTGATGATTCTCTCTCGTCATTGATGTTTCTATTTCTTTCTCCCTCTCCGATCCTCTCTCTGAAATAAAAAAACAACACACAAAGCATATTAATTCTGTTGTGGTCAGACCTGTTCCCTGCGCTCTGGGAGGGCTGCGTATTTCGCTGGTGTTGGGTGAAGCGCTCTGTAGGTCACAGTGGGCCAAGTCAGTTGATGATGTTGTCCAGTTTGTTCCTGTACATCTTGCTCATTTCTTGTCTACTTGTTCTTTCAGTTATTGGCAGAGGAGTGTTGAAGCCTGCAGCTGTAATTGTGGAATGGTGTGTTTCTCTGTTCGTTCTGTCATTTTTTGCTTTATGGATTTTGAAGCTGCCACCAGAGCTCCACGGGGGGCCTGCTCTGAGGTCAAAGCTGTTAGAGAAAAGAAGGAAAAAAAGACAGAAAACAAAATTGAAAATAAAATAGCAGCTCATCTCTGGGCCGGTCACTTCTCCCAGTTCTGACCTCTCCTCCCAGTCAATAAGCTTTGTCGACTAAGAGAGTTCTCGGGGAATTGCTTTTTGTCTTGTCCAGAGTTTTAGTTGTAATCAGCGGGGAGAGGGGCTGGAGGGGCCCAGGTGGGTTTTGAACACATTTTCTCTTGGCCGTGACTTTCCCCTCTTCCTGGCCAGGTGGCGCTTGTCCTGCAGGCCTCCACCGCTGCCTCCTCTGCAGAGCTTCCCCCGAGTCCCCCTGGAGTGGGGTCCCCGTGCCCCTCAGGCTTGGTGTTAGCTGCCAAGTGTCAGTTCCCACAGGAGTGTGAGCTGCATAGGGGCTGGGGACACGGTGGGCTTGCCCAGCCTGGCGCCCCCGCCTGGCATGGCCGTCGTGGGGTCCGTGGCTCAGTGGTGCTTCTTGACTCGGTGACCGTACCCGCCTCGGCGAGCCTGTGGCGCAGCTCTGTGGAGGTTTTATGGCTCTAGAACGTGGGTGCAGTCCACATTCACGCCCCCACACGGATCCCCAGTTACAGGGGAGTTGGCGGCTGTGCTGATTGAAGCACGGGGCTGCGTGTGTACCCTGTGGGCGGGCAGACTCTCCCAGCAGCCGCAGCCTTTTCTTTCTCCTCTGAAGGAAGACTGCCTGGTGCTCGTTAGCGGGTCTGGCACGACGCTGAGGAAGGTGACGGACGTGTGAGGAGAAGCCGCGCCGTGCGTCCTGTAATTAGGCAGTGCTGAGTGGTCCCTCACGCGGCATTCAGAGAGGACACGAGGGTGACACCTCCCATCACCCTCTGAGGCTCTTCTTACAACAGGCACATCTCTCAGTTTTTAATTATAATCATTCACTTAAACATGTTCTTTAAAAAGTTCTGGTTCTCCGGCTCACCCCATTCATTTATTCATCGAACGGTTGCCGAGCGAGCACCTGCCACGTATGACATCATTCTAGTTTTTGCAGGATTCAAAGAAACTCCAGGACAGGCCTCGTTTCTGACCAAGCCAGAAACCGTGGTGGCGGCTTTCAGATAGCCCTCCCTCGGCACCCCAGCCCCCGCGGCCCGGACTGGGCCCGCACAGGAGGCTGTGCAGGTTGTCCATGGCACACAGTACCGGCCTCGGGGTGCCTGGGCTGCCCTGCTGCTGGCATGGTGGTCTCCACTGGAAGGAGTGTGTTGCTAATATGAACCAGGGTGCCCCCTCCCCTTCTGCCTGCTGCTCTGCTGATGAATGTCACTCCTTCTCCATCCCCAAGCCTCCCTCAGGTCTGCTTCTCACCATCCCCTGAGGCACCATCCTGCCCTGAGCCCGCCCCAAGCCCTCCCTGCAGCCACTGCCTCCCAGGACAGGGATGGGGATGGACAGGAGGAAGACATCACACCTGTGCAGACACCTGTCTGCCATGAGTGGGTGTTACTCTGAAGAATAAAAAAGTAGCTAAATTATTAGCCAAAGGAGATGGAGGGAGAGGCGTTTGCAAAGGGGCAGCCAGAGACCTTATGAGGAGAGCTGGTCCAGGGCTGGGAGGGGCCAGGGGAGAGCGTGCTGTGGGAGCGCGGTCCCTGGTGGACTTGGATGTCAAAGACCTGGACACCCTCGTGCTTGTTCCCCAGACACCCGTTCTGATCACACAGTGCTCTGTGCAGGCCCCAGGGGGAGGAACGTGGAGACTCCTGAGGAGGCTAACCCATCAGTGTCAACCCAGCCGTACCCAGCACGGACGGCGGGTGTCCTAGGTAGTCTCACAGCATCCGTTTCCTGTGTTGTTAAAACGTTTTGGGTCATATCATTTTATAAAATCCCCACCCAAGGATATGTTTTTGTTGATTTTAGAGAGAGGAAGGGAGAGAGAGAAAGAGAGAAAAAACATCGATATGAGAAACATCGATTGGTTGCCTCCTGTACGCGTCACGACTGGGGATCGAACCCACAGCCTTTTGGTTTACAGGATGACGCTCCAACCTGCTGAGCCAGCAGCCAGGGCATCAGTGATATAATATTTTAAATCATTGCCCATTATACTTTTCACCAGTTCTCTCTTATTGGGCATTTGCACGTTTCCATGTTCCCCTAATTACACACCGAGGCGGACATCTCTGTGCATCGAGTCCTAGAAGCAGAATTGACCCCACGGTCTGCAAGGTTTTAGGTCTAGAAGCCTCTGCCCCCCCCCCGCCCCCCCCCCCCCCCCCCGGAAGGGAGCACAGGTCACCGTGGGGATGGGCTGGGTGTTGGTGCTTGTGTTCAGCACAGGTGAGGCTTGTGCATGCTCACCTTGGGGGGGGGGGGGCGGGGGGAAGACTGGAGAGAGGGGAGCTGAGGAGCGGGGGGCTAAAGAGGGGCCGCCTCCTGAGGATGCAGGAAGTGGGCTGGGGCCGGGCAGTGAGCCAGGGAGGCCTGCTTCCCCCAGGGCCCGTCTTGGCCATGGACTAGGTCTTGGTATGGAGTCCGCTGGGCTCTGGATCACCTTCCCTCAGCCCCAGAGATCAGCCCAGCAGCCCAGGCCAGCACCTCGCTCTCCAGGCGGCAGTCAGCGTGTGTGGCAGGCCTGGCGGGCATCGCAGGGTGCGGAGTTATGTGGGATAAGGACAGTGGGTAGGGTGCCAGATGACCTTGAGATTCCGGGGGAGGGGCCCACATGCCCAGTAGAGTACAGGCATTGGGAAATGAGGTACCCACGTGGGAGTGGGTGATTCTGAGGGTACGATCGGAGGAGCATCTCAGAAAAGGGGCCTCTTGGCGGGGGGCGGGCTAGAAGGGGTCAGTGGGGGAGAAAAGGGGTCACATTGTAATACTTTGAACAATAAAGGTTAAAAAAAAGAAAAGGGGCCTCTTCCTCTCATAGCTCCGTCAGTGTGGGGCACCCCATGCATCTCCCCTAAACGCACCCCCTGGGTGCGCAGCCGGTCGGGACTCCGGCAGTGGGAGTGAAGCAGGTGGCCCTGCCACCACTCAAGGCAGGCAGCAGGTGCTTGTTCCCAGGTGAGACCAGGACAGGGAGGGGCCCCCGAGAGAGCCCAGTGGCAGGTGCCGGGCGCTGGCTCCGGGTCCTGTGTTCTCACCCTTCCCTCTGCTGCCCGGCCCTGGCCAGGACCTAAGGAGCTGGGGCTGCAGCCTGCCAGGCCCCACCCAGGGGGTTCCTGGGCCCGGCCGCTGTGCTCTGGGCAGATGCCATAGCCACAGCTTGCCCTCACCCCTCTGATCCAGATCCGATGGGTGAGCTTCCACCGGCCTGTGTGGCGCTCACGGGAGTGATCACAGGAGGGGCCTTGGCGTCATAGTGGTTCGCTCCCTTTCCCCTCAGTCCTGCTGCACCTCTCGGTGGTTCTGCGTTTGCTGGTCCCCGGGAGGAGGCCCTGCCCAGCTCTCCTCTTCTGCCCAGGGACTGGTGCCTGGGAGACAGCCCAGCTCCTCTCCACCTCTTTCCTCTTCTGGTGGCCGGAGGCGGTGAGATCTGCCCCGGTTTAGGAGGGTGGAAAGCAGGGGAGGGGCGATGGACAGATGGAGGTGTGCTGGGCACAGGGCATTCCCGTGGTCGCCTGCCCTAGGTCAGTGCACTGTGAAGTGACCTTTGTTGGTCCCTGTGCATCGTTAACGAGAGAGACCCCTCCCGCAGTGCCCTGGTTACAGCTGCTGCACCGGACCTGGTGTTGGGCGGTGGGGACCCCACTGGCCCAGGCAGGTGAGCCGCACACCCTCATCTCTCTTGTCCAGAGTAGCCTGAGCTCTCTGGAGGGTCAGGCCCAGTGAAAGGTGCTCAGATGCCCTGCACAGCACCAGCTGGGACTGCAGAGCCGGGCGCCCGGGAGGACGGCTGCATTGTTGGAACCCGATTTTATTCAGGCTCCATTATAAAGTGAGGAAAACAAATTTTTCACTTGAGAGGATCAGTACCGTAGATACGCGTGTAATTGACTGTTTCTGCTTTCCTTCCCCTCCCTCGCGTTCTGCATCTGTAATTTAAAATTTCACAGTTTTTAACGTGATGGCTTCTCTGTGGGCATGTTCACATTCGCTTCGGATTCAGCAGGCACTAATTGAGCAGCTACTCTCCGCCTCTGGCTGTGCGGGAGGGAGGGCCTGGCTGCAGTGTCGCTGGCCTGGACTGGGTGTCCCGCTGCCTCTGCCTCCGGCCAGCGCTGCGATCCCGGGCGGGCTGTCTGCACAGTGGGCTGGCAGTCCTGACCCCCAGGTTGTGAGGATTCGGCGAGGTCACATGTGAAGCACCTAGCCAGGTGCATGGCACAGTAGGTGTTCGGTCATGCTACCTGCCACCTTATTCGCAGATGATGATCCTCACAGCGTCAGACTCCATGAGCTTGTTTTGGTAGTTGGCAGTCATGAGCTATCTTCAGTTCTGCTAAACGCTGAGGGGAGCCTGGCCGATGTGGCCCAGTGGTTAAGTGTCCACCCATGAGCAAAGAGGTCACCACATCAGTTCCTGGTCAGGGCACAGGCCTGGGTTGGGAGTTTGATCCCAAGTAGGGGGTGTTTAGGAGGCAGCCAATCAATGACTTTTCTCTCATCTTTGATGTTTCTATCTCTCCCTCTCCATTCCTCTCTCTCTCTCTCTCTCTCTCTCTCTCTCAAACAAAAAAACCCAAAGCCTTTAAAAATAATAAAACATTAAAAAAAACCCCACAAAACTGAGCGGAGATCTTACCTTTCCGCCAGACAGGCAGTGCGCCTGACCAAACCTCGGGGCCTGCTTTCGGCTGAAGAGGCTCTCTAGCCCCGTAGGTAACACGGTCCTCCGGTGGTTGGAGGCTTGGATATACATTCCCACCCCTTTGGTTAATTTACAAGACAGAAATGAAGTAATTTCTGCCTAGTAAGTATGGATGCTCAAAATGTGGGGGAAGAACGTAGAGTGGGACTTAAGGAAAGCTATAGTGGGAACCCTAACCCAAACCCCCTAACATTAATCCTAACTCATAACCTGAACCCTAACCCTAACCCCTAACCCTAACTCCTAACCTTAACCCTAACCCCTAACTCTAACCCTAATACTAACCCTAACCCAAACCCCTAACTCTAACTCTAACCCTAACTCCTAACCTTAACCCTAACCTCTAACCCTAACCCTAAGCCTAACCCTAACCTCTAACCCTAACCCTAACCCTAACCCTAACCCTAACCTTAACCCTAACCACTAACCCTAAACCCTAACCCTTAACCCTTAACCCTTAACCCTAACCCTAACCCTAACCCTAACCCTAACCCTAACCACTAACCCTAAACCCTAACCCTTAACCCTTAACCCTTAACCCTAACCCTAACCCTAACCCTAACCCCTATTCCCAGGAACCCTAGGAACTGGAGATTCTGTAGTTTCTAAAAACAGCCAGTAAATACAGGAAGGTGGCAACGCAGGATCCGTCCAGGAGTGGCTGGTGGGGGTGAGGAGAGGCCTCCTGGGATCTGGGGCTCCTGAGGAGTGAGGCAGTGTTGGCCTCTTCTCTCCAGCTGTCCCCTCCATGTCCCCCACCCCTGGCCAGCTCTGGGGCTGCCTGTGGAGACCACACAGGAAGGCTGTCTGTGAGGTATGTTCTGCTTCTGCCTCAGGCACAACCCGAGGATGAGGAGTGGGAGGTGCAGGGAGAGGCCTCTGCACTGGCCCTGCCGTCCCACACAGCTCTGGCCATCCGAGGAGTTTCACAAACCTGCTCTCTGCTTCTCCACCCCTCCTGGGGAAAAGGCTCCCCACACTCAGTGTCCCCATTCTCTGGGCCTCAGTTTCCCCATCTTTCAGGAAGGGGCTGCACTCTGTGATGTGCTCTGTATGGAGCAGACCCCATGCGTAGCTGGGAAGGGCTGAGCTGAGGCCTCATGCTGGGAGTGGTTGGCTCTCTCTCCTGGGGTCCCCAGTGGCTTGAAGCTGCTGGGTTGAGACTGATTTATCAGGACGTCCTGCAAACACTATTGAATACCTGCTGGGTAGCAAGGGGCCATGGGGTGGAGGAGAATGAGGCTCATCTTGCCCTGAGGCCTGGGGTCACATGTACATGGAGGAAACAGTATTGGCCAGTGTGATGGGAGCTTCCATGGAGGTGGGGTGAAAGGACCATGGGGGGAAGGAACCGATAAGTCTGCTCGGCACTTTGGGGACTTGGCAGAGGGTTTTGAAGGATGCATAGGAGTTTTCTAGGCAGCAAGTTAGGGGAGCGCATTTTAGGCATAAGGAATGCAGAAAAGCACAGGCATGAAGGGTTTGACAGGTGAGGGAATGGTGAGGGGTCTGTGTGGCCGGAGTGCACACGGTGTGTGTGTGTGTGTGTGTGTGTGTGTGTGTGTGTGTGGAGAGGAGGGTCAGGAAGTAAGGTTAGCCTGGCTATGACTGTAGGGCCTCCACCCTGGCCATGTTTAGGTTGTGGCCCAGAGCTGAACACCCCAAGGGGGCTTTAGGCACAAGGAGCCCTCCCCAGGCCTGGAGACAGACACCCAGTGCCCCTGACGATGGTGGCTTTCAGGAAGGCCTGGCGCCAAGGCGGGGCCTCCGAGAGCCCCTCCAGCTCATCAGTCACACCCCAGTGTCAGAGGGAGGGATCCTCCCCCAGCATCTGGTTATTAAAGCGCCATCTTTAAGCCTCATTAAGGAGTGTTAAATGCTAATGAATTTAGAGAGGGGCGTCTTGGGGCCTGTTTCCTTGGAAACGTTTGCGAGCAGGTGCTTTATAATGAGCTGCACCTATTTTAAAAGGGAGCCACCAGGCCCACTTTGATAGGCTGGGTCTCAGATGCTGATGGGTGAGTGTGAACAAAGCCGGCGGAGGCCAGTGGAGATGCTTTGTGCTCTCAGAAACATCATTCTCTGGTGGTTTCTATAGAAACCGCTGGCACCTAGGGAGGAGGGCTGCTGAGTTCCCGTCTCATTTACACAGCGCAGCCCCAGCCTCTGACGGCCACGGGAGGCGCCTTGGCAGGGCGGGCCGGTTTCCCGAGGAAACGGGACAGGTGTGTGTCTCGGCAGCTGTAATTGTGTTCAGTTCTATCTGCTCCGTCCCTACGGCTCGATTCCACCTGGTCCCCACTCCGCTGCTGCTTCCGGGCCGGGCTGACGGCAGGAACGCACATTCGTGCAGCTCCTTCCTCCCACAGAAAACTTTAAAGAAACTTTTCTTATGGAAAAACTTAAATATATTCCAAAATCGAGAGACTACTTGATGAACTTCCCTGTAATGTGATAAAGCACCCGTTTCATCAGTTATCAACTGACGGCCAGGCGCCTTTTCTCTGTGATCCTGCCCATTTTCCCAGCACACGCCTCCCTTCCCACCCCCTGCTGGATCTTTGTGAAGCCAATCCCAGAATTAGGCAATTATTTCATTGGTACATACTTTTGTTTCTTTAAAAGATAAGCACTTAAAACGAATTGTAAGACCATTGTCACTTCTACCAATTTAACAGTAACTCCTAATATCCTCAGATATCCAATCCACATTCTAATTTCCCCGATACCTTGTAATCTTAAACTTGTTAAAAAGAATTGACTTGTTCACATCAGGATCCAAACATGTGGTTGATAAGTCTCTTAAGTCCTGTTTATTCCGTAGGTTTTTCTCCTTATTTGTTTTCCTTGTAACTTATTTATTGGGGAATAAGTCGATGGTTTGCCCTTTGTTCCCCCTGTGGTGTCATTGAACACATCCTCTGGTCCCGGCATGTCTTATAAACGGGAAGTTATGTGCATGCAGATCGCCAGGGACCCGTGCTCCGACTCTAATTCCGACGCAGTGGGTCTGGAGAAGACACAGTCCCAGTAAGCTCCCAGGTAACGTCAACGGTGCTAGTCCGGGGGGAGGGGAGCTGGGGGCTGGGGCGCTTTCTCTTTTTTCTTTTCTTTTTCCCTTCCCTTCCCTTCCCTTCCCTTCCCTTCCCTTCCCTTCCCTTCCCTTCCCTTCCCTCCCCTCCCCTCCCCTTCCCTGGTGTCTGATTGAATCCCTTTTAATGACATTGTGATTGACCAGGGGGTTCAGCTGTTGTCGCTTATCAAGTCCCCATCAGCTTGTCACCTAATGGTCTTAGTAGTTGAATGGTCTTTGCCTAGAAGATCTATGAATCCATCAGAGGTTGCAGAACGACTGCCCTGTTCTTTAAAGAAAGATTTGCTTTTGATATTAGTGACCCAAGCCAGCTGGCGTGGTTGAGCATCGACCTATGAACCCGGAGGTCACGGTTTGATTCCCAGTCAGGGCACATGCCCACGTAATGGGCTCAGTCCCCAGTGTGGGGCGTGCAGGAGGCAGCCAATCAATAATTCTCTCTCATCATTGATGTTTCTATCTCTCTCTCCCTCTCCCTTCCTCTCTGAAAGCAATAAAAATATATTTTAAAAAATAAAATAAAATAAATCACCTGGAGGGCAGGAAAGGCAGGAGAAAGCCTGGAGTCTTTCGTTTATTTACAAGCTTGCAGAGTAAAAAGATGTTTCCCTAGCATTCTCCAAGGGTATCTAATCAGATTTTTTGTTTTCTGTATGAACATTATGAACTCATGATTTATTACAAATTTGATGTTCCAGTCAGTTGTGGCTATTATTACTATTCCAGTGTTCAACTTGCCCTCTGTTTGGTAAGTGAGCCTCGTTAAGTAGGCTCCCGAGTCTTTTTTTAAAAAAAGAAAACATTGCTGAGGTATAACTTTTGTACCGTTAGAGTGCACAGTTCAGTTAGTTCTGACGGATGTATACGTCCATGGAGCCGCCACCACACTCAAGGCACAGGACCGGTGCATCACTCGGAAGTTGCCTCCTGCTCCTTTGCTGTAGGTCCCCGCCTCTCTTCAGTCCCTAGGCAACCACGGACCCATCGGCCACTGAAGAGCAGTTTGCGCTTTCCTGGACTTTAATATAAACGGACCCAGACAGTAGGTACTCTTTGGTGTCTGGCTTATTTCAGTTAGCATAGTGTCTTTGGGTTCCTCTGTACAGTTGAATGTATCCTTTTCATTGCTGAGTGGTATCCCATTGCATGGGTATATCACAGTTTGTTTACCCAGTTACCTGTGGATGGACATTTTGATTGTCTCAGTGTTTGGCTATTGTAAATTAAGCTGCTGTGAATACTCACGAACAGGTCTTTATGGGGATATATGTTTTCATCTCTCTCCACCTGGGAGTGTAAATGCTAAGTGCTATGGTACGTCTATGTCTAAATTTGTAATACATTGCCAAACTGTCTCCTAAGTGCTGGTACCATTTCGCATTCCTTCGGTGCTCCACATTCTTACCAACATTGGTATTACCAGTTTTTTTCCATGTTAGCCATTGAAGTATGTGGTGGTACTGGATTATGGCTTTAATTTCATTTCCCTGATGACTAATAATGTTGAGCATCTTTCCATGGGTTTATCTACCATTTGAATATCTTCTTTTGCCTATTTAAGATGATGATGAAGATGAAGTTCTAGAAGTTCTTTGTATATTCTGGGATCGTTTCCTCCCGTTCCCTGGTGGTTTTTCTGTTTTATTATTCTATCTAAGGAATCCTTGTCTACTCTGAGGTTGCAGATCTAGAAGTTTCATAGTTTTCACTTTTACTTTTATGATCATTTTAAATTAATTTTTGTATATGGTATGAGGCAAATGTTTATTTATTAATTTTTGTTATGTGGAATGCCCAGTTGTTTTAGCGTCATTTGTTGAAAAGACGTTCCTTTTCCCATTAGATTGCTTTGAAACTTGGGTGAAAATCAATTGGCCATGCATGTGTGGGTCTCTTTCTGGTTTCTCAGGTCTGTTCTATCAATTGATATATTTAGCCTTTTACCAATACCACCCTTTCTTGGTCCCTGTAGCTTTACAGTAATTCCTGAAAATTGGATAGTACAAGCCCTCCAACTGTGATTTTCTTTTTCAAAATTGTTCTGGCTGTTGTAGGTTCTTTATATGCCCATTTTAATTTTACAATCGCCTTGTCAATTTCTACCAAAAAACCCCCACTGCTGGTATTTTGATTAGGATTGTGTCCAATATATAGATCAATTTCTGGAGAATTGACATCTTAGCAATATTGGATCTTCTCATCCACACGTCTAGTATCCTGTTTATTTAGGTCTTCCTTAGTTTTCTTTCAGCAGCGTGTTTCCGTTTCCAGTGTTCAGATGGTGCACATATTGTGTTACATTTATTCCTCGGTATTTCATGGTTTGGATACTATTGTGAATGGAATTTGGTTGTTGCTGGTACATAGAAATGCTATTAACTTTCTTATATGCAGTTGGTCCTCCGTATCAGGATTCAACCAACTGCAGATCGAAAACAGTATTTTTCACCTGCTGTTGGCAATCTGCGATGCAGAAGGTACACTGCATGCATTGTTCTATGCCACTTTACATAAGGGACTTGAGCACTTGGGGGTTTTGGGGTCATGGAGTTCGGGATGGGGGGCTGGGACCAATCCTCTGTAGATACTGAAGGACAACTTTATTGTCCTTGTATCCTGTGATCTTATTAAATCCACATCTTAATCCTAGTAGCTTCTTCTTCTTATTCTTCTTCTTCTTTTTTTTTTTTTTTCCTAGTAGCTCCTTTATAGACTAGAGACCCGGTGTACAAAATTTGTGCATGGGCGGGGTCCCTAGGCCTGATCAGTGATCAGGGCTGGTCAGGTTCCCTGCCTCCCCGCCTCCTCCCCTCTCCCCTCCTCCTCCCCTCGCTGCCATGTCCGCTGGCCACCTAACTTTGGTTCCCCGTCTCAGCCTGGGACCTGGCCCTGATCGGGCGATCAGGACCTGCCAGCCGGAGGGGAGGAACCGGAGGGGCCAACCTCCACCACAGCGGGTGGGCAGAGAGCCGATCGGGGCCTGCGGGATGGGGGAAGGGGCCCGGGAGGTTAGCCGCTGGCCCTGAGGAGGGAGCCGGCCCTTGGCCCCCATGGGAAAGGGGCCGTGTCTGCCGCCACCCACCCCCTGTTCCCTGTCCCAGCCCGGGCCCTGGCCCCCATTAGGTGATCAGGGCCTGCTGGCCAGGGGGAAGGACTGGGAGGTTGGCCAGCAGGCGGCCTGTGGGCTGGGGCAGGCCCTGCATTGAGCGTCTTCCCCCTGGTGGTCAGAGCACGTCATAGCGACCAGTCGTTCCAGTCATTCTGTCCTAACGGTCGCTTAGGCTTCTATATATATATATATCAAGAATTTCCATGTACATGATCATGTTGTCTGTGAATAATACAGTTTTACAGCTTCCTTCCCAATGTGTATTCATTTATTTCTTTTTCTTGCTGTATTGCAATGGCTAACACATCCAGTACAATGTTGAGTAAAAGTGGTGAGAGTGGCCCTAGCCAGTTTGGCTCAGTGGCTAGAGCGTGGTCTGTGGACCAAAGGGTCCCAGGTTTGATTCCAGTCAAGGGCACATACCTCGGTTGCAGGGTATGTGCATGGGGCTCTGGTCGGGGCTCGTGCAGGAGGCAACCAATCAATGTGTTTCTCTTGCATCGATGTTTCTCTGTCTTTTCTTCTCTCTGTCATTCTCCCTAAAACTCAATGGAAAATATCCTTTTGCGAGGATTAACAAAAAATGAAAGTGGTGAGAGTGAACACCCTTGTCTTGTCCCTGATCCTATGGGGAAAACATCCAGTCTTTTATCATAAGAATGATGTTAGCGCTGGCCAGTGCTGTTCAGTGGTTAGAGTGTAGGCTCTTGTAGCAAAAGGTTGAGGGTTAGATTCCTGGTCAAGGGCATGTACCTGGACTGCAGGTTTGATCCCTGGCCCCTGTTGGGGCATGTGCGGGAGGCAACCAATTGATGTGTCTCTCTCACATTGCTGTTTGTTTTTTCTCCTCCCCTCCTCCCTTCCTCCCTTCCACAATCTCTAAAAACCAATGGAAAAAATATCCTCGGGTGAGGATTAGCCAAAAAAAGAAAAAAAAGAATGATGTTAAATGTGGGGTTTTCATAGCTTTCCTAAATCAATATAAGGACGTTGCCTTCTATTTTTAGTTTTCTGAAAACTTTTATCATATATTGGTGTTGAATTTTGTCAAATGGTTATTATCACATCTACATTTTTTTGCTATATTCAGTTACTATGGTGAATTGCATTGATTTTTTAAAAAATGTTAAAAACCGTGCATTTCTGGGATAAACCCTCCTTGGTCATGATGTATTACCAATTCTAGTTGCTAATAATTTGTTATGTATTTTGCATCTCTTTTCATAAAGGTTATTGGTTTATACTTTTTCTTTTTAAAAAAATATATTTTATTGATTTTTTACAGAGAGGAAGGGAGAGGGATACAGAGTTTGAAACATCGATGAGAGAGAAACATCGATCAGCTGCCTCCTGCACACTCCCTACTGGGTATGTGCCCGCAACCAAGGTACATGCCCTTGACCGGAATCGAACCTGGGACCCTTGAGTCCGCAGGCCGGCGGTTTATACTTTTTCTTGTGTTGTCTTGGTATGGTTTTGATATGAGATTATATTGGCCTCAAAAAAATGAATTGAGAAACGTTCTCTCCTCACTTTCTGAATATTTGGGTAGGGATTTCTTCCTTAAAGTTTGATAGAATTCACCAGTGGAGGCATCTAGACTCAGGGTTCTTTTTTTGTTGTTGTTGTAAGGTTTTTAATTATAATTTTTTTTAAAAGGTGTATATAGGTCTATTAGATATTCTATTTATTCATTGTTGTAACTTTTTTCTTTCAATGAATTTGTCTACTTCATCAAAATTGTCAAATTATTGTCCTAAAATTGTTGTTAATATCATTTCATTAATTTTTAATGGCTATAGAGTCTTCCTTCCTTCCTGTTGATCTGAATATCAACCTGGTATCACTTCAGTCTGAAGACGTTCCTTTAACATGTCTTGTAGTTCAGAATTCTTGTAGTGGTGAATTCTCTCAGTTTTTGTTTATTAAAAAAAGTCTTTAGGCAGAAAAACAGACACACAGACCAATGGAACAGAATTTAGAGCCTAGAAATAAACCACATGTTATGGGCAAGTAATTTTTTACAAAGGAGCCGAAAACATACAATGGAGAAAAGAAAGCCTCTTCAATAAATGGTGCTGGGAAAACTGGAAAGCCACATGCAAAATAATGACACTAGACTACTGTTTGTCCCCGAATACAAAAGTTAACTCAAAATGGATCAGAGACGTAAGTGTAAGAGTGGAAACAGTAAATTACACAGAAGAAAATATAGGTGCTAAACTTAGGGATCTTGGTCTTAGAGAGGATTTTATGAATTTGACCCCAAAGGCAAGGGAAGTAAAGGGAAACAACAGCTCTGACAAGGGGTTAATATCCAAAATATATAAAGAACTCATAAAACTCAACACCAAACAAAAAATGCACAATCCAATTAAAAATGAGCAAAGGGCTTGGACAGACATTCATTCCCAAGAAGTCATACAGATGGCCATTATGTGGGATATAAAACCGAAAGCAACAAAGAAACAAACAAGAAAAACAAATGAACAACAATTCATAGACTTAAGACAACAGTATGGTGGTTTACCAGGGGGGAGGGGGGTGGGGAATGGTAGCACATATATGGTTCATCCTCACCAGCAATTAGAGAAATGCAAATCCAAACTACAATGAGATACCACCTCACCTAGTAGAATGGCTGTTATCAACAAGACAAGTAATAACAAGTGTCAGAGAGGTTATGGAAGAAAAGGAACCCTCATTGGCTGTCGTTGGGTACAGCCACTGTGGGAAATAGTACGGAGTTCCTCAAACAATTAAGAATAGAGTTACCATATGACCCAGCAACTCCTTTTCTAGGTAACTTCCACAAAAATTTGAAAACATTTATTTGCAAAGGTATATGCATCCCTATGTTCATGACAGCATTATTCATGGCGGTCAAGACATGGAAACAACCCAAGTATCCTTTGATAGATGACTGGATAAAGAAGATGTGGTACATAGACACAGTGGAATACCACTTGGCCATAAGAAAAGATGAAATACTGCCATTTGTGACAATATGGATGGACCTTGAGAATATCGTGCGAAGTGAAATAAGTCGACAGAGAAAGTTAAGACCCATATGATTTCACTCATATGTGGGCTATAAGACTGAAAGCAACAAAGAAACAAACAAGAAAAACAAATGAACAAAAATTCATAGACTTAGACCACAGTATAGTGGGTTCCCAGAGGGAAGGGGATGGGGAATGGTAAAGGTAGAGGAGGCCAAGTACTAGTATATGACGAAGGAAGATCGAACTTCGGTTGATGGGCACACAATACAATATATAGATGATGCATCACAGAAGTATACACTTGAAATCTATATAACGTTATTAACCAATTAAATTTAATTTAAAAAATAAGTAACTGGTAGAGTCTGGAAAAAAAAAAGTGTTTTGCCCTCATTTTTTCCACGTTACATTTATGGAAGTAACATTGACATACAATCAACTGCACATATTTGAAGCGTACATATTTGAGGTTTTGACCTACATATACTAGTATATCCATGAAACCCTGACCACAACCAAGGTAAGTGTTGTATTTGTCACCTTCAGATGTTTTGTGTCCCATTTCTAACTCTTCCTCCTGTCCCTCCATGACACATGTCTTCAGCCAACCCCTGGTCTGTTCCCTGTCATTATAAATTAGTTTAATTTTCTAGAATTTTGGTGTAAATATGGTCATATGATACATACTCTTTTATGTGGCTTTTCCCAGCACAATGACTTTGGGATTGATCCACATGGCTGTATGTATCAATACTAGTTCATCCCTTCATATTGCTAAATATTTCATTATAAGGATACGCTACAGTCTATCCACTTAACCTACTGACAAACATTGGGTTGTTTCCAGTATCTGGTTATTACAAATAAAGTTACTATGAACAGTCACATACAAGCCTTCGTGTGGACACATCCTCTCATTTCTTTGGGTGTTTATGGACTGAATTGTGTACCCCCAATTCATATGTGGAAGCCCCAATGTGACTGTATTTGGAGATAGGGCTTTAAAGAGATAATTCAGGTTAGATGAAAATTTAGATGGAGGCTCTAATCCAATAGGACTGGTGTCCTGATAAGAAGAGGAAGGAGCACCAGAGCTTTCTCTGTGCGCCGCACACAGGACAGGCCGCGTGGGGACACAGCAAGAAGGCATCCCCTTCACTTGAAGGAAAGAGGCTCCACCAGAAACCCACCCTCCTGCACCGTGGTCTCAGACTCCCCGCCTCCAGCACTGTGAGAAAATGCGTGTCTGCCGTTTAAGCCCCCGACTCTGCGGCTACCTGTTCTGGCAGCCCTCGCAGACCTGGGGTCAGTCCTAGGATTGGAATGTCTGCGTCATATGCTGGTGGTGTATGTTGAACTTTTAAAGAAACTGCCAGTTTTTCAAATGATTTTATTTTACAATCCCACCAACATTCTGTGAGGGTTCCAGTGCCCGACATCTTACCCAACATTTGGTAGGATCGTTCTTTTTAACTTCAGTCATTGTAAAGTATGTGTAGTGTGATTCTCTCACCGTGGTTTTAATTTTGCATTTCCCTGAGGACTAATGATGGTGAACATCTTTTCATGAGCTTATTTGCCATTTTTACATTTTTTTATGAAGTGTCTGTTCAATTTTTTTTTTTTTTGCCCACTTTAAAAATCAGATTGTTTGTTTTGTGCTACTGAGTTTTGAGATTTCTTTATATATTTTGCATATAAGATGTTTGTCACATGTGTGATTTGCAAATACTTCCTCTCAGTCTATGGGTTGTATTTTCATTCTCATAACAGGTTTTTTGTTTGTTTGTTTGTTTGTTTTGAAGAGCAGATTTTATTTTATTTTTATTTTTTTAAAAATATATTTTATTCATTCTTTACAGAGAGGAAGGGAGAGGGATAGAGAGTTAGAAACATCAATGAGAGAGCAACATCGATCAGCTGCCTCCTGTACACTCCCCACTGGGTATATGCCCGCAACCAAGGTACATGCCCTTGACTGGAATTGAAACTGGGAACCCTGAGTCCGCAGGCCGAAACTCTATTCACTGAGCCAAACCAGTTAGGGCTGAAGAGCAGATTTTAAAACTTTCGATAAATTCCAATTTATCAACTTTTTCTTTTCTGAATCATGCTAGATACTGGTGACGTATCTAAGTAAATTTTGCCTAACCTAAGGCCACAAAGATTTGTTCTTGTTTACTTCCAGAAATTGTATATGTTGTGGCTTTATATTAGTCTGTGGTCCATTTCATATTAATTTTTATATATGGTACAAGTATGGGTGGAAGTTCATGGTTTCGCATATGGATCTTCAGTATTCCTGCAGCACCTGTTGAAAACAGATCTGTGCCCGTATGCCTCTGTGGACTAAATATGTGTAGGTCTGTTTTGTACTCTCTCTTCTGTTCCATTGCTCTCTTTGTCTATCTTATCACCAATACCCCATTGTTTTTATTATTGTAATCATATGATGAGTCATGAAATCGGGTAGTGTAAGTCTTCCATTTTTTTTCAAAATTATTTTGACTATCCTAGTTCTTTGCATTTTAATTTTAAATTTAGAATCACTTTGTATATTTCTACCCCAAAGTGCATGCTTGAACTCTGAATGATATTGCATTTACTAGTACTCTACAGATCAATTGGAGAGAGAATGGAATTTCTTAACAAATTTGAGTCTTCCAATCCATGAACATAGTATACTTCTCCATATATTTGTCTTATTTGACTTCTTTCACCAGTGTTTTCATTTACTGTACAGCTCCTTTACATTTTTTGTAAGGTTTACCCCTAAGTATTTATATTTTTATGTTATTGGAAAACATTATACCCAACAACAGCAGAATACACATTC
The DNA here is from genome assembly GCF_028538775.1 of Myotis yumanensis. Taxonomy (NCBI): domain Eukaryota; kingdom Metazoa; phylum Chordata; class Mammalia; order Chiroptera; family Vespertilionidae; genus Myotis; species Myotis yumanensis. The sequence goes on from NW_027223752.1 coordinate 13,787,690, forward strand.
ATTTCAAGAGGTTTATCAATTTTGTTGATCTTTTCAAAGTACCAGATTTTTTGTTTCATCAATTTTTCTCTATTTCTTTTTAAAAAATTATTGATTTATTTTCTTATCTTAGTTATTTCCTCTGCTTAAACCTTGGGTTTAATTTTCTCTTCTTTCTGTAGTTTCTTAAAGTAGAAGTTGAGGTGATTGTTTTGAAATGTATATTCTTTTCCATCATAGATGTCCAGTGCTGTTAATTTCCCTCTAGGTTTTGCAGCTGCATTACATAGCTGTCAATGCATTGTTTTCATTTTTCTTCAGTTAAAAATACTTTCTAATTACCTTTTTCATTTCTTTGTGATCCATGGAGTATTTAGGAATGCTCTTTAGGCTCCAAATACTTGGGAATTTTCCAGATATCTGTTAGTGATTTCTAACTTAACTCCTTTAGAGTCACAAAACACACAGTGCATGTTTAAATCCTTTTAAATTTATTGAGATTTGGTTGATGTCCTACAGCATGATCCATTTTGGTAAATGTTCTGTGAGCACTTGAAAAGAGTGTGTATTCTGTTTGTTGGGTGTAATGATCTACAAATGTCAATTACATTAAGTTGATTGATAGCATTATTCAAGACTTCTCTATCTTCTCTGAAATTTCTATTTGTTCTATTAGTTAAGAATGGCTGGTTAAAATTGGTAACAATGAGAATAGATTTGTCTTACTTACTTTAAAAGTTCTATTAGTTTTCCTTTATTTCTTTTGAAGGTCTGTTATTAGGTACATAAACATTTAGGATTGTTATGTTCTCCAGATGAATTGACTCTTTTATGAAAAGACCCACTTTGTCCCTGATAATATTCTTTTCTCAGACATCTACTTTGCCTGTTATTACCATAGGCATTCCTGGTTTATTTTGATACCGTTAGTTAGTATGGTGTATCTTTTTCCATCTTTTTACTTTAACCTATTTGTGTCTTTATAAAACATGTTTCTTATCGGCAGCATTTAGTTGGGTATTGATCGTGTATTTTAATTCTACATAGCAATCTTTTCCTATGAAGTGGTTTAGTGTTCTTGTTTTAATTTAGTATAATTATTTTTTAAATATTATTACTCTTATAAACTATATTTTTTATTGATTTCAGAGAGGAAAAGAGGGGGAGAGAGAGGTAGAAACATCAATGATGAGAGAGAATCATTGATCAGCTGCCTTCTTCATGCCCCACATTGGGGATCGAGTCTGCAACCTGGTATGTGCTCTGACTGAGAATCAAACTGTGACCTCCTGGTTCATAGGTCGACGCTTAACTACTGAGCCACTCCAGCCAGGCTAGTGTAATTATTGAGATAGTTAGATTTAAATCTATCATCCTGCTGGTTTTTATTTGTTCCATCTATTCTTTTTGACATTTTTTTCTGTCCTCTCTTTCTCTTAGATTAATTCAGTATTTTTAATGATTTCATCTTATCTTCTTTGTTGCTTTATTATCTGTAGCATTGTGTCGTGCTTTATTTTTTGTGGTTGCTTTAGAGTTTATAGTATACTTCTTTACCTTATCAGTCTGCTTTCAAATCATATTACATCTCTTATTGTATTGTATAAGAACCTTACAACAATAGACAAATTTTCAACTTTTCTCCTCAGGGTCTTTGCACTATTGCTGGCACACATTTTCCTTCTATGTATATTAAAAGTCCCACAATACTATTTTTTCTGGAAACAGAAAATTATTTAAAGAATATTTTAATGATCAAAAAGTATTTTCTATTTCCTTATATATTTACTACGGTACTGGAGGCCCGGTGCAAGAATTCATGCACCTGTGCAGTCCCTTGGCCTGGCCTGTGGGATCAGGCCGAAACCTGCTCTCCGACATCCCCTGAGGGATCCTGGATTGTGAGAGGGTGCAGGCCAGGCTGAGGGACCCCACCAGTGCACGATTGGGGCTGTGGAGGGACATGGGAGGTTGGCCAGCGGACTCAGTCCTGATTGGCCGGACCGCAGCAGCAAGCTAACCTACCGGTCGGAGCGTCTGCCCCCTGGTGGTCAGTACACATCATAGTGACTGGTCTACCAGTTGACTGTATGCCCCCTGGTGGTCAGTGCACATCATAGCGAGCAGTTGAGTGGCCTTAGCATACCAATAACATATTATGCTTTGATTGGTTGAATGGATGACCGAACACTTACCATATTAGGCTTCTATTATATAGGATTTCTATTCCTTTTCATTATTTTGTGTAGATTTGGATTTGGTATAATTTCCTTTCTACCTTAAGGACTTAAAATTTTTGTTTTCAACAGTCATGTATATTTCAAAGAACTTAATTGAAAAAAATGGTCTTTTATACTTACTTATCCAATTAGATACCATATACCTTGCTTTTCCTTCACTCCTGAATTTCCAAGTTTTCCTCTGGTATTATTACTCTTCAACCTGAAGAACTTCCTTTTGCATCTGTTGATGACAGAACAGATCTGTTGATGACAAATTTACTTATTTTTTTTCCATCTATCAAGATTGGTATTTTGCCTTTATTCCTAGAGGGTACTTTTGCTGTCTATAAAATTCTGGGTTGGGCACTCCTTTCTTTCACCATTTTCAATGTTTTCCACTATTTTTTTTTTTTTACTTCTATAGTTTCTGATAAGAAATCCATAGCATTTCAAATTATTTTAATGTAATGCTTCATTCCCCATCCCTACCCCCACCCATGAGGTGGTTTCAATATTTTTTTCATTGAGGTTTTTCGAAGTTTGAATGTGTTGGGGCTTGGTGTTTTCTTTGAGTTTATCTTTTTTGTGGCTTGCTGAGCCTCTTGACTCTAAATTTATGTCTTTCACCAAATGTGGGCACTTTAGTCAGTATTTCTGCAAGTATATACATATAAATTGACATACACACAGACGTATACATGCACTGCTCCACTGACAAAAATGTTTAACCTTCTGCTATTATCCCACAGGTCCCTATGACTTCGTTCATTTCTGTTTCTATCTACAAGTTCACTGAGTCTTTTTTATTTCCCGTTTTGTTATTGGGTTTATCCCATGATTAAAAAAAATACTTTCAGTTCTAAAATTTCTATTTAAAAATATAATTCCTGGCCCTAGCCAGTTTGGCTCAGTGGATAGAGCATTGCCATGCGAACTAAAGGGTCCTGGGTTCGATTCCGGCAAGAGCACATACCCGGGTTGTGGGTTCGATCCCCAGTGCGGAGTATGCAGGACGCAGCTGATCAATGATTCTCATCATTGATGTTTCTATCTCTCTCTTCCTCTCCCTTCCTCTCTGAAAACTATAAAAATATTTTCTTAAAAATTATATATATATAGATATATATATAAAACTATAAAAACGTATTTAAAAATTATATATATATATATCTATCTATATATATATATAAATAAATTTCTGTTTATCTGTTGAGGTCATCTATCCATTTATTTCAAGAATGTTTATCTCATTGAGGATTATTAGAATAGCTGTTCAAATGTGTCTGATAATTCCAAGATCTGGATCATTTCAGGGCTGGCAATGTTTTATTTTTCTCATGGTTACTATTTACATTTTTCTGGTTCTTTACATGTCAAGTAACTTAGGAACACATCCTGCAGATGTTTAGCATTATATTGTCAGATCCTGGGTCCCGTAAAATCCTGTGGACAATAGTGATTTGTTTGTCTCAATGGGCAACCAACCCAGTTAGATTCAGGGAGCAAGTGTTGCTCTCCTTGTGTGGGCAGTGGTTCCACTTCAGTGTTCAGAACCTTTGTGATGCTGAGTGCTAGTCTCAGACTTAGGCAGTGGTTCTGTGGTGCTTCCCTACTTAAAGCTTGAGCTGTGCTTCTCGGACTGGGTCACACACCTGTTGCTTAAGGACTGCCCTGGGGTGCACATCAGTTCATACACAGAGGGAGAGGGTTCCCTTCTCACCTCTCTCCTCTGCGGAGTTTCTCCCTCAGTCTGTCTCCCCAGGGTTAGCCTTCTGCTGTGTCACATGGTGACCACACTGGAATCCCTCCCACGGAAAACTGGCTAACTTTGGAGAAAATAGTGGGAAAACAACATGGATTTTCCTCTTACAATAAGGCCACTTTGCCCCAGTTCTTTGGTTCGGATCCTCTCCTCTGGGTTCCAGGCACTTGTACCGCATGCCAGAGCAGCGTGGTTCTGTTCTGGGCAGGGCTGGGAGAACGAGACGGACATAGTTTTACAATTTCCAATGTTCTCTGGTTACAGAGACGCCCTCCCCCCCTTTTTTTTGTCTCTTTGGCCAGAATGGTGGATTTATTTCAGAATTTTTGCCACTATTATAATTCCTAAAATCATTCAGTCTGTGAGTCAGTGTCAGCAATTAAAACATGCCCCCCCCCCCAAATATAAGTAAAAACCCCAAACTGAAAATCCCACAGACTTAGAGCCTCACTTGCCATATTGGTTTTTCTTCACATATCGACTTCGTCCCCCTAACCCACCTGCTATTACTTTTTAGGCTTCAAGTTTGCATTGTGAATTTTGTCCAGAGTTCCTACTTGTAATTTGTGATAGAGGGTGAGAGGCCATTGTGGGTTTATTCCCTTTGGGGTTCAAACTAGATTTTGTTTATTTAAAAAAGTCAGCCTTTCCCCTTTCTAGTATGGTTGGAATAATGTCCATTGCTGTGCTCTTCTAGTTCACTAATGTTTCCTCCTGCCGTGTCTCATCTGACATTAATCCCACTCAAGGTATCTTTCATCTCAGCGCTGTGTGTTCCATGTCTAGAAGGTCCTCGGGGTTCTCCTCCATCCTCCATGTCTCACTGGGCTTGACCAGTCTCTCCTCTACCTTCGTAAACAGGTGCTATGTGGTTATAACAACTGTCGCAATGCCCGGGTCTGTCATCTGTCACTTGCGGATTTAGCTGGTAAGAGACAGAATCTGAGGCTGTGGTTGGTCCTTGTTCCTGGGCTCCTTCCACGGTCACAGCTAGGAAATGGTTTTGTTGTTAAGAAAAAATGCATCATTGGTAGTACTGGTTTTTCCCATTCAAATTTAGGATTACAGAACTTTTCTTTGGCTTCTTTGCTTTTATATATTTTTTATTTCTTTTACACGGAAAATTTTTATTTCTGTCTCTCTTAACACAATTTTTTTTTTTTTTTTGGTATATTGACACTAGCAATTTCATGACTAAAAGCAGTTTAAGATTTCTCTCAGTTCTTTTTGTCCACAGTGCATATCTAATTAGGGTTTACCATCAAATTACTGTTCATAATGTATATTCAACTAAGGACCTACCATTAAATTACTGTGCTTTCACATCTCCCAGAATAAATCCTATTTATGTGATTAAGCTACTAGCTCAATTCTTGATTTGTTTCATTTGCTTAATTTTTCTTTCACATTTTAGAGACCGTTTTTTAAGTTAATTTTGTTGTGTAATGTTATAAAATATGTACATTGTTCTAGAGAAGGGATTGGAAAACTACAGCTCTTGGGTCCAATCTGGTTTACATTTTTAAACGGCTGTCACACACACACACATACACACACACACACACACACACGAGCGCGCGCGCGCGCGCGCGCGCGCGCACACACGCACACACGCCACAGTGACTGTATGGGGCCCATAAACCCTAAAATATTTACTGTTTGGCCCTTTACAGAAATTTTCTAACTTCTACCCCCAACCCGCTCCTCCATTTCATTCTCTTCCTCTAGAGCAGTGGTTCTCAACCTGTGGGTCGCGACCCCTTTGGGGGTCGAACGACCCTTTCACAGGGGTCGCCTAAGACCATCGGAAAACACATATATCATTACATATTGTTTTTGTGATTAATCACTATGCTTTAATTATGTTCAATTTGTAACAATGAAATTGGGGGGTCACCACAACATGAGGAACTGTATTAAAGGGTCCCGGCATTAGGAAGGTTGAGAACCACTGCTCTAGAGTCTAGAGCAGCCATGGGCAAACTACGGCCCGTGGGCTGGATCCAGCCCGTTTGAAATGAATAAAACTAAAAAAAAAAAAAGACCGTACCCTTTTATGTAATGATGTTTACTTTGAACTTATATTAGTTCACACAAACACTCCATCCATGCTTTTGTTCCGGCCCTCCGGTCCAGTTTAAGAACCCATTGTGGCCCTCGAGTCAAAAAGTTTGCCCACCCCTGCTCTAGAGGCTGACTTATTCCTTTACTTTCTGATTTATCTTCCTACTGCTTTTAATGTAAGCAAACACATACATATATTCATAGCGTCTCTTCTAGTTACCTCCCACCTGCTTTTCTCCCACATTGCTTTTGTCCCTGAGCAGCGAGTCTGGAGGTCACCCCACAGCAGGCAGGGAGGTGGGCCTCCTTTCTCTTCCAGCTGCTGCGCATTCCGCATTCCGGAGTGGGATTGCTGGGCTTTATTTAACCGGTTCCTTCCTGGTGTTTATTTCGGTTCCTCTAATTTTTTATTCTTAAAGTCGTGGGAGTTTGGCCAGCGTCGCTTCGGGACTGGTCCCTGCGGGGGACTGCAGGTCAGGCAGGGGCGGGGGACGAGTCACGTGCCACCGTGTCGGTGGCCCCGGTTCTCTGCACAGGGATCGCACCACTCGCCCTTCTCTCACTGATGCCCACGGCCACCTAACGAGGAGTGTGGCCGAACGTTTGGAGTTTGCTGATTTGATAGGTGAGGAATGATATCTTTGTGTCATTTAAATGGTCATTTCCAATGAGCAGGGGCAAAGGACCAACTACATTTCCTTTTATTGACCTTCCTGTTCACTTTTCTTGCTCACTTTTTTGTGGAACTCTTGGTCACTTTCACTGTATTTAGGGATAGTGACCTTTGCTTCTAATATAGGTTGCAAATATTTCTCCCATTTGTCTTTTTTACTCTACTTATTTGTTTCCTTGTTTTTATGGCACACCACAGTGATGATGGTGATGATGATTTTCCTGTAGGTAAATCTACCCATCTTTCATCTTACTGCTTCTGGCCCTGGAGTCCTAGCCAGGAAGGTTTCTCCAATCCCAGACTGTGGAAAAGTCAGTCACCTTTTCTTCTCATGTTTTTGTAGTGTCTTTTTAAAGTTCTGGTCCTTTTCACATTTACTGACAGCACACTCTGCGTGCACACTGTTCTGTGTTTGGCCACTTTCCCTGTGTGAATTGAAGCAGCAGAAAGGGGCCCTTACCCACTCCTCCAGTTTGCCAGCGTTGCTTCGAGACTGGTCCCTTCAGAGGGGGCTGCAGGCCAGGCGCATGGTGGACAGTCATGTGCCTGACCCCCACTTGTGTTTCCACTCATCCCTTGGTGCAGATATTCATTCAGTACACCCTGCCGATGCAGAGACCCTGGCATCGCAGCATTTGAAAGAGACCAGCATGTGCATTTCCAGGGAGAAGGAATTGAGATTGCGGGGGCGGGGAGGGATTTGCCAGGGACTCTTGGCTCCATCCTGGGGACTCGCTCCTGCCGGTGGGGGAAGGGAAGGTCCATGAGCGTCTGCCGCGTGGTGGCCACCGAGCCAGCCTACCGCCTCTGTTACTCCCAAGCCAGAGGTCCTGTCACTGTCCCCACCTTCACATGTGGGCCTGAAGCAGGGAGAGGCCCTGCAGCCAGTAATAGGCCGCCGGGCTCCAGTACCGGCATCTGCCTCCCCCGGGGAAGGCGAGGCCCCCGCTAGCCTTGCCAGGGATGTGGCATGGAGCACGGTCGCTCTGCCCTCCCCTCCTGCCCCACCGTGGCCTCAGAGCTCCTCGGAGAATCAGTTTGCCTGTGACTGCGTGTCCCAGCCATTGGCGCTCCCTGGGCATGAACGCCGTCCCCGGCGCCTGCTGGAGTTGGTGGCAGCAGCTCCGTGGGCGTTGCCTCAGCCCCGAGTGCCAGCAAGTGCTGGCAGCCAGAGGCTGCGCTCACTACTTTTCAAGTTGTTCTTTTGTTCATTCATCCGTTTGTGTATCCACGCATCCCTCGTGCAGATAGATACTCATTCAGCACACCCTGCCGATGCCTGCAGCGTGCCGCCCCGTGCTGGCCAGGGGCGCCCCAGGCGTGGGGCAGATGTCTGTCCCCAGGGGCTCAGGTCCTGGTGCTGGGCAGGGGGCGGGGAGCCCAGAGCAGTGTCTCCCCTCGCCTTTCCTTCAGCTTTGGGTGCGGTGAGGGCAGCTGGTGCCCGCAGTGCTGAGAGGCGCCAGAGACCAGACCCCGAGAGGGAAGGGCTCCCCTGGGCACACGTGTCAGCTGCCCAGCCAGGCCCACGCCTCGCCTACACCCCGACCTCACGCCCCTTGAAGAGGCTGGGACCCAAGGAAGGGAAAGCGAGCCCTCGGGCGGACCCCGGAGCCCAGCCATCAGGTGTGTGGGGGGCACGCAGCTGGCGGGTTTTCGGGCATCAGGTAGCTTTCATCAGCACTGACTGCGCCATGACCAGCCTCCCCCTCTCCCAGAGCCCTAGGCCTTGGCCCCGGAGGTGCTTCCCAGTGAGGCTGGTTGCCAGGGCGTCTGGGAGGCTCCCCGTGGATCCAGCTAGTTAGGCCCGGAGCGCCCCCGGCCAAGCCAGCTGTCGGTGTGATGACAGTTGCCATAAAACCCACCAACGAGACACGCGAGCGGCTCCTCCGCGGGCCGGTAAATCACCTTCCGGGCCATCGCTTCCCAGGGCAGCCGCCGGCACGGCGCATTGGCGGGATCGCCCATCACACCCCTTGTTCCCAGCCCTTGGAGTTTATGGCGCCTCATGAATCAGGCCATTTCCCTCCTTCGCAGGAAACGTCCGGAACCGCGGGCTCGTTCTCCTGGGAAAGGTGGGTTTGGTGGCGGGTGGTGTGTGGGTGGGCGCCGGTGGCTCTGGGCCGATGTGCGAGGCCGGCTCCTGCTTCTCTCTGGGCCCTCCCGCCGCCAGTGGCCGGCACTGAACAGGCACAGGGTGAGTGGCAGGGCCCTTCTCCTCCTCCACCCCCTCCTGGGTCAGTGTGTGTCCCAAGGGGGCGCCTGGGGACCGAGGTACTGCGGTGGGGCGAGGGGCTGAGGTGCAAAGGCTACCCCTGCCCCCAGGGGCGGCCAGTCCTGCCTGCGCAGCACGTGTGGGTGCCCGTGAACGGCCTGTCTCTGGCTGGTGGGGCTCGGGGCTGCTGCTGCCCCTACATCTGGGGAGGGGGGAAGCGTCTCCGTGCACGAGCCATGTCCAGGGACACGAGTCCAGCCGCACTTAGCCTCTCTAGGACGGCTGCCCGGCCATCTCTGAGCCCGAGCCCGTGAGAGAGGCTTCAGGAAAGGGGGGCGGAAGGTGGGCAGGCCCCAGGTGGCCCAGGCGAGGGAGGCAGGGGGTGCCTAGTGGGGGAGGAGGAATGGCTCTGGGAATGGGAGGAGCAGATGGATTTAGACCCAATAAAGAGGTTACTTAGGAGCCAAGGTGAGGGGGCCTCCCCATCATCCCTTCCCTCCCCTTCCTTCCTTCCAGGGCCCTTCCTTCCAGAGTAGATTCTAAACACGCCGGGGGTGGCACTGCCTGTGATGGGACGGATGTGCAGGCTCATCAGAGCAGATGTTGGGGGTGCCACACCCTCCCAGGCCCTAGGCCGCTGCCCCAGCCCAGACTGGGCAGGTGCGGGCCTCTGGTCAGCAGCACAGCCGCTGTGCCTCCTGGCTGACCCGGCTTCCCCCCCATCCCACACTCAGGGGGCTCAGGACCCCAGGGAGGCAAGTGGGCCTGCGGGGCCTAGGGAGGCAGGGAAGGAGAGCAGCAGGGATGCCCTCTCTTCTGCCCCAGACCACCCCTCAGCTTCAGGGGCCCACCCAGAAGTCACCCTGCCTGGGGGCTGCTTCTGAAGAGGCTCGGAGAAGAGCAGTCATTTGTCGCCCACCCTCCCAGGAATGTGTCCCCACACTGACCGAGGCAGGAATTGTCCGGCAGGAGACTGGGGTGTGGGCCCCAGGGAAGCAGCTGGGGCTGGGAGAAGCTCCACCACTCCTGGCCCTGTGGTCTTGGCAAATCCCTGCATCTCTCTGAGCCTCAGTGTTCCTCATCTGCAGAATGGGTCTCCAAGTCGTTTACCCCCCCCGCCCCCCCCCCCCCCAGTCTAAATTGGATTGATGGAGTGCTGCATTTAATGGGAATTTGACATACGGGCATTTGAAAGAGCAGGATAGAAAAGTCTGCAACATTTGAGAGGCTGTGAACTCCACTTTTCAAAAAAATTGTCAAGATGGCTCAGCGTTGGGCTGCGGTTCGGGCGAACTGTTCATGCGGTGGCCGCATGGTGGCGCCCTGGGAGCTGATGAATAGGCGGCCAGGGCAGCAGGCAGGCCAGAGGCGCAAGGGCCCTGACTGCAGTTTCAAGTAGAATCTTTTGTGAGTTTGTTAAGTGGAGGTTCTTGTTAGTCTCCGCCCCTCCCTGGCTCTGCCCCGCACCTGTCGCTGCCAAACCAGTTGTCTTAGAACAGCAGGTGAAGGTGATAAAATGCTCTGAAGAAGGCAGAACAACTGCTGGATACTTAATCACATTAGTTTACGAGGCAGGAGGCTTTGGAATATTGGCGATGATGCTAAGATAGAAAATGTCTTTACATCATAGATATACAAAGGATCATACTAGAATATTATGAAAGACTATATGCCACCAAATTCAATAACCTAGAAGAAATGGATTGGCTCCTAAAAATATCTAACCTTCCTAGTCTAAAACATGAAGAATTGGAAAATCTAAATAGACTGATCAGCAGTGAGGAAATTGAAACAACCATCCAGAACCTCCCCCAAAAATAAAAATCCAGGACCAGATGGCTTCACTAGTGAAATCTACCAAATTTCAAAGAAGATTTAAAGCCTATTCTTCTCAAACTCTTACAGAAAATTGAAGAAGAGACACTACTTCCTAACAAATTCTATGAAGCCAGTATATCCCTGATACCAAAACTTGGCAAAGATAACACGAAAGAAGAAAACTATAGACCAATATCTCTGATGAATACAAATGCAAAAATCCTAAACAAAATACTAGCAAATCAAATCCAACAGTACATCCAAAAAATAATACATCACGATCCAGTGGGGTTTATTCCAGGGGCACAAGGATGGTTCAACATATGAAAATCAATCAATGTAATAGGCCACATTAACAAAAGAAAGGATAAAAATGATATGCTCTTATAATAGATGCAGAAAAAGCATTTGATAAGATACAACATCCATTTATGATGAAAACACTCACTAAAATAGTAATAGGAGGAAAGTACCTCAACATAATAAAGGCCATATATGATAAACTCTCAGCTAATATACTCAGTGATGAAAAACAACATTTTCCCTCTAAGATCAGAAATAAAACAAGGATGTCCACTCATCACTCTAATTCAACATAGTGCTGGAAGTCCTAGACAGAGGAATAAGGCAAGAGAAAGAAATAAAAGGCATCCAAATAGGGAAGTAAGATGTCAAACTGTCACTTTTTGAAGGTGACATAATTTTGTATATAGAAAACCCTAAAGACTCCACTAGAAAACTCTTAGAAACAATAAACAAATATAATCAAGTTGCAGGATACAAAATCAGTTTGCAAAAATCTGTTGCCTTCCTGAATACTAACAACAAAATTTCAGGGAAAAAAAAGAAAAAAATTTCCTTTTGAAATTGTAACCAAAAGACTAAAATACCTAGGAATAAATTTAACAAAGAATGTGAAAGACCTATATACTGAAAATTACAAAGCATTATTAAAAGAAATTGAAAAAAACACAACAAAATGGAAAAATATCTTGTGTTCATGGATTGGAAGAATCAACATAGTTAAAATAGCTGTATTACGCAAAGCAATATACAGATTTAAAGCAATCCCCATCAAAATCCCAATGTCATTTTTAAAAGAAATAGAATGAGAAATCATCAGATTTGTATGGAACCACAAAAGATCCCGAATAGCCAAAGTAATCCTGAGAAAAAAGAACAAAACTAGAGGTATCAAGCTACCTGACTTCAAATTATACTACAGAGCCACGATAATCAAAACAGAATGGTATTGGCAGAGAAACAGACATACAGATCAGTGGAACAGAATAGAGAGCTCAGCTTTAAAACCAAATGTACTAGTACATAGAGAGATAATTTTCATATATATATTATTGATTTCAGAGAGGAAGGGAGAGGGAAAGAGAGAGATAGAAACATCAATGATGAGAGAGAATAATTGATCAGCTGCATCCTACATGCCCCACACTGAGGATCGAGCCCACAACTCAGGCATGTGCCCTGACGGGGAATTGAACCATGACCTCCTGGTTCATAGGTCGACACTCAACCACTGAGTCACTCCAGCTGGGCTGGACAGATCATTTTCGACAAAGGAGCCAGACACACACAATGGAGTAAAGATAGTCCCTTCGATAAATGGATCTGGGAAAACAGGAAAGCCACATACAAAGGAATGAAACTGGATTGCAATTTGTCCCCATGTACAAAAATTAATTTGAAATGGACCAAAGACCTAAATAGAAGACCCAAACAATAAGTGACATAGAAGAAAATATAGATACCAAACTTATGGACCTTGGTCATAGAGAACATTTTATGAACTTGACCCCAGAGGCAAAGGAAGCAAAGGCAAAACTAAATGAATGGGACTAAAACTAAAAAGCTGTTGCACAGCAGAAGAAACTGACACCAAAACAAAGAGGCAGCCAACCAGATGGGGGATGATATTTGCTAACAGTAGCTTCAACAAAGGTTTAATTTCCAAAATATATAAAGAACTCATAACACTCAACATCAAACAAGCAACCAAGCCAATCACAAAGGGGCAGCGGACCTGAAAACACTCCTCTCCCAGTAAGACAGATGAAGAGCCAACAGATACATTGGAAAGATGTTCAGCCCCACTGGCAATCAGGGAAATGCAAATCAAAACTACAGTGAGATACCACCTCACACCTGTTAGAGTGGCCATTATCAACAAGACAAGCCATAACAAGTGTCGGGGAAGTTGTGGGAAAAAAGGGAACCCTATCCACTGCTGGTGGGCAGGTAGACTGGTATAATCGCTATGGGAAGCAGTCTGGCGACGCCTCAAACAATTAAGAATAGAGCTACCATATGACCAGCAATCCCTCTCCTGGGGATATACCCCCAAACCTCAAAAACATGTCTTCACGAACATATATGCACCCCTATATTCATGGAAGCAGTATTTACGGTGGCCAAGACATGGGAACCACCAAAGTGCTCTGCAGTAGAGGACTGGATACAGAAGCTGTGATACATGCACACAATGGAATACTACTCAGCCGTGAGAAAGCATGAAACAGCGCCATTTGCAACAACAGGGATGGACCTTGAGAACATTATGCTAAGTGAAAGAAGTCAGACAGAAAAAGCTAAGAACCATGTGACTTCACTCATATGTGGGATATAAAACTGAAACTCGTGAACACAAACAGCAGTGTGGTGGTTGCCAGAGGGAAGGGGTGGGGGGAGGAGGGGGTCCTAATAGATGGTGATGGGAGATGTGACTTTGGGTGGTGGGCACACGGTGCAATATACAGACCTTATAACATAGAAACCCACACCTGAAACCTGTATGTTCATGTTGACCAATGGCACCCCAATTTAATATAAAAAAATAAAGGGAAACATGGCTCTAAATAAATAAATGAATAAATAAATAAGTAAGTAAATAAATCAGACTGCTGATAGCTCTGCTACACTCTTGCACCCTACAATTAGTTATGGGAATAAAAAGCTGAGCCTTGACCCCCCTCCCCCCAATGTCTAAGCTAACCTGCACAATGGTTCTGGCTTTATGGTCTCCAAGAACTTTCACTGCCAGCAACACAGCTTCTCCTCCAGGGCAATAGGCTGGGACTTTGTGAACTTGAATTTTGTGCCATCTTCAGAAGCAAGAATGACTCCAGGTTGATGGACATCCCTGATGCCCCTTGGGTGCCCTTGGCTGGGCGCAGGCCCTTCCCTCAGCTTGCCGCTCTCTAGGGGACTGGTCTGACCAGGGATCATCACACCTCCCCAGGCCCCGCACCAATGGGCGTGGGGTGAGTGTGGGGTGAGTGTGGGAGGGGGACTCTCCACGAGGAGGCGCTATCAGGCAAGGCTGTGGGAGGTGTGGGTAGGTCAGAGCAGACAGACATTTTCCTGGTGGAATCTGAGGGCCCCAGGTCTCCCTGCAGCAGCCCCCAACTCCACAGCTCGGGCTGCTCAGCTGGGCACCTTGTCCCACACCAGTGATGGCGAACCTATGACACGTGTGTCAGAGGTGACACGCAAACTCATTTTTTTTGTTGATTTTTCTTTGTTAAATGGCATTTAAATATATAAAATAAATATCAAAAATATAAGTCTTTCTTTTACTATGGTTGCAAATATCAAAAAATTTCTATATGTGACACGGCACCAGAGTTAAGTTAGGGTTTTTCAAAATGCTGACACGCCGAGCTCAAAAGGTTCGCCATCACTGTCCCACACGGCCTTCCCTGAGCCCCTGCCCTCTGACTCCCTGCGGAGGCCTGCCCAGTGCTCCTGGGCCCACCAGCCTGACAGGCGCCCACTCTTGCAGGTAGTGAGAAGCTACAAGGCGACCATCCAGCAGACCTTGGACATCCTCTTCCTCCAGGAAGGCTCTGAGTTTCTGAGCAGCACAGATGCTTCGAGCCGAGACTCTGCCGATCGTACCATCATCGCCTGGGATTTCCGGAGCTCCGCCAAAATCTCCAACCAGATCTTCCATGTGAGAAACCCTATTGCATTGCTTTCTGCTTCAGCCCCGTGTAGCCCTCGGTTGTCTGGGGTCCCAGATCACTTCCTGTGGGAGACGGTTCAGTAGGCAGGATCTTTGCAGACAGATTGGCTGCCTGAAATTTCTCGGGCAGGGGAAGGCGAGTGTAAGTCCACTGGCTCCATATGACAGTATCTCCCTAACTGTCCTCCCACTCATCCCCGCCCTGTACAGCCACCCCACAGGGTGAGGGTGTGGAGGGGCAGCCAGTAAAGATGGACTGGTAGATGGCCGAGCAGCTCGAGATACCCCTACCCTTTCTCTGCCACCCCAGCCAGCCATGGAACTCCGCCCTCCTTTGCTGAGTGGCTTTGGCAGGAGCTGTGACTCAGGAGTTCAAGCAGAGAAACTCGAGTTAGACCACCTGAATGATGGTCCTGGATCCACCACCGACAAACGGGGGCCTGGGCCCATTACTTAGCCGTTTAGATTCTCATTGTCCTCTTAGCAAATTGAGGATGAGAATATTACTTGCCTCATAGAGTGGTTTTGAGAATTTAAAGAACACTTATTAAGGGTCTAGAATGGTGCCAGGTACAGGGATCGCTTCATAAATGCATTACCTATATTATCACCATCATCACCACTGTCACCACCACCGCCATCATCATCACTATCACCACCATCACTATCATTACTAATCACCATTATCACTGTGATCACCAGCACCATCATCATAACTATCACCATGATCACCATCATCACCACCATCCCTATCGTTATCATCACCATCATCACTATATCACTATCATCATCATAACTATCACCATTGTCACCATCGTCACCATCACTATCATTATCATCACCACTACCACCACCACCACCACCACATCATCATCATCATTTTAACTAGCAGTATCATCACCACCACTATATTATCACCATCACTACCACCATCATCATCACCATTATCAGTATCACTGTCATCACCATCATCACCACCACCATCATTTAAGATTTCAAATGAGCCATGGCTAATCGCTTTGGTGCACCCACCCTGAATTTAAAAATATGTGTCAGGTGTACGCGCACACCTTTTCCCTCTCCTTGCTTTTCCCTTGTCTTCAGATGGTTCTGAGCAACCCTGAGCAGACCTCCCTCTAGACCTCACTTTAGGGTCCAGTGTAACCTCCTAGGAAAGGCAGGCCATGGGAGGGGAATGGGGGGCACGTCTGACCCCCGGGGCTTCCTGCCTCCGTCAGCCCCAGCGGAGAGCAGGGGAAGCGAGTGAGGTGGGTGGAGCGCTGCTGGCCTGAGCCGTCCCAGACTCACACCTCCTGGCCGGCAGCATCACGCGGGGAGCTCCTCATGGGGCCACCACGGCATCATGCCTCTATGCGCACACTAGTCTGCAGCTGGGTATTATTAGTCCGACCGCTCCTGCTTTGCCCTCTGAATTTGGGCAACTCTTAGAACGTGAAAGGACAGGCGATGCTGAGGAGGGAGTTCCCGGGGGTGCTTCTGTGTGACAGCCCATCAGACAGTAGATTTCCCTGCCGGGTTTTGAACACTGTTCTCATTTATCTTCTCACTTGGTCATTTACCTCTTCACAGGCTGCATGTGGACTGTGTGGGACCCTGCGCCTGCTGCCCCTGAGGGCCCCCTGTGGAATGGGGGGATGGGCACGCACATTCGTTCTCTGTTCCCGGGCAACATGTTACCACAGATGGGAGGCTTCCGCCATCAGCAGTGTGTCCCCACACATTTCTGAGGATAGCCGTTGGCCTCCGTATCCCTGGGCTGAATCAGGTGTTGGCAGGGCCCGCTCCCTCTGAGATGCGGGGCAGATCTGTCCCTTGCCGCCTCGTGTCTGGTGGCTGCTGGTGACACTGGGCACCCCCCCCACCCCCCCGAGCTCTACACCAGCATCTGCAGGTCGCTCTCTGACCCAGGTTCACATCACCTGTGTGCGTCTCATCTCCCCATGCCTCCCTTAGAAGGATGCACGTGGCTGAATTTAGGCAAGAATACCGGGTAACTCCCCACATCAAGATCCTTAACTTAGTTACTTCTGCAAAGACATGCAAGGTGTCATTCACAGGCCCTAGGAATTGGGACGTGGATACATTTTGGGGGGCCCTTTAAGATCCATCACAAGGGCCGTGGGCCAAGGAGTACAAGTGGAGCCCCCGGAGTGAGCACAGCCCTGCTGACACCATGATTAGCCCGGCGAGACCCTGCTCAGACTTCTGACCTCCAGATCTGTACGAGCCTAAGTTTGTGTGTTTCCAGCCACTAAGTTGGCAGCAGTTGGTTACAGCAGCAGCAGGAAACTCATACCGACCGAAAGCCAAGGTCCAGGAGGAGGGCACGTGGCCTGTGAGCAGAGAGCAGGGCGGCGGGCCTGTCTGCAGAGGCAGCAGGCACAGCCCAGCATCCTTCCCCTCTCTGGCCCGCTGTTTCTCAGGAGAGGTACACCTGCCCCAGCCTGGCCTTGCACCCGCGGGAGCCCGTATTCCTGGCCCAGACCAATGGCAACTACCTGGCCCTCTTCTCTGCCGTGTGGCCCTACCGGATGAGCAGAAGGCGGCGCTACGAAGGGCACAAGGTACCGCTTACTGCCCCCCCACCCCCAGAAGGCCCCAGAGCCTCCCGCCACACCATGCCAGCAACGGACTCTGCCTCGGGGGTCAGAGAGCACAGACCTCTGTCCAGCAGATTCTGTTTTCTGTGTGGCCTGGTGTCCACTCAAGGCCTGGGCCGTATCTGGCTCTGCCCCGGGCCCCAGCTGCAGGGGGAAAGGTTTCCCCTGATTCCGCTCATGTGGACCTGTCTCAGAGGTTAGGGAGGGGGCAGGACAGAGTCTCTAGCTCCGCCCCTTTCCTCACTGAGACCTGCCTCCTGTGGGGGAGGGCCCTGGGCTGGGAGCTGTGCCTCCTGTACGTGGCCACACAGGACCCGCCTCTGGGGGAGCTCGGGCTCTGCCTTGGGCGCGGCTCCTGACCTGCTGCTCTGTGGTGGGTGGAATGACAGCCACCGCGCAGGTGTGATGTGGGCTCATTTGTGTCGCCCTTGCAGGTGGAAGGCTACGCGGTGGGCTGCGAGTGCTCCCCGGACGGAGACCTGCTGGTGACGGGCAGCGCGGACGGCCGGGTCCTGCTCTACTGCTTCCGCACGGCCAGCCGGGCGCGCACGCTGCACGGGCACGCGCAGGCCTGTGTGGGCACCACCTTCCACCCCGTGCTGCCTTCCGTCCTCGCCACCTGCTCCTGGGAGGGTGACATCAAGATCTGGCACTGAGCCTTCCAGCGCAGCGCCCCTGGACAGACATTGCCGCCCCGGCTCCCTGGGGTGGGGGGGGACTAAATGCCGAGGCTGGCGCTCCACCCTGGGGTCCTCCGTTTCCTCTGAAACCGGCCCAGCAGTCTTTTGTCTCGGTGGTGAGGCTGGGAAGTGAGCGCCTGGCACCCTGCTCCTGGCGCTCAGTAAATACGCGTGTTCGCTGTTTTGTAGGTGACTTCAACGATAAATGTGTGTTGGCAGTTCCTCTCGCCGCCCCACTCGCGCCCGCTGGAGCTCGAAATGAGAAGCTGGGATCTGGAGAGGGGGCAGCCCCGCTCTGTGGGTCCTGAAGAGGGGGCCCAGGAAAGGGGGGCCCTGGATCTCAGGTCTGTCCTCCGGAACTCGGCAGAGCATGGCCGTCCACCCGTCCCACAGAGCCTCGCCTGGCCCAGTCTGCTCAGGCCCAGGCCCCCTTCCTCCCCATGGAGCACGCCAGCTGGTCCCTGGGCCTGCCCCAGCCCTGCTAAGCGTGCACACTGCCCACGCCAGGGCGTCTGCCGGGGGACGGAGTGACGTGGAGAAGTGCAGGGCCCTTGAGGAACTTCGAGGAGTCAGGCTGGGAAGACCCAGCTGCTGGGATCTGCGGGGCTGCTGAGCACTAAACCCCACCAGGACTCTTATTGAGGGGCTGCCCCAAGAGCCCAAGGATCCACCCACGGGTCAGGGGGACTGCAGATGCCACGGCCCAGGTCAGAGGGGTCCCTGCAGCCTTGGAAGGCTTCCTGAGGAGGCAGCTGGTGAGCTGGTGAGGAGGGTGTCCCCAGCAGGGGCGTCAGTGAGGAAACACCGAGGACCTAAGGAGGAGGCCATGGGCGGGTGAGGGAGCTGCAGGAATGCTGGGCAACCGCCTCTCCCTGAGCCCGGCTCCAGGCCCAGCCTGCTGTCAGGAGCCGTCCTCGCGTCCCTTTCTTTTTCAGGCCGGTCCCCTGAACCAACCAGAGCTCTGCCCGCTTCAGGCGGGGAGACATCCAGGCTCCCAGAAGCCACAGTGGCTGTTCTTAGTGCTGCGTGTGGGCTTGACCAACTCCGCCCCGAGGCCCAGCTGCCTGCAAGCCCCTCCCCTTGGCTAGGTGGCTTACTGGGAAGAATGGCAGGTGTACTCTATGCCTCTCTCGGTTTCCTTCTCTGAACACTTTCTTCCAAAGAGCATTGTTAGAGGCTCACTCTGGTCCTCTGCCAGGTGGCAGGGAGGGCACCATTCGCCATGTGAAAGGAAGAAAGCCAACTTGAGGAAGTGTGGGGCAGGATGAGGAAGTGTGGGGCAGGATGAGGAAGTGTGGAGCAGGATGAGGAAGTGTGGGCTGAGCCTGCCTCTCCTTCCTGGGCTGCGTGCTCACCTTTACTCGCTCATACGTCTGCACGGCCGGCCCGAGGCTGTCGTGGGGAAGAACCCCTCATCTGGAGATGCCAGTGTGGCTCTGAGTGCTGGAGCCCTGGCCGTGGCCCCGTGTGCTGGGGCCCTGGCCATGGCCCCGTGTGCTGTGGGCCTGGCTGTGGCCCCATGTGCTGTGGGCCCTGGCCGTGGCCCCGTGTGCTGTGGGCCCTGGCCGTGGCCCCGTGTGCTGTGGGCCTGGCCGTGGCCCCGTGTGCTGTGGGCCTGGCCGTGGCCCCGTGTGCTGTGGGCCCTGGCCGTGGCCCCGTGTGCTGTGGGCCTGGCCGTGGCCCCGTGTGCTGGGGCCCTGGCCGTGGCTCCGTGTGCTGTGGGCCTGGCCGTGGCTCCGTGTGCTAGGGCCCTGGCCGTGGCCCCGTGTGCTGTGGGCCTGGCCATGGCTCTGTGTGCTGGGGCCCTGGCCGTGGCTCCATGTGCTGCGGGCCTGGCCGTGGCTCCGTGTGCTGCGGGCCTGGCCGTGGCTCCGTGTGCTGCAGGCCTGGCCATGGCCATGGCCTGGCACGTGGAGCTCATGCTCGCAGCTCCGATGAGAGGGCCATGATCCGCTCTGTCCAGTTGAGGAAACCGCTGCTCGGAGGGCGGGCGGAGGGACGCGCCCAGGGCCATCTGAGTCCAGAGCCTGTGCCTTTCCCCTCCCTCGGATCCCCTTGTCCCAGCTGGGGCTCCACATGGGACCGTCACCCGTGGAGGGGCCCTGGGAAGCTCACCAGTCCCTGTCCTGGGCTCCAGAGGGGGAACTGGACCAGCGGCATCTGGGACTTGCCCAGACAGAGTCACGTGGCCAGCTGGTGGCACCGCCCACTCTGCGCTGCCCGTGGGATTGAGGAGGAACACACATGGCAGGTGGGTAGATGGTAGGTGCACGGACAGGGTTCCCCTGGTGCGGCAGGATTCCGGGTGCGGGGAGAAGGGGGTTGGTAGAAAGGGGTACCCCACACCAGGGCAGCTGGCTTTGGGGGCCACTGGAGACAGCTCTGTGAGGCAAGGAGGGCACTTCAGGCTCTGAGGCGATGTGGGGCCAGACCCCTGAATCTTAGAGGGGCCCTGGGCCAAGGCTGCATAGCCCTTAGGGTTCTCAGCCTTGCTGCTGTGTCTCGTGGCTGACACGCGGTGGGGGCTGATGAAGCTCAGGCTCCCCGTGGGAAGGCATCTGAGAGAGAACCCACTGGGTGCCAGGGGCTGCTCTCTTCCCCTCCACCCTCCCAGTTGCCCCCCAACCCCCCTCCCCCAGTCCAGTGAGGGTCGCTTCCTCCGTCTGCCCATGGAAAACAGCCCCCGAGCCTCTCCACAGCCCCCTCTGACTCCGGGAGGCTGCTTCCTGGGGTGAATCTGCTCCTGGGGGAGGGAGTTGGGGTCCTCTGGCCTCCTCTGCAGAGGTGGGTCAAGGGCAGGGATGCTGGGACCCCCGCCAAGGCCTCTCCCACTTGGGGTTGCCTGGCAAGAGGCAAACCCACCCCGGACAGGTGAAGCTGGGCAGGCCAGGGAACTTGAAGGCCTCACCGGGCCAGGTGGCCCCCAGTGGGAAGCGGCTGGCCCTGGAAGGAGGGACCATGAAGCCCCTGGGGAGGGGCCCCCATCCCAGGTCTTGAAGAACCTGTAAGAGCATCCTCAGGGCATCAAAGATAACCAGGCACCCGGAGGAACGAAGCAGCTTGGGCAGGGACCAAGGGAAACAGACCTACGCAGACCCCACAGGGCAGAAGTGCCAGGCCAGATGGCGAACCGCTGTGCCCACTGTGTTTGAGGACCTGCCTCCAGGGAGTAGGAAACGTAGAAAGCCTCGTGGACTTGCCAAACAACCAGATAGAGCGTGTAGGAATGGAAAACATTCACAGCTGAAACGAAGAGCCCCGTGACTGTGTGTGGTGGCTGAGTGGGCACAAGAGGAGCGGGGGAGTGGAGACGGTGCATACGGAGCATGTGGGTCAGCCGAAGGGGCCAGGTGGAGGATGCAGGGAGGAGGAGGGGCGGGAGAGAGTGGGCAGGGAAATACCATCCAAAATAATACTTGAGAATGTCCCAGAACTGAGGAAAGACAACCTGCAGACACAAGACTGCGAATTCCCGAGAAGGACAAATCCGTAAGCAGACGCATCTCAGGGCAGCTGCAGAAAACCCAGGTCAAAGGGAAGACCTAGGCAGATGACCCACCAGAGGGACTGCCGGGGGAAGGACAGGGTGGTGGGACCCTGCCCCCGAGTGCAGGGAGAGCGGCCTCCAGGACGTCTGCAGGGCAATGAAAACGGGGTGTCTGTCACCCACAGAGCCCCAGCAAAGGAGCGAAGGATGGGGGTGCGCGTGTGGGAACACTGGCTCCCAGGGCGGTGGTCATGTCTAGCGGGTTGGGCAGTGGAGGAATTCAGACTTTCGACAAAGACACCGGTGGGGGTGAGCTCTCGGGAGCCAGTCCTGGCTGCAGGGGGCAAAGGACAAGTGGGGGGGGGGCACTGAGGGCCACAGGTCCCAGAGGCCGAAAGGCAGGGGGGAGAAGAAACAGCCCAGACCTGCGTGCTTTCCACCACGTTTATTAGTGTCAAATACAGTAGTGACTGGACGGCATGCATCACAGATGACAGGAGAGCAAGCCACAGGACGGGGGACGGGGTCGGGGTCGGGGGTCGGAGTCCGAGAGGCTCTTGACGGCTGAGGTAGAGCCAGGTGGTGCGGGCAGCGGGACACGGGGACGAGCACCGGGAACTGGGGGATGAGCACCGGCCCGACTCGGGACGACGACCACGGGAGAGCTGGGCGCGGGTCAGCCGCACGCGGGAACAGTTCACGACGTCTCACGTCCCTCCACCCGCTGCTTCCCCTCCTCGTGGGCAGAGCTCCAGGTTTCCTTGTCGCTGGCTTTCGAGGTGTCAACACTGTCCTTCCCTCCAAGGGCCAGGCCCCACATGTCCTCGCCCGGAAAACAAAGGAGCTGTGTGTTGGAAACGCAAGGCGGCCATCCAGGGAGCTGGAGGCCACGTGCGTTGAGAAAGACCCTTTTTCTCTAGAAAAATAGTTTCACTTTATAAAAGGGGGGAATGCTCATCTCGGGTGGGGAACGCTGTTGGTGTGAGAAACGTCCTTGGGGAGTTCCGTCGTGGTGGCGCCGGGGGGTCACACATCACAGGGTCCTCTTCTCAGGCTGCACTGGGTCACTACGAGGGAGGGGTCACTACGAGGGAGGGGTCACTACGGGGAGAGGGGTCACTACGGGGAGAGGGGTCACTACGGGGGAGAGGGGTCACTACGAGGGAGAGGGGTCACTACGGGGGAGAGGGGTCACTACGGGGAGAGGGGTCACTATGGGGGAGGGGTCACTACGAGGGAGAGGGGTCACTACGGGGGAGGGGTCACTACGAGGGAGAGGGGTCACTACGAGGGAGGGGTCACTTTGGGAGAGGGGTCACTACGAGGGAGAGGGGTCACTACGGGGGAGGGGTCACTACGAGGGAGAGGGGTTACTACGAGGGAGGGGTCACTTTGGGAGAGGGTTCACTACAAGGCAGAGGGGTCACTATGTAGGAGAGAGGGTTCACTACGAGGGAGAGAGACACTACAAGTCAGAGAAGTCACTACGAGGCAGAGGGGTCACTGTGGGAGAGGGGTCAGTACGAGGGAGAGGTCACTACATGGGAGAGAGGTCACTACGAGGCAGAGAAGGTCAGTAAGAGGCAGAGAGGGGTCAGTAAGAGGCAGAGAGGGGTCAGTACGAGGCAGAGAAGGTCAGTAAGAGGCAGAGAGGGGTCAGTAAGAGGCAGAGAGGGGTCAGTAAGAGGCAGAGAGGGGTCAGCAAGAGGGAGAGAGGGGTCAGCAAGAGGCAGAGAGGGGTCAGTAAGAGGCAGAGAGGGGTCAGTAAGAGGCAGAGAGGGGTCAGTAAGAGGCAGAGAGGGGTCAGTACGAGGCAGAGAGGGGTCAGTACGAGGCAGAGAGGGGTCATTAAGAGGCAGAGAGGGGTCAGTAAGAGGGAGAGAGGGGTCAGTAAGAGGGAGAGGGGTCAGTACGAGGCAGAGAGGGGTCATTAAGAGGCAGAGAGGGGTCAGTAAGAGGGAGAGAGGGGTCAGTAAGAGGGAGAGGGGTCAGTACAAGGCAGAGAGGGGTCAGTAAGAGGGAGAGAGGGGTCAGTAAGAGGGAGAGAGGGGTCAGTAAGAGGCAGAGAGGGGTCAGCAAGAGGCAGAGAGGGGTCAGCAAGAGGCAGAGAGGGGTCAGCAAGAGGCAGAGAGGGGTCAGCAAGAGGCAGAGAGGGGTCAGTAAGAGGCAGAGGGGTCAGTAAGAGGCAGAGAGGGGTCAGTAAGAGGCAGAGAGGGGTCAGTAAGAGGCAGAGGGGGTCAGTAAGAGGCAGAGAGGGGTCAGTAAGAGGCAGAGAGGGGTCATTGTGGGCAGGGCCCGGGGAGTAAGTGTCCAGATAGGTGGGGCAGCGCCCTAGAGTGCACAGTGGGCGGCGGGTGCCCCTGGCCGTGGCCTTGGCCTGCGGGCAGGCGTTTAGTTGAGCAGGGTTCCGTAGAGCTGGGCTTTGGTGAGGCTATCCTTGCGGCTGAGGCCGGAGCTCCGGCTCCGGGAGAAGGCTGCCTGGGGGTTCCGGCGGGCCGCGAGATGCATTTCAGGGGAACCCTCCATGGAGCTGGGCTCGAAGGAATCTCTGGAGCTGAAGAGGCTGTCGGGCTCGGGGCTGGCCACCCCGCACAGCTGCCCCTGGGGCCGGTCGCCATCATCTTCGCTGGCAGCGTAGCTGGGCATCGGCTTGGCAGAGCCGCACGCCCCGAGGAAGCAGGACTCGGCCAGGTGGCCCTGGGAGAAGTCGTCATCCTCCGAGAAGTTGTCGGCCTTGTAGCTGGCGTACAGGGGGCTGGCGCGGCCATGCGCCACGCTGGCGTAGTGGCGCTGGGAGAAGCTGCGGGGCGAGAGTCGCCGCGAGGGGGCCGGGAAGGCGTGGGCCCCCATCTCCTCCACGTGCACGGGGCGCCACTGCTCGCGCGGGCTGCGCGCCTCCCCCCGGGGCATGCGGGACGACGGGGACTTGGCCCGCAGGCTCCACAGGTTGGGGGACACCAGGGTCTTGGGGACGGCCTGGAGGCTGAAGGGCTCAGCCTGGTAGGAGGGGAAGGTGGTCTCGAGCTCGAACTCTGGGGGCACCGGGGCTTCCAGCAGGGCCCCGGAGGCCTTGGCATAGGGCCGGCTGCTCTGGTAGGTGGGGGCCGGCTGGCGCTGGAAGAGCTGCTCGCGGCTATCCAGGTAGACGGCCCGCTGCGAGGCGGTCATGGTGCTGGCCTCGCCGTGCTCCCTCTCCTCCGACGTGGCGCTGAAGCTCGAGTAGGAGCTGGACGTGGGCAGCGAGGCCGCGTAGCCAGAGAAGGCCTCGCCGGGGAAGGCCTCGCGCCGGAACTCCTCGGGGTAGGCCTCGGGGTAGGCCGCCGCCCCGGCCTCCTCCTCCCCGCAGGCGCTGTCGGTGGAATTCTGGGTCTGCAGGAAGCTCATGTCGCTGGCGACGGCGTCCACGCTGGGCCGCCGGTCGCGGTCGCGCCTCGGCTCCTCGGGGCAGAAGAGGGCCGAGTCGCTGCAGTAGGCATCCTCCTTGTAGGGGGGCAGCAGGCTGGACTTGGGCATCCCCTCTCGGAAGGCCAGGTCTCGGGTGGAGGCATCCGACACCGAGACCGACATCGACAGGGGGGAGGACAGGCTGCTGGGCTCCGGCTTCTCCAGCACCTTGGCAATGACGCAGAGCGGCACGCTGCCCGGGCGGCAGTGCGAGGAGGGCATGCTGCAGCCATGCTTCTCCAGGTGCAGGCTCAAGCGCTCCTGGAATTCCGCGGGCAGCTGGAATGGGGAGGGGGGGAGGGGGGAGGGGGGCCAGGGGGCAAGTCAGCCTTGGACGCACACACAGGCAGAAGAATCCGGAGGGACCTGCCCCCCAGGCCCTCACCTGGCACCAGCTGGAGCCGGGCCCGGGAAGCTCCTGGATTCGCCCGAGTTCCCCTGGGCACCTGGCCCCCCAGCCCGCTCGACGGGGCCCAGCGGAGCCCCAGACGCTGGAACCAGGGTCTCAGGGTCTCACTCGGCCTCTCTCTGGGTGAGTTCCCTCCCCCACATTTCCTCCCACTGAGGGGCTGACTTGCTTCTCCCTGTTGCGTCCAGTGCTGCTGAACCAGACAGACCCAGAATCACATGCAGCGAAGATTGAGAGGCAGGCCCAGGCGCCCAGGAGTGGTGGCACAGCGCCTGGTGCCTGCGGGACGTCCGCTACTGTTTGATCTGTTTTGTGAGTGTCTCCGGTGTGGCCCAGGCCCGGGGAGAGGGGACAAGGACAGGCCTGGGTGAAGGGGAGGGGCAGCTGGCCAGGGTGGTGGGCCCTGGACCAGCCTGCATTTGGCATCAGAGAGCCCTGTGGCCTTGGCTGCGTCACTTCCGTGTGCAGCCGGTTTTCTTGTCTCTGGAACGGGCACTACCAGTCATTGTGCCCAGACCAACCACGGGTTTCTGCGAGGCTCACAGAGGTCGCTCAGTGGATAGGGGGCTTGGCACAGGGTGAGGACCCCGAGGGGGATGCACAGGCTGTCCAGGCCGGTGAGGAGGGGTGTGGGGGGGTGGCCTCGGGTGGGACCTGGCACAGAGGAGCTCCAAGTGGCCCCCGGCGGGGGGCACCTAGCAGGGCGGGGCTCACATTACCTCGGACACCTTATGGACCCTGCCGTAGGTCTGGCTGCACTGCAGCAGCTGGGCCGCTAGATTGCAGTCCTTCCTGTAGAGCTCCTACAAGACAAGAGGAGGAGTCGGCCCAGGCTGCCCTGCCACCCCACCAGAAAGCGGTGGGCGGAGCCGATGTGCAGTTCACAGGACAAGGACCCTCCCTGGGCCTCTCGCCGTTGCCTGCAGAATAGGGGCTCAGCTCTGACCTGGAGCTGCTGGTGCATGAAGGGGTGCTGCCCCAGGTGGGAGCCTCACTAGGTGGGGGCATCGGGAGAAGGGCTCCCATGGCCCCAAACCTCCGGGAGGCCCAGGCATGAGTCCCAGCAGAGAACTCGGTGGAGGGGCAGCCCTGCGATGCCAGGCTCAAGCCTGCAGCCCTGCCAGCCCCGTCTGACTCCCCGCTCACACCCTGCTCTCAGAGTGTGGCCTGGCAGGGGGTGGCTGCAGGGCTGGGGCACAGGGGCTGTGTGGCCCAAGGTCCAGGTGGGGACCCACTCAGCCTCCTGAGCTGAAAACAGATGCAAACAGTAGGAATCAGGGGATTTGGTTGTGTCTTTGGAAAATCTCTGTTGCATGTGCCGGTGGCTGGGCCTTTTATTCCCACCCTTATCCAGGGACCATCCACAGTGAGGGCCGGGCACTGAGCAGTCTGGGGTCCACTGACGGGCCATTGTCATCAGGACTGGGTGCCTGCAGCTCAGGCAATCTGTTGAAGGCAGGGTCACCGCTGCTGCCCCCCCCCCCCCGTGCCCCTCACCTCCCCCTGCTGTACTGAGGCTGGTGCCCCAACTCGGCTGCACAGTGGAGGGAACCGGGGTCTCCAGCCTTCTCAAGGCTGCATGGGCCCCCTGGGAAGGGCACCGTTGGCTGAGAGCTGAGAACTGGCCCCACTAGAACTGGCCCCACTGTGAGGCCCCGGACAGGCTGCCCCTGGCATCAGAGGGCTGTGGGCACCACCTGGCCTGCCCGCCAAGTCTTTAGCAGACTCGAAAAGCACCATCCTGGGCCCGCCCTCTTCTCATCTGCTGCCCTCCTCGGGTTCCTCGGCCGGCCGGCCGGCCGTCTGCTGTGCAAACACCACAGGAGGCTGACCTCTGCCCCAAAGGCTGACCCGCATGTGGGCGGTCTTCACAGCACTGCCACTGGATATAACTGCTGAAGCCAGCCCCTGCTCCTCCCCAGGTGCCCCACCCCCTGCAGGAAATGACAGGATCCATCTCCTTTCACACCACATCCGAGATCTCTGTCAATCCTGTTGCTTCTTCCCATCTTCAAAGCCGAACCAGAACCAAGCCCTTCTGCCCGCCTCCCGGCTGCGTTCCCGGCTGCACCTCCACAGCTTGCGCCTGGATTGTTACCATAGCCCCCTCCTCGCTCTCCCTGCTCCCACCCTCATCCCTACAGTGTGTTCTCAGTAAAAGTGGGACATCCACTCAGGTGACTCCTCTGCTCCAGAACCTTCAGTGGCTCCCTATTTCACTCAGAATAAAACCCGGGTCCCTATAGGAGCCTGTGTGACGTGACCTCCCATTATCTTTCTGACCTCAGACCCTGGTCCTCCACCACGAGGAGCCCACTCTGGTCTCTGCTGTTCTTCCAATCAGCCACCCGGCGAGCTCTCTCGCCCCCTTCCGGTCTGGGCTCCAGCAGCCTCTTCCACAAGCATCCTACTGAAATTTGCCAACCCTGCAACGGGCAGCTCCCCAGCCCCATGCCTGCTTGAATTTTTTCAGCAGCATTTAGCACTTCTAACACACTACAGCGTCTGTGTTTCTCTTGTTTGTCGTCTGTCTTCCCCACTCAGATGTACACTCACGTGGGGAGGGAATTTTTTGCCTGTGTCGTTCACACAATATTCTCAGCTCAGGAGGGGCTGTCGAGGAGCAGATGCTAATTAGTGGATGCATGGTCCGCGGCCAGGGATCCATGGAGGGCGGCCAGGCCCGTCTCCTGGGGAGTCCCCATGGATGAGCAGGTGGCCGTGTGCCCACTGAGAATGGCCATGCCCTAACCCTGGAGTCGGGAAGCCCTGACTGGAATGAGAAACTATGGCCCAGTGTTCCTGTCTCTGCCCCTGGCAGTGTGTCTGGTGAGGCAGCCCTGCCTTCCCGGCTGCCCAGCCACTCCTGGAGGCCTGCCCCCCTGCCCCCGTGCCCTGTGCCTGCCCTCAAACCCGAGCCTGGGCCCCTTGGGGCCAGAACAGCCTGACACTCACGTTGTCCTCGTTCAGCTTGTCGATGGTCATCTTGGCCTCCAGCAGGTGGTTGTTGAGAGCGACGATCTCGTGGCTCAGAGCTCGCTTCTCCTCGTCGTAGTGCTTGCCCTTGGGCAGGGGGAGGGCAGTGGACGGAGGCGGTCAGTGGTCAGCCAAGGCCTGGGGCTCACGCCCCCTTGTTCCCTTAGGCCTCTGGTGTGCCCTCTTGCAGCCCCTAATGACCAGGTGTTGGAGGGCCCCGGAGCGCAGGGGTAAGCGCACAGACCGCCCCAGGTTCAAATCCTACTCCGCCACTGACGAGCCAGAAGGCATCGGGCAGCCTGCCTCCCTGAGCCCCGGTTTCTCATCTGGACACAGGAGAGCAAGGCCCGGCCGCCTGGGGATCCGGGGCGAGGACTGAGCGAGGGTGCCTCGCGCCCCGCAAGGAGCCTGACCTATCTCATCCAACAGACTGGGAAGCCAAGGCTCAGAGAGGCAGGGGCCCTTGTCCAGGGCGCCAGGCAGAGCCAGCCCCGCCACGGCCACGGCTCTGACAGCACCTGGAAGGCAGGCAAGCGCTGAACGCCCGTTTCTGATTTCCCAAAACTGAAGAACCTTGTACCCAAACTAGACAGAGAGGAAAGTCCTCCCATTGAGGGGAGGGGGGGGTGCACCAGGAGGCTCGCACAGCCTCTCTACTTTCCAAACCAGGTCGTGCCAGCCCCATCCACAGAGGGAAGGCGGCACTGCCAAGGTTACTGCAGGTGTGTGTGTGTGTGTGTGTGTCCAGGAGGGTCGAGGCCCCCTGGGGTCACAGTCAGCGGGACGGGTCCCACGAGAGGTACAGCTGGGGAGCGAACCTGGCTCTGGCTCACTCAGGGCCTGCGTCTCTGGCTGACGCTGAGCTGAGGTCGCTGTCCAGTCATGCCCCACCGCCTACACCCCTCCAGGTCAGGTGCTCACACCTGCCACGGGAGCTCAAGGGGTCTGAACCCTGCGCCTCCCCTTCCTGAGGGCACCCTCCATTCAGTGCACAAAGGGTGGGACAGACCCAGCCCCAGCGAGGAGTTTGTGTGCCAGGAAATAAGGCGTGTGAGCCAGCTTCTGCCTGGGCAAGGGGATGACAGCCAGAGCTGGGGCCAGGGGTGAGGGTGCTGGGGGCAGTGGGCATCGGAGGGGGGCCGGGGACCCTCACCATGCGGTACAGCTTCTGCTCCAGCTCCCGGTTGATCCGCTGCAGCGACATGTAGTTGCTTTGAATCCTGGAACGGGAGGCAAAAGAGACACTTCGGCGCCTGGTCTGGCCCTCCCGTGCCCCCCACCGGCCACACGATCTGCTGAGCAGGGCCAGGCTGAACAAAGGCCCCCTGAGCCCACCCACTGGCCCCACCCTGGTCTAACTGCTCCTCCACATGCAGCAGAAAACATCTGATTAAAGCTAACTCGGAGGCCTTTCTTGAGGAGGGGCCAGGACCCCTGGAGACAGAGGGAAGTCCTGTTATTCAAAGAGACTCTGCGGGTCCTCCTGCAGAGCCAGCTGACTCACGTTTCACACCCAGGGCTCGCAAGCCTGGAGAGGGGGCTCTACTCTATCCTAGCTCAGCTGGGAAGAGACTTAAGACCGTGTGGTGGGCCCTGGGGTGAGTGCTGCGTCACACGGTGACAGGACACGGTCCGGGAGGAAGCGTGACGTCGGAGGCCAGCGCTGGGCAGGAATCAGGTGCTCTGTGCCTCGTCTCTCTCTCTCTCTCTCTCTCTCTCAAAATCAATAAAAAAATCTTAAAATACAAAACCAAAATAAACAGCCAACAGCAAAATTTGCATTCTCTTTGCGGTCAGCTTCCCTGTCCTGCTGCTGTCACACCGATCAGTATGCGGGAAGGAGGGAGGGAGCAGGGATGGGGAATGGGAAGGAGCCCGTCCCTGCGGTGGCCAGACCCGGGCTCAGGTCCTGGTTCAGTAGCTCTTGGGACAAGGAGACTTCGGAGAAAAGCGCTTACCCTCACTGGACCCTGGACGCCCCCGTCTTCCAAAGGCTCCGGGAGGCAGAGCTCCGGCGCGCGCCGCAGACCGACCTGTAAGCCCGCCCGCGCCGCCCAAACCCACCCTTCCCCGCCCGTCCCGTACCCTGACCTGCGCAGCTTCAAAGTGACCTTCTCGAGCTCCTCCTGCGCGCGCCGCAGCTCGACCTCCAGGTAGCTGCGCGTGGAGCCGAACTCGCTCTCGAGTTTCTGGAGCCTGTGCGTGGTGTAGGACAGCCGCTTGCGCAGCTCGCTCTTCTGCTCCTGCAACACGCTGCAAAGACACGCGGCGGGGCGGGGCGGGCCGCGGCGCTGAGCGGGGAGCCGAGGCCCGCGCGGCCAGCCGGGCGCCCCGTGGGTGCGCACCGCATGCGCCCGGCTGCACTAACACATTCGCGCGTGCACGCGCACACACCCACACATCGTCACACACACGCACACACGCGCACACACACAAACACTCTCCTCCCAGCGGGCGGCCCCAGGCAGAGGGCACCTGGGGTCAGGGACTCGGAGCCAGCCCGGCCCTGCAGTCCCTGCGCCTCTAGCATCACTCCCCGCGTCGTGGGAAGCAAGTCCGTGAGGAGTCACCTGTCGACCACAGAGCCGGCCAGGGTTTGGGGCGGCTCACAGGACCCCAGAGAAGGGAGCGCCCGTCAGCACCCACCTTATGACGCCGACTTCTGGATGGCAATCTTACAAGGGTCCCCACTTTTGCTTCTCCACGGCGTTGGGTGACCAAGCCTTCCCCCCCAAACTAGCTGCGTGGCCCCAACAGGCCGTATATCTGATCTCTGGGCAAGGGAGGGGGGGGGTGCCGTGCCCACCAAGGTGGCCAGCTAGCTGCACACAGCACGGGGCACTCCCGGAGGGGGACTCACGTCCCCTCTCCTCCAGAAAGACTTCCAGGGCCCCAGCTCTTGAGGCTCTATTTCCCCACAGACTGGGGGCCCCTCTAAGACCCCAGGAAGCTGAGCCCCAGCGCTCAGGAGATAAAGACCCGGCATGAATAACTCGCCCTCTCCGCTAGCCACCCGCTGGGCCACCGCTGATCCGCGGCCCCTCGCACTTCCGAGACCTGCAATCCCAGCTCACTGTGCCCCTTACTCCAGCCCTGCCCCATCCCCGGTGCCCACAACAGCCCTCTCCCTGCCTCTCCGAGCAGCCACCTAACCTCCCCTCCCCAGCCACCTCACCTCCCCAGCCACCTCACCTCCCAGCCTTGGCTACCTACCCTCAAGCACAGCTGGGTCCCTACCATCGTGCTCGCTGCCCACTCCTGCTGTGCCCACTCCTGCTGTGACCCAGCTGCATCACCTACACACCCACGCACCCACGTCACCCTCTGTCCTTCCCCTTCCGCCGCCCCGCCTCGCCCAGCAGCCAGTGAGACAAACACAGTTCCCGCCCCACCGAGCCCGCAGCCTCAGGGGGGGGGGACACGATCAGAGGGAACAGGTCCGCCAACGCCAACCAGGCAAGTGTGGGAAGAAAATGACAGCTGTGAGGTGGGCTCTGGGCAGAGCCGAGACCACCCAAGGGGCTCCTGGGCCCAGACCTCCTCCTCACGCTCCAGGCAACCCAGGCAACCGGCTTCCCGGAGCCTGCGGAGCCTCAGTTTACCCTTGGCCTCGGGATGGCTTCCCAGACGACTGGTGGGCTCTGTCCCACCAACCCTCAAATGCTGCTCCCACCCTCCCTGAGCCCCTGACACCCAGCCCCCTCCAAACTGCACCCTGGCCAATCCTAGGCTGGTAGCACACCCTCCTCCCTCCCCCCCCCCCCCCGCACCCCCACAGCCCCACTGCCTGCTCGCCACCCAGGACCCTCCATCAGAGCGAACTCAGGCCTAACCTCACACTCACTGTGTCCATCGCTGACCACTCTCTGCCCCGTGAAGGTCACGGCTGGGTCCCCCCCAGTCCCCAGTCTGACCATGGAAGGTCTGGGGACCCCCTCCTGTCCCTCGCCACTCACAGCCCATCACCATCTCCTGGGGCGAAGCTTCTGAAAGCTTTGGATGTGCCCCTCTTGGTCTGGTCCAGAAATGGCCCTCCCCTCCCAGGGCACTAACCTGAGCTCTGCTTGGCCTCAGCCTGTCTCACGCCAGTAAAACAGGGGTGCATGCGCCCACACTTGGGGAGCAGGGCTGCCACTGTGGTCCCTGCACCTCCCTGGGCCATTAGAACCACCGAGAGACGACGCCAGAGGCAGACCCCGTGTGGAAGTGGGGCCTCCGGGCCGCTGGGAATAGGGGGGATTGCCCAGCCCAGGCCTCAGCAGCTCTGCATCCTCCTGGGAGTTGGCTCTGGGCCCTGGCACCTGGAAACAGACTCCTAAATGCACAGGGAGGGTGTGGAGGTTCAGCCAATGCCACGCCCCCGGCCAGGGCACCCTTCCAGCAGGCCTGGTGCGGTCGCCTGGCTTCACCTGAGTCCTGGGGAGTGACAGCAGGATCTGACCGGACCTGCCTGGTGTGCCGGGCGGGGGGTGGTGGCTGGGGGTGTGTGGAGGGGGTGGGGTTGGGTAGGTGCCATGTTAAGCTCACTGGGCACAAGAAGCATCCCCTCCTGCTTCCACCAGGAGCCCCTTCCGGCCGCTCAGAAGAGGTTCGAGCCTAAGGAGAGCCCTTGGGAGAGGAGGGGGCCTGAGCTCTGGGGCCCGGGGGCCTGACCTCCCAGACTGGTGGCACTGAAGGAGCAGTGGTGGGGGGGAGGGTGCTGGTGTCTGTCCCCTACCCTCTCTGGGCGTCCCCACCTGTCTTGGGGAGTTGACGCAGACAAGGCACCATGTCTGCGGGGATAGAGGCAGAGACCCCAGGGGCCCGGGGAGACAACAGGCTGTTACCTGTCCCAGATCGAGGGCGAGGACCTGGCCCGTCGGCCCTGCAGCGTGCAGGACTGCCCGAGGCACGAGGGCACCCAGGGGCTGCGCAGCCTGTGGGTGAAGAGGACAGAGCTGCTCAGATCGGGGGCGGGCCGCACCGGGCCGCCATGGGCACCCATCGCGGAGATGGCGAGTCCGCCACCTGGCACGTGGACACCTGTGCGAGGTGGTGGGGGGTACAGCCTGGCACTGCCACCCTGCCAGTCAGTCTTCAGAGTCCGAGCTCACCGATGGCCCTGAGTCCCACCAGTGGCAGGGGCATCTGTCTGGTCATCACCCTGTCCCACAGGCCTGCGTCCATCATCACAGCCTCAGAGGCGAGTCCTGGGGGGCAGGTTCCCAAGCTCTGGCGTCACCTTTCGCTACTGATCCTGTCACCCCCTGCCCAGAGACCCGAGGAGGCCAGGAGAATGGAGGGGAGAGCGGTCCCAGCCCCACCTCTGCTGGGACAAGGTGAGAGGCTGATGTGTATAGACGATGGGTGGGTGGAGGGGGGGATGAATGGAAGTGGAGTCGGGGAAGGAAGGGACGTGTCCTGGAGGCTGTGGGACCTGGCAAATGTCAGGGGTCCAGGGAAGGCCCACTGCACCCTCCCTCATCTTATCAGGTGGCTGCAGCCCTGCTCTTCCCCGTGTCCGCCCCCCTCCCCCGCCCGAGATCTGCATCAAAGCCTTCGCCCCCGTGGTCCCTGTTGCTGGGGCTTTAGGGCTTGGTGTGTTTTCCTGGCCAGACCCAAAGAAATCGCTTCCTATTAAGACTGAACTCCCTGAAATAGTCTAGACCGGGGGGGGGGGGGGGGGGGGGCTAGAAGGCAGGATGGTGCACACCTGGCCCTGGACCCCTCCCCGGCCATTCCTGCCCTCCACCCCCAGTGGCAGGGGCTGTCCGCGGGGAGGACTGGCGTATGGAATGACCATGGGGTCAGCCCCACACCTAAGGAGCTGCCTGCAGGGCTCCCACCTTAACCTCCCAGCACCTGCTGGCCCTGCCCTGGAGCCCAGGGGAGCGGGGGCTGCCATTCAACACGTTGCCGATCGGTTCATTACTGCCCACCTAGGAACCCACGCTGGCTTCACTAATTTGGCCTCCCCACCAGCCGGCTCACTACTGCAAACAGACACGGCACTCGGTAATTGGATCGGCGGGAGGGCGTGTTTTCAGGGATTGGGGGATCATAAAGGAAATCAGGACTGCGGGAGGCTCTGCGGTGACACTGGACTGCGGGGCGTGGGGTAGGTGGCCCCCACCCTGCGCTCCCTCCACGCCCTGGCCTCCCCAGGGTGCCTCAGCCCCCCTCCCCCACCCACAGGAGACAGTCCTGAGGGTGAAAGGAGTCCGGAAGGAAAGGACTGGAGCTATGGCGCTGGGTCTCAGCAGCAGCCGGGGGCCTGAGGAGGCTGCTTTCTTAGGCCTCAGTTTCCCCATCTGTAATCAAAGGCCAAAGGGGCACTTGTGACCATGACGACCCCCTTGCTAGCTTCCCCTGAGCTCATTCCCCTTCGCCTCCAGAGAGCACCGGGTCCTCACTGCAGCAGCCTGGGGGGTAAGGGCTTTATCAAGGGCCCCCGACTAGTGAGACTAGTGAGCACAGGAGCCAGGATTAGGATTCCTCTCAGGAGGGGGGGAAAGCTGCACCCCACCTCCTTCTTCCTCACCATTTGCCACAGTTCAGTCTCATTCAAACGCATTTACTACAAAAGAAAAAAATCAAATGAACAAAAAAGACAGAAACAGGACTAATGAAAAAAGACAAAAGACATAAAATTTAAAAAGTAAAAAAAAACAAAAAAAAAACCTCACACCAAAAAAAAAAAAAGAAGAAGAAGAAAAAAGCAGCATTTACTGAGCACCGGGCCTTCACCCCTCCGGCCGGGCACAGGACACAGAGGCACAAGCCCTGCCCAGCAGAGTGCCCCAGCTGTTGGCCACGAGGGCTGAGGAGTCCAGGAGGCCTGGCACCAGGCTCTGCTGCACCCACCCAACAAGCATCTTGTGTGCCCCCAAACGTGGCCCCTCGCCAGCCTCCTGTCTCAGGTGGCAGCAGCTCCGTCAAGACAGACACCCGGTGTTGCCCTGACAACAGTGCCTTGATGGCCCCTCGACAGCCGGTCCCCCACCCCACCCCACTGGGTCTTCTCCTTCACCAGGGGAATGATGTCACCTGCCCACTGGCTGGGGGAAAGGGGCCTGGGCAAAATGAAGCCATTTGAGAGAGGGGCAGGCAGTTCACAGCCAGAACTAGCCCAGACACCATTAACCATCTACCAAGCTCCTTGTTAATGATTTAATCCTCAAAACACTTTTTAAGGTGGATGAGATTATTACTATCCCCATTTTACAGATGCAGAAACTGAGGACAGAGAGGTTCGGAAATGTGTCCAAGGCCACACCGCCTGTAAGTGTCAGAACTGGGATTCAAACACAGGTGACTCTGCTTTCTTAATCACAGATTTCATCAGAGAGCCTTTCCACAACTGGGGACTCAGGTGGGCTGTGGGGACAGGAGACTTTGAAGAGCAGGGCAGAAGAAGGTAAGAGAGAAGAGTCCATGGCTAGGGTCCCTTTGTGAATGCCTTGGCTCCCAAAGGAAGAATCAAAGTAAGGCAGACATTCACACCTTAGTGAGAATTAGTTCATAAACCTTCTTCCATGAGGATCACATTTAGAAATGGGGTAGAGATGCCTTGGCTTGTATGGCTCAGTTGGTTGGGCATCGTCCTGTGCACCAAATTTGGTTCCCGGTGAGGGCACATGTCCAGGTTGCAGGCTCAATCCCTGGTTGGGGCGCGCACAGGAGGCAAGCCATCAATGTATCACTCTCATATTGATGCTTCTCTCTTCCTCTCCCTTCCTCTTGCAAAAAACAAAAAACAAAAACACAAAACAAACAAAAAAACCCACAAACTTAAAAAAAAATGGGGCAGAGAGCCTTGAAGGACCACACAGGGAGGGACTGGGCCTGCTGAGGATCGAGTGGAGGAGATAAGAGGTGGAGAGTTGAAGCCAAATCCCTCCACTGGAGGCTCTCCCAGCTCTCAGGGACTCTCAGTGGTTGATTAAAAAAACAACACAACCCACTACTCCCCGAGGGCCAAGGGCCAAGGGAGGGGGCGGGGGCACAAGTGCTCCCCACATTCCCCTTTGTATGGGGCAGGGTGGGTAGTATCCCTCTTGGGCATCATGAGGAGAGGGGAAAGGCTGTATCCCACCTCCTTCTTCCACAGTTCGGTCACAGTTCGGTCTCATTCAAAAGCATTTACTACAAAAGAATCAAATGAAAAACAAAAACAAAAACAAAACCACACACACAAAAAACAAAACACAGAAACAGAGCTAATGGGGAAGAAAAAAAGAACAAAAAAATTTTTTTTCTTAAAAAAAAAAAAAACTCACGGAAAAAAAAAAATTCCCGAGCACCTACTATCGGCCAGCTCTAAGCACTGGCGATCCGTGGTCTGGTGTTCTGAGGGAGACAGATAATAAGGAAGATAAATAAATGGGGTGCGGCCGGAAAGGGGGCCGCCCCCCGCCATTTGTGGACGACCTGCTTCTGGGTTGGGGCTTGGCACCTGGCAGAGCAGCTCCCGCACTGCGATCTATTGAAAGTCAGTCCTCAACACAAGGGTTGGTAAAAAGAAAAAAAAAAAAAAAGAGGGAAAAAGAAAAAAAAGAAGTAAATAATTCATGCGTCCACTGGGGATCAGTGTGTCAGGGAAAATCAAAGCAGGGAAGGAGGAGGTGGGGGAGGGGTGACAGTTGTGAACAGAGTGAGTGGTCGGAGAGCCCCCTCCATGACACCGAGAAAGATGTGAACAGAGAGGAGCAGGAGTCATGTGAGTCTGTGGGGAAGAACTTTCAGGCAGAAGGGAACAGCGCCAGACAAGGCCCTGGGGCAGGAGCCGGTCGGATGTGTTTGAGGGACAGCAAGGAGGCCTGGTGGCTAGAGGGACAGTCCTGGGAGATGAGGTCAGTGTGGTTTTTCAGTGTAAGATGACCTGGTCACCGACTGCCTCTATCTCTAGGACATCAGCCGGCGTTCCCCATAGTACCTCCAGCAAGGAGAACGGCATCTGGCCTGGGCAGGACCACAACAAATATCAGTCAGATGGATCAAAGAGTATGGGCACTTAGTGTTCATGTGCAAAAAAAAAAAAAGAAAAGAAAAAAGAAAGAAAGAAAAGAGAAAAGAAAAAGAAAGAAAGAAAGAAAGGGGGGGAAGAAAAGAAAAAAGAAAAAAAAAAAAAAGGAGCCCAGTCTCAAATTATACACAAAAAAAATCAACGTCAATACGTAGGTTGCGGGTTTGATCCCAGGTCTGGATGCATACGGGAGGCAGTGGATCAATGTTTTGTTTCTCTCTCTACCCTTTCCTCTTTCTCTAAAATCAATGAACATGTCCTTGGGTGAGGAGGGGAAAAAAGTAAATGCCTAAAACATCCAACAGAAGTAAAAATAACTCTGTTCATCAGAGGACCATTTCCAGAGTGAGAAGCAAGCACACAGCAGGAGGTGCATTTGCCAGACGTGTAATTGACAAGGACCCGCTGGAGAACTCCTGCAGATCAACAGGACAACCTGAAGGGCAAAACTGCAGACCCCACCCAAGGGGAAACCCAAACAGGCAGCAACCCAGGGAAGCGCATCTCCCGCCGCAGCCAACAAGCGGGTCCCAGCCCACACCTGGCAGTGCCCAGTGCTGGGAGGCTGTGGAGACCCAGGAACTCCAAGTACTGCTGAGAGGGGGACAGGCAGCAGCACCCAGGAGAGTGTGGCCTTATCTTCTAAAGATGCCCTGTGCCCCCACAGGTCTGCTCTGGGGTACACCCCAGATCTGTGTTCCCCAGATCACCTGGACGGAGAGCTCCATTCTCAATGGTGCGGGCTGCAAGCTGCCCAGACATCCATCAATGAATAAACACAATGAAATAACTCCACTCACACATGCCGTCCCCCAGGACAGCCATCAGTTAAGGCTCCCCGCACCAAGGACTCTCGCAAACAAGACATTTTGGTGAAAAAGTGCCTGAATACCCTGGTTGAAAGACTCCACATCCGTGAGGTTCCAATCCAGCCTAGGGAAACTTTGTGGGGCAGGCTGACTCTCCCAGGTGGCCGAACCGGGAAGAAAACAGGACAGCGTATCATGGGAGTCAGGGCGCCTGAGACCTCAGGGGAGCTGGACCCGGGTGTGATTAGGGCAGGGTCTGGGGGGCTGGCAGCGTTCAACTTCACCCGGGTGGTGATCACCCTGAACTTCACGGGTCTTGATGACTTTTTCTGTATGCTTATCACAGTTCACAACTTTGGAAAAATTCTATTTGCGGGGGCAGGGGAGGACTCATGCCGGGCATAGTTCTGGGTCTCCGAACACCTTCTGAGTCCCAGGCGCCACGCGAGGCGACTGACCGGCTTTCCTCCATGACAGAGGGGGGACTGAAGCCTACACAGAGGCAGGAGCCTGCCCTAAGGGCACGGAGCAGACAGAGTGGCCACGGCGGGGGGTGAGGGCAGAGGGACCCGGTGCAGAGGAAGGCAGAGGAGGGGATTAACTTGGGGATTAGAGGCGCAGCTGGCGGCTGGGACTTGCTAGTATCTGCAAACACAGGCGTGGCGCTGGAGGAGTGTTCCCAGCAGCCGGAGGGAGGGTAGCTGAGGGAGGGAGGGAGGGGCAGGGAGCGCGCGCAAGAGGCTAGAGCAGCCGGCGCCAACCAGCGGCCCTCGGACCACTCGCGCGGGTCCGTGACTTGCGAAAAGTTTGGCGACCGCTGCGCTAGAGCACAGGTGGCCAGACCTGGAGGAGCCCTACTGTGTGCTAGCCCTTGCAAGGTACTGGGGCTGGAGAAATTAAAGAGTCAGACCCAGCCCGTGATTGCAATGGGGCGGGCAGAGGACACTCCAGGTGGCACGGAGAGCCCCAGGGACCGCCACTCCCCACCCTCACCTGTCTCCCCGAACACATCCTGCTTCCTCAGCGCCCCAGGTCTTTGCACCTCTTGGAAGGCCCATCCTGTCTGTCCTTGCAAACTCCTATTCTTCCTTCAATTCTGGGCTCAAGTGTCCTTGCTGCCAGGAAGCCCACCTTGATTCACCGGGCCAGTGTCCCCAGCCTGGGACCCCTGGGAGGATTTGTGGATGAGACTGTGTCCCTGCTGTGAAAGGCTGACCTGGGTCTTGCTGTGTCTCACGGGGGAACTTGGTACACAGAGGGGGAATGAGCCCACCTGGGGGTGAGCGGCCAGAGGATCACAAAAGTCACAGAGAAAAGGTGAGAGGGAGGACAAATAGTTTGTCCCATGGACAAGAAGGCAGGTAGGAGGTCATTCTGGGCAGAGGGAATGGCAGGAGCAAAGGCGGAGAGAGCTGCGTGAGGGTGGCAGCTTGTTTGGGGCTCAGAAGGGGGACTCCAGTATGGGGTGGGGAGCGGCAGTGGGGGATCTGAGCTGAGGGGCCGGGGCGGAGAGCGCCGCTGTATATCTGCCCACACAGGGAGTTGCCCAGGGCCCCGATGGCATAGCCCTTTTGCTCATTCAGATAGCATTTAACTGGACCCTGGCAGGAGCAGGGCTGGGGTAGGGGAAGAGCGGGGTGGGTGGGTGGGGCAAAGCGCCTACCCTCTCAATTCAGAGCCCAGATCTGGCCGGCGATCCACAGAAACCGCAGTCTAGGGGCGGGAGGCAGACCCCGCACAGGACCCTCAGGACCCCTTCAGCTGGACCCCCAATGCATCTCCTGCCTGGGGAACCCACAGTCCTGTGGTTCTGATACCCGACGGTGAACCTCTGCGGGGGGGGGGGGGGGCTGCCAGGTCCCAGGGAGGGGGTGTTTGCACAGTAGCTCATGTCATCCCCCCATCAGTCCTGCATGGTGGGGGTGATTAGGGCGACTGCTTTACAGATGGGGAAACTGAGGCTGGGCTATGTCTCTGTCCCAATTACTCAGAAAGCAAGGATGGGTGCTCAGGAGTGTTGGCTGGGCATGGAGATGGGGTGGGGGAGAGAAAGAGAACCATGGAGCCCCCACCCCCAGGCTAAGGCAGCCATGCGAGGCACCACCCTACCCCCCCAACCCCCCGCCGCCTCCAGTGTCCAATGAATGCTATCTTTTGCTCAAGTCCCAGCGGTCCCCTTCCCCATATGGACCCCAACCCTGGTGGTGGGGGGGATTGGTGAGATGACAGCCAATGTGGGGTACCTGGAAGGTCCCTGGCTTGAGCTCCTCTGTGTAGCCAGAGCCAGGGCTGTTGTTCTTGGGGTTTCACCAGCCCGGCTGGACCTTGGCCATGACAGGATGGACCTGGCTGACAGACATCAATCAGCACTCTCACCTAGCAGAGGGGACCCCTCCTCCCAGCCCAGGACAATGGGTCCCGGCTCTGTGGGACCCACAACGGAGGGGGGAGTGCGGGGGGGGGGGGGGGGGTGCTGCACTCCAGCTCAGCGGCCAGGAGGTGGCCCTGCTCTCTGTCCAGTTGGGGGCTTCTGTGCGCGACCACCTGTCCCCAGGCACCCACCGTCAGTCACCTGGGAGCCCTGGTCTCTTTGCCCATAGACCCAGGAACCTGCCCTGGTACAAGCCTGGGCTCTGCTGGGTGTCCGCCCCTTGGGAACTGGGGGCCCTCCCGGGACCTAGAGTCTTCTGCAGGGATGCCAATCTGGCCTTGGGGAGGGGGGACAGACCCAACGAGCCGGGCTGATGGTGCCGAAACCCGGTGGCCAGAGCTGGGTCAGCTGCCCACACACGCCTTGGCTCAGACTCCGGAAGGAAAACACAGGAGGGCTGTTCCCAAAGTGGGGGTCAGGGTGGCCCCGGGAAGTCTCGGAGGAAGTCATGAATATGCAAAGCGGCTGCTCGCTGGCGGCCGCGGAAGCCGGAAGGGAGCGGGGAGCGCGCGCGGGCTCAAAGTTAGCGCCGAGGCGGCGGCGGCGCGGCGTGGGGGACGCTAACCGGACGCCGCCGGCCGTCGCGGGATTCCCCCAAAATGGCTCCAAGACCGGACTGCCGTGGTCAGCGGCGAGGGCTCCGTCCTCCGTCCCCGACCCCGTCCCCACGAGGCAGAAACTTAAAAGCGTCGAACCGGGAAACTGTCCGTGTGGCGTGGGGGGACTGCCGGCGCCGGAGACCCGCGTGTCACGGCGGGAGCGGAAACCCGGAGGGTCCCGGGGGACGATCGAGGATGCGGGTCGGGGGCGCGGGACCGCGGAGGCCGCCGGGCCCTGGTTGCGCACCCCCTCTCCCCGCCGCAGTGGCCCCGGTCCCGCCGAGGGGTCCCCCGCGAGGGCGCCCCGTTTGCTCGCCGCGCACACACGCACCACGCACCGCACCCCGGCCGGCCCCAGCAGGCGCTCGGCGGGCGCCCCGGAGAAGCGCTCCGGCGCCGCCCGGCCCCCCGCCTCCCGCCCCCACCCCGGCCCGGTCCGCGGGCGAGCCGCCGAGCGGAAGGCACTCACTCACCTGAGTTTGTCCATGTCTGCGGCAGAGGCCTGCGAGAAACCAAAGAGAGGGTCAGCGGGCGGGAGGCTTGCGCTCGGAGCCCGCCGGGTGCAGCCGGGCACCGCGGGCACCGGCGGGCGCGGCGGCGGGGCAGCCCGCGCGGCTCGCGCGGTGGGGAGCCCGGCCCGTGCGACCCCAGTCCTTACCAACGGCGGTCCGGGGACTCCGTGGGTGCGCGGGGCTGCTGCCGAGTAACAGGTGAGCCCCGCCGGGCTGCCGCGCTACCCGGCACGTAGGTCCGCCCCCCGGGCGGACGAAGGCACTGGCCTGGGGGCTCCGGGCGGCACCATCCGAGGACCTGGCATGGTGCGACCCGGAGCGCTCCCGAGCTTGCCAGAAAGAGGGGGAATCCAAGTCGGACCCGTTAAAATAAAGTGGCCGCGGCCCCCGCGGCTCGCATCCCCCCACCCCCCGCCCCGCCCGTTAACCCTTCCAGGCCCGCGCTCCTCCCATAGGAAGCGGCGCCGGCATCTCAGGATCCCGAGTAGGAGAACGTTCCGATCTGGAAACTGGGAGCCATCCCGGATTGCAGGACCCGGCGCTCGCAGAATCCGAGGGGGATGGCACTCGGGACCCAGACCCCTCAACCGGGGACCCCGCTGCCCTCGGATTCTGAGGTTCCAGGCCTGGCCCGCCCCTCCCGGCTCCGGGGATTAACCATTGCGCGGCCGACTCACCCGTGGGGCTCCCTGCAGGACTTGCGCAGACCCGCGAGCGAGCGGCTTGGAGACCCTCCCCACCTACCCCTGCGCAGCCGGGCAGCCCCTCCGCACCGGGCGGGGGTCCCCACCGGTGGCCGTTAACCCTGCGCGCGCCGCCGGCGGGCGGCCCGGGCAGGATCGCACTTCCTGCGCCAAGCGGGGGGCATGGGGCTGTCTCTCCATCACTCGGGAGAGGCCGCACCCGGGGGCTTCACCCCGTCTTTCCGCGCCATGACTGGCGTTAAACGGGACGGGGACTGAACCCAGGGACCGCGCGACACACCTGGGAAGACTGATTACTGCCCATCCCAGCCCCTTGCGCCGCGTCCGCCGGGAGCGCGCTTCGCTCTGGTCCGGGCCCCACGCCGCCTCCCCCACCGCCCCGCCGAGTGAGGGCGCAGCCAGGCTGTCAGCGCCGAGCTGGGGAGCTGGGAAGCTGGGCCCCGGGGCCTCGGCCAGGATCGGCCACCAAATCCCCGGGTGCCCGGGCAGGCCTTCCCGGGACGCCCCCGGCCTCAGTTTCCTCACCCGCAAGCTGTAGTGAAGAGTAAGGGGAAGTGGGCAAAGCTCTCTGCTGCCAGCGAGCGCCGCGGGCTGCGAAGGGGCTGGGGTGGGGGGAGCAATTTCAGAAAAACCGGACCCACGAGGGGCCCCTGACTGGCAGCCAGGCGCAATCTCCCACACTCTGAAAGTTTCTGAGATGGAGAGCCTGGGCCCTCTCCGCGTGCGCTCCCCCCACACCGTGTTGGCTGCTCAGCCCACCCTTCCCCACCCCTCTGGACCCCCCAGGCCCACCTTTCCCACGTCCACATCACCGTGCTCAGCTCACAGGGTCCCAGCATACAGCAGGCGCGCAATAAACACGGAAAATGCATGTCTGGATCCCCCAACACCGTCGCGTATCTTTGCCTGCCGCTTCCCTTCAGGTTGAGTTCCCGGAAGGAGTCCTGTCCCTTCTCCAGGGCCCCCCCACAGCGCCCAGCGGGCCTGGCCTCCCCCTGGCCAGCACGCAGGGTGGGAGGAGCCGACGGTTCCGGAGTCAGCCCCAAGCCGGTTCAGGCCCAAACCAAGTTCAAGGGCTCCTTCAGCCACCCCAGGGGCGGATCCTCACTCATTCATTAGCCCTGGACTAAGTTCTTGGGGTTGGGAGCAGGCAGCAAAGGAGATGAGCCCCCGTCTCCAGAGACTAATGGCTGAGAAATGAAACCCTACTCCGGGAGTTTCATTCCCGGGAGACCCCAGGCAGCAGAAAGGCAAAAATAACAATAAACCCTCCCCTCACCCCTGGCAGTTCATAGCACTGTCCTGTGGGGCACAGGGCCGTGGTCAGTCCCTTCTGGGGAAGAGGAAAGCAGACGGGGAGAGGAGCCAGCTGGGCCTGGACCCCGTCCTCAGAGGCCTTTCCCATCGGGAGGCTCGGGACATCCTTCATGTCTCCAGTTGCCTCAATCATTCACAGTGAATGACCTGCCAGGGAGTTTGTCTAAAATTAATAAGAATGTATTAAAATTTAATTTAAAAAATCTAGCATCAATTATTTATATTGAGTATTTCAGCTCTTCTAAAAGGCCTGTCTGGGAATTTCCTCCCAAGAAGGGCCTCCAGGAGAGGCTGTGAGTTGCCCCGGTGGCAGTGGTGAGGGGCTGGGGGCGGGCAGGGGAGGAGATAAGAAAGGGAAGGGGTCCCGCCTTGGTACCTTGGCAGCCCCTCCCTTCACTCTGCTATCTCAGAAGCTTGACTCTGGTGCTGACTTCTCAAATTCTGCCCAAACCCAGGCCCTTACTCTTAAAAGCCACCTCCTCCAGGCAGCCCTCCAGGAGACTCAGTGGAGTTGTTGGGTTAAAGCTCCTACACCACATGTGCACTCCCTGGGGCAGGGCCTGGCTTTCCCCATGTGTCCAGGGCTAGCTCAGCACCTCACCCAGGGGGTGGGGGAGTGTACATAAAGCTCTGGATGTGTGAGTGCTAATGGGCAGTGTGGTTGCACGTGTGTGTATGTGTGTGTGTGGGGGGGGGAGCTTTCTGGGGAGGTGCTATGCCTTTGGCAATGGTCTTGGTGTTGGGGCCAAAGCCCCACATTCAAGTCTTAACTCTGCAGTTCATAACCAAAGGATCTGGGGATGTTCCTGAGATGCCCTTTGTATGGATGAGGAAACCAAGGCCAGACCATGGAATGCCTGGCTCAAGGGCCCCTGAGGCTAGCTGAGGGCTGCCTGTGGGCTGAGCAGAGAAGGCTGGGGCCCTGCCTGGGTCTCAAGTCACTATAGGAGGAGGGCAGGCGAGGGTGGGGACCATGAGTACAAGGGGCCGGTGGGATGCCCAGGGTCTTCAGGGTGAGATGAT
This sequence comes from Myotis yumanensis, assembly GCF_028538775.1. NCBI lineage: Eukaryota > Metazoa > Chordata > Mammalia > Chiroptera > Vespertilionidae > Myotis > Myotis yumanensis. Next base: position 13,832,415 of record NW_027223752.1, read on the forward strand.
GGGGCAAGAAATACCTTAGGCCCCTTGTGCTCCCTCCAGGACCCCAAGAAAGTGGGATCCAATGCTCTCCTGGCTCAAGTGGAGCATAGGCGGGCACGTTGGGTGCTCTCAGGGGGACAGTGTCCCTCCAGTCCACCCCATAGTCATAGCCCGATGCCTATTCCTGCAACACACCTGTGACCTCATCACTGTCTGCCCTAAACTCACCCAGTGCCCCCTCCGGGGGGCCCAGCCCCTCTGGGTGGTCCGAACCAGTGACCACCTTGGTTTCCCAACATCACCCAAGTCCTGCTATCTCCTCCCTCATTGTCTTTGCCCATGCTGGTCCCCTCCTCCCGAGGTCTGCCCCCTCCCACACCCTGAGATCTACTCTCAGCATCCTTCTGACCACCACGGTCTCATCACTTTCCTCCTGCAACCTGCTTCCTTCCTTATTCCCTGCATGGCTCGGAGCTTCAGGAGGGCCACCTGGGTCAGAAACAGGCCCGTCCATCCTCAGTCCACCTGTGCCGCTCCCAGCGCAGCCTTTGACCCAGCTACGGAACTCAATCCCATTTCATCCTCACTGAGACTTTTTGAGGTGGGTCTTATGATCCCCATTTTACAGATGCAAAAACAGAGCCTCCACGAGGCAAACCCCTGCAGCTTTCATGCAGGAGTGTGATTTGGGGCCAGGGGCTCTTGTCCCTCCTCCCGTGGGTACCTGGGCACTGTGACTGATGCACACAGTAGGCACTCCCCAGAGGCGACGCAGGGTGGCAACTCCGTGCCGTCAGTCAGGCCTCAGGGAGGGGTTGGTGAATCCGAACTCAGCCCCTCACTTGGCGCACACTGGCCACCTCGCTGGTCCCAAGCTCACCCAGCTCAATCCTGCCCCAGGGCATTTGCATGGTTGGGCCTTCCTTCTCTGACCACTCATCTGAAGTAGCCCCACCCCCACCAAATGACTTCTCATCACACCCCATCTCTGGTCATTTGCCTGTCCCCACCCTGATCCCAACCCAGCACTATAGAGGACCCCCAACAGCAGGGTCCCGCTGTTTAGGCCATTCTGTCTAAGCCCAGGACCTGGCCTGGAGGCCTCCAATGGCAGGCGGGGGGCGGGGGGGGGGGGTGATGGCTGAATGAACGCAGTTGCTCTTAATCCCCAGCCAGAGGCACCTGGCTGTGGAACAGTCCTACTCTCATAGCCCCGTCACACGCATCGTTCCCAACTCACCCCTGCTCCCCTCTGACCCGGTGTTCCCCAAACTCACGAGGCACCCCGCCTGGTGGTACCCAGAGCCCTGCCCGGGGAACCCCCTCTGTGGATGTGGGGTCTACTGAACCATCTCCTATGCAGCTGTGTGGCCTCGGGTAAGGCTCATAGCCTCTCTGAGCTCAATCCCTCGCCTAGGAGGATGGCACATTTTCAAAGGCCATTGCGAGTGACAAGGTGGGCACGTCTGTAAGGGATTGTCTCAGGAAAGGGCTTTAAAGGACTGAGGTTGTTCCGAGAGCCAGCCTTCTCATTTAATCACCTGGGATGGACACCTCCTAAGATGCTCACACAACTCCGTGCCTTCCCCATTCATTCAGCAAACATCCACGGTGCGCCCGCTTCCAGGGGATTTAGCAGGGAACAAACTAGAGGACGTTCTCTGCTTTCACGGTGCCGACATTCTGCAGGGGGAGACAGATTACAGGAGACACAGTGAAGCGTCCCTCCGCCCCAGGTGTCTGCTGGGAGAATCTTCGGAGAAGGAGGGGAGGGTGGGGGCCGCGAGCCGCTATCCACAGGTTAGTCAGGATGACATGTGAGCAAAGCCTGGGGAGCTGCTGGGAGGGGCAGGCCCTGGGGGTGGGGTGCCTCATGAGTTTGAGGAGTACCCGGTCACCAGTGGGGAGCAGGGGCTGAGCGGGGGGCTTCAAGGGGCCTTGGCTTCCATCTTAAGTGGATCGGAAGTCCCCGAAAGGCCGAACAGGGGCATAATGCATCACGCTGCTGAGTGGCGGACACACGAGGGGCAGGCGCGGGGCCTGCCTGAGGAGTCCAGCTGGAGGTGCCTCAGACCCAAGCGCGTGGGAACCGGAGCGGGGGGCGGGGGAGATACCCTACAGACTAAGGTGGGTGCAGAAGAGCCATCCACGTGACAATGAGTGCTTGGACCCGAGCAGCTGGAGGGGGTGAGATCAGAGAGGCTCAGGTCCAGAGAGGTCTATTACGTGTCCGGCAGGGACAGCGACCAGGGTGGGTGCCGGGCTGTGCATTCAGAGGAGGGTCCAGAGATGAATCTGGGAGTGGTCAGCAGAGAGACAGCACGTAAAGCCACCACGCTGGAGGAGCCTGCCATGGGAGGGAGCGCAGATGCGGAGGGAGGACCAGGGGCTCTGGAGGTCAAGGTTCAGGGAGGGGGCAGAGCAGCCATGGAGACCAGGGAGCCGGCAGGGAGGCAGGAGGAGAGCAGGCGCTTCCAGGGGGAGGGAGGGGCCCTCAGTGTCACAGACTGTCATGGGGGAGAGGCCGGCCTCAGGTCCCAGAGCGGGTCCACAGGGCTCGCGTGGGCTGGACACACAGTGGGTCACCCACCACCACCTTAGTGGCAAGACCGGGGTGAGCTGCGGGGCTCTCTGCGGGTGACCAGCGGGAGGGGGTGAGCACCTGCCCAATGTCATCCAGCCAGTTGGGGACCTGAGCCCAGGCCCTGGTCTGAGGGGGTGCCACTGTGCCACTCCCTGCCCGTGGCTCTCCGTGGCCTCTGCAGGTTCCAGCTGGGTGGGGCTGCAGACGGGCTAGTTCGGCGGCTGCAAACTGGCCCCCGGAGCTAAATCTGGCCTGCCAGCATGTTGTATTTGGCCTGAAAGAGGGTTTTAACTTTTTTTGAAAAATATTGGAGCCAACATTTAAAAATTGGGAGAGTTTACACTTTCAAATCTGTATTTTTGGCTTCTACTGAGATTTTGGAAGATCTGGCAACTTCTGCCCACATTCCCATGTGGAAGCAGTTGGGGAGCGAGGAGCAGCTACCTCCCCAGAGATGGGAGAGGCACCATCCGACACCTAAGCTTGTCCTGCAGATGGGAGACTGAGGCCTTGTCAAGGCCATTCAGTGGAGAGCCCCTCAGACAGAATCCAGCCGTAGCTCCGGGCACTGCCAGGCTTCGCACTGGGGTCTTGTCACAAATCCCACCCTGGCTGCTTCAGAGCCCCAGCCTGCCTCTCCTTCCACGACCCTGGCCCAGTCCTTCCCACTCTCTTCTTCGGACCCTTTTGTTCACAGGAAATGGCTCGCTTGAGCCATTCACAATATAGTATGAATGAGCCTTGGTTCCAGGTCTGTGGACAGGGAGAGATGGAGTCCCAGAGACCTTCTACAGTGGTTTCTCATCTGCTGGACAATGAAGAAGGGGACCAGGGTCACCCATGGCCACTCAGCCACACGGGCAGAGACAGGACGGAAGTCCAGGGCCCTCCTCTGGTTCATAGCTTTCGGGTTGATGACTGGACACCAGGCGTCTGCCCTGCCTCCCCAAAGCTTCACCTGCACCCTGGGAACTATCCTGGGGACACAGGCTTGTGCAGGGCAGGAGGCACACGGGAGAGGGGCCACCATTGTCTTCATTGCCATCATCGTCCCAGTGACTGAATTTCTACTGTGCACCAGGCACCTTCAACCTTCACCAATGACCTCTAACCTCACCCCCACCCATGAGACGCGGAGGGAGAGGTGGCTTGTCCGGGTTCACTGAGCCAGGGCACAGCCCAGCCAGGGCCCTGTGGGCTCAGCTCTCTGAGCCTCAGTCCCTGGTCTGTCAATGGGCCTGGTTCATCGCTCTCTCTCTCTCTTGTTTTGAGTATTTGAAATGAGGCTGGTGCTGAGGGTGTCCACAGTAGGTGCCTGCCATGCGATATGGCCCAGCGGTGGGGGTGGGGGTGGGGGGTGGGGGTGGGGGTGGGGGTGGGGGTAGGTTTGGGGCTGTTACTCTTTGGGAAGAACATTCCCAGCCCCCCCCTCCCCCCCCACACACACAGAGCGCCCCAGGCCCAGCTGTCCCCGTCCCCGGAGTGAGTCTGCGTGGCGTGCAGAACAGAGCAGCCGAGGGGTGGGGGTCCCAGATCCCCAGGCCCTTATTCGGGAGGCAGGGGACACGATGCTTATTGGGTTCCTGCCGGACGTTTTCCCTCTGACAAGGCAAAGGGAAAATCACGACCCTCTACTTCCTTTTCACTACCTGGGAAACGGAGGCCCAGAGGGGGTGGGTGACTTGACTAAGATCACACAGCACCCAGCAGACCCTTGAGCTGAGAACTCCGGGGGTGCTCTGAGGCCTGGGGGTCAGAACACTAGTAAGTTGTCAGCAAGTATCAGCTGTATCTTGTCACAAATCCAGCAAGTATCTCACCCAGGATTTTGTTTTTAAAACAACCCACCCACAGGGAAGCCATTCTGGGAGGGGCCTGGTCGAGATCCCACCAACCTGGCCCTGTGGCCCCCACCTCAGTCCTGTGCTGGGAGAAGTTGGGAAGGGAGTACGGGGACCGGGGCAACGTCATGGACAGCCCATGAGGACCCACCCCGGCCTCAGGGGACACGGATGTTCTAGGGGATCGGAGGTCAGTGCCGAGGTTGGGGTACCAGCACGTGGGGTGCGGCAGTCCTGACGCTCGGCAGAGCTCCATCCCCAGGACAACGGAGGTCTCGCCGAGTCGCCTGTCTGAGGCCCAGTGTGTATGGCAGGGGGTGCCGAGGTGCTGAGACCCGGGCCAAGCCCAGACTCCCCAGGGCTGTTTTCAACCCCATGAAATGGGGACGTGGACCACCTCGCTGCCTGACAGACCGTGACATCCTGCCTCAGGCGGAGGTGTCTGGTTCAGTTTGTCGGGGGGATGATATGAAATCCGGCGGAACCCTCCGAGGGCTCTGCCAGCGCGCGGTGCTGTTATTGCTATCGCTACTCGGGCACACTCAGTCCTGCTCGCCCCGGAGCCAGAATCTCACCTTAGAGATTCATTCTTTCGGCTCAGGTCTTTCCTGTTGCAGAGATTATCAAAGGGGTGTGGTGCAGGTGCTCTGAGGGAGGGAGCCAGGACCAGGACTGGGGGGAAATGGCACGTGGAGTGGCGGGGAAGGGGCCTCAGCAGACTCTGGCCGGCTGCTTGCTGAGGATGATCTGGGGCTGAGACTCACCCGGCTCGGAGGCTGCACAGGGGAGGCAGCCAGGCCTCCCTGCTCTCCGCTGCTCATGTGTGTCCCGCTGGTCTCCACCGCCTGGCTGGACCCCAATCTGCCTGCAGCCTCGGCCGTCACCTCTGAGGACGGCTGGGGGCTCAGGGCCAGGGTCCTCTCTGGGGCTGCAGCTCCTGGGAGGGGCTCCTGGGCTAAGCCTGGGCCTCGCTCACCAGGGGAGGGCTCTGGGCTGCGGCCTCGGGGCCCCCGGAAGGCCTCCAAGGTCCCCGGGTCCAGCACCTGCACAGTGACCTCATCCAGGAACCTAGAAAAAGGCAGCCTGGCCTCCCGGCGGCGGTCCAGGCGGGCGAGGGGGCCGCTGGCAGGCTCGCCACCAGTGCTTGGGGGCTTGGGGGTACACGGCAGGCTAGGCGATGCCCGTGTCTCCTCTTGGCCAAGCCATGCTGCCCAGCTGGGGCCAGACGTCTGGTTCTCAGGGTTCCCAGCTGGGCTGGGGCTAGGTCTGTGGCTTTGAGGGCCCTCTCTGCATGCTCCCTCCCTGGGGGCTTGGGCCCTGGGCTCCATGAGGGGGCCATGGCCATCCTGTCTGCGGCTGCCGGGGTCAGGGCCCCAGGACTGGGAGCTGGCCCCCGACAGCATCTTCCTTAGTCAAGCCTCTGCCAGTGCCTCCCTGACCCCACTTCTCTCCTCTCACAGGGCCCTCTCTGGCCATCCCATCCCTCACTGACTGTCCAGCTCCCGCCTGCCCATCGATCCACAGAGCACGTGGCAGGAGAGCCTCCCGCCCCCTAAATTGATTCTCACTAATCGTGTTCGGGGCTCGGGGCTTAGAAAGTGCTAGAGAGGACAAGGTCGAGTCCTGGGCTCTGCGTCTGCCTGGGGAGGCAGCCTGCACGAATGAGCACCTGCTGTATACAGGAGCGGCCCTGCCTGCCTGGGGAGGCAGCCTGCACGAATGAGCACCTGCTGTATACAGGAGCGGCCCTGCCTGCCTGGGGAGGCAGCCTGCACGAATGAGCACCTGCTGTGTACGGGGAGCGGCCCTGCCTTGGGCCTCACACACTCCAGTATCTCCTCGTCTCTCCTGCCAGGTGCGGTGCTGGGCGCAGGGACAGGCTGAAGGCAGGGCCTGAAGGAGGGAGGCTGTGGAGGAGGCTGCTGGTGGCCCACTGTTCTCCCATCCTTCCTTAGTAAAGAGGCCTCATTTTATTCTGGAAGGCAAGTCACCTAGCTAAAAACAAACAAAAAACACTGCATTTCCCAGGCTCCTTTGCAGCCAAAGGGTAGCCAATAAGATATCAACAGAATCTGTGGGGCATGACTTCTGGGAGAACTCTGTAACAGGGATCAGGCAGCTTGCCTGTTGCCTTTTTTGCGCCCACTCCCCAGCCTCCTGCTTCTTATCTGGAACAGGGAAGTGATGGTTGGAGCTGTTACAGCTCTACGGCACCACGAGGCAAACTTGTACAGAAACCATATGTAAACATAGGAGGAGCAGAAAGACAAGGGAACCTGGGCTCCTCGCGACCACTGAGTCGGCACACCAGTGCTATATCCCGGCCCCTGCCTCCGGACCCTCGTTAACCGGAGAGGAGTAATCCCATCTTGTTTAAGCTACGGTCCTATCCCGTCTCCGTCACTAGCCACTATGTGCAGTTCCTCAGGGGTAACCCGGGGATAGGTGAGGACCAGCAGCTGATGATGCTGAAGGTAGAGCTAACCAGGGATAGGTGAGGACCAGCAGCTGATGATGCTGAGGGTAGAGCTAACCCAAGATAGGTGAGGACCAGCAGCTGATGATGCTGAGCGTAGAGCTAACCCGGGGATAGGTGAGGACCAGCAGCTGATGATGCTGAGCGTAGAGCTAACCTGGGGATAGGTGAGGACCAGCAGCTGATGATGCTGAGGGTAGAGCTAACCAGGGATAGGTGAGGACCAGCAGCTGATAATGCTGAACGTAGAGCTAAACCAGGGATAGGTGAGGACCAGCAGCTGATGATGCTGAGGGTAGAGCTAAACCAGGGATAGGTGAGGACCAGCAGCTGATGATGCTGAGGGTAGAGCTAAACCTGGGATAGATGAGGACCAGCAGCTGATGATGCTGAGGGTAGAGCTAACCTGGGATAGGTGAGGACCAGCAGCTGATGATGCTGAGGGAAGAGCTAAACAGGGATAGGTGAGGACCAGCAGCTGATGATGCTGAGGGAAGAGCTAACCAGGGATAGGTGAGGACCAGCAGCTGATGATGCTGAGGGTAGAGCCTTCGGTACATGGGGCCCAGGGAAGAGTTAGGTGGGGAGCTAGGTGAGGGAGTTAACCCAGAGAAGCGCCAGAGCCAGGCCTGGGCACTTCTTCCTTTGTGTGAAGGGAGACGGCCTGACTCCTGGCATCCCGGGAGCCTGGGGTCCAGGCAGAACTCCTTCCTGGGACCTGGCTGCACGAGCCAAAGGAAGGCTTGCTGGGGGGCAGGGGAGGGGCAGCCCCAGACATGGGCTGGCCAGCTGGTGGCCTCCACCATCCCTGCTTGGAGCATGGCCGAGGCTTTGCTTGGCACTGCCAGCTCATGGCTGTGCCCCTGCCCCTGCCCACCTGGCTGTGCCTAGACACCTTAAGTCAAGTGCTAGGGACCCCCTCTTTGCTGGGCTTAGCTGCACATCTCTCTGGATGACCCTCAGCACCCTGACTGAATGTCTGAAAAACTCCACGAATTCAGCTGCCGGAGACAGGACTGGGAGCTGCCTGGGCCCCTCCCTCTCCGTCTCCCCTGACCCCACCCCTAACTACCAGGCCCCGGGGATTCAGCTCTTCTTAGATGTCCTTACCTCCCTACATCCCCACCGTCAACCCTGCAGGTTCCGGGTGCCACCAGGTCTCACCTGCAATCACCCCTCCTGGGGCCCCTGACCCTTTGCTGGTTCAGCTCAGTTCATGCCTCACGCCTACCCGTGTGAACTTCTGAAATCTCAGACCGGATGACCAGACCGTGTCACACTTTCATATGCTCTGCAAGGCCCAGACGGCCCAGTGTCCTCTGTCTCTGCTACTGTGCACCTTCTCCCGAAACTCCCATCACATTCCTGAACGGTGCGGAGCTCTGTCTGCCACAGGGACTTCGCACTTGCCGTTCCCTCTGCCAGGGGCACTCAGACTCCCTGTCTCCTTACTCTCCTTCTCATCATCTAATTCTCAGGGCCCCAGGTCAATAGCCTGACCCCTCCCACCCCCCAGATTAGATCAGAGACCCCGGCAACAGCCTCTTATAACCCCTGGTCTCATACCACAGCCCCCAACTGGAGTTAATATGCTTGTGACCATTTGTTTATTATCTGTGTCCACTCTGTCCCAGCTCTCTGCACAGGGCCTGGCACATAGTAGGTGCTCAGTAAGCAGCTCTTGAATGGCTGTGTAAGTGAATGTATCACAGGTCCAGGCTGTCGGCTCCCAAGCTCTTCCCAGCTGGGTGTGGCCCTCCCGGGAGGGATCCCAGGCTCCTGGGAATGCACAGTGTCCCTCCCACCCCTGCACTCCCCTGATGGCCACCCCTTTACACCTGGACAGCCCCCTCCGCAGCAAGAGCCATCCAGCCCCTGCTCCATCACCGTGGGAACAGGACTTGGAGACAGGCAGATTCAAGGTCAAACACCACCCTAGCACCCCAGCAGGACCTTGGGCAAGTCACCTCCCCTCCTCACTGTCATATAGGGACAGAGCAATCCCCAGCCCACAGGCAGTAGTGGAAAATGGTGCAAGAGAGCACGTGCTGGGTGCCTTCAGCAAGGAACCTGGCACCCAGTAGGACCTCAGGTCAGGGCTCCTTAGCACAAGGCTCTGATTTGTCTATTCCTTAGCATGTGTGGTCACAGGAGTGTTCTGGGGGCCTCGGCCAGCTGGTCCTCTGAGCCTCTCCCAGAGTTGCCGACTGCATCAGACAAGTTCCCGGCTGCATCAGACAAGTTCCCGTTGTCATAACAACCCACTGGCTCTCAGCCGCCTGGGCCAGAGGCCCTGGAGGATGCTGTCGGCTGCTGCGCTCGCAGTCTGGGCCTGCTCACCTCTTGCAGCCTGGGCTGCCTCTCTTGGCCCAGCAGCCCTGCCTCTTGACTCATCTGTTTCAGCCCCTTCCCGAGCCCTACTGTGTGCCATGATCCGTGCTGGGCATGTACCTGCATCGTCACCCGAATCTTCATCCAGCCCTGGGAGGTGGGGCAGCTGTGACCTCTGTTTTGTGCTAAAATGAAGCAGAGTCTCAGGGAGGTGACGTGACTTCCCCGAGGTCACATGGTTCAGATGCAGCAAACCCAGGATGGCCACCCCACGGGTCACGCACTCACACCTCGTTTCCTCCTAGGCCTCCCTCAGCCTCTCCATCACCGCCTGTTTGGCCCGTCCCCCACTCCCCCACCCTTTCGGGGGATGAGCCCTGAGAGAGGAGGGACACTGCTGCCATTGCCTCCTGGGGCTGGACCGGGAAGACCTGGCAGAGATGGCACGCTGGGCATCTGCAAAGACCTCTAAGCCCCACCTCCTTTCATTCTCCTAAACGTAATCCCTAAACTGGGAATTGCTACTGGTTCACAGAGGGGGACGTGGGCTCTAAGGTTACTGCCTGATGCAGCCAACACCACAACGGTGCTGGGCGGCCCAGCATGGAGCCTGGCACGTAGTAGGAGCTCAGGTCAGGGCTCCTTAGCACAGGGCTCTGCACTGTCCATTCCCTAGCATGTGTGGTCACTGGAGTGTTCTGGGGGCTCAGCCAGAACACTCACTCATTCCTGTGCGGAGCTGTCCATTACCACCCCCTTTTCCAGACAAGTACACTGAGGCCTGGGAATCCTCACACTTGTGCTTTGAACCACGCTGCCTCCTCACTTCTGGAGAGTTCCACGCTGGCCTGAGACCAAGGGGGTCACAGGCCTCAGCTGTGTCAAGTCCCCACATCCATTCACATGCACGTGCGTTCCAGACGTGCTAGGAAATCCCCCCAGACAAGGAAGTCCCTCAGGACTCCCTGCTGATCGCCGGTCTCTACAAGGCACTACACCTCGGTGTTATCATCCCTCAGGGTGTCCTCCAGCCCTGCCTCCCTGCCACACTATCGGGTACCAGCATCTAGGGCAGGGGTGGGCAAACTTTTTGACTCGAGGGCCACAATGGGTTCTTAAACTGGACCGGAGGGCCGGAACAAAAGCATGGATGGAGTGTTTGTGTGAACTAATATAAATTCAAAGTAAACATCATTACATAAAAGGGTACGGTCTTTTTTTTTTTAGTTTTATTCATTTCAAACGGGCCAGATCTGGCCCGAGGGCCATAGTTTGCCCACGGCTGATCTAGGGAGTAAAGATGTCCCGCTCATCCGACCAGCCAGCCATCCCTGTAACCATCCATCCGTTGGCATGTACCCGTTCATGCTTCAGTGCCTCCGTTCATGTCTGAACCTGCCATCCATTGGCATGCATTCACCCGTCTACTCATCCTGTCATTCCTGTATCCATCCATCCATCCACCGGTCATCAACGTATTCACCCACGTATCCAGCCCTCTTAGTTATATCTAGTATCCATGCCTCTGGCTGTCTGTCCGCAGGTGCATCCACCCATACACATGTGTCCATTCGTGCACTGGCCCACCTCCCATGCCCTGTGTCTGTGCATTTAGGAACAAATGAGACCTTTCCTGGATGGCACAGTGGTACAGGCGACAGGGCCTTAGGCTGGTTTTTTTTCTTTTAAAGCTATATTTTTAAAAACTGATTTTAGAGAAGGAAGAAAGAGGGAGAGAAACATCAATGATGAGAGAGATTCATGGATCAGCTGCCTCCTGCATGCCCCACATTGCGGGGATTGAGGCCGAAACCCAGGCATGTGCCCTGACCGGTAATTGAACCGTGACCTCCAGGTTCATAGGTCAAGGCTCAATCACTGAGCCATGCCGGCCAGACTGACCCTGGGCTGTTTTTGATTCTGCAAAAGTGGTAGCCCATTTGAGATGCTCTGAAGTTGCCAATTCTGGGAATAACCGAGCTCTCTGACGAGTGTCAGGTCAGGCTGAGACAGTGGGGGTGTCCTTCAGACCCCAGCACACCAGGGGCTGACCTGAGGCACCTACCTTGTTGTGGTGGGAGAGGGGGCGCCCTTGCCACTCTCCACACGTACTGTTCTTGATGACATGGGGAGATGGGGCCATCAGACATGTGTCCTGGGCAGATGACTGCAGAGGTCAGCAAAGGAGAAATGTCATTGAGATGACTAAACTCACTGCCTCCCTTGGAATAGAGAAGGACTGGATGTCCCCTAGAATTTAGAGTAGGGGTCACAACCCAAAGGCCTCCGAGGCCAGGCAGATCAATGTGGGAAGCAGATTGGTTAGGTCTGCAGGAGGCTGTGGAGGGATTGCCCCGCTAAAGGGCTGGTGGCAGCCCTACCCGGTTTGGCTCAGCGGACAGAGTGTGGGCCTGCGGACTGAAGGATCCCAGGTCGGATTCCGGTCAAGGGCACATACCTGGGTTGCCAGCTCAATCCCCAGTAGGGGGCGTGCAGGAGGCAGCCAATCAATGATTCTCATCATTGATGCTTCTCTCTCTCTCCCTCCCTCTCTGAAATCAATTAAAAAATATTTTTTAAAAAAATAAAGGACTTGACATATGTAATACTCTTTTTAATACTTTAAGCAATAAAAAATAAATAAATAAAGGGCCCTAACCGGTTTGGCTCGGTGGATAGAGCGTCAGCCTGCGGACTCAAGGGTCCCAGGTTTGATTCCAGTCAAGGGCATGTACCTTGGTTGCGGGCACATCCCCAGTGTGGGGTGTGCAGGAGGTGGCTGATCGGTGTTTCTCTCTCATTGATGTTTCTAACTCTCTGACCCTCTACCTTCCTCTCTGTAAAAAATCAATAAAATATATATTTTTAAAAAAATAAAGGACTTATAGCCACTCAACCTCACAATGGTTGCCACATGAGGATGTGAGTACAGTGTTACCAGGTTTATTTAATTTTTTCTAAAATATTAAATACTAGCCATTCACTCTTCCTGTATCCACCCATTCACCCATCATTCCTATACCATCACCTTATTGATATCATTCAAGTCCCCATCCATCCACCCTAGCCCCACGCATTGACTACATCCATTTAGCCTCCATCCATTTCCTCACGTCTCTATCCATCCATCCCTTTATCCATCTGTCTGCTGGCATCTACCCATCCATTTTAGATCTCCTACCCATTCCTCTACCCATCTTGCCATTTGTGTCAGAAATCCATCCTCCCTTCTGTCAACCCACCCTTGTATCCATCGCTGGAATCTTGTTCTGCTTATCCAGTCAGTCCTCCATCCTTATCCATGCCTCCATCCATCCTCTCATCCATCTCCATTCATCTTGCCACTTATGTCCTCCCATCCGTCTACTCCTCTAGCTTTCTATCCATCCATCCATCTATCCATCCATCCACTGATCTGTCCTGCTTCATGCCTCCCATCATCGTCCATCCGTCCACCACGATCCCCCTCAGCCCACCCCACACTGCTCCTCCACCTGTGTGCCCCCTAATCCCCGCACATACCACCCATAGCGAGACTGGAACTTTCCATGTCCTTCTTCCCCAGGCCAGGCCCAGCTCCATCCCTGACTTGGTTCAGGGCTTGCTAATGGAGCAAGTGACTGCTGTCCCCTGTCCTGGCTCAGAGCTGGGCTCTAGCTGATCCCCACCCCAGGAAACCCTCAGGGGCTGCTGCACTGGCCTCCAGATTCATGACCTGCTGGGGTTGTGGCCACTGCTGGGTCCCCTTCATGGCTGGAGGGCAGGAAAAACCAGGAACACCTACCACACTGGTCAAGGTCAGTGTCTCCTGACAGACTGTGAGCTCTGGAAGGGCAGGGTCGTCCTCAGATTCACCTAAGCGGACCCAGTGACTGGCGCTGAGTGGGGTGCATGGGGAGAATATGCGGGTGAATGCAGAACTCATTCACTCACTCATCCCAGCTCTGGCCAGCTTCTGCCACCACGGCCTGCCCTCTGTGCCTGTTCTCAGGCCATGGAAGTCAAGCCTTGGACTGTGAGAGGTGTTGAACCCCAGACACTGAGCCCACAGAGGGGTGGGGCCTTGCTCAAGGTCACACAGGGAATCAGTGGCAGAGGAAGAACTGGAATCCAAGATTGCAGCCTCCCATCCACGCCCCTCCCCCAGGCTAGAGACCAGTTCTGGGGCAGGAGGAGCCGGGGCAATTCTAGACAACACAAGAAGCCTTGGGGTTACTCCTGGTTTTGTCCTGGGGATCTTCACCTGATTTGAGGGGAGAAACCACTGTTCCCTACCTCTTGGCCTTGCCCTTGACCTCCACACTCCAGCAGGACTGAGCCTCTTCTGGTCCCTGCACTCTTGCCCTCACCCCCAGGCCTTTCCCTCCCATCCACCCATCATTCATTCATCCATTCATTCCTCGATTCCTTCATTCATTCTTCATGTCCTTAAGGGCCTATAGCAGTGGTTCTCAACCTTCCTAATGCCGCGACCCTTTAATACAGTTCCTCATGTTGTGGTGACCCCCAACCATAAAATTATTTTCGTTGCTACTTCATAACTGTAATGTTGCTACTGTTATGAATCGTAATGTAAATATCTGATACGCAGGATGTATTTTCATTGTTACAAATTGAACATAATTAAAGCATAGTGGTTAATCACAAAAACAATATGTAATTATAAATGTGTTTTCCGATGGTCTTAGGCGACCCCTGTGAAAGGGTCGTTCGACCCCCAAAGGGGTCGGGACCCACAGGTTGAGAACCGCTGGCCTATAGGAAGAGAGGAACTACTTCCAAGTGGTGCCATGGAGATGATGTGGGACAATGGTTATACTAGACCTGGCACATAGTAGGTGCTCAATAAATGGCAGCTATTGTGGGCCCGACCCTGGCCCAAGAGGCTTTGAGAGTAGATGGGCTCCTGTTCCAGACTGTCTGGCTCATTTCCTCTCCCTGACCTGGAAATGTCCCACTCCCTGCCCATCCCATGTGGCCGAGGCTCCAGGCAACCCTCGGCTTTTCCACTCAGTCTCAGGTGCGCGCAGCTCCAGGTTCTGATGATCAGAGGAACACAGATTGCGGGAATCGAAGTATAATAGCTCAGGGAGGGTCCTCCTCACAGCCCGGCGGACCCTCGCCCCTCACCGGCGTGCTGAGCAGCCGGGAAGATGCCGCATCTGCCACCCTGCTCGCTTTCCTGTGCCACCCTGATTACAGTGAGAGTCGGGGAAATTAAAGGTTTGCGGGACGCTGCCAGGGCCCGCGCCGCCGCCGCCTCCCCTCCCTGCGCAGCACAGATGCCAGGCAGAGCCGCCTCCATCAGCCACTTGCCCCAGCCGGCAGTGCCACACGCCACAGTTTATGGGGGGCTTTCTCCAGCAGCCCTCGCTGGCCCCGGGAGTGGACAGGGCCTCTGCTGTGTTGGTGGATAGGCAGACTGGGACCCAGGGAAGGGAAAGGGCCTGTCCGTGGCCCCCAGGGATCGAGGCATTGGACCAAGAAGGAGCCAGGCCAATGGAGACCCTGCCTGCCCAGTGGCCCAAGGCCTCACCCCTGGCCTGCAGGCGGGCCAACCTGGGCCACCCAGGGCTCCACATTGCCAGGTGCTCCTCATTGTCACTCCACTCACTCTGGGTGCAGACTCTGCTCCTGTCCTGCTGCTCAGGAGCCTCCGGGATGTCACCCACACTGCCCCCGAAGGGGTGGGGCCCAGGCAAGGAAGGAAATACCACTAAAACTGTCAGGAGGCGGAAACCCTGGGGCAGACATGCCCATCCAAGTGCTGGGAGGGTGAGCGGGGGTTCAGGGAGGCTGAGTACCCCAGCTGAGCGGCCCTGGGCCAGCCCTCGCCCCCCTGAGCCTGTTTCCTCTCTTGTAACGGAGGAGATGGGCAGCACCTGCCTTGCAGGTAGTGCATGAGAAGGAGGGTGTGTGGGGCTGGCGCTCCCACTCGCTGCAAAGGCAACATGAACCAGCCCTTGGTCCAGCCCCCTCCGGGCTCCTCAGCCTTCCCGGGGAGCCTGGGCCCCCCAGAGCCGGCCTGGCCCTGCTCCTTCCAGGGCAGGGCAGGTAGAGGCCTACCTGTCCCTGGGCTACCTGCACCAGGCAGCTGAGGGCCCTAGATTCCCGAGCCTCATCCTGGCCCCGCTCCCACCCTCCCTCCCTCCCTCCCGCCGCAGAGGCGCGCGCAGTGGGGGCCGAGGACCCCGCCAATGGGACCCGGGCGCGGAGACGGGCCCCTCCGGGGCAGGACGGCGCGCGGAGGCCCAGTGCGGGCCCCGCCCCTAGATCCCGGCCTCCCCGCGCGCGGGCCGCTGCTCCCGGGCCGCGGAGCGTGCCCGGCGGGGCCCAGGCGCACCGACACGGGAGGGGGCGCCGCGGGGAGGGCGGGGAGGCGCGGGAGGCTGGCCCGGCGCCCTGGGCCCGCGCCTGGGTCGCCGTGCAGAGCCCGCCCCGCGGCGTGGGTAGCCCCGCCCCGCCAACGCGCCGGCGCCGTGCCGCGCCCTCCCGGCTCGGCTCGCAGGTACTCACCGCCCGGCGCAGGCGGCCCGGCCGCCGGCCGCCCGTCCACATGGCCCCGGGGCCGCGGCCGCCGCCGCTCCCGGCCGCCGCCCTCCTTGCCGAGGCCGAGCGCGCCCGCAGCCGGCGCGGCCGGGGCTCCCCTGCCCCGCCCGGCTTCCCGCAGGGAGCGCCCGCCCCCCGCCCCCAGCCCGGCTCCCCGCCAGCCCCGGCCCCGCGCAGCCGCGGCTGATTCCGCGGCTCCCCCCGCAGCAGCGTCCCACCGGGACACCCTTGGGGGGTGCGGGGCCTGACCCAGGCAAGGGGTGCCCAGTGGGCGCTGGAGCCGTGGAATGGCGACTGGGCAGGGAATGAATGGACCGTGTGTGCATGAATGGCAGAGCGCATGAATGAATGAGTGCAGGCCTGAGGAATGAATGAATGAATGAGGAATAAATGCACGAGGGGACTTTGAATGAAGGAGTGACTGGGTTAAAGCTGGAGGTCCTTAGTCCTGACCTGTCCAACCAATCCATCCACCCATCCCTCCATCTGCCAACCTATCCATCCATCCACCCATCCATCCATCCACCCATCCATCCATCCATCCATCGATCCGCCAACCTATCCATCTATCCATCCATCCATCCCCTCAGCATTTACTGGACACCTCTGCTCCAAGTCCTGGGGATATGGCAGCCCCTGCCCTCCCAGAGCTCACATATTACGGAGGTAGAAACCTTGGCCCGGCCAAACTACCCCTCTCCACGCTTTGCTCTGCCCCACCCCCAGTCGGTGGCTCCCTCCATCACCACAGGTGCCTGAGGGGGCTTCTTCTCTCCCTGACCTAGTGTATCTGGACCAGGGTGGTCAACTGACAGGTGGGTCTTCCTCCCAGAGCAGCTCAGAAAGGAGAGGTGAGGTCGGGAGGGTAACCCCCTTCCTTCCCCAGCAGAGCCCCCGGGGAAGGTGCAGAGTGACCCCTGTCCTTCCTCCCAGAGGCAGTGGGCAGAGTGACTCTGGTGGCCCAGGCCAGGCTGGAGCCTCCTCAAGAACCAGCCTTGGTTCCTAGGACATCAGAGCTTGTGGGGGCAGCCGGGCCAGCCCGCCAGCCCGGGCAGCACCAGAGCAGCCAGCACAGGAGCCCAGCAGAAAGGACCAGGGACCAGCGAGGATCTGTGCGTTGGAAAGAGGCCACAAGGCACAGACGCTTGACTCCTGTCCTCCCACCGGCCCCAGTGGCTCATAGTTCGCACGTGTTTGCCTGGCTTCCAAGCCCGTGGTAGGTGAAAGCATGCTGCCGATGCACGCTTTGTATATTTAAATTCTTTTATTGTGGTAAAACATAAAATTGACCATTTGAACCACTTACGTTACAGTTCAGTGGTAATAAACACATTCGTTGCCGTGCAGCCGTCACCACCATCCAGCTTGCATTTTGCATGTTGAATCTTTGCAGTTTCTACTCATTCTCATTTAATGAGGGGAGTAGGCTGCTACATTCGGGCACAGGACGGTGCTGGGAAAAGGCGTTGATAGCGAGGGAGGTGAGAAAACCAATAAAAAGGAGACAGGAAAGGAGTTAGCAGCGACTGGAGCTCTCTGGTGTCAGGCAAAGTCCTCTCTCGTCTCCCCCTCAGGCCCCACATTGAGTAACACACGGAAAAGGGGTGCAGGGAGGGTTCCCAGTTCCCTGGGGGCCAGGGTGAATATCAGAGGCCACCCTCTGCCTCCAGGTGCACGGGGCCACCTATCTTTAGGACACATGGGAGATGGCAGCTCAGGTGGGGGAGAAGGGCTGTCCACATCTCTCCTGCAGGACCCCTGCAGGCTCAGCGTGGGCTGGGGGCCTTGGTTTCCCCAGACTCTGCCCTCTGATCCTGCCCTCTGGGCTTCTGATGCCATTCAGGCCACATGGAGGATGGGGGGCAGCCCATAAGAGGCAGTGAGAGCCCCAGAGGGCCTGTCAACCCCCCACCTGCCAGGTCTCACCTCCCTGCCCTCCAAGGGGACAAGAGTAGTGGTGGGATGTGGACAGAGTGTACATGTGAGGTTCTGCCCACACTTTCTCCCCAGACACCGGTCCTGCTCAGATGGTGCCAGAATGTTTGCCATCCCCCCTGGCTCTGCTGCTGCCAACGCTGCAGATGGCCGGGCAGGCGGAGGAGGGTAGAGTGGTGGTGGCGGCCCATGCCTCAGCTCAGGCAGCTTGCACACTTGAGCTTGGCCTTCCTGGGAAGGCCCCAGGGGAGCGCCAACTCCTCACCACCCTGCAAGCCCTCGCTTCCCCGGCCCCCAGCTCGCTGGTGCTCGGAAGAAGGGAAAACAGCCTGCACTGGCTGTGGGGGAGGTGGCACTAGCCTCCTTGGCAGATGGGGAAACTGAGGCTCAGAGAGGCACAGTCCCTTGTCTATGGCCACTTTGCAAATAGGGCTAAGCCGGGATTTTAAGACCTGGGTCAACCTGGCCAGGCAGTCACTCCCATTCAAGGTTCACCTCCACAGGACTCACCTCCAGGGGTCTCTGAGAAGACGGTCCAGGTGGTGCAATCTGAAGATCCTGGCAAGATGGGCTGGTCCGGAAGGGCCTCTGCAGCTAGTACAGCCGGAGCCTGGAACGCCAGTGATATCTGGACAGCCTTCCTGGAGGAGGTGAGGTTTCAACTGAGGGTGGGAAGAAAGAATAAAAGTGGCAGGGCTTGGAGACCATGCCCTGGGTGTGTGTAGGCCTTGTCCCCAGGCCTCCTACCCGCATTTGGGCCTCTGTTGACCATCCCGGCCACAATCCCCACCCCCTTCCTCTCAACCGCATTCCCCAGGTTAATTTCTTCATGGCTGTGAGTATTCCCTGATGTTGTCTGATTTATTTGTTTATGTGTGTATTGAAGTCCCTAGCTGGAGTGTGCAGTCCTAGATCAGCAAGGGACGGGGACAAGAATGAACAAATGAATGGGTGAGTAAGGGGGGGAGGGAGCGGGGAGGAGTGTGGGGTGATGCCCAGGCACGGGTGGGAGCCGGCTGGTTTGCCCTGAAGGGTGTCCTGGATCAGGGTGGGGGTCCCCACCCTGATCAGTTGCCTCCGGAGAGGTCCCCCCCACAGATCAGTTGCCTCCGGAGAGGTCCTGGTGGCTGAGTGGACGAGGGAGGCCAGCAGGCGAGGGTCACTGAGCGTGAGGTCCCTGTAGACCTCCTACACCAGCGCAGGTGTGCAGCCCCTCCCTTCCCCTGGGTCCCAGAGTCTGTTGGTCCTGATGGCAGATCCCGGCCTTCCTTCCCTGCTGCCTCCCTTGCGCCGGGATCAGACAAGCTTCTTGTAATGTGAACTCTGGAGATGGTGGGGTAGGTAGCTCAGAGGTTTGATCCCTCCACACCCCTCATCCTGAGATGCCCTTCCATGGAATGTCCACCTGGAGGACTCCTCCTCTCAGCTCCCAAAGTTGCCTCCTTCTGGAAGCCTCCCCAGATTGCCCCAGGCTGGCCATCCCACCTGGGCTGGTCTCCCCCACCCCCACCTGCACTGCTGGGCCTGGCATGGTTTATAGCCTAATCCACGCATCACAGGAAAGGGGTGCCTGCACCTGCTTGCACACCTCAGGTGGTGAGAAATTCCCTCCCTTTCTCCCAAGAAGTCTCCGTGGTTGGACAGTCGCCCAGAAAATTCTGAGCTGCAACTTGTCCTGGGTTTCCCTGAAAGAACAGGCCTGCCCAGCAGGCCGTGTTTGAAAAGCACCTTCCCATCTCCTGGTCATCAGCCCGGCCCTCGCCGGGAGGCAAAACGAGGGGCTGCTTCCTCGAAGTGTCTCCACTGAGCTAGCCCCCAGGCAGCCTGCCTGTCTCACTCCAGGGAGACAGCTAAATGGAAGGATCCCCAGGGGACACCTGCACATGCTGTTCCTCAGCATAGAGTCATCTTTCTTGCTCCCTTGGGATACATCCTGTGTATTCCAAAGGGCCTTCTAGTCTCCATGGAGGTGCCCCCTCCTCCAGAAAGTCCTCCCTGATCCCTAGCTCCTCTGTTTCTCTGTGCTTTGCCCTGACCTCAGTGGGTGTTGTTGCCCAGGGATTTCCATCTCTGCCACACAGTGGGCCCTGCAGGCAGGGCTGGCCTTGGTTCCAGGTGCTTCCCCAAAACTCTCAAAGGCCTGATACCCACAGCTGAAGCAGTTCCAGTAAGGGGCAGACATTGAATAGCTGAATGAATGAATGAATGAATGAGTGAATGAATGATTGTCCATGGAAACACTGGAGGACTGAACCCCAGTGTGATGTGAAGCTGAGCAGGCAGGTGCCTGGAGAGCCTTGGCACTCAAGCCAGATGCACTTGGGCAGGACTCCAAGCAGGTTAGGAGGAGGATGTGCGGGAGCTGGGCACCAGGGCACCAGGGCGGGGAGACGGAACCCGGCCCTCTAAGAGGTCTAGGAGGTGAGCACAGGACAAGAGGCAGAGCCTGAGGTCAGGGACGGCTTCAAGCCAAGCTGCCGGGAGGCTGAGTGCCAAATCCTCGGGTGCTCACCTGGCAGCTGCCCTGAGGGTACAGGTTGATGGAGGAAGCTCAGGCAGTGCTGAGCCAAAGGAGAGGATGCCTGGGGCTGGGTGGCCCCCCCACACCCACCATTCCTCCCCTTCCCTCTAGGGCATCCCCACAGTCTTCCACTTGTGCACACCCCCCCCCCTCGCCCTTGCCTACCTCTCCCTGGCCAAACAGCACGCTGGGGCAGAGAGAGGGCGGGCTCTGGAAGCACTCCAGGTGCCAGCTGGCCTCACCCTCACCCTCACCCCGGAGAGGCTGTTTCTGGCCCTGCAGAGCTCCGTTTCTACATCTGTAAGATGGCACGATGACCCCTGGTCTGCAGGATGTTGTGAAGATCAGAGACAAGGTCTGTAGAGGCCCTGGCACAGCCCCTGGCATGCCAAGAGGCTCCGTGGGATTTGGGCTACTTCCGGGAATTGGGTCTTGGGAAGCAAGGAGCTGGGAAAGCAAAGAGCAAATTTGAATTCTGGTCCTTGCTGAGCAGGAGGGCAGGGCTGGACAGGGCCTCCCGGACTCTGGTCGCCCCACCATGGCCCTGTAACTCAGTCCCCAGGGGCTGTGAGATTGCACTTGTGGGCCAGCTGAAGGACTACATTTCCCAGCCACCCTTGCAGCCAGGACTGGTCAGGTGGCTTAGGCCTAGGGAACTGTGTGGAAGAAATTGAAAGGGACATTTTGTTGTTGTTTATTGGAAGGCATCATCGACTTACAATAAATTTTCATATTTTTTTTCCTCACCCAAGGATATGTTTACTGATGAGAGAGAGAGAGAGAGAGAGAGAGAGAGAGAGAGAGAGAGAGAGAGAGAACTTCAATGTGAGAGAAACACAGATCAGTTGCCTCTCATAGACACCCCAACTAGGACCGAACCTGCAACCTGGGTATGTGCCCTGACTGGGAATCAAACCCTCCACCCTTCGGTGCACAGGACAGCACTCTAACCAACTGAGCCACTCCGGCCAGGGCTAGGCTGTCATATTTAAAGTGCACAATTTTGATTAAGTTTCAACATATATACGTACACTTGTGAAACCATCACCACAGTCAACGTAGCAAATATTTCTATCAACTGCAAAAGTTCCCTTATGCCTCTTTGCAAGCCATCCCTCACTTCACGCCCGTCCCCAGGCAACCGCTCATCTGCTTTCCACCACAGAGCGTAGCTTGCATTTCCCAGCGTTTTACATAAGCGGAATCATATAGTATGTACTCTCTCTCCTTTTGTGTGGGCGGGGGTGTTACTGGCTTCTTCCACTGAGCATAATGATGTTGAGGTTCACCCATGCTGTGTGTATAATAGCTCATTACTTTATTGTTGAGTTATATTCCACTGTTTGAATATCTTTAGTTCATTTATCCATTCACCCATGAATGGACATTTGCGATTTTCCACTGTTTGGATATGTAAGCAAAGCTGCCGTGAAGATTTGCATCCAAGTTTTTGTGCAGGCATATTGCTTCCGTTTCCCTTGAGTAGAATGGCTTGATCACATGGTGGGTGTATCTTGAGCTTGTTAAGAAGTTGTCCAGCCGTTTTCAAAGAGACAGTGCCATTTTCCATTCCCTTCAGTGGAGCATGAGCTCCAGTCGCTCCACACCCTTGCCAACATTTGGTATGGCCAGTCTTTTTCATTTTAGCCACGCATAACTGGTGTGTGGTGATATCTCATTATAGCTTTAACTAGAGGCCCAGTGCATGAAATTCGTGTATGGGGGAGGGGTCCCTCATCCCAGCCTGCACCCTCTCCAATCCAGGAGCCCTCAGGGGATGGCAGTCAGACATCCCTCTCACAATCTGGCTCTGCTGGCTCCTAACTGCTCACCTGCCTGTCTGCCTGATTGCCCCTAACTGCCTCTGCCTGCCTGCCTGATCTCCCCTAACCCCTCTGCCTGCCTGCTGTTGCCCCTAACCGCTCTCCCCTGCTGGCCTGATAGCCCCTAACTGCTCTGCCTCAGCACCTGCCACCGTGGCTTTGTCCAGAAGGATGTCCGGTCTATCTGGTCTAATTAGCATATTACCCTTTTATTAGTATAGATTCTCACTTTCCTAATGACTGACAGTGTTAAGAATCTACCTTAGTGAAGTGTCTGCTCAGTCTTCACCCTATTTCTTAGTGGGATTGTCTGTGTTGTTTATGATTCAGCTGTCAGTGTTCTCTATATATTCTGAACATAAGTTCTTGGTCAGGTAACTGTTTTACAGATATTCTTTCCCAGTCTTTGCTTGCCTTTTGCCTTTCTTAAAGGTGTTTTTTTTTTAAGACAAAAGTTTTAATTTTAATAAAGTCCACTTTACCCATTTTTTTAAAATTTTATACTTTGTGTTTATTGTGCTAAGAAAACTTTCCTAACCCATTCTGTGTTGCTAGTATGTAGAAACACTGTTGGCTTTAAACCTGGCAATCTTGCTCATCTCACATGTCAGTCCTACTAGCATCTTGGTAAATGCATTAGGTGCTTTTACCTTAGATGAGCATGGCATCTGCGCATAAGGACAGTTTTACTTTTTGCTTACAACGGGGATGACTTTCATTTTGTTTTGTTCTCTTGCCTTATTGCACCATCGGCGACCTCCATTGCAGGGTTGAATGGAAGTGGGGAGAATGGACATTTGGACCCTGTTTTCTTCTCAGGAGGAGAGCAGTGACCCCTTCACTACCAAAAGTAAGTTACTATGAAGCTGTTATGTTTCGCTTCGACACCCTTTATCAAGTTGAGAAACTTCCTTTCTGTTCCTAGTTTACAGAGTCTCTTATTAGAATTAGCATTGAATTTTGTCAAAATTTTTTACATCTGTTAAGATAATTATATGTTTTTTCTCTTTTAGTCTGTGAGCATGCTGAATCACACTGATTGATTTTCAAATGTTAAACCTATCTCACATCGCTAGGATAAACCCCATTTTGACATCATGTCATTCTTTTTACATTGTGTTGGATTCTTTTTACGTTGCGTTAGCTTCAAGTTGCAAATACTTTGTTAAGGACTTTTGTGTCTGTGTGCATGAGGAGTATTGCTCTGCAAATTTCTCCCCCTGTAATGTTGTTGTCTAATGAGCTAACACTGGCCTCCAAAGATGACTTGGCCACTTCTTCCTGCTTCTGTTTTTTGAAAGAGTTCCTTTAGAATGGGTAATATTTCTTCCTTCCTTGAGTGTTTTGTACTATTGGTCAGAAAAGCCATCTGGGTCTGGAATTTTCTTTGTGGAAGGAGGTTTTTATTTTATTTTTTATTTTTGGAAGGGGGTTATTTATTTATTAGCTTCCTTCTTTTTTTAAAAAAATTATTATTATTATTTTAATCTTTATTTTTGAGATTAAAACAGATGTCCCACTTTCCCCCACCCCTACCCCATAGTTCCCCTCCACCTGGGTCCCACCCCACCCCAGGCTTTTGCCACCCTATTGTCTGTGTCCATAGGTAATTCATATATGCATCTAAGATCTTTGTTTAATCTCTTCCTGCCTCCCCCACCCCCTTCCCTCTGAGAATCATCAGTCTGTTCCACTTCCATGTCCCAGAAGCTCCTTACATTATCTTCATATTTTTGGACTCATTTCTTTTTGTTCTCCTGGTTGGGTGTTTCTTGCTTCCTCATATTTCTTTTATTTATTTATTTATTTATTTATTTATTTATTTATTTGCTAAAAGTATTACAAAGGGTATTACATATGTGTCCTTTCTTTCCCCCCGCCCTTGACAATCCCCTCCCCTCCCATACCCCCCAGTGTCTTATGTCCATTAGTTATGCTTATATGGATGCATCCAAGTCCTTCGGTTGATCTCTTACTCCCCTCCCTCCTGTCCCCCAACCCTCCCTGGCCTTCCCACTGCAGTTTGACAATCAGTTTGAGGCAGCTCTGCCTCTGTATCTATTATTGTTCAAAAGTTTGTAATGGTCTTTATTATCCATGAATGAGTGAGATCATGTGGTATTTTTCCTTCATTGCCTGGCTTGTTTCACTTAGCATAATGCTCTCCAGTTCCATCCATGCTGTTGCAAATGGTAAGAGTTCCTTCTTTTTTACAGCAGCATAGTATTCCATCGTGTAGATGTACCACAGTTTTCTAATCCATTCATCTACTGATGGGCACATAGGCTGTTTCCAGATCTTAGCTATGGTGAATTGTGCTGCTATGAACATAGGGGTGCATATATCCTTTCTGAGTGGTGTTTCTGGTTTCTTCCTAGGGATATATTCCTAGAAGTGGGATCACAGGGTCAAATGGGAGTTCCATTTCCAATTTTTTGAGGAAACTCCATACTGTCTTCCATAGTGGCTGCACCAGTCTGCATTCCCACCAGCAGTGCACAAGTGTTCCTTTTTCTCCACATCCTCTCCAGCACTTGTCGTTTGTTGATTTGTTGATGATGGCCATTCTGACAGGTGTGAGATGGTACCTCATTGTTGCTTTGATTTGCATCTCTCGGATGATTAGTGACTTTGAGCATGTTTTCATATGTCTCTTGGCTTTCTGAATGTTCTCTTTTGAAAGGTGTCTATTTAGATCCTTTGCCCATTTTTTGATTGGATTGTTTATCTTCTTTTTGTTAAGTTGTATGAGTTCCCTATAAATTTTGGAGATTAGGCCCTTATCAGATATGACGTTGGCAAATATGTTTTCCCACGCAGTGGGTTTTCTTGTTGTTTTGTTGATGGTTTCTTTTGCTGTGCAGAAGCTTTTTATTTTGATGTAGTCCCATTTGTTCATTTTCTCTTTAGTTTCAACTGCCCTAGGAGCTGTATCAGTGAAGAAAGTGCTTCAGTATATGTCTGAGATTATGTTGCCTTTGGATTCTTCTAGAATTTTTATGGTTTCCCGTCATACATTTAAGTCCTTTATCCATTTTGAGTTTATTCTTGTGTATGGTGTAAGTTGGTGGTCTAGTTTCATTTTCTTGCATATATCTGTCCAATTTTCCCAACACCATTTATTGAAGAGACTATCTTGGCTCCATTGTATGTTCTTGCCTCCTTTGTCAAAAATTAATTGAGCATATTGGTTCGGGCTAATTTCTGGACTCTCTATTCTATTCCACTGATCTATATGTCTGTTCTTGTGCCAGTACCAAGCAGTTTTGAGAACAGTGGCTTTGTAATACAGCTTGATATCTGGCATTGAGATCCCACCTACTTTGTTCTTTCTCAGGATCGCTGCAGCTATTCGGGGTCTTTTTTTATTCCAGATGAATTTTTGGAGAGTTTGTTCTAGATCTTTGAAGTAGGCCATTGGTATTTTAATGGGAAGTGCGTTGAATTTATAGATTGCTTTGGGTAGTATGGACATTTTAATGATGTTGATTCTACCAATCCAAGAACATGGTATGTTCATCCATCTCTTTATGTCTTCCTCTATCTCTTTTTTCAACGTCCTGTAGTTTTCTGAGTAGAGGTTTTTTACCTCTTTAGTTAAGTTTATTTCTAGGTATATTAATTTTTTTGGTGCGATGGTAAATGGGATTGTTTTTATAATCTCTCTTTCTGAAAGTTCACTATTGGTGTATAAAAATGCCTCGGATTTCTTGGGGTTAATTTTGTATCCTGCTACATTGCCAAATTCATGTATTAAGTCTAGTAGTTTTTTGATGGAGTCTCTAGGGTTTTGTATGTATAATATCATGTAGTCTGCAAATAAGGACAGTTTTACTTCCTCTTTTCCAATTTGGATGCCTTTTATTTCTTCTTCTTGTCTAATTGCAATGGCTAATACTTCCAAGACTATGTTGAACAGGAGTGGTGAGAGTGGGCATCCCTGTCTTGTTCCTGTTCTTAGGGGAAATGGTGTTAGTTTTTGTCCATTGAGTATGATGTTGGCTGTGGGCCTGTCATATATGGCTTTTATTATGTTGAGGTATGATCCTTCTATTCCCACCTTTCTGAGAGTTTTTATCAAAAATGGGTGTTGGATTTTGTCGAATGCTTTTTCTGCATCAATTGATATGACCATGTGGTTTTTTTTCTTTCAATTTGTTTATGTGATGTATCACGTTTATTGATTTACGGATGTTGTACCATCCTTGCATCCCTGGGATAAATCCTACTTGGTCATGGTGTATGATTCTTCTGATGTACTGCTGGATCCGATTTGCTAGGATTTTGTTGAGGATTTTGGCATCTATGTTCATGAGGGATATTGGCCTGTAATTCTCTTTCATTGTGTTGTCTTTACCTGGTTTTGGTATTAGGGTGATGCTGGCTTCATAGAATGTGCTTGGAAGTGTTCCTTCCTCTTGAACTTTTTGTAGTAGTCTGAGGAGGATAGGTTTTAGTTCTTCCTTGAAAGTTTGGTAAAACTCCCCTGAGAAGCCGTCCCGTCCTGGGCTTTTGTTTGCTGGAAGCTTTCTGATGACTGCTTCAATTTCTTCCATAGTTATTGGCCTATTGAGATTTTTAGATTCTTCCTGATTTTGGAATGTTGTATTTTTCTAGGAATTTGTCCATTTCCTCCAGGTTGTCTAGTTTGTTGGAGCTGCTTCCTCATATTTCAAGTCATTGATGTGATTCTTGGGATCCCCTAATCTACTGTTGAATTGCTGTATATTATTCTTTATTTCAGTCAATGTATGCTTAATTTCTGACTGGTCCTTTTCCATTTTTTGGGCAATTTCACTAAGATCCTTCAAAGTCTCACTAAGTCCCTCGAAGGTTTCTAGAAGATTCTTGAGTATCCTTATAACCATGGTTTTGAACTCTATATTTCATGTGTGACATGTTTCTTTGTCTCTGCATTTTGGCTGCTTCCCTGTGTTTATTTCTTTGGGTAGAGCTGCTATCTCTCCTTGAGTTGGTAGAGTGGCCTTGTGTAGTAGATGTTCTATAGGGCCCTGTGGCTCAGCCTCTCCAATCACCTGAGGTGGACACTCTAGGTGCATCCCGTTTTGGGGCTGTGAGCACAGTCTTGTAGTTGAGACTTGATTGCTGTTGGTGTCACTGGGAGGAATTGACATCCAGGCCAATTGGCTGTGAGGACCAGCTGCGACTACAGTGGGAGAGCTGCTGTGCAGGAGATACCCCTATGCACCAGGACTTGCTTCAGTGGGGCTTTGGTGCTCACTGAGTCTTCCCCTTGAGTGTGATGCTTATGGATATGGAGAGTTGTAATCTGGTATGGTCTGACACTGACCACTGGGTACACTGGCTCTTGGGTCTCCATGGAGGAGTAAAGTCAGCCACTGCCTGGGACCACCCTACAGGAGCTACAGAGAGATCTGCAGATTCCTCCTCTTTGTGTCGGGTTTGGAAGTGCCAAGACAAGGCCCACCTGTGAAGCAAGGCAGGCTGGTGCTGGTGCTGGGTCTTGGGCCTTTTATTGATAGGTTTGGGGCTCCAGACCCAGCTGTAGCTTGTTTGACAGATTTTAGCCTGAGCAAGGACAGGCTATTCATATGCAAAATCTGCCGCACACAGGTTTGGTGGGGCTGCAAATTGGATGAGGTGGGGTCTCAGGGAATCACCGGGGTGGAGCAAACAGAAATGGCTGCCAGTCAGCCCTGTCCCCAGGAAGGTCCCAGCATAGGAACAATGACCTCTGAAGCATCTCCATCTGAGAGGAAGCCATCCCTGAGTTCCTGCCCCAATGCCAAACAATCTGGTTCATCTTCATATGTGTCTGTGTTCCCTAGAGCCTTGCCCTGGAACTGGAGCTCAGAGGAAGTGGGATCTGGTAAGTTCAGTTTGTGTGCCAGCCTTTTAAGAGGAATAGCTGGATCTCCAGCAGCCTCTGTGTCACTGAGCCCCAATCCGCACTGGCTTTTATAGCCTTTAATTCTTACTGCCCGTAGGGACTTCTTTTCCCAGCTCTGGGACCCTGGGCTGGGGGCCTGGTGTGGGGCTGGGACCCCTTCCTCCTCTGGGTTGCCTCAGCAGAGACGATCTCCCTCCCGATTAAAAAAGCGGCCCACATGGGTGCTGGACCAGCCCGTTTTGCTCCTCCGCACCTCCTACCAGTCTCTGTGTGTTTTCTTCTTTACTTCTCTAGGATTTCCATTCAGCCAGCTTTTGGGGGGTTCTGGATGATGGTTGTTCTGTATTTTAGTTGTAATTTTGATGTGGTTGTGGGAGGCTGTGAGTACAGGTGTTTGCCTATGCCGCCATATTGGTCTCTATGGATGGAGGTTTTTAACTGCTAATATTATTTACTTAATAGACACCAGCCTATCCAGATATCTACTTATTCTTGAGAGAGTTTTAGTAGATTGTATCCTTTAAAGAATTTGTCCAATTCACCCAATTTGTCAAATTTGTTGGCATAAAGTTGTTCAAAATGTTCATTTCTTATCCTTTTTACCCTTATGTAGTATCCATAGTGATGTCCCCTCTCTCATCCCTGATATTGGTACCCTATGTTCTCTCTCTTTTTTCCTGATCAATCTAAGAGAGGTTTACCAATTTTATTGACTTAAAAAACCAGCTTTTGCTTTCATTGATTCTTCTATTGTTTTAATGTTTGCTATTTCATTGATTTCTCTTTTTATTTTTTCCTTTCTTCTGCTTACTTTTTTCTCTCTCTTGTTTATTAAGGTAAAAACCGAGGTCATTAATTCCAGACCTTTCTTCTTTTATAATATAAGCACTTAGTGTCAAAAGTTCCCTCTAACCATTGCTTTAGCTACATCCCACACATTTTTATGTGCTGTGTTTTCACAGTTTCCAGCTTAAAATATGTTCTAATTTCCATTGTGATTTCTTCTTTGATCCACGGTTTATTTGGGACTGTGCTGTTTATTGCCCAGATATTTGGTGATTTTTCTAGGCATCTTTCTGTTATTGACTTCTAATTTGATCCCATTGTGATAGGAGAACATATATGGTAGGATTTCAGTCTTTGAAATGTTATTGAGACTTGTTGATTGCTCAAAACGTGTATCTCGGTAAATGTTTTGTGTGAACTTAATAAGAATGTGTATTCTGTTGTTGAATAGCGTGTTCTGTAAATGTCAAGGTCATTTGTAGTGTTGCTCAGATTTTCTATATCCTCACTGATTTCCTGCCTGCTTCTATCAATAATTAAGAGAGTGGTGTTGACATCTCCAATTATAACTGTGGAGGGAGCTGCTTATTTCCTTTTGCAGGGCTACCTGTTTTGCATCATGCACTTTGAAGCTCTGTTATTAGGTGTATACAAAGTTGAGATTGTTATAAACTTTTGAGGGATTTAATTAACTCTTTCTCATGGTAAAACTACCTTCTTTATTCCTGGTAATATTTTCTCTTAATCTACTTTGTTTGATAGTAACATAGCTGCTCAGCTCTCTTTTGGTTAGTGTTAATATAGCATATCTTGCCCTGGACACTGCCTCAGTGGATTGAGTGTTGTCCCCTGCTGGTTTGATTACTGGTCAGGGTACATGCCCAGGTTGCTGGCTCAATCCTCAGTAGAGGGCATGCAGGAGGCAGCTGATCGATGTTTCTCTCTCATAGATGTTGCTCTCTTTTCCTCCTCCTTTCCCTTCCTCTCGCTCTCTCTCTAAAAATCAATAAAAAACATTTAAAAAATAACATATATTTTTCTACATTTTAAATGTTAATCTATCTGTGCCTTAACACAAATGGTGGGGTGTCTTGTAGACACGGTATAATTGGGTCTTGCTTTTCCATCCTATCTGACAATCTCCTTTTTTTTTTTTAATTGGTGAGTTTAGATAATTTATATTTAGTAGATTATTATTATAGTTGGATTTAAATCTATTACCTTAGCCCTAGCTGGTTTGGCTCAGTGGATAGAGTGTCGGCCTGAGGACGAAGGGTCCTGGGTTCAATTCCAGTCAAGGGCATGTACCTTGGTTGCAGGCTCCACCCTAGCCCGGGCTCGTGCAGGAGGCAACCAATCGATGTGTTTCTCTCACATCGATGTTTCTCTCGTTCTCCCTCCCTTCCACTCTCCCTAAAAATCAATGGAAAAATATCCTCAGGTGAGGATTAGATTAAATAAATAAAAAAATCTATTACCTTAATACTTACTTTCTATGTGACCCATCTGTTCTTAGTTCCCTTCTTCCTCTTTTCCTGCCTTCTTTTTTGATTAATTGAGTAATATTTCCTATTTTATTTTATCCTTTTATTGGTTTATCAGTGATACTTCTTTGGTTGTGTATGTGTTGTTGTTTAGTGGTTTAGAGTTTACAGTATACATCTTAGACTCTACTTTCAAATAATATTACATTACTTCATGAATTATATAAGAACCCTACGCCAACATACTTCCATTTCCCCCGTTCTAGACTTCAGACTATTTTGTCGTGCACTTCAATTCTACATGTGTTATAAGCTTCACAACACATTGTTATTATTTTCCCTTTAAACAGTAAAGTGTCTTGTAAATAGATTTTTAACAACAAGAAGAAAAGGCCTTTTATATGGTTGTAAGTGCACGAAACACAGATGGTAAAATGAGGAAAACGAATAAGACAATGTACTAAGACAAGAAACACAGAGTTTATTCTTGTATTATTATTTATTGATTATTGCATTATTTTCCATACAAACAACTGTAAACCTCCTTTTGCCCCACCCTGTATTTACCCCCACAGTAGCCATTTCTGCTGCTCTTCATTCCTTTGTGTAGATCCAGAGTCCTCCTGTTATAATTTTCACTAGAGGCCCGGTGCATGAAATTCGTGCACG